>NC_068918.1:10055672-11255672 GCF_023091745.1 Budorcas taxicolor | reverse complement strand
TTTTGCAAGTTTTGTTGTAGAGATTCATCAAGGAACAAGGGCTGTAGCCCTGGCCCTCATGATACTTACAATAATTGGAGGAAGACATTGACTGCATCCTTCAGAAAAGTAGCAGTTTCTCTTTGGGCTGCTTTCAGTGTACAGCACAACAAGAAGTCAGTGTTATTTTGTATAGTCTTTAGAGGCGAATGGATTTATAACAATATCGCCTGAATATTAGTGATTAGCTTCCAGGTGTTAAAAACATGGAGTTGATTTGCAGCTGTTGGTTCTAACTTATTAAGGAGGGGTGAGTAGTTACGGAGAACAGTGTGTAACACATACTTCTCCATGTCTTGACTACACTACAGAAGCTGCTCAGGGTCTCTAGCTGGTTGCTGGACTTGTGTTTTTCTTTTGTCTGTGGGAGGTTAAGGGCTTCCCTGGTAGCTTGGGTGGAAGAATCTGCCTGCAGTGCAGTGGTTCGCTCCCTGGGTTGGGAAGATCCCACTGGAGAAGGGAATGGCCGCCTCTCCAGTAATTCTTGTCCGGAGAATCCCAGAGGAGCCTGGCGGAGGACAGTCCGTGGGGTCGCAAAGAGTCAGACACGACCGAGACACTGACACCGCAATCACTATGTGCTATGATAGAAGAACAAGAATTTCAAAATATTAATTTAAAATTCTAAAATATTTTTAAGAATTTAAAAATAATGTTATTAAAATTTATTTAAGAGAACCATAGCAATGGCATGGATTTATATAGAATATTTAGGTTTTTGTCCACTCCAGCAGAGACTTTGTATTTCTTTTAGAATGATATTGATCAAGGACTCTTGCTCATTTTATAGGAATCAAAAGGGCAGTTTAGAAATATCCTGAATGTTAGGAATCTGTATAGTTATAACACTGAGTCACTTCGCCGTACAGCAGAGATTGGCACAACAGTGTGAATCAGCTACCTGTGTGCTCAGTCACCCAGCCGTGGCAGGTCCTTTGTGCCCTCATGGACTGTAGCCCACCAGACTCCTCTGTCCATGGGATTCTCCAGGCAAGAATACTGGCGCGGGTCGCCATTGCCTTCTCCAAAGGATCTTCCCGACCCAGGGATTGAACATGCGTCTCCTGGGTCTTCTGCACTGGCAGGTGGTTCTTTACCACTGAGCCCCCTGGGGAGCCCTGTAAATCAACTATACTTCAATAAAAATAAAATGTCTTGAATGTCGATTCTCATAGTAGCCGTAATAATAGTAGCTATTTTCTAGATACTTTGTGGCCTTCAGTGTGCTTGGGCTCAACCATTTGTGGGTGTGGCCACTGTGGGAACCTCTGTGGTTTTAGAGGTCGCGGTCACAGCCCCTGCCCTGTCTGGCATGGGACATAGTTAAACAGACAGCGCCAGGACAGTGTCGTGGCATGCTAGAGGCAATCGCAGCGTGCTTCAAAAGTTTCAGAAGATATTCATGTTTAGTGAATCTTAAGTGCAAAAAGGGTTCATGTTGGAGTGGCTTCCTACAGAGGGTTTTCAGTTTGAACCTCAAAGCAACTCTGTGATTTGGGTAATCTAGTGGCGCTAGTGGTAAAGAACCCACCTGCCAGTGCAAGAGGTGTGGATTCGACCCCTGGGTCAGGAAGATCCCCTGAAGTAGGAAATGGCAACCCACTCCGACATTCTTGCCTGGAGAGCTCCCTGGGCAGAGGAGCCTGGTGGGCCACAGTCCATGGGGTGGCAAAGAGTCAGAGGCAACTGAGTAGCTGAACACACACATTATCACCCCCCTTTTACATGGGGGAAAACGGTGGCCCAAGAGTTTCAGGTTCAGAGTCATGGGGCTGGAAAATGACTGATAGAGCTGGAAGCCAGCTGTTGTCAAGTCACCTCCTGTCCTCTGTCCCTTGGTGCCGTACTCCCTCTGCTTCGTGTGACTCCCCAAGCCGTCACCCAACTAAGATTATTTCCTCCTGTAACCACGCGTCCTTCCCTATCAATTCTGGGGATTGGATCTTCTAAAATTTTAAATTTTTACTAATTTTTCTTTTGATGGCCACTGAGCCACCTGGGAAGCCCTGTAAATCAACTGTCAGCTTAGACTACTTGCAGAAGAAAGTTCATTCTAACTGGTGGAAATCCCAAGTTCTTAAAAGCTTTAAAAGAAATAAGACTTTCAAAGAAAGAAGAGGCCTATAGAGATTTTTAAGAAAATTGCTTTACTATACATGGTTCGTTGTAAAAATTAATTACAGTTGTTTGTATACAAGTAGAAGTTTCCAAGGACTTGGGTTACTTCAAAACTATTGGACTAAAAATATTTTATTATTTATTAAGATCTGGCTTACATGTTCTTAAAAGGATGCTTTTGTTTTTTAAAACAACTTTTTTCAAATAATTAAAAATTTAGAGTTAGACTTGCTATGCATTTGCTCTCCTGAATAAATTATAAAATCTGCTGTGTTCTCAGCATATGTTATAAAATATTCTGTCTTCTCACTTTATAGTCTTCTGCTAAGATTAATTGCTGATGGCGATTTTTCTTTAATTTGCTTTAACTCTTCTCTTGGGAGAGAGGAGGATTTAGTGGTTTGATTATTGTTAATAGTAAAGACAGTGCTGACATGTGCTGAGCTCTTATTCTCTGTCAGACACTGTATGTTGTGTTTTACTCCTCCCGGCAACCCTAGCATCACCCATAAAGTCAGAGACTGGGTAGCTTGCTGGGGCTTATTCAGCTGGTGAATGAGAAAGCTGGGGTCATAAGGCTGCTAGTCTGACTTGAGAGTTCATATTCAGAGCCTAGAGAATGCCTCTAGGTTGGGAAGAAAAGGCCTAGAAGACACAGAGGGCTTGGCTCTTAGCCAGAGGGGCTCAGATGATCCCTGACATAGGACCTACCTGCCAGGTGATCCCTGACCCAGGACCCACCTGCGTGGAGATTCAGAGGGAACAGGGTGCCACAGAATGAAGGGCCTGTGGCGTCCACGTGTGCTGGGAACGTACCCATTTAACTATCACCCAGCAACTTTGTGAGACAGTTATTTTTTCTCATTAAAAAGAGTTGGGAAGAACAGTTGATTCTGCGTCCATAGAGTCTGTTGCCCATCCCCTCTCTTGGTCCTCACGTCTTTTTCTATTTTCTCTTCCTTCCTATCTGGTTGCTTCGCAGCCATCGATCCCACTCTTCCCTTAGGTGTTCCCCAGGGTTCAACCTTCATTTGTTTTAGTCTTTCATTCTGTGTGTTCTTTCCCTTGTGACCTGAAACCCTGGAGGGGTTCTCACTGCCAGTGACTCCTCGGTTTCTGCGGCCCTGGCAGTCATCTGCAGCTCCAGACCCTGCTGGATACCTCCCACTGGGTGTCCCACAAGTGCTTCAGACAGAAGAGGTTTAGAAAGCACCTGATTACCTCCTGCTCCTCTTCCTTTATGCTCTGTCCCAGACCCACAACTTCACCATATGTGCCACCAACCGGGCCAGAAATCTGGGAGTAACCCCGAGCTTTTCTTTCGCTCTCACTTCTCACATCCACATCAGCCATCAAGCCTGTAGATTTTGCTCTTGTGACTTTCACATCCGCCTATCTTTTCCATTGGCAGTGCAACCGTTGAATCCAGGTTGCGCTCATTTCTTGCACAGTGTAGTGGTCTCCAAGGCTGGCTGCCCGCCCATCAGCATCAGCAGGGGAATTTGAAGGCTGTAGTGTTGAGCCCTACCCACAGAGATGTTGATTTGGTAGATCTGGGATGGAAACTAGGAATCTACATTTTTAATGAGCAGATGGTTCTTCTGTGGGCAACAGACAGATATTTGAGAACCACTGACCCAGCTGGTTTTCCTGCCTTTCCCCTTCAGTCCATCCCCTCCTGCCTCCATCAGCATCTGCTGAAAGCCACATGTGGTCTCCAATCTAACCAAGGAAGCATCTCTCTGTTATCTACAGGACAAGTTCCAGCCTCTTCAGCAGAGTTTGTGAGACTCTCCCAGGTCTGATCTGACCTGTAAATCTCTGGTGATTTCCTGCCATCTTTCCTTGTATACATCCTCTACCTCGGGCTTCCCTTGTGTGTCTCAGCTGGTAAAGAATCCGCCTGCAATGTGGGAGACCTGGGTTGGGAAGATCCCCTGGAGAAGGGAAAGGCTACCCACTCCAGTATTCTGGCCCGGAGAATTCCATGGACTACTTGTATAGTCCATGGGGTCGCAGAGAGTTGGACACGAACTTTCACGTCACACCCTCTACCTCAGGCCTGCTTAGATTCCAGAGTAAGTGTTTCGTTTCTTGATTTGTGGCTCCTTGTACATATGGTTCTCTCTGCAGGAAAGCCTTCCGACCTTCCTGTCTGCTCGCCAGGTTTCTCCTCTTTTCTTCAAGGAACGATTTGGGCGTCAGCTCCGGAAGCTGCCCTTGTCGCCTCTCTCCTGTCCCCAGACTGGCCTCTGATGCCACTCTCAGAATCCTGCAAAGCAATTGATCGGTCATGTCTGTCTCCTCTAATAGATGATGCACTTTGAGAGGTCAAGGGCCGAATGACCTGCCCCCAGTCACTGAGCTCAGAAGGGATGGAAGGGCTGTTCTGTTTACTATGCTGGGTGATTTTTAAGGTGCAAGTCAGGTTAAGAATAAACGAAACTATTGGTGGGGAGGGTATTCAAGGGAAGCCCCACTTCAGATGGACCATTTTTTGGGTACCATTTTAAAAATAAAGGTATAATTTACACATAATAAAGTGAGCTCTTTTCTAGTGAACAGCTTGTGAGTTCTCTTGAGCACATAGTTGTTGACCATTACATGGCCTTTTAATATAGATAAAATTGTATGATTGTTGACCAAACTAGTGTTTGTAAACCAGTCTCACTTGGCATGAGCTTTGTGAAACACAGTGTTTTAGAGGGAAACAGTTTCTTAAGAAAGAAGTTAACCCTTAAGGGTCTGGAAGGTTAAGGTAATGTGTCTTGGTAATTCTTATTTTTAAAATAAAGTTCCTTGCTCCGAAACTTGATTTACAGTAACATTTAATTTTAGATTTTTTAACTTTAATTTAAAATTATTTTAATTATTAATACTTAAATAAAGGAAACTCATTTCCAAAGGAGACAGCTTTCTACTTATAGAAGGAGAGACCTCATGGTTAGAAATGTCTGAATTTATAGGCGTAATTTATTTTGCTAAAGCCCTTCTCATGGGTTCTCTGGAAGTAGAGAATAAATCTGGTGCCTCTTTAGGTCTTTCAGTATTTGATGAGGCCTCCTCTTTCGAAGGCTACACGTCCTTGGTCTTTCCTTGGTATTTGGTGTCGTGTCTTCCAGAGCATCGTGACCCTAGACCCGGTCTGCCGGATGCAACACCTGAGAAAGCGCGAGGCTCAGTGTGTTTATCTCTTGTCCTTCTTTCTGCTCAGGGGACTTCTGTAAGTCTCTCTTGTTTTCTTTCCCTTGAAGGGCCATGATGGATAGTCAGAGTTCTATTTGAAAATTTTCTGCGTGCCTATAATTTCGGGGAAAGATGAGTGGGCATGGTGACTGGGAAGGTGGGCTCTGCCTTCTCCTGCAGGTCTCTTGGTCTCTATGTGTCTCATTTTTAACATGAAGGGATCGTTTCTAAGTCTGAAATTCTACACATCTAATTTATTGTTGTTGTTCAGTCGCTCAGTCATGTCTGACTCTTTGCGACCCCGTGGACTGCAGCACGCCAGGCTTCCCTGTCCTTCACCGTCTCCCAGAGCTTGCTCAAACTCATGCCCATTGAGTCGGTGACGCCATCCAACCATCTCATCCTCTGTCATCCCCTTCTCCTGCCTTCTGTCTTTCGCAGCATCAGGGTCTTTACCAATGAGTCAGCTCTGCACATCAGGTAGCCAAGTATCGAAGCTTCAGCATCAGTCCTTCTACTGAATATTCAGGATGGGCAACATGAAAAGCTTAAAACTGTTAATGAAAGTGAAAGTTGCTAAGTCATGTCTGTCTCTTTGTGACCCCATGGACTGTAGCCCACCAGGCTCTTCTGTCCATATAATTCTGCAGGCCAGAAGGCTAGAGTGGGTAGCCATTCCTTTCTCCGGGGGATCTTCCTGACCCAGGGATTGAACTCAGGTCTCGAACCCAGGCCTCTTGCATTGCAGGCAGAGTCTTTACCATCTGAGGCATGAGGAAGGCCCAAAATTGTTAATAAATAGACTCAAAAATAAGAGCAAAATCAGCAGAATATGAAGGCCTAGACATGTTAGTAAACATATTAATAAAATAAAATATAGAAAGAAGACAATATGACGAATCAGCTGGAGTTCAATTTATATACTATTTGCGCCTTATTGACCCTCTCCCTCGCCTGTAAGAGCTTTTCATAGAGAGCATCCCCAAGAATGTTACATAAAACCCATTTGAATCTTGATATGCGTGGATGACAGAATCTGATTTCAGTGTTGGCAAGAGGGATAGTGTTTCAATAGAATTTTTCTTTTTTTCCACCCCTAATAAATTCATGGTGTGGAACCCCACCCATCACTGTGTACTGACAGCATCCCAGAAACATGTCTTCTTTTACTCTAAGACGCATGATCTGTATTTGGATCCCGTGTAACTCAAATAACTAGAGGATTTAATTCCTTCAAAATATTATTTAAGGGCGACTTCCCTGGTGGCTCAGACGGTACAGTGTCTGTCTACAATGCGGGAGACCCGGGTTCGATCCCTGGGTTGGGAAGATCCCCGGGAGAAGGAAATGGCAATCCACTCCAGTACTATTGCCTGGAAAATCCCATGGACAGAGGAGCTTGGTAGGCTACAGTCCATGGGGTTGCAAAGACTCGGACACGACTGAGCAACTTCAGTTTCACTTTCACTGGTGGATCAGTGGTAAAGAGTCCGCCTGCCAATGCAGGAGACATGGGTTCCGTCTCTGGTCCAGGAACATCCCAGCTGCTGTGGAGTAACTGAGCCCGTGCACCACGGCTGCTGAGCCTGTGCTCTGGAGCCCGGGAGCCGCGACTTCTGAGCCCATGGGTTGCAGCTACTGAAGCCCGCATGCCCTGGAGCCCTCACTCGGCCATAAGAGAAGCCGCCGCAACGAGAAGCCCCCGTAGCACAGTTAGGGAGTAGCCCCTAGCAGCCGCAGCTAGAAGGAGATAGCCTGTACAGCCACAGAGATCCAGCACAGCCAGCAGTAAATAAAGAGAGAAAAAGTGACTATTAAAAAAAATAAACACCAAACGCAGAAGAATAGGTCAGACCAGAGGCAGAGGGTGTGGGGATGGGGTGTTGGAGGATGGCCACAGGACGGTGTGATGCGCTATGAGGAGAACATGTGCTGGTCTGGCCGTGAGAAGTGGGTCCCTGGCCAGCAAAAACTGCTCGTTTTCTTAACCCAGTGTTCCTTACCTTCAATCCCATTCTTTCTCTCTGTGAAACAGTGAAAGCTGCTCAGTCATGTCCAACTCTGCGAACCCATGGATGGTAGCCCACCAGGCTCCACTGTCCATGGGATTGTCCCGGCAAGAATACTGGAGTGAGTTGCCATTTCCTCCTCCAGGGGATCTTCCCAACCCAGGGATCAGACTGGGATTTCCTGCATTGTAGGGGGATTCTTTACCATCTGAGCTACCAGGGAACCCTTCTTCTCCTTGCGGTTGTTGTAAAAAGTAGCCATTTTTAGAAGTCAGAAGAAAAACTCCTAAGGGGTCACCTAGTGTTATTCTACTCAAGGATAGTCCATGGAACATTGGCATAGCCTCACTTGGAACTTCTAGAAAGTGCAAAGTCTTCCTAAAGGTGAGCCGTATCCTCAAGCTGCTGAGTCAGAACCTGCATTGTAACTATGCTCCAAGTGATTCTTTTTCTTGTTGAAGTTGGAGAAGCGCTGATCGAGTTTCCCTGCCCCTCATCAGGCTTTACAGATGAAGGGAATGAGGACAAGTTGTGCCCTTAAGGTCTTACCCACAGCCACAGAGCTGGCGTTAAAACAGCCCGCCTGTCTGCTAGTGGAGTCTCGCACGCCTTCTCTGTTGCGAGTGTTTCTCCTTGCCCGCCCCCCGCCGCCTCTTTTACCCCTGTTGGCTTCTGTCGGTATTTCTTCCTGTCTAGACTTCAGCTTCTTACTCGTGTCTCTTTAAATATCTCTGTTGTGTGAGTAACACCATGCATTAAATGGGCATTTTTTTTTCCAAAAGAACTTTCTTTTATTGAAAGATTTCAGTTATTTGAAAAGTAAGTCCTGAATGAAATGGTAACTTTTATGCGGTTTGAGAGAGTCTGTTAAAGAGAGCCTCCGTTCTCCCACCATTCTGATGAAGCAGAGTTCATTGTTCTTGGTTTTACAAAATTATGATGATATAACCAATCATTTATGTCATGTGTAAACTTGCTATTCAGGTTTAAGGAAAATAATATTCAAGTTAATATTTTAAGCAAAGTTTGAGGCTTACGTTCATGGATTGCAACAACCAATGTGTGTTTTTTAGAACTATTTGCATTTAATGGTCATGAAGATCCCTGCAGTAGGCAGTGGGAACCCACTCCAGTATTCTTACGTGGTGAATCCCATGGACAGAGGAGCCTGGCAGGCTACAGTCCATCGGTTCCCAAGGGTAAGACATGATTGAGAATGAGCATGAGCTCTTGAAGATTCAGTTCATTTCAGTTCAGTTCAGTCACTCAGTCGTGTCCAACTCTTTGTGACACCATGATTCCATTGACATTCTTTCTTTTTAAATTTTTTATTAAACTTTTCATTTTGTATTGAGCAGGGCCAGTTAACAATCCAGTACTCTTGCCTGGAAAATCTCATGGACGGGGGAGCCTGGCGGGCTGCAGTCCGTGGGGTCACTAAGAGTCAGACACGACTGAGTGACTTCCCTTTCACTTTTCACTTTCACGCATTGGAGAAGGAAATGGCAACCCACTCCAGCGTTCTTGCCTGGAGAATCCCAGGGACGGGGAGCCTGGTGGGCTGCCGTCTATGGGGTCGCACAGAGTCTGACATGACTGAAACGACTTAGCAGCAGCAGCAGCAGCAGCAGCAGTTAACAGTGTTGTACTAGTTTCAGGTGGACAGCAGAGGAACTCAGCCATACATATACATACGTGTATCCATGTATCCAAACTCCCTCCCAAGAATGCGCGTTTTTATTTATTGTTGATTTGGGGGAAAGTTTGGGCCCACCTCTCTTAATTTTTCCCTTGCTTGCTGCTCGGAACTGCCTTTGAAGTCAATGGGAATTGTGTGTATAAGAGTAAGAAATAATGTAAAATGTTTGAAATTAGAAAAGCCTTACAGGTGAATTTATCTTCCTGTCTTTGTTACATAGTCAGTTCAGTTGCTCAGTCCTGTCCAGCTCTCTGCGACCCCATGGACTGCAGCGCACCAGGCTTCCCTGTCCATCGCCAACTCCCGCAGCTGCTCAAGCTCATGTCCGTCGAGTTGGTGATGCCCTCCAGCTGTCTTGTCTTCTGTCATCTCTTCCTCCTCCTGCCTGCAATCTTTCCCAGCACCAGGGTCTTCTCCAGTGAGTCAGTCCTTCCCATCAGGTAGCCAGAGGATTATAGTTTCAGCTTTAGCGTTAGTCCTTCTAATAAATATTCAGGACTGATTTCCTTTAGGATTGACTAATTTGATCTCCTTGCAGTCCAAGGAACTCTCAAGAGTCTTCTCCAACACCCAGTTCAAAAGCATCAATTCAAAAAAAAAAAAAAAAAAAAGCATCAATTCTTTGGTACTCAGCTTCCTTTATAGTCCAACTCTCACATCCATACATGACTACCGGAAAAATCATAGCTTTGACTAGATAGACCTTCGTTGGCAAAGTAACGTCTCTGTTTTTGAATATGCTGTCTAGGTTGGTCATAACGTTTCTTCCAAGGAGCAAGTGTCTTAATTTCATGGCTGCAGTCACCATCTGCAGTGATTTTGGAGCCCAGGAAAATTGTCTCTCACTGTTTCCATTGTTTCCCCATCTATTTGCCATGAAGTGATGGGACCGGATGCCATGATCCTACTTTTTGGAATGTTGAGTTTTAAGCCAGATTTTTTCACTCTTCCCTTTCATCGTCATCAGGGCTTCCCTGGTGGCGCAGAGGTTAAAGCGTCTGTCTACAATGCGGGAGACCCGGGTTTGATTCCTGGGTTGGGAAGATCCCCTGGAGAAGGAAATAGCAATCCACTCCAGCACTCTTGCCTGGAAAATCCCACGGACGGAGGAGCCTGATAGGCTACAGTCCATGGGGTCGCAAAGAGTTGACACGACTGAGCGACTTCACTTTCACTTTCACCTTCATCAAGAGGCTCCTTAGTTCCTCTTTGCTTTCTCCCTTAAGGGCAATGTTATCTGTATATTTGAGGTTATTGATACTTTCCTGGCAATCTTGATTCCAACTTGGGCAGCCTAGCATTTCGCATGATGTACTCTGCATATAAGTTAAATAAGCAGGGTGACAATATACACCTTTGACGTACTCCTTCCCCAATTTGAAACCAGTCTGTTGTTCCATGTCCAGTTCTAACTTTTGCTTCTTGACCTGCATACAGACTTCTCAGGAGGCAGGTAAGGTGGTCTGGTATTCCCATTTCTTGAAGACTTGTCCACAGTTTATTGTGATCCACAGTCAAAGGCTTTGGTGTAGTCAATAAAACAGAAGTAGATGTTTTTCTATAACTCTCTTGCTTTTTCTATGATCCAGTGGATGTTCACAATGTGATCTCTGGTTCCTCTGCCTTTTGTAAATCCCACTTGAACATCTGAAAGTTCTCAGTTAATGTACTGTTGAGGCCTTGCTTGGAGAATTTTGAGCGTAACTAGCGTGTGAGATGAGGGCAGTTGTATGGTAGTTTGAGCATTCTTTGCCATTGCCTTTCTTTGGGATTGGAATGAAAACTGACCTTTTCCAGTCGTGTGGCCACTGCTGAGTTTTCCAAATTTGCTGGCATATTGAGTGCAGCACTTTAACAGCATCATCTTTTAGGATCTGAAATAGCTCAGCTGGAGTTCCGTCACCTCCACTAGTTTGTTCATAGTGATGCTTCCTAAGGCCCACTTGACTTTGCCCTCCAGGATGTCTAGCTCTAGGTGAGTGATCACACCATCGTGATTATCCAGGTCGTGAAAATCTTTCTCGTACAGTTCTTCTGTGTTTTCTTGCCACTCTCTTCTTAATATCTTCTGCTTCTGTTAGGTCCATGCCATTTCTGTCCTTTATTGTGCCCGTCTTTGCATGAAATGTTCCCTTGGTGTCTCTAATTTTCTTGAAGAGATCTCTAGTCTTTCCCATTCTGTTGTTTTCCTCTATTTCTTTGCATTGATCACTGAGGAAGATGGTCTTAATCTCTCCTTGCTATTCTTTGGAACTCTGCATTCAGATCTTTCCTTTTCTCCTTTGCCTTTTGCTTCTCTTCTTTTCTCAGCTATTTGTAAGGCCTCCTCAGACAACCACTTTGCCTTTTTGCATTTCTTTTCTTGCAGATGGTCTTGATCCCTGCCTCCTGTACAATGTCATGAACCTCTGTCCATAGGTCTTCATGCACTCTGTCTGTCAGATCTAATCCCTTGAATCTGTTTGTCACTTTCACTGTATAATCGTAAGGGATTTTGATTTAGGTCATACCTGAGTGGCCTAGTGGTTTTTCCTAGTTTCTTCAATGTAAGTCTGAATTTTGCAATAAGGAGTTCATGATCTGAACCACAGTCAGCTTCTGGTCTTGTTTTTGCTGACTGTATAGAGCTTCCCCATCTTCAGCTGCAAAGAATATAATCGATCTTTCTTTAATTTTCTTTGTTACATAGATTATCTCATAGCAGAGTTCTTTTGCTCTTCGCATCCATCCCATGGGAAAAGCCCTCTAGTTTGTGGATGGAGGTGGTACACCCCGGCAGCTCCTTTTCTCGTGACCGGAAGTAGAGCCAAGCTTTAGGATTTAGGGGCTTTGTATTAGTCTTTTTCTATAATATGGAAAAATAAAGGTCTAAGTAGATCAATACCCCATGTTTTAAGGGGCGTTTTGACATAGAAAGATATGGGTGCAGAAGGATGGCATAGTGACATTAAAGAAGAGTGCCCAGCCACTAGTGAGACCACGGTGGCACAGTGCCTTCAACAAAAGCCATCCCACCGTCTTTTAAATTACCCTCCCTATAAGAGGACTACTATCCCTCCTGTCTTTTAAGTATTTTCGTTTATTTTTAGTTCTGGAATGTGTTTTGATTTGAGTGACGGAACCATAATAGATGGTAGGCTTCCACTGTAAACTATAAAGTAAAATCAGTTCCTCTGGTCTTCTATTCTTGTTCTCATACTTGTGTGTTTTTTCTTCTTCTTCTTCTTTTCGAGTCAGTATCCCATCCTTGCTGTTGTTTAGCCACTGAGTCTTGCCCGACTCTTTGTGACCCCATGGACTGTAGGCCACCAGGCTCCTCTCTCCATGGGATTTTCCAGGTGAGAATACTGGAGTGGGTTGCTGTTTCCTTCTCCAGAGGATCTTCCTGACCCAGGGGTCGAACCCAGGTCTCCTATATTCTTATCGGCTGAGTCACCTGGGAAGCCCCATCCCACTCTTCTAGCAACTCTTTTTTTTATGGAAACATAGTTATTAAATTACTTCCCAACTTTGGAAGCTATGTGATTAAATATTTTTGTACTTGTGTTTCACATGTTCTATCTTATTTTCTGTTGACAGTAATATAGGAACAGGCTAATTTATTTTTATGTAAAGTATTTTGAAAGATAATTATCTTATCCAGAGCTGCTTCACATATATATAAAACTGACAGTTTAAATAGAGAGACATTGTAATGAGCAATCAAATTACGTTCCTTTAGGCTAGGTTTTAGGAACTGGCTAAAATTTTTTAACTATTGAAAAATATATTATTTTCCTCAAAACACAACATAAAAATAATATGTATTACCAAGAATAAATTAGACGTTAGATTCACAACCTTCAAAATGCCATTTAGCTTTTAGAAATATAAAAATTGACTTCAGTGTCTTTTTATAATGTAAATTTTTATCTACCTCATATTTTATTATTATGCATCTCAGAAATATTTGTGGCAAAACTCTGTTATAAATTTGATTCAAGATTACATATTTGAATTTAAAGACAGCTGATTCAATTTAAATGAATAATGTGTTACATTGGAGATATATATTTACACATACATAAGGTAGGATTTATAGCTTTAGAGAAAAGCGCTTAAATTGATTATATTCATGGGAAAAGAATAAATTCATGTTCTCAGGAAAGAAGAATGTCTTGAATATGGTGGTTGCCATTTAAATAAATTATCAAACTGTAATGACCTGTAACTTAATCCTAAACTTAATTCAGTTATTACCATACTCTTGTCTTCAGTATCCAGATATCTTTCAGGGGATGGCGTCCATTCTCCAGACCTTTTCAGTTTACTAAGGTTTTCCTGCTTTTAGCATAGGAGAGGCTTCCAAACTGTGCTGATTTATTTCACATATTTAATATAGGGTCAAGTTTCTCCTTTAAGTATTTTCTGTCTATGAAACCTTTGATTAACTTTTCATCCCAAGCCTATTCTGTATTTTCAATGAACCTTGTTTCGTCTCTTTGTTGTCAAGGTTCTCTGTCAAATATATAAGGTGTACCATATCTAATGCAACTTCTCTTCCAAAAGCTACTCCCAGGAGTTACTTCTTGTTTCTTTGGTTTAAATGTCATGTATTTTTAAAATGTATATCTTTTTAATTGGAGGATAATTGCTTTACTGTATTGTGTTGGTTTCTGCCTTACATCAACATAAGTCAGCCATCGGTATTCATATGTCCCCTTCTTCTTGAACCTCCCCCCCACTCTGTCCCACCCCTCTAGGCTGTCACACAGCACTGGCCTGAGCTCGCTGCATCATACAGAAAATTCCCACTGGCTATTTTACATATGGTAACATACATGTTTCCATTCTGCTCTCTCAGTTTGTCCCACTGTGTCCCCAAATCTGTTCTCTGTGTCTGCGTCTCCATTCAGTTCAGTTCAGTTCAGTCGTGTCTGACTCTTTGCGACCCCATGAATCGCAACACGCCAGGCCTCCCTGTCCATCACCATCTCCTGGAGTTCACTCAGACTCACGTCCATCGAGTCGGTGATGCCATCCAGCCATCGCATCCTCTGTTGTCCCCTTTTGGTCCTGCCCCCAGTCCCTCCCAGCATCAGAGTCTTTTCCATTGCTGCCCTGCAAATAAGTTCACCAGTACCATCTTTCTAAATTCCATATATATGTGTTAATATACAATATTTGTTTTTCTTTTTCTGACTTAGTTCGCTTTGTATAATAGGGTCTAGGTTCATCCACGTCATTAAAACTGTATGTCATGTGTTTTTGTTGGACCTCTAAGGATCTGTGTTTGGTCACGGAGGGAAGCTAAGGTGAAATGTGGCACTTCCTAATAATTTCATTTGATAAAACGTTTCTCATGTAATGAATTTTGTGTCTCCTCTGTAGATAAGCGCGTCGAGCACTGGCCTCTGATGCAGTCTCCACTGCCTACACTTTGCATCAGCACCCTGTACCTCCTCTTCGTGTGGCTGGGTCCAAAATGGATGAAGGACCGAGAACCTTTCCAGATGCGTTTAGTGCTCATTCTCTATAATTTCGGGATGGTTTTGCTTAACCTTTTTATCTTCAGAGAGGTAGGTTTACTAAAGTTCACTTTATACTCCCTCAGGTCTGTTGCAAATTAAAAAATAAGAATGTGTAAAACTACGATTGGAATGTTGTGCCCTAAGATAACTGTTAGCTCCTCTAAGAGTAAATTTTATGTTATTGACATAAGCATGGATAACAAAAATCTGAAACATACATAAAGTATAAGACTTGTTTAAACTGAAATTTGGAAGCAGACAAACTGGATTCTAAAATAACCCTTACTGATTTTTCTGACATTGCTGCTAAGTCGCTTCAGGCGTGTCCGACTCTGTGCGACCCCATAGACGGCAGCCCACTAGGCTCCTCTGTCCCTGGGATTCTCCAGGCAAGAACACTGGAGTGGGTTGCCATTTCCTTCTCCAATGCATGAAAGTGAAAAGTGAAAGTGAAGTCGCTCGGTCATGTCCGACTCTTAGTGACCCCGTGGACTGCAGCCTACCAGGCTCCTCCGTCCATGGGATTTTCCAGGCAAGAGTACTGGAGTGGGTTGCCATTGCCTTTTCTGACATTGGAAGTTCCTTAACTTTTTTGAGGCTCATTTCCCCCATCAGTAAAATGGGCATAATATATATCTTCTAAGGTATCAGAAGTAAGTGAGATAATTTTTGCATAGTGTTTAGAACATATTAAGACCTCAGTAAATAGTTGTGGCTATTTATATTTCTCATTCAGCAGTTTCAGGTTTGGTAACTGATGAAAATATGCAGATGTGAAATACCGATTTCAAATTTAAATCCTACCACATAATATAAGTGTGTTAATTTTAGGTTGGAACTAAAATGCGTTAACTGTTATACAACTGTTGCTGCTGATCAGTGTATACTTTTCTGGACATCAAGAAATTCTCTATGGCATTTTAAGAGGAAATCCTAAAAGTTAGACTGACCCAACCACTTTTTAAGTTGTAAGACTGAAAGGAATTTGTTTTCCAAGAGACTCCTCCTTAGTGTTCATCCTGAACCCAGCAAACTGAACTGATGATGCTAAGAAAATGAACCGTATGGTCCTTTTAAAAAATCTCTTTAACTGACAGCGTAGCCTACAGAAACTCAACATCATAAAACACTTTAATTTGTTTGGCTACTTTCCCTAATTTGTTAGATGCAATCCACTCTGGTTCAAAACTAGAAACCCGTGCAAGTCTTGCAGCATGGTTAATCACAATTTCTCTTAATATATAAGATAGATAGAGTGTCTCAGTCCAAATTTTACATGTGATTTTAAATTTAGATTTCAACTTAAGAATAAATTGATGGATGATAAATTTTAGAAATTCCAACATATTAAATGTCTAGTGCATTTGAAATTTATTTTTAAGACAATATTGCTCTTAAAAATATTTTGAAAGTTTGCACATTGTATGTAGTGCTTTTAAATGCTATATCTTCTAAAACTTTACTGCAAATGTTATTTTCTTTTTCCAGTTATTCATGGGATCATATAATGCAGGATATAGCTATATTTGCCAGACTGTGGATTATTCTGATAACGTTCATGAAGTCAGGGTAAGTACATTAAAAATACTGCTAATCAGTAGAAGTTGGTTTAATTTTGTAGTCTCTAGTCTGTAAAAAAGCATGCTTTAATGTAGTGGTAAAACTATAGTGGGATTGTTTTGAGTCAATAAAACTACTTTTTAAAAAATATACATAATTTAAAATCCATTTCCTTCCCCCATTATCTTTTCTCATTTGGTGATTTGAGAGTGAATATGTGTTGGACTACTGAAATGCAGTACTCAAATAATAATAATAATAATAATAATAGTTCCATGTTTAGTATAAAGATTATATTTTAGATTTTTGGTTTTGGGGGTCAAGAATAGAAACTCTTGAAGTTGAATTCATTTGTTAAGCAAGTATGAGGAAGACAAATATAAATGATTTAATGTTTAGTAAATTAGGCATAGCACAGCTTGTATAGGTATAAACCCAGTTTTTATTTATATTTGAGAAAAATAGACTAGTAATACAGTGTTATTATATTGTACTTTGTAGTCACCTACATCAGTAAAATTGCCATTTTAGTCAAGTGAAGAAACAATAAATTATCTTACTTTGTTAAGTATTTATTGAACACCTCTTGTATACTGTGTTCATATTAAACATATGTGTCCATAACATATGTTAATTATGTGTGTGTTTTATGTTAGATATAATATATGTAGTAATAATATAATGTGTAGTAGCTGGCCCTGAAAAAAAATAGCTCTTTAGCATTGGGGTTCAACAATATAAACACCAGTATTCATCAAGACCCAAGACTAAATTGCTTTAATGTATTTATGATTTTATGTCTCTGTCTTCATTTCCCCATTGGAAGACTTAACACGCTGATGAAAAATCACCCCTTTTGGTTGTCACGTTGTTTTTATTCATTCAACAAATGTGTATTGAACATCAGCTATATACAGATAGTGCGATGGTACTGGGGACCCAAGTGGGAAGGCAGACGGGGTCCAGCCTTTGTGGAGCTGACCTTCCAGCAGAGGTGGGAGAGGCAGGCATGCAAACAGAAGGTTAGCCAGGAACTCAGACCTGAGATTGCCTGAGGGGAGCCCCTTTGTTGAGGTTTGTTGCTAGAGAACCTTCTGGTTGGAGCACGACTGGTCCTGCTGGCATCTGGAGAGAGAAAAGGAAACGTGTCGGCCTTGCTTTCTCTGAGGAGTGAGCTTAGATAAACCCTTTGGGCCAAACAGCATGTTAACATTTGGGGAATAAAGTTTTTAAAATACCACTCTGGCCATTGTGTACCTGCCCTCCTGGCATGCATAAATTGATCAGTTCTTTTGAAATGTAGCTGTTGTGAGACCTGAAATCTAGGAGGAGAAAGGACAAGAGTGGCAGCAGATTGTATTTGAACATTTCTTCCCTCGGCTATTCTGAGACGTGGCAGAATAAGTGTTTTACTCAGAGCCTCATCTTTGTATTCGTTGTTATGTAGCTAAGAAGGATCTTTTCACTTTGATGAAGCTCTTCAGTTCCCTCGTGGCTCAGATGCAAAAGAATCTGCCTGCCCTGCAGCAGACTTGGGTTTGATTGCTGGGTCGGAAGATCCCCTGGAGAAGGCAGTGGCTACCCATTCCAGTGTTCTAGCCCTGAGAATTCCATGGACAGAGGAGCCCGGCGGGCTACAGTCCATGGGGTCGCAAAGAGTCAGACACTACTGAGCGATTAGCACTTTCACAAACTAGAGAGGATTGTTAATTACTGTTTATGAATCATTGCTGATTTAGAGTGCCAAATAAGAGGGAAAATAAGACATGACCTCTTCCCTTCATACTCTGTTGCTAAGTCATGTCCAAGTCTACAGACTATATCTCACCAGGCTCCTCTGTCCATGGAATTCTCCAAGCAAGAATACTGGAGTGGATTGCTGTTTCTTGCTCCAGGGTATCTTCCCGACCTAGGGATCAAACCTATGTCTCCTTCATTGGCAGGTGGATTCTTTACTGCTGAGCCACCTGCGAAGCCCCTTACTGCACCAAAATGTTACACTTTAAAATACTAACGTAATACTGACTATTAAAATAGTGTTGCTATCAGTAGTTCCCTATTTCAAGTTTGTTTTCACACAACTTTTATCATTTTCAACAATGTTATTATGCAAACAGACTCAGTAAATAATTCTCAGTTTGTAAATACAAGACATTATTTTTTTCTTTGGCTGTTCTCTTTTTTCCTTGCCTACACTTTAAAATCGTAATTTTGTTTTTCAAAAGCGAACAGCCAAACCCAAATAAACACAAACCCATGGCATCCAACAGGTGCTCTTAGCGAATGAAGAAAGACCCTATCAGCTCTGAAGAGCCTAAGCCTTCCTGTGAATGCGTCTGCCACACTGCTGGCACACAGGTTCACCATCAGATTTCAGTTTGTACTGCGGCCTTTGCTGTTGGTATATAGGGCAGATGCCATAGAAAATGCTTGACATAAGAAAGGTGAATCTAGATTCCTATTGTAGTGGGAGTCTTGTGAAGTATTTTAAAATGCATATACCGAGGTCACCTCTCACTGGATCCTTGGATCCTTAATCTCAGCGTGTAATGTAATCTTTCTGCACCATCTGGTGTCTTAATTAGAGCCCAGGAAAAGAAAAGACTTACTCATGTAAGCAGGATTATATTTATGACCTAGGAAATATTTGTTGTGTGTGTGTGTTTATTGCAGTTTATCATTTTAAAATTTTCACTGCCTAATAAAAAATAATGTGGTTAAGTATTTTGTTGCACATGTAAAAGTGAGAAAGAGAGACCAGTTGCCACCAGTTGCAAGAATCTCTGAGGCTGGAATATAGGCTAGGCATGAGCAACTGAAATACCTTTATAGAGTAAATATCTCAGCTTCTCTACCACATTGAAAATCATAGCAGTTGAAAGCGTTCACAGCATTGCAGTCAGCAGGTTGGTACCCATGACATCCAGCTATGAAACAGACTGAAAATTTTCTCTGAACTGTTGGCATAGTGTAGATATTGATTTGGACTCTTTTATTTCCCATCATTTTCCCCATGAAAAGATGCCTAGGTTTCACACCCACTTAAAAATGATTCTATGCCTCATACGTTTTGTGCAGTAAAAATTGCTTAAGACTTAACTTTAGTAGACAGCCATGTGATAGTATCATTCTGGTGTTTATAAAATGCTCTCCCTTTCTTTCTGCAGATAGCTGCTGCTCTGTGGTGGTACTTTATATCTAAAGGAATTGAGTATTTGGACACGGTGTTTTTTATCCTGAGGAAGAAAAACAACCAAGTCTCTTTCCTTCACGTGTATCATCACTGTACCATGTTCACGTTGTGGTGGATTGGAATTAAGTGGGTTGCAGGAGGACAGGGTGAGCATCTTCAGGAATGTGTCCCCGTGCACTGAATTATATAAATGTGTCGGGTGGAAAGTGGTGAGAATTTGGCTTGGTATAACGGCAGCCCACTCCAGTTTTCTTGCCTGGAGAATTCCATGGACAGAAGAGCCTGGCGGTCTACAGTCCATGCGATCACAAAGAGGAGGCTCATGACTGAGAAACTAACACACACACATAAATATAACTTACTTCCAGGCTTAATTATTCCTGTGTTAATGTCACTTTAAAGAAATTTGAAGGAAGTAGAGCTTTAGCTGTTTATCTGTGACTACTTTCACACCTAAAGATTTACCCCAGAGATTAGCATAAATGAATCCTAAGTGTAGCAAACAGTATTTTGAGAGGGAGCAGTTCTAGTGGTTCTGATCCAGAGGATACCAAGATAGAACTTCTCCATCTGAAGGTTCCTTCTCTTCTCCAAGCCCAGAGCCCACTCTTGCTCTCAAACAAGCCCCAGTGCACCTACTGCTTCTTACTCAAAGGAAATTGTATGTAGCCTTCTCAGTATTGAAGAGAATCTGAACTCACAGTTTGGCCAAGATCTACCTCCGGCTTTTCAGATGCCTGTACATTGGAGATAATTCACATCACTGAGCCTGGAAACAGACCATTCCTCTGATGGGAACCCAGGGTACAAGTCATACTACAGTTCACCTTGCTACTTTACTTTTAAACTATTTAGAAATCTAAGAAACGAGTACTATTTTGTTGTAGCTATGTGTATTGGCACATGTAAAGACAATAATGAAGGATTTACAAATCTACTTTAAACCATTATATGTACCCTGGCTCTTATCCCCCAAGAGCAACAGAATGAAAAATAATATTGGCAGTGTTAGGACCTACTTAAGTACATTAGGGCCTCCTTAAGCCACTTGGGAAGTCCTTTGCCTTTGAAGAACACCCATTTTTATTTATATGGTAAAAGCCAGAGCCTTAAACTTTAAAAATACTTGGCATGATCTGAAGAGAAGGCTTGTCCATTAGAACTATTTTACAACTTTTATTTCTCATCTATACTCAGTATTAAATGTTGGAAAATAATGTAGATTGATTTATTTTACGTTCAAATGGTTTATCACCTAAATAAAGATTTCTGTGTCTTGTAATTACCTCTTTTTCTAAAGCATTTTTTGGAGCCCAGATGAATTCCTTCATCCATGTGATTATGTACTCATACTACGGGTTAGCTGCCTTCGGCCCGTGGATTCAGAAATATCTCTGGTGGAAGCGATACCTGACCATGCTGCAGCTGGTGAGTTCTCAACTAAAGCACTGAGAATGTCCGGCTCTCGTTCACTGTGGACGGCTGAGTTACTTTCAGCCACTCTATGTTACCAGACTGGCTTTCTCTGTGCTCCAGCGATAGGCGTTGAGGCTGTCTGGCTCTCAGCCACCTGTTCATAGGCTGAGTGCTCACAGACTCTTGCTCTCTAAATGTCCCTAAAAGACCAGATGCAGGGCCTGCCTGTCTAATAGGAACGCCCTTTAAACACCTCTGTGGGATGGGCAAGTAAAGGCCTAGGCATGTCACAAAATGCGTACTCGTTTATGATTATGTTCAGTTCAGCTCAGCTCAGTCGCTCAGTCGTGTCCGACTCTTTGCGACCCCATGCATCGCAGCACGCCAGGCCTCCCTGTCCATCACCATCTCCCGGAGTTCACTCAGACTCGCGTCCGTCGAGTCGGTGATTAGTGTTAGGTAGTTAGACTAGGAAACAGAAGTCCAAAATGGTGGTGGCTAAAAGACAAGGAAGGGAAAACCGTGCAAAAACAGAATAAAGGAAGGTCTGCTGCTGCTAAGTCACTTCAGTCGTGTCCGACTCTGTGCGACCCCATGGACTACAGCCCACCAGGCTCCCCCGTCCCTGGGATCCTCCAGGCAAGAACACTGGAGTGGGTTGCCATTTCCTTCTCCAATGCATGAAAGTGAAAAGTGAAAGTGAAGTCGCTCAGTCATATCCGACTCTTAGCGATCCCATGGACTACAGCCCACCAGGCTCCTCCATCCATGGGATTTTCCAGGCAAGAGTACTGCAGTGGGGTGTCATTGCCTTCTCCAAAGGAAGGTCTGAGGACCTCGTAAAACAAACAGCACTCTTGGCTAGCCCAATTTGCATAGCGCAGGCCCAGGGGGACAGAAAAACATATAAAAAGAGGAGCCAAAGGGCTCTCCCCACCCCGCCCCACCCCTGTCGTTCTTCTCTTCGCGCCTTTGGGTCGACGTGCTCTCATGCCTCGAGGATGGATTTTCCTGCTATTATCTAAATCAAATAGAGCTGTAACGTGGAGCTGTAACACTGATTTGTCTAAGAGCTATAACACGGTCCGTTTGAGCCCTGAGAGCTAGAACACGGTCTGTCCAAGACCCGAGAGCTGTGACACGCCAAGTGCTTTAATGTCCGTCACTCCAAATCTTTGTTGTGGACGAGACAGAACCGAGGAGCATATACTCACCTGACAATTAGAAAAATAACTTCTTTCTTAGTTTTTTTCCACTTAAAATGTTATTATTACCTCTCTTCATTCTTCTCTTAAATAAACTTTCTGTTTTTTTGCTCCCATTTTTCCGTCCTTGTGAACAGATCCTATGCATTTAGAATAGGAAAGTTGTAGAGAAGTCACAGAGCCAGCGAAGGGGTCGGGTAAAGGATGGGACCAAGGGGAACTTCCCTGGATGCCCAGTGGTTAGGGCTCCATGCTTCTCCTGCAGAGGGTATGAGTTTGATCCCTGGTCAGGGAACTAAGGTCCCATATGCAGCACTGTGTGGCCAAAAAATAAATAAGTTAAAGGACCAAGGATCAAAGAACTCTTAATTTCCTAACACACAATCCTTAGAGAGCAGAGCTTGGTATACTCAAATGTTCATCTTCAGAGGAGACAGTTCGCAGCACCAACCCCTAGTAGGACTTCTGGAAGCATCTGGGTGACTCAGTGCAACCTTCAGAGCTAAAGCACTGGCCCAGTAATCAAACCGGAAATCCAAAACCAACCTGGTAGCTATTCTTCAAGCCTTGGAATTTATTATAATTTGCTTTAATCATAGCATGTGTGCAATTTTATCAGTGGAATCACATTTGGAAATATCATTTGTCTCTGTTTTAAGTTGCCAAACAACAGGCTACCCAAACAGGAAGCACAGCTTTTGGGGAGTGCTGGGTGTGCAGGATTCATCTGTAAGTAAAATGCTACAGGAAGCTTCCTCCAGTTTTTGTGTAACCTGTTTACACAGTTTGTGTAATTAGTTCCTCTCAGTTATTAGTAAATGGGCCCAGGAAAATGAGAAAAAGACAGAAATCATGTGAACTGTTGTTATCTACTTTGCGGGAAGACTGCACCTGATTCTCCTTGAGTGATGCCCTGCTCAGTCACCCCCCAGACACACCCTTTTCCAGCGATGCAGGTTCTAAGAATCATTGTGAAATCAAAAGTCCCTAAAACTTGGATTTTGCCATGGGAAACTTTTAAAGTTTTTTAGTGTGATACAAATTTGGAGCTATACATGGGGTAAACTTTAATATTTAATATAATAATACTGATAATGCTATCCTTAAAGGAGAAGCTGCAATTGCCCATTTTAAAGAGGGTGTTAATTTTGTGAAGGGTAGTGTGTTTCCAAGGCAGAAGTTCTCACAGCAGTAAATCTTGTATGTTAACCCTGTAAAAAATTTAAGTGTTGTTTAACCCCATGAAATTCATGAATTCTTATATTGAGAACCATCTTCTCCTTTTATACTTAATATCAAATATCTACGAAGTTTTACCAAGAATCTTAGTTTTTAAAGGATTGTGTTGATTCAATTTTTAAATTTTTAATTAATTTTAAAATGCATATTTAGCTATCTCTTATTCTATAAGAAAGAGAGAATGAACCATTTTGATAAACTCATTTTTAAAAGTACATGTACCAGCTTGCTAACAACTTTGTGGAAAGAAATCAATATATTTGGGAGGAAAACAAAAACTGAAGAGCCTTCACTAATTCCCTCTCATCAGACAATGTTATTCAGCATTATCCAAAAAATAATCCTCAGGGTCCAGATACCAGGCCAGTCAGTCAGTCAGTTCAGTCGCTCAGTCGTGTCTGACTCTTTGCGACCCCATGAATTGCAGCACGCCAGGCCTCCCTGTCCATCACCAACTCCCGGAGTTCACTCAGATTCACGTCCATCGAGTCTGTGATGCCATCCAGCCATCTCATCCTTTGTCGTCCCCTTCACCTCCTGCCCCCAATCCCTCCCAGCATCAGAGTCTTTTCCAATGAGTCAACTCTTTGCATGAGGTGGCCAAAGTACTGGAGTTTCAGCTTTAGCATCAGTCCTTCCAAAGAAATCCCAGGGTTGATCTCCTTTAGAATAGACTGGTTGGATCTCCTTGCAGTCCAAGGGACTCTCAAGAGTCTTCTCCAACACCACACTTCAGAAGCATCGATTCTTCAGCACTCGGCACTCAGCCTTCTTCACAGTCCAACTCTCACATCCATACGTGACCACAGGAAAAACCATAGCCTTGACTAGACAGACCTTTGTTGGCAAAGTAATGTCTCTGCTTTTCAACATGCTATCTAGGTTGGTCATAACTTTTCTTCCAAGGAGTAAGCGTCTTTTAATTTCATGGCTGCAGTCACCATCTGCAGTGATTTTGGAGCCCAAAAAAATAAAGTCTGACACTGTTTCTACTGTTTCCCCATCTATTTCCCATGAAGTGATGGGACCGGATGCCATGATCTTCGTTTTCTGAATGTTGAGCTTTAAGCCAACTTTTTCGCTCTCCTCTTTCACTTTCATCAAGAGGCTTTTTAGTTCCTCTTCACTTTCTGCCATAAGGGTGGTGTCATCTGCATATCTGAGGTTATTGATATTTCTCCCGGCAATCTTGATTCCAGCTTGTGTTTCTTCCAGTCCAGCGTTTCTCATGATGTACTCTGCATAGAAGTTAAATAAGCAGGGTGACAATATACAGCCTTGACGTACTCCTTTTCCTATTTGGAACCAGTCTGTTGTTCCATGTCCAGTTCTAACTGTTGCTTCCTGACCTGCATACAGATTTCTCAAGAGGCAGGTTAGGTGGTCTGGTATTAATCATAGGGATCAGTGCGGAGCCCTGCCCTCAGGTGGTACTCGAGGGGAGAGATGGACAGTCCAGAAGTCAGCAGATGCAAAAGACATAATTCCTATGAAACAGAAAACCAGCACAAGCCAGACCCCTTTGGTTAAAGGGACGGAGGGCCCCATTGGGTGGGGGTACTTGGATCTTAGCAGGAAGCCCTCGTTGAGGACGTGGTTTTGAGAAGCGGCCCACGGGAGAAGGAGCCAGGGAAGGTGCCAGGGCCGTGCGAGCTGCTTGCTGCCCACAGTGAGCGCCTGTGCTGTTGTGTTTTCCAGGTGCAGTTCCACGTGACCATCGGGCACACAGCGCTGTCCCTTTACACCGATTGCCCCTTCCCCAAATGGATGCACTGGGCTCTCATTGCCTACGCGATCAGCTTCATATTCCTCTTCCTTAACTTCTATGTGCGGACGTACAAAGAGCCTAAGAAAGCAAAACCTGGAAAAACAGCGGCGAATGGTATTTCAGCAAATGGTGTGAACAAATCCGAAAACCACCTAGTGGTAGAAAATGGCAAGAAGCAGAAAAATGGAAAAGCGAAAGGAGAGTAAAACGAACTGGGCCTTACCTGGTGTTGACAGTGAGGAAGTTCCCACTTCGTTTAAGATTTCAGGGAAAACAGAAGCAAATGAGGGTTTGAGGGTGGGGAGCAAAAAGGCAAATGTGCTCTATGTATTATTAGTAACCTTTAGATTGAGTAAAGTGTTAAATACAACACCCAGATGTTTTATTTATGAAGTTTTTATTTTAAACATTTTTTTTATTAGCCTTGATGTTGTCAGACCAAAGCAATCATCACGTGACTTTGGAGACCCTTCCCCTGCGCCCCTCCCCTGCATTCACGTCCAACAGTGCATGAGATTTTTCATTTCTCTTCATCCTTCAGTTTGATGATCACAGAAACACGGTCTTTATGCATTTTTTTTTTTTTTTAGCTAAATTGCAACTTATATACTGATGAAAATCAGTTCCCTTATCTTTTCTGGTCCCAAACTGGAAATGCAGAAATTTTAAAGTGTGCACATTTGAATTCATTTGCTGACTGGAATGATCAAATCTCTCCACCTATAGTCCGAAGATACCCTTTTGGTTGGAATTAAATTTTAAAAATCTGATGATCTTTGTAGACGCTTAGAGGCTTTATGATGATGGTGTTGGTGAAAATAGAATTACAGTGAAATCCTGTCCAGTGGCTCAAAGTTCACTGTGACCTGCAGCACAAATCACTGTGGGGAACAATTTTGTGATGAAAAGGCAGCCTTTCAATACTCCTGTTACTACTAGGTATATATTATGAAAATTAAGATTACTGTCTGATTGGAACATGAAACAACTCGTGTCTACTAGTAACATCATAAAATAGTTACATTTATGTGCTGTTAGAAGAGAGTATGTTGATTTTTATCAGGCTTTCCTTGTTTTGATTTGTTTCTGTTACTGATTTTTCATATGTGGAAATATACCTACCTCTTCTGTTGGAAAGAACATTTAAAATTAAATAAATTTTAATTAAAAAATCAAGGAGTCCTCTAATGTAAATTTTAATACTAACTTTCAAATTCACTAACTTTTTTTTTTTTTTTTACAAATACCGTACAGCAAGCTTTTTTGTGAAATTATCCTTCTCTTTCAATGTGTTTAACTTTGGAGTGATATTTTTCTGTGACAGAGTTGCAAGATCTTATTTGTAACTAGATATGAAGTATAAACCCGTTTTGGTGCAATATTCTTGACTCCTTGGTGCTAAAGATCGTTAAATTCAATGCTTGATTGTCACAAGGTGTTAATTGCTAAGACATAAAGTGAGTAAAAGTGAGAGTAGTCAGAACCAGAAAATTAAATTTGCTCTTTACCGATGAAGTATTTCATGTAATGTAAAAACACAATGGGAAATTCACTAGGAAAGAACTTGTGCTGTGTCTTATTACATAGGTTAAATTGCTAGAGGGTATTGCACAGGGATCTTGTGACCAAAATTTAAAAGGCATGAGTATTTCTACGTATCTTTAACATATCAGAACTGCATGTGCAGGATGTAATGCTGTTTGTGCAGACTATTTCAGAATACTTTGTAAACTATGAAATATTTATTGTGCATTCAAATTACACACTCCCCGCCCCCCCCCCCCCCCCGCCCCCGCCAACCTCTGCTTCAAGGCATGCAGACATGAGAACTACAGAAAATTTGCAGCACGTAATGGTTTGATCTAGGAGGATTCGATACTTTTGTTTTTACCGCTCAGTTTGTAATGACTAGAGATTTGTAAATCTTCGTGAGCATTCTGTACTGGTTCCCTAGAGTTATTCATTCCCTGCTACCTGATTTTAGCACAATAAACATGCTACTGCTGTGGGAAAAATGATGTTTTTGGCTACTCAGTTTATTATAAATCTGCTAGATATTTATTTATTTAATCCAGTTGTTAATATTCTAAATTATTCCCTGCTGCCAATTTCTAATGTAGAAAAGAAACGAAACTAGAACTTGGGTGTCAATAATTTCTGGCAAAAAGCTTATTTTTTTATGGTAGCATGTTTTTACTTTAAAACTTAGATGTTTCTTTGAAAGAATTTTTGGATTCTGACATATTTTGTTGTGAATTCTTACATTTGTCATTTCAAATGTAAGTTTTTTTTTTTGAAGAAACTTTTAATTTTATGTTGGAGTGTAGTTGACTAACAATGTATTGATTTCAGGTGTACAGTGAAGAGATTCAGTTACACATATCCATGTATCTATTCTTTACCAAATTCTTTTCCCATTTAAGTTGTTATATAATATTGAGCAGAGTTCCCTGTGCTATACAGTAGTAGGTCCTTGTTGGTTATCCATTTTAAATATAGCAGTGTTTACATGGTAACACTATTTAATGGTGTGCTGTTTTTTGTTCTAAAAATAAAGTTAGCAAGTTCTCCTGTTCTGATATTTAAATCCTCCAGTCCTTACTATACTTTAAGTTTTTTTTTTTTTTAACCAAAGATGATTTTAAGATGTAATAAATACAGCGTTTTATGATCGCTTTCATAATTTCTCTATCACCCCACTAAATATACATGCCTCATATGTAAAAATCAGTGAGGAGGATTGCATCCTCTTTCTGGTAAAAGTTTGTCATTAACTTAAGAAAAATTTTCTCACACAGAAAATAGGGAATTTCTGAAATACCTGCATTGACTAGGAATAGCTGAGACGTGTTAGCAGTGCGTTTTCCCATTGAACTGATAACTGTGGCTCTCTTCCTTCTCTTCTCTGTGTTCCTCCTGGCTCTGTTTTGCTGGTGGATGCTGACTAGTCCCAGTTTTAGCATTATTCATTTAGTTATTCTCTTTTTCACTCTTTCCACACATACTCTGAGGCATTCAAAAATATTTTCCTATAGATTATTATATTCACATTTTAGAACATGAAATCTAGCAATGCTTTTTTATTTATCAGGAATATTTTAATTTGAAAGCTTGCTTCATAGAGGTTAGTTGCTCAGCCATGTCCGAATTTTTGCGACCCCATGGACTGTAGCCCACCAGGCTCCTCTTGTCCATGGAATTCTCCAGGCAAAAATACAGGAGTGGGTTGCCATTCTCTCCTCCAGTTCTTCCTGACCCAGGGATTGAACCAGGGTCTCCCGCATTGCAGATACATTCGTTACCATCTGAGTCACCAGAGAAGGGCTTCATAGAGGGATACCCTGTAAATGAGAAAGAGAACCTAGAGATGGAGGTGATTTTGCTGTCATATCTTAAGAATGTAATTGAAGCCTTGGGTGTTGACTGTTGGGGCAGAGCTTTTGAATCTCACCTTCATTAGAATGTGACAGCATGCTGAACTGTTCACAGTCTCTCCGCTCTTTCCTTGTTATCACCTTAACCTCAGCCAGCCGTATTTGTAACATTGTCCTTACTGAGAAAAAGATGACTGCGGATGTATAGGCTGTAAGTGGCATCCTCACTACAGACCTGCGTGACTCAGCGTTAGGATTTTGCTGGATGATCAATAGGGTCGAATTGCTGAGAGGCTGAGCAACCCGCCCAGGCACACAGCATCTGAGCAGGACACACAAAACCTGCTTGATGAGATCAGTCATCTGCCACTCAGCATGTAAGCAGTTTTGACAGGTAACCCCAGAAAGCAAGTTCTTACTACTGGGTTTTACAATCCATCCTTAAATTAAGCTTAGGTACTGTAGGCAGAGGCTTCCCTGGTGGCTCAGCGGTAAAAGAACCAATGCAGGAGATGTGAGTTCGATCCCTGGGTCAGGAAGATACCCTGGAGGAGGAAATGACAGCCTATTTCAGGACTCTTGCCTGAAAAATCCCATGGACAGAGGAGCCTGGTGGGCTATATAGTCCATGGGGTAGCGAAAGAGTCGGACACGACTTAGTGACTGAACAGTGACAACAATTTTAGGTGGAGGACATCTGAACCAGAAGAATCTTTGTGAAAAGCAAGAAATATAGAAACCAATTTCTTGTGTCAAAACACTGCAGATCACACAAGTATTTTTCAGGTCAATTCTCCTGATGTAAATTATAGAGGGACAAGTGTCAATTGAAAGGCATAGCTTTTTTTCTTAAGTTATTTATAATAGGAGCCTGTAACAAAATTCTGTGTTCCTGAAGATTCAGAGGTCTAAATTAAAAGTTATAATTGACATACAGAACAAATACCAGGCGAGGACTGTGACATATGAAAAGATGGTAATAGCTTTGTTTGGATGGTGACTAATTACCATCCTGGCAGGGGGATGATCTGAATTATCTCTTGATGTCCTTTTACACTTACAGGTCTAAATTTTGCTGTATCTTCTGAGAAATTAAACATTTTTCTACCTGTTTAAAAGAAACCCCAGAACTTAGATCTCCTTTTTTCTTTGTCTTTTTCATTTTACAACATAGAGACATGTTTACATGTCCACGTGTGACCAAAGTTCCCTTCATACTTTTATTCCTTGGAGATCCATCGGATCTTAAAATTGAAATTCAACTAGAATTTTTTTATTTTTTCCATTCGCATAAGTATGTGTATGCGTGTCAGTCGCTTTAGTCGTGTCTGACTCTTTGCAATTCTATGAACTGTATGTAGCCCACCAGGCTCCTCTGTGCATGGGGATTCTCCAGGCAAGAATACTGGGTTGCCATGCCCTCCTCCAGGGGATCTTCCTGACCCAGGGATAGAACCCACATTTCTTGCATCTCCTGCATTGGCAGACGGGCTCTTTACCACTAGCACCCTCATAGGTGAGGTTTCCCCGAAGAATGTGTCCTTAAAGCAGTATCTTCTTTAAGAATAAATGCATGCTGAAACACATCATTTGATGTCTATCTACCTAATTATAATAATCCAATGCAGCTATCAGAAAGTCACATTGTAACTGAACATCTCCACAAAGAATATGTCCACATTAAAAGCTATTCTAAGATGAAAAACTCTGGGAAGATTTAAATAATACAACCATTTCTAAAAAGACAAGGTCTTGAAATTACTGGATATCCCACTTTAAATACAAGACTGTGCATTGTAAAGAGTATTTGTCAGCCCACAGGCGTGTTCTGTATACACTGTCAGTCTTCACATACCCTTGAATCCTCTTCTTTCAATTTTAGAGAATCCAGTCAGGTAGTTCCTTTCCTCCGTTTAATTTTTTTTTCTTCCTTTTTTCATTTGCCATGAAGAGAAAGGAAAGCATCCAGTTGAGATTCATTCTTTGTCATCCCTGATGCTGTAGGCTTAGACTAAGATTCTCCTCCCTGTGAGGTAGCTATCCTAAGAACCAGTCTTTCAAGAATAATGATTACCAAGCTATTTGGTAATGAGAGGGTGGGTAGCTTATTAGTCTTGCACAGTATTATGTTAGTGACATTCGTACCTCACCTTTGAATATGATTATGTTCTAATTTCCTCAATAAATCTGGGAACCAAACACAACTTTAACATTTTTCTAAGCAGATTATATAGAGTTAGGGTTTATCAACTGTGTACATATAGGTGAATTTCAGATATTTTCCACGTTCAGTTTTCATAGTGAAAATTCAAGATGTTATTTGGTCAAAAAGATAGTTGCTCATTAAAGATATATTTATTTGACAACGTTTACATGTTTACCTTAGACTTGAACTATTATCACCAGCCCTTGTAAAAGTGGTGTCTGGTCTTTTTGTCAGAAAGAAGAGGAGTATGGGAGCTAGTCCCATATGGGAGTATGGGACTTGAATTTGGGGAACAAATTTCTAATTTATCCTCAGAGTTGAAATTTGGAGTTTACATCCCAGAGTCTTCCGTACATATTAACTACTTTGGAAATCCAGCCCCATCTTTAGGTTTGTGTGCTAGATGTTAACAACTCTATGAATCCATTCCTAACCCTTCGAACTGATCTCCTTCCGTCCTTTCCTCCCTTTGTGTCTGGGGGATGAAAGATTACATTTCTCAGACTCCCTCACAAATTCAGGTGAGCTAGTTGCTGAGTCGTGTCTGACTCTTTGCAACCTCATGAACTTAGCCCTTCAGGCTCCTCTGTATTTGGAATTCTCCAGGCAAGAACACTGGAGTGAGTTGCCATGCCCTTCTCCAGGGGCTCTTCCCAACTCAGGAATCAAACTGGGGACTCCTGCGTTGCAGGTGGATTCTTCACCGTCTCAGCCACCAGGGAGGCCCTCAGGGAGGCACGTAAGAAACTTTTGAAAGGCAGAAGGGAGGTGGATGCCATCTTTCTGCAGTAATGCACTGGTATGAATAGGCTCCTTACTGGCATACATATTGGCAATAGCTGAACTGCGTGTTCTACTTACTATCTTGGCACCAAGTTGGTGAAGGCAGGCAGTGGTAACGGTGATAACAGTCGTGGCAGATGTGGCCATGGGAATTTGAAGTCCAAGACTTAGGGGGTGGCCTCCTGATTTTTCTTCCTCCAAGTTACCAGTAATAGTATAAGCATATAATCCTCTGAATTAAAGCTCTTTCTGCCTGAATTCATTGAGTGGTATCTATTGCATGCAGTGAATCTTACATAATGAAATATACGGTACCAGAATGTAATCAGGAAACAGGCTGCTTGAGATAAGAATGTGGCATTGGTTATCTGACCTAGTTGAGTTTATAGGCAGTGACAATTTCATGACCAGTGGGAAATGAGATACTATTTTCCATGTAGCAGATAGCTGCCATTTCACCGTGGTCACCTAGAACAAAATAACTACTGAGAGCAAAGTCTTTGGCAGACCTAGGGGCGGCATTATTGAAGTATTGTGATAGAAATGAGGAATATAAAGACTTGAGTGAGACGGATGTTTCTGATTGCCCTACAGAGCTATCAGAAAGAAAAATTGCTCATTCCTAGCTGCCCTAGGAGGCCCTCTTACATCTTGTAGTGGGAGATCTCACCTTAAAATGAGGCCCAATGTTTGGTCCAAAGTAGTGGCAGAATTACCACTGAAGTTCACAGCCTCAATAAGTGAAAGTTGTGGTGTTAATTGGGAAAGAGTGGGAACCAAAGAATTGGAATGGAGACATTTGGATGGATTTGGATGAATCCGAGAACCTGAATCCCTAAATCCCATTGAATATCTCTAGCCAAGAAAAGCAGCACTTTCTTCCTGGTCAGATATTAGTCCTTGGTTACTTGAGATCCAGGGTTGTTGTTGTTGTTCAGTCCCTAAATCCTGTCCGACTTTGCGACCCCATGAACTGCAGCTTGCCAGGCTTCCTTGTCCTTCACAATCTCCTGGAGCTTGCTCAACTCATGTCCATTGAGTCATCCAGCCATCTCTGTTGCCCCTTTCTCGTCTTGCCTTCAATCTTTCCCAGCATCAGGGTCTTTTCCAGCGAGTCAGCTATTCACATCAGGTGGCCAAAGTATCGGAGCCTCAGTTTCAGCAGCAGTCCTTCCAATGAATATCCAGAGTTGATCTCCTTTAGGACTGACTGGTTTCATCTCCTTGCAGTCCAAGGGACTCTCAAGAGTCTTCTCCAACACCCAGTTCAAAAGCATCAGCCTTCTTTATGGTCCAACTCTCACATCCATGCATGACTACTGGTAAAACCATAGCTTTAGACTATACAGACGTTTGTCGGCCAAGTGATGTCTCTGCTTTTTAATATATTGTCAAGGTTTGTCATAGCTTTTCTTTCAAGGAGAAGCGTCTTTTAATTTTGTGGCCACAGTCACGGTCTCACCCAAGGTGGAGACCTTCTAAAGCAGTGCTGATCTTCCTTGTGTCTGCTTTCTGCTCTTTCAGTGTCATCAGGTCTGTCAGAAGAATTAGAGCATGCTCCAGGGAGAAAACACAGAATCCATCCTGGGATGAGATAGCCTAGGATTATAGGACTTGGCTAATTTTTCCCTGCCCTGATTCTGTGAATGCTAAGCAAGCAGAAAAAAACATATCTTAGGGTTAGCCTGAAATTATTTTTAAAGAATTTTAAGGGATTGAAATTATTAATATATATGTACTTATCAGAAAATTTTAATTTGAGGACATAACAGTGAGGAGTAGCTTTAATAATCTGTCAAATGTTTCACCTGAAATCAGGAAAACCTGGAATCACTGATGACCTGCATCAGAGTGAGACATATGTTAGAAATTCATTGCATTAACAGAGGAGAGACTCCAAAGGCTAAGGGTGTTAGGAATGTTGCAGGTTATTTATTGCATCTGACTCCCCTTGACCACTGTCTCATCATATTTGAGAAATACAGTGTTAAGTATACATTGGTCATCTATCCTTGAAAATTTCCGTAGTGGCTGTTTTCTCTAGGCTGTGGACTGTAAGGAGGAAAACTTCTACCCTCTTAGGTTCATGACTGTTTGGTTCAGTTCAGTCACTCAGTCATGTCCGACTCTGAGACCCCATGGACTGCAGCACACCAGGCTTCCCTATCCATCACCAACTCCCAGAGTTTACTCAAACTTCTGTCCATCGAGTCGGGGATGCCATCCAACCGTCTCATCCTCTGTCATCCCCTTCTCCTCCCACCATCAATTTTTCCCAGCATCAGGGTCTTTTCAAATGAGTCAGTTCTTCACATCACATGGCCAAAGTATTGGAGTTTTAGCTTCAGCATCAGTCCTTCCAATAAATATTCAAGACTGATTTCCTTTCGGACTGACTGGTTGGATCTCCTTGCAGTCCAAGTATCTCTTAAGAGTCTTTTCCAACGTCACTGTTCAAAAGCATCAACTCTTCAGGGCTCAGCTTTCTTTATAGTCCAACTCTCGCATCTATACATGATTACTGGAAAAACCGTAGCTTTGACTAGACAGACCTTTGTTGGCAAAGTAATGTCTCTGCTTTTTAATATGCTGTCCAGGTTGGTCATAACTTTTCCAAGGAGCAAGCATCTTTTAATTTCATGGCTGCAGTCACCATCTGCAGTGATTTTGGAGCCCCAAAAAACAAAGTCTGTCACTATTTCCATTGCTTCCCCATCTATTTGCCCTGAAGTGATGGGACCAGATGCCGTGATCTTAGTTTTCTGAATGTTGAGTTTTAAGCCAACTTTACCTGTGAATTAAACTGACAAGAGACAGATATCAAGAGAAGAGCTTTATAGCATTTATTGATGTTAATATTTTCAATTTTATATGCATAGGTGAAGAAATAAAAAACCTGAAGAAATGGTTAGCCTTGGGAGTTGTATACCATTTTAACAAAAGACAACAAATTGTAGAGAAGTGACTGGACAAAGGAAAGGGAATCTCAGATTCTAGGGCTCATACTTTGTGGGAAAGTAGGAAGCATATGGGAGAAACTCATGGGAGATAAGGGTTATTTCATAAGGTGGTTTTTTTGTTTTGTTTTTTCCTAATGCAGACTCATCTCTGTTCCTTCTTTGTTTTCAGGGATAAGGGTTGTTCTCCCTTTTCTGATACAGGAGTAGAGGGAACAGCCTCACAGGGAAAATTTATTCCCTGCTGTTAGGCAGTCAGAGGGAAGGCAAAGAGCTCTTTCTGTGTCTGCTTTTTCTCAATTGCCTGCAGCTCAAAATAATCCTTGTTGTCAAAGTGAAGTGCTTTGGGGTAACATACTTTGATCCTTCAGGACGATGGAGGGAAAGTGCCATTTCTGAAATACATTCTCTGACTTCAGTAGGAATGATGGTATTGCCGATTGCTAGAATTGATGCTTTTGAACTGTGGTGTTGGAGAAGACACTTGAGAGTCCCTTGGACTGCAAGGAGATCCAACCAGTCCATTCTGAAGGCAATCAGCCCTGGGATTTCTTTGGCAGGAATGATGCTAAAGCTGAAACTCCAGTACTTTGGTCACCTCACGCGAAGAGTTGACTCATTGGAAAAGACTCTGATGCTGGGAGGGATTGGGAGCAGAAGGAGAAGGGGATGACAGAGGATGAGATGGCTGGAGGGCATCACTGACTTGATGGACGTGAGTCTGAGTGAACTCTGGGAGATGGTGATGGACAGGGAGGCCTGGCGTGCTGCGATTCATGGGGTCACGAGGAGTCGGACATGACTGAGCGACTGAACTGAACTGAACTGAGAAGCCAAATGCCAGTACTTAAATGCCAAAATGGACATGGTTATAGTAATGGGCAGCTGAGTCTGACATTTATTATTATTAGGCCATGCCACATGGCTTGCAGGAACTTATTTCCCTGACCAGGGATTGAACCTGTGCCCTCTGCAGTGGAAGCATGGAGTCTTAACCACTGGACTGCCAGGGAATTCCCCTGAGTCGTTATTAAAATAGCTTCATCTGTATTTGTGTGTGTGTGTGTGCATGCTCAGTCTTGCCCAACTCTTTATGACCCCATGGACTGTAGCCCACCAGGCTCCTCTGTCCATGGAATTTTCCAGGCAAGAATGCTGGAGTACATTGCCATTTCCTCCTCCACGGGGGTCTTCCTGACTCAGGGATCGAACCCTCAACTCTTGCATATCCTGCAGGATTCTTCTTTACCAACTGCACCACCTGGGAAGCCCAAGTATTAATGGTGGCTATTAATTTATGTCCCTAGGCCTGAAACAGATAGGCAACCTACTTGATTTCTATCTCTCACTCTAAACTTAGTGAGCACAGGTGTGGCTTGAGTCTCCACAATAGAGAGACACAGCCCCCCCACCAGTTTCTGTACTTGAATCATTTCATAGACCCAGGACTTCCTAAATGAAAGCAATGTGGAGTTCCCTTGAGAAAATTCCCTGTGACATTGTCACAAGAATGCAGTATAAATTCTACTAGCTTTCACCCAAAGGGAAGGGAAATAAGCAGACTTTAGAGGAATTACTGGGTCACTGAGCTGATGCTGATCGTTAGGCACCCAAACTGCTACTGTGACCATCAGTCAAAACCGAGGCTTAAAGAGGCTGGAGGATAAAGGTAATTTTGGCCTAAGTCCACCCCACAGTGGCCTCATGGATCCCCAAACCTACGCTCTTTGGCTCCTGAATGTATAGTGGATTAGTCATTCTCAGTCTTTGGCTGAATCTCAACATTGGTTCGCTGCGTGGAATTAGGGCAAATATGGATTAAAGGCCCAAGTCAAAGCCCTTAAATATCGATCACCTCCTTCTTGAAAAGTGAACCAAAAGCAATACCATGTTTCTCCATGAATGTTAGAGGTTCATGCCAGCAGCAAAGGTGTGAAGATTCAGGGGTAATTATTTTTATTATACACTAACTTCACTCTTTTCATGCTGTTCATGGGGTTCTCAAGGCAAGAATACTGAAGTGGTTTGCCATTCCCTTCTTCAGTGGACCACATTCTGTGAGACGTCTCCACCATGACCCGCCCGTCTTGGGTTGCCCCACGGGCATGGCTTAGTTTCATTGAGTTAGACAAGGCTGTGGTCCTAGTGTGATTAGATTGACTAGTTTTCTGTGAGTATGCTTTCAGTGTGTCTGCCCTCTGATGCCCTCTTGTGTCACCTACCATCTTCCTTGGGTTTCTCTTACCTTGGGCGTGGGGTATCTCTTCACGGCTGCTCCAGCAAGGCGCAGCCCTGCTCCTTACCTTGGATGAGGGGTATCTCCTCACCGCCGCCCTTCCTGACCTTCAACCTGGGATGGCTTCTCTAGGCCCCCCTGCGCCTGCGCAGCCACCGCTCCTTGGACCTGGGGTCACTCCTCCTGGCCACCAACCCTGGTCTCAGATGTGAGATGGCTCCTCACAGCTGCCGTCCCTGGCCTCAGATGCAGGATAGCTCCTCCTGGCCACCACCCCGGGCAAAATGATAGGATACTCATAGAGGAACTCCCCAGGTCAGTAGGTGCCCAATATGCTACTGGAGATCAGTGGAAAAATAACTCTAGATAAAGAATGAAGGGATGGAGCCAAAGCAAAAACAATACGCAGTTGTGGATGGGACTGGTGATAGAAGCAAGGTCCAACGCTGTAAGAGCAATATTGCATAGGAACCTGGAATGTCAGGTCCATGAATCAAGGCAAATTGGAAGCGGTCAAACAAGAGATGGCAAGGGTGAACGTTGACATTCTAGGAATCAGCAAACTAAAATGGACTGGGATGGGTGAATTTAACTCAAATGACCATTATATCTACTACTGCGGGCAGGAATCCCTCAGAAGAAATGGAGTAGCCATCATGGTCAACAAAAGAGTCCAAAATGCAGTACTTGGATGCAATCTCAAAAACGACAAAATGATCTCTGTTCGTCTCCAAGGCAAACCATTCAATATCACAGTTATCCAAGTCTATGCCCCAACCAGTAACACTGAAGAAGCTGAAGTTAACGGTTCTATGAAGACCTACAAGACCTTTTAGAACTAACACCTAAAAAAGATGTCCTTTTCATTATAGGGGACTGGAATGCAAAAGTAGGAAGTCAAGAAACACCTGGAGTAACTGGCAAATTTGGCCTTGGAATGCGGAATGAAGCAGGGCAAAGACTAATAGAGTTTTGCCAAGAGACCGCACTGGTCATAGCAAATACCCTCTTCCAACAACACAAGAGAAGACTCTACACATGGACATCACCAGATGGTCAACACCGATATCAGATGGATTATATTCTTTGCAGCCAAAGATGGAGAAGCTCTACACAGTCAGCAAAAACAAGACCGGGAGCTGACTGTGGCTCAGATCATGAAATCCTTATTGCCAAATTCAGACTTAAATTGAAGAAAGTAGGGAAAACGACTAGACCATTCAGGTATGACCTAAATCAAATCCCTTATGATTATACAGTGGAAGTGAGAAATAGATTTAAGGGCCTAGATCTGATAGATAGAGTGCCTGATGAACTATGGAATGAAGTTCGTGACATTGTACAGCAGACAGGGATCAAGACCATCCCCATGGAAAAGAAATGTAAAAAAGCAAAATGATTGTCTGGGGAGGCCTTACAAATAGCTGTGAAAAGAAGAGAAGCGAAAAGCAAAGGAGAAAAGGAAAGAAATAAGCATTTGAATGCAGAGTTCCAAGAATAGCAAGAAGAGATAGGAAAGCCTTTTTCAGCGATCAATGCAAAGAAATAGAGGAAAAGAACAGAATGGGAAAAACTAGAGATCTCTTCAAGAAAATTAGAGATACCAAGGGAACATTTCATGAAAAGATGGGCTCGATAAAGGACAGAAATGGTATGGAATTAACAGAAGCAGAAGATATTAAGAAGAGGTGGCAAGAATACACAGAAGAACTGTACAAAAAAGATCTTCACGACCCGGATAATCACAATGGTGTGATCACTCATCTAGAGCCAGACATCCTGGACTGTGAAGTCAAGTGGGCCTTATAGAAAGCATCACTACGAACAAAGCTAGTGGAGGTGATGGAATTCCAGTTGAGCTATTTCAAATCCTGAAAGATGATGCTGTGAAAGTGCTACACTTAATATGCCAGAAAATTTGGAAAACTCAGCAGTGGCCACAGGACTGGAAAAGGTCAGTTTTCATTCCAATCCCAAAGAAAGGCAACGCCAAAGAATGCTCAAACTACCACACAATTGCACTCATCTCACATGCTAGTAAAGTAATGCTCAAAATTCCCCAAGCCAGGCTTCAGCAATACTTGAACCGTGAACTTCCTGATGTTCAAGCTGGTTTTAGAAAAGGCAGAGGAACCAGAGATCAAATTGCCAACATCCGGTGGATCATGGAAAAAGCAAGAGAGTTCCAGAAAAACATCTATTTCTGCTTTCTTGACTATGCCAAAGCCTTTGACTGTGTGAATCACAATAAACTGTGGAAGATTCTGAGAGAGATGGGAAAACCAGACTACCTGACCTGCCTTCTGAGAAATCTGTATGCAGGTCAGGAAGCAACAGTTAGAACTGGACATGGAACAACAGACTGGTTCCAAATAGGAAAAGGAGTACGTCAGGGCTGTATATTGTCACCCTGCTTATTTAACTTACATGCAGAGTACATCATGAGAAATGCTGGACTGGAAGAAACACAAGCTGGAATCAAGATTGCCGGGAGAAATATCAATAACCTCAGATATGCAGATGACACCACCCTTATGGCAGAAAGTGAAGAGGAACTCAAAAGCCTCTTGATGAAAGTGAAAGAGGAGAGTGAAAAAGTTGGCTTAAAGCTCAACATTCAGAAAACGAAGATCATGGCATCTGGTCCCATCACTTCATGGGAAATAGATGAGGAAACAGTGGAAACAGTGTCAGACTTTATTTTTTGGGGCTCCAAAATCACTGCAGATGGTGACTGCAGCCATGAAATTAACAGATGCTTACTCCGTGGAAGAAAAGTTATGACCAACCTAGATAGCATATTCAAAAGCTGAGACATTACTTTGCCAACTAAGGTCTGTCTAGTCAAGGCTATGGTTTTTCCAGTAGTCATGTATGGATGTGAGAGTTGGACTGTGAAGAAGGCTGAGCGCCGAAGAACTGATGCTTTTGAAGTGTGGTGTTGGAGAAGACTCTTGAGTGTCCCTTGGACTGCAAGGAGATCAGCTCTGGGATTTCTTTAGAAGGAATGATGCTAAAGCTGAAACTCCAATACTTTGGCCACCTCATGCGAAGAGTTGACTCATTGGAAAGGACTCTGATGCTGGGAGGGATTTGGGGCAGGAGGAGAAGGGGACGACAGAGGATGAGATGGCTGAATGGCATCACTGACTCGATGGATGTGAGTCTGGGTGAACTCTGGGAGTTGGTGATGGACAGGGAGGCCTGGCGTGCTGCGATTCATGGGGTCGCAAGAGTCAGACACGACTGAGCGACTGAACTGAACTGAATTTAACTCTCCAATTTGACCCTAGCCAGATATTGAAGAGTCTTGGAGAATGACCGTGGATTATTTCTGCATATATGCATGCATGCTTAGTCCTATCTGACTCTGCCACCCCCTGGACTTTAGCCCACCAGACTCCTCTGTCCACGGCATTCTCCCAGCAAGAATCCTGGAATGGGTTGCTATTCCTTTCTCCAGGGGATCTTTCCAACCTAGAGAATGAACCCAGGTCCTCTGCATTGGAGGCAGATTCTTTACCATCTGAGCTACCAAAGAAGCCCAGGAGGTAGAAAATACCATAATTTCTTGCTAAGTGCCCAAGAGGTGGTGGGAGCAGGAAAAAGCATGTAAATTCAAAAGCCATGACATCAACAGTTTGGGGCAGCCCAGTGGTCTATAGCAGATGGAGATTTTTTTCTCTTCAGTGAAAGACAATTGCTATACTTTGTTACCCATCGGTGTTAAAGAGGTGAATTTCTTAGACTGCTAAATTTCCCTGGACCTTTGAAACAGCATATATACAATTAAGGGGCTACTTTGACCAACTTATCAAGGAACCCATCAGGCTGCCAGTTCTGAAATAGCCATCGTAGGAAACGGCTTTGTTCCTACTATGGACTGCCGTGCAAGTTATGCTGCTATTTGAGCCTTAAGATCCAACTTCAAGAACCTGAAATGGTTCTTGAAGAATCTGACGGAAGGCAATCCTATAGGGGCCTCTGGCCGGCCTTAGCATAGAATTACAGTGCGGTCCTCTAGGGCTTTAGCGTAAAGCCACAAGCTAGTCTCCAAATATGCTATTTTAAAGAAACAGATCTGGACTGCTTCCAGACCGTGGGAGAGATTTGCGTAGCTGACCAGAGACTATCACGTGCCCGTGTAAGCTGCACTGCCTATCAAGGACTGGGTGTTCTCTGAGCCATCGTGTCACAAGCTAAGCCATGCACTGCAGTGTCCTTTCATCAAGCGGAAGGCCATGAAGGCCCAGGTGAGCGGCGTGGGCAGTGCCTTACCCTGCCTCAGCATCAGTCCTGCGGCACTGTCACTTTCCCCTCGGCCCACGAGTTTGACCTCTGGAAAATTTCTGTGAAATATAGATTGATTCTGTTTGCACATGTCTGATCCATTCTGCCTTGCTTTGTGTCCTAGGACACTGACCCATGCGGACGCTGCCTCACTTTGGCTCCCTGATCAGCTGGATCTAATCAATAGGAGACCAATAGGTAGATGAATAGAATGCATAGAACATCTGTCCCATGCTCTTTCCCTACCTGGGTGATGTATCTCTGACCCTAGCTACTTCCTTCCACAACCACAGTCCCTGCTGGGAAATCTCCTATCGACAGTTTTAATTCTCACTAAGCTCTGGGAGCACTGCTTTCTTCTCTTGTTTCTTCACTTCTAGGGGTGATAACAGCATCACACTCTTGCTAGGGTCTGAGTACCGCAACGTCATTTGTTCCTTTAACCTTGCTTGCACCTCTATGAGCCATCTCTTTATAAAAGGTTTTTCATTTAAACCATCTGTGATAAATTTTCATTTATGCTGGAACTCTGATTGAGAAACATGCTTGCTAGGGTCTGGGTACCACAATGTCATTTGTTCCTTCAACCTTGCTTACACCTCTATAAGCCACCTCTTTATAAAAGGTCTTTCATTTAAACCATCTGTGATAAATTTTCATTTATGCTGGAACTCTGAATGAGAAAATGAAAAAGAAAATAATTGAGCCTGGTTAATACTATTCCACATAAAATGCAAACACAAGCTGGAAATGGACTGCAGCAGTATAACAGCTTCACTTGTGAGCTGGCCTGAAAATGTATGAAAGGATGTATGTATGTATGTATGTATGTGTTAGCTGCTCAGTCATGTTCGATTCTTTGCAACCCCATGGACTGTGGCCTGCCAGGTTTCTCTGTCAACGGAATTCTCCTGGCAAGAATACTGGGGTGGGTTGCTATTTCTTTCTCCAGGGGATCTTCACTACCCAGGGATCGGACCTGAGTCTTTTGGGTCTCCTGCATTGACAGATTCTTTACCACTGTATCACCTGGGAAGCCTGTCCTAATATTGTTTGATTGTGGACTAATGTAACTTGAATTCAGGCAAAGAAGACCATGAAAGGAAAGAGTGTGATTTCTTAACTAAATACAGAAGCACTTCAAAATTTATTAACACAATAAATTTAAAAAACTTTCTATATTAGCTTTTCTTGTTTTATATTAGGAATTAATTTGCACTTGTTATAAGAGAGCACTGGAATAGCTCTGGTTAGAATAGCAGGAGAGATAATCAGATTAAGGGCTCCTGGTTGGGCACTGTGACAATAATAGAAAGTAATGACTTTAAATCCAGAGGGGCCTGCCATGGATTCCTGGATTAAGGACCATTACTAATACCATGCCAATCCCCGTATACATCTATAAATCTCCTGCAGTTTGAACATAAATGTAATGGTGCATAAAGCTGTTATAAACATCCATGTGCAGGTTTTGTGTGGACATGTTTCCAACGGCTTTGGGTGACTACCCAGGAGCAAATTGCTGGTTCATGTGGTAGGAGTATGTGTTTTTTTGGTAAGAAACTACTGAACTGTCTTCCGCAGTGGTTGGACCATTTCCCACTCTTACCGGCAATGAATGAGAGTTCCTGCTGCTCCACATCCCTGTCAGCATTTGATGTTGTCAGCTTTGGAGGCTACCATTCTAATGGGCATGTAATGTCATCTCACTGTTATTTTCATTTGCAATTTTCTAATGACATAGAATGTGGAGGATTTCTTCATATCTTCATTTGCTGCCTGTCTGTCTTATTGGATGAAATATCTGCTCAGGTCTTTTGCCCATTTTAAATTTGGATTTTTTTATTTTTTACTGTTGAGCTTTAAGAGTGCCTTGTGTATTTTAGGTAGTGGTCCTTTGTCAGAGAGGTCTTTTGCACATATTTTCTGTTAGTCTGTGGCTTGTCTCCTGGTGTCTTTTTTTTTTTTTAGTTTTTTATTTTTTTAATTTAAAAATCTTTAATTCTTACATGTGTTCCCAAACATGAACCCCCCTCCCACCTCCCTCCCCATAACATCTCTGTGGGTCATCCCCATGCACCAGCCCCAAGCATGCTGTATCCTGCGTCAGACATAGACTGGTGATTCAATTCTTACATGATAGTATACATGATAGAATGCCATTCTCCCAAATCATTCCACCCTCTCCCTCTCCCTCTGAGTCCAAAAGTCCGTTATACACAGCTGTGTCTTTTTTCCTGTCTTGCATACAGGGTTGTCATTGCCATCTTTCTAAATTCCATATATATGTGTTAGTATACTGTATTGGTGTTTTTCTTTCTGGCTTACTTCACTCTGTATAATCGGCTCCAGTTTCATCCATCTCATCAGAACTGATTCAAATGAATTCTTTTTAACGGCTGAGTTGATAAATTATATTTTTTAAATACCTTAAACTTATGCTTCATTTTTTAGAGCGTACAAACTAGAGGAAACATATTCCAGGTTTGTTTTATTCTTGCTAGTTAGATATAAATTGTGATTTTATAAATATATTGAGTCATAACAATCAGACTATTATGAAGGCAATGGCTCTGAATTTTCGAATAATCAATCACAGACATTTAGTCATTCACATTTCTCATTAATATGATTAGTTTCATTTAGATATTGCTGAAAGGATCAGCACCTTTTTGCCATCATTGTGCTGTAGATTCAGCAGGGGAAGAAGGGATCCTTTATTCCAGTAAAAATTTGAAGTGGCTTGGTTCATCCCATATTTTATTTTTATACTTAAAATTCATGTCAGTTTGCCACTTCTATATCACAATTGGGCAGGCAGGTTTTAATGAGAACTCAATGAACTATTGCTGGAAAAGCGTTTGGCCTACGGCCTGGCACATACTAAGTGTTCAATAAACAGTCAAAGTTATCAAAATGTTTCTGTAATTTTATTGCCACTGTAGTAATTACAGCATCTTACTAGTACTGCCATATAGTTGTAATATTACATAATAATTTGACTAATAATGTCTCATCTTTAAAGATTGTTTATTTTGGTTGTGCTGGGTCTTTGTTGCTGTATGCAAGCTTTCTGTAGTTGCAGAGAGTGGGGGTTACTCCCCAGCTGAGGGCATGGGCTTCTCTTCACGGTGGCTTTTCTTGTGGCACGGCACAGGCTCTAGGCACTCGGGTTTCAGTAGCTGTGGCATCCAGGCTCAGTAGTTGTGGTGCACAGGCTTAGCTGCTCCCCAGCATATGGAATCTTCCTGAGCCAGGGACTGAGCTCAGAATCTTCCTGAGCCATGTCCCTTGCATCGGCAGGCACATTCTTATCCACTGCACCACCAGGGAAATCCAATTTGTCTCGTTTTGACTTCTACTTGTGATTCCCAGCAATCTTGGGAAGTGGTTCTCACCTGCCATAATTTTCACAGTGCTGCCCCATGGCCAGTTCAGTTTAGGAAAGAGATTAACAGTCTAGACTGGGAGCCTATTTCGAGCAGTAGTGTCAATTAATAAACATTATATGCAATTAGACTTTCCTATTCATGGAATGAGAAGAAGTGAGTTACCATGACCTAGTGGGACCTCTTATCATTGTGGGTGTAGAATATTATTAACTATTTTCTAGTGAGTGTAAAGGGTCAAAAGTGACTTGAAGAAGAGGTAAAAAGAAATAAGACATATGAAAGTTATATGATTTTTTCTTATAGAGTTACTAAATATTTAGCATAAATTAATACATTGCTTTAATCTTGGTCTCTGAAAGTTTTATTTAAATATAAATAAATCTTAATATGAAAATGCATACAGACACACATATGTATTTTTATTGTATCATTGTGGTGTAAGTTCTTAAGATACCTCCATGTGGCTATGGAATTGTACTGAAATTAACTGTCTTTCAAAGACTTAATTTTGAACATCTTTATTGATGATTAAAATTACAGCAATTTATAAAGTTTGTAAAGGTTGACATAAAAGTTAAAATTTCAACAGTTTATGCAACTTTTATCCTTTCATATTCAAATTTAAGTCAGAGGTTTCCTAATTGTAGGCATAATTTACGTAAAAATTTGGGAAACAATACTGTAATTGAGGGAACAATTCCTTGTCAAGAGGTAGCATGTTTGTGTCAGAATTTAGATGTTATACAGAAAGCTTTGCTTATCATTTTAAGGTACTCGTACTTTATACTCTCAGATTAATGTTGAATACACTCATTTGACAAGTGTCTTGTCATTTCTCTCTATGTACCAATTATTGTGTTAGCTGAGGAAGATAATAATATACATGCTAAACTTTTAAAAATGTCCCAAGTATTTCTTTTTTTTCAAAATAAATCCGAAGGACTTCCCTGGTGGTATGCTGGATTGGAGTCCACCTGCCAGTTCAGGGGACCCAAGTTTGATTCCTAGTCTGGGAGGATTCCACGTGCAGCTAAGCCTGTGGGCTATAACTACTGAGCCTGTACTCTAGAATCTGTACGCCGCAACTACAGAAGCCTGGGCACACAGAGCGTGTGCTCTGCCTCAGAAGCCACTGCAATGAGAAGCCTGTGTACCACAATGAAAAGTAGCCCTCGCTTGCCGCATGAGAAGGCCCAGGCATCAGCGAAGTCCCAGCACAACCAAAAGTAATCAACAAAATAAAATATTAGAAAATGCATCCTAAACTTTTGAAGAAGCCAAAGACTTGTGGAGAAGATGGGCAAAGAAAATGAAATATTATAAATGGTGCTAAAGGGGTTAGAACTGCCTCATAAAAGCTTGCTTCCAGTTTATAAAGAGTTTCTTTGTAATAATATTTTTGTGTCTAGACATGCATATATTTGTGTTTAACATTTATGGTGGCCAACGCCATCTTAACTGTGACATCCAAGTGTGACAAACACCTGTTTGTTCTCTGTATCTACAAATCTGAGTTTCGTTTGCACATGTAAGTGAAATCATACAATGTTTGTCTTTCTGTGTCTGACTTAATATCACCTAGTAAAACACCCTCAAGGTCTATTCCTGTTCTCACAAATGGCAAGATCTACTTCTTGCTTATGGCTGGGTAGTATTCGTGCGTATGTGTGTGTGTGCATGTGAGAGAGACACCTTCTTTATCCATTCATGCATCATTGAACACAGATCATTACAGTGAACACAGGTGTGCATATACTCTTTTGAATTACTGTTTTCACACCCTTCAGAAAGAAACCCAGAAGTGGAACTGCTGAATCATATGATAGCTCTATATTTAATTTGTTTTTGAGTAAATTCTATACTGTCTTCCATACTGGTTGCATCAGTTTACATTCCCATCAACAGTGCATGAGGGTCCCCTTCTCTCCCTATCCTCACCAATACTTGTTTGTTGTTTTTTTTTTTTTTTAATAATGGCCCTGGAGAAGGCGATGCCACCCCACTCCAGTACTCTTGCCTGGAAAATCCTATGGATGGAGGAGGCTGGTAGGCTGCAGTCCATGGGGTCGTGAAGAGTCAGACACGACTGAGCGACTTCACTTTCACTTTTCACTTTCCTGCATTGGAGAAGGAAATGGCAACCCACTCCAGTGTTCTTGCCTGGAGAATCCCAGGGACGGGGGAGCCTGGTGGGCTGCCGTCTATGGGGTCGCACAGAGTCGGACACAACTGAAGCGACTTAGCAGCAGCAGCAGCATAATGGCCCTTTGGACAGGTGGGGTGATTTGCATTTCCCTGGTGATTAGTGATCATGAGCATCATTTCATGTGCCTCTTGGCCATCAGTATGTCTTTGGAAAAATATGTATTCAAATCCTCTGTCCATTACGGCTTCCCTTGTGGCTCAGCTGGTAAGAAATCCATCTGCAGTGCAGGAAACCTGGGTTCAGTCTCTGGGTTGGGGAGATCCCCTGGAGAAGGGTAAAGGCTACCCATTCCAGTATGTTGGCCTGGAAAATTCCATGGACTGTATAGTACATGGAGTCGCAAAGAGTTGGACACAACTGAACAACTTTCACTTTCATAAAATATTTTTCCACTTGTGTCCTTTTCAATTTCTTTCACCAATGTCTTACAGTTTTTCAGTTCAGTTCAGTTCAGTCACTCAGTCATAACTGACTCTTCGCGACCCCATGAACCGCAGCACGCCAGGCCTCCCTGTCCATCACCAACTCCCGGAGTTCACTCAGATTCACATCCATCGAGTCAGTGATGCCATCCAGCCATCTCATCCTCGGTCGTCCCCTTCTCCTCCTGCCCCCAATCCCTCCCAGCATCAGAGTCCTTTCCAATGAGTCAACTCTTCGCATGAGGTGGCCAAAGTACTGGAGTTTCAGCTTTAGCATCATTCCTCCCAAAGAAATCCCAGGGTTGATCTCCTTTAGAATGGACTAGTTGGTTCTCCTTGCAGTCCAAGGGACTCTCAGAGTCTTCTCCAACACCACAGTTCGAAAGCATCAATTCTTTGGCACTCAGCTTTCTTCACAGTCCAACTCTCACATCCATACATGACCACAGGAAAAACCATAGCCTTGACTAGACAGACCTTAGTCGGCAAAGTAATGTCTCAGCTTTTGAATATGCCATCTAGGTTGGTCATAACTTTTCTTCGAAGGAGTAAGCGTCTTTTAATTTCATGGCTGCAGTCACCATCTGCAGTGATTTTGGGTACATGTTTTTCACCTCCTAAGTGAAATTTACTTCTAGGTATTTTACTCTTTTTGATGTATTTGTAAGTGGGATTTTTTCTTGATTTCTCTTTCTGATAGTTTGTTATTAGTGTATTGAAGTGCAAGAGATTTTCATACATTAATTTTGTATCCTACAACTTTACTGAATTAATTAATTATTTGTAACTTTTTTTTTAGTGGTGTCTTTAGGATTTTATATGTATAATATCATGTCATCTGCAAGTAATGACAGTTCTACTTCTTCCTTTTCAGTTTGGATTCCTTTCATTTCTCTTTCTTGCCTACTTGCTGTGGATAGGACTTCCAATACTAATTGAATAAAAGTGGCAAGTGTAGGCATCCTTGTCTTCTTCCTGATCTTACAAGAAAATCTTTCAATCAGGTGTGAGATAAGCTGTGAGTCTGTCATACATAATCTTTATTATGCTGAGATATAATGCCTCCATACCTACTTTGCTGAGGTTTTTTTTTAAAAAATCATAAATGGATGTCAAGTGCTTTTTCTGCATCTGTTGAGATCATCACATAATTTTTATCTTTCATTTTGTTAATATGGTATGTCACATTGATTGATTGGCAAATGTTGAACCCTGGAATAAATCCCACTTGATCTTGATGCATGATCCTTTTACATATTATTAATTTAGTTTGCTATTATTTGGTTGAGAATTTTGCAACCATGTTCATTAGGGATATGCATGCATGCTAAGTTGCTTCAGTCGTGTCTGACTCTGTGCGACCCTATGGACTGTAGCCTATCAGCTTATCTCACACTTAATTGAAAGATTTTCTTATAAGATGAATTTATTGAGACTTGTTTTATGGCTCAGTTCAGTTCAGTTCAGCCACTCAGTCATGTCCGACTCTTTTGACCCCATGGACTGCAGCACGCCAGGGCTCCCTGTTCATTACCAACTCCCAGAGTTGACTCAAACTCATGTCCATCAAGTCGGTGATGCCATCCAACCATCTCATCCTCTGTCGTCCCCTTCTCCTCCTGCCTTCAATCTTTCCCAGCATCAGGGTCTTTTCCAATGAGTCAGTTCTTTGCATCAGGTGGCCAAAGTATTGGAATTTCAGCTTCAACATCAGTCCTTCCAATGAATATTCAGGGCTGGTTTCCTTTAGGATGGACTGGTTGGATCTCCTTGTAGTCCAAGGGACTCTCAGGAGTCTTTTTCAAAACCACAGTTCAAAATCATCAATTCTTCGGCGCTCAGCTTTCTTTATAGTTCAACTCTCACATCGATACACGACTACTGGAAAAACCGTAGCTTTGACTAGACAGACCTTATTGACAAAGTAGTGTCTCTGCTTTTTAATATGCTGTCTAGGTTGGTCATAACTTTTCTTCCAAGGAGTAAGCATCTTTTAATTTCCTGGCTGTGGTCACCACCTGCAGTGATTTTGGAGCCCCCAAAAATAAAGTCTCTCACTGTTTCCCCATCTATTTGCCATGAAGTAATGGGACCAGATGCCATGATGTTTGTTTTCTGAATGTTGAATTTTAAGGTAACTTTTTCATTTTTCTCTTTCACTTTCATCAAGAGGCTTTTTAGCTCTTCTTCGCTTTCTGCCATAAGGGTGGTGTCATCTGCATATCTGAGGTTAATGATATTTCTCCTAGCAATCTTGATTCCAGCTGTGCTTCATCCAGGCCAGCATTTTGCATGATATATTCTGCATATAAGTTAAGTAAGCAGGGTGACAATGTACAGCCTTGATGTATTCTTTTCCCTATTTGGAACCGGTCTGTTGTTCCACGTCCAGTTCTAACTTTTGCTTCTTGACCTGCGTACAGATTTCTCAGGAGGCAGGTCAGGTGGTCTGGTATCCCCATCTCTTGAAGAATTTCCCACAGTTTGTTGTGATCCACACAGTCAAAGACTGACATAGTCAATAAAGCAGAAGTAGATGTTTTTCTGGAACTCTCTTGCTTTTTTTGATGATCCAACAGATGTTGGCAATTTGAACTCTGGTTCCTCTGCCTTTTCTAAAACCAGCTTGAACATCTGGAAGTTCCTGGTTCACGTACTGTTGAAGCCTGGCTTGGAGAATTTTGAGCATTACTTTGCTAGTGTGTGGGATGAGTGCAGTCTTGCAGTAGTTTGAGCATTCTTTGGCATTGCCTTTCTTTGGGATTGGAATGAAAACTGACCTTTTCCAGTTCTGTGGCCACTGCTGCATTTTCCAAATTTGCTGACACATTGAGCGCAGCACTTTCACAGCATCATCTTTTAGGATTTGAAATAGCACAACTGGAATTCCATCACCTCCGCTAGCTTTGTTCGTAGTGATGCTTCCTATGGACCACTTGACTTCTCATTCCAGGATGTCTGGTTCCAGGTGATCACCCATACCATCATGGTTATCTGGATCATGAAGATCTTTTCTGTATAGTTCTTCTATGTATTCTTGCCACCTCTTCTTAATATGTGAGCCACCTCTTCTTTATGGCCCAACATGTGATCTAATCTAGAGAATCTTCCCTAGCACTTGAGAAGAAAGTGTATTCTGCTGCTTTGGGGTGGAATGTCATGTATATATTAAATTGATCTGATGTAATGTGTCATTGTAGTATATTACTGATTTTCGGCCTGGATGATCTATCCATTGCTGTAAGTGGGATGCTGAAGTCCCCTGCTTTTATTGTATTGACGTCTATGTCTCTTAAGTCTATTCATATTTGCTTTATATAATTTGGTGCTCCTATGTTGGATGCATATATATTTATAAATGTTATAACTTCTTTCTAGATTGACCCCTTTATCACTGTGTAATTCCTTTCTTTGTCTTTTCCTTTCGTCTTTATTTTAAAGTCTATTTTTTCTGATATGAGTACAGCTATGCCAGCTTTCTTCTTGTTTTCATTTGCATGGAATATCTTTCTCCATACCTTACTTTCAGTCTGTGTGTGTTCTTACTTCTGAAGTGAGTCTCTTGTGGGCAGCTTATAGTTGAGTTTTGTGGGTTTTGTCTTTTATCCATTCAGTGGACGGAGGAGCCTGGCAGGCTATAGTCCACGGGGTCTCAGAGTCGGATACGACTGAGCGACTTCACTTTCACTTCACTGTCATCTGTATCTTTAGATTGGAGAATTCAGTCCATTTGCATTTAAAGTAACTATTGATAGGCATGTACCTTTTGTAATTTTGTCAATTGTTTTCTAGCTGTTTTTGTGGTTTGTCTTTGTTCCTTCCTTCTCCTCTTTCTCTCTCCCCTTGTGGTTTGATCACTTTCTTTGGTGTTGTGCTTAGATTCTTTTCTCATTCTCATTTTCTTTTGTGTATTTACTATTGATTTTTTATGATTACCATGAGGTTCACATATAACATTCTTTTTATATGAGTCTATTTTAAGTTGGCAGTAACTTAAATTTTGACACATTCCAAAACTCTACACTTTTAGCATCCCCACAACGTTTTATATTTTTTATGTCACCTTTTATGTTATTTTAAATATCCCTTATATATCACCATATATAGTTATTATGGTTGTTGTTGTCATTCAGTCACTAAGTCATGTCAGACTCTTTGCAACCTGATGGACTGCAGCACACTGGGCTTCCCTGTCCTTCTCCGTCTCCCAGAGTTTGCTCAAACTCACGTCCATTGAGTCAGTGATGCTCTCCAGCCATCTCATCCTCTGTCACCCTCTTCTCCTCTCACCCTCAATCTTCCCCACCATTAGCGTCTTTTCCAACGAGTCAGATCTTTGCATCAGGTGGCCAGCTTCAGCACCAATCCTTCCGACAAATATTCAGGACTGATTTCTTTTAGGATTGACTGGTTTGAGCTCCTTGTTGTCCAAGGAACTCTCAAGAATCTTCTCTAGCCACCACAGTTCGAAAGCTTCAATTCTTTGGCACTCAGCCTTCTTTATAGTCCAACTCTCATCCATACATGACTACTGGAAAAACTATAGCTTTGACTAGATGGATCTTTGTCAGCAAAGTGATGCCTTGGCTTTTTAATACACTGTCTAATTTTGTCATAGCTTTCCTTCCAAGGAGCAAGCATCTTTTAATTTCATGACTGCAGAAATCTGGTTAACTTTACTACTCTTATCTCTTGCCCTCTGGCCTTCATACTAGTTAATAGGTTATTGGTCTACTACCTTTACTATTTTCACCTTTCCCTGTGAGATTTTTACTTTTGTGTGTTTTCTTTTTAGCAGTTAACTGTGTTTCTTTTCAGCTTAAAAATGTCCTTTAACATTAATAAATAGTATGGCTTGTTTAGTGGTGATTAACTCCTTCAGCTTTTGCTTAGCTGGAAAAATTTAATTCTCCTTCAATTCTGTATGAATACTTCACAGGGTAAAGTATTCTTGGTTGGGAATGTTTTCCTTTCAGCGATTTGACTATGTCATACCATTCTATTCTGGCCTGCAAAACTTCTGCTGAAAAATATGCTGGTAGCTTTTTGAGATTTCCTTTGGTGGTGCAGAGGTTAAGCGTTTGCCTGGAATGCGGGAGATCCAGGTTCAATCCCTGGGTCAGGAAGATCCCCTGGAGAAGGAAATGGCAACCCACTCCAGTACTCTTGCCTGGAAAATCCCATGGAGGGAGAATCCCTTGGAGGGAGGAGCCTGGTAGGCTACAGTCCATGGGGTCGCAAAGAGTCGGACATGACTGAGTGAGTTCACTTCACTTCACTATGTATGTAACAGGGCTTCCCTGGTGGCTCAGAGGTTAAAGCATCTACGTCCAATGTGGGAAACCCGGGTTCGATCCCTGGGTTGGGAAGATTCCCTAGAGAAGGAAATGGCAACCCACTCCAGTACTCCACGGGGTCACTAAGAGTCAGACACGACTGAGCGATTTCACTTTCACTTTGTATGTAACAAGTTGTTTCCTCTTGCTACTTTTAAGATTCTCTGTCTTTAATTTTAAAGACTGTGAATGTTATTCTTCTTGATATTGTTAAGATATTGTAAAGCATTTACAATATCTTCACTTTTTAAAGTTCCTTTTTTTCTGCTCTGTCTAGGTGAGTTCCATGGCTTTGTCTTCCAGCTTGCTAATCCATTCTTCTGCTTTATCCAGTCTGCGATTGAACCCTTCTATTATTGTATTTTTTAGCTCTTGACTTCTCTTTTATACTGTCTGGCTGTTTATATTCAATATGTTATATTTTATATCTCTCTATTGAAGTTTTCAATAAACTGTGCTCATTCATTCTTCCCCAAGTTTGGTGAGCATCTTTGTAATTATTAATTTGAACTCTTTATCTGGAAGATTGCTGCTGCTGCTGCTAAGTCGCTTCAGTCGTGTCTGACTCTTTGCGACCCCATAGACGGCAGCCCACCAGGCTCCCCCATCCCTGGGATTCTCTAGGCAAGAACACTGGAGTGGGTTGCCATTTCCTTCTCCAATGCATGAAAGTGAAAAGTGAAAGTGAAGTCGCTCAGTCATGTCTGACTCTTAGCGACCCCATGGACTGCAGCATACTAGGCTCCTCTGCCCACGGGGTTTTCCAGGAAGGAGTACTGGAGTGGGTTGCCATTGCCTTCTCCAATCCAGAAGATTATTTATCTCCATTTTATTAAAGTCTTTTTTTTTTAGGTTCTTGCCTTGTTCTTTTGTTTGGAATATCTCCCTCAGTCTCCATATTTTGCCTGACTCTCAAAGTTTGTCTTTTATGTTATTAAGTGAAATACCAACCTTTCCCAGTCGTGAAGGAGTAGTCTTATGTAGGAGATGGCTTGTGGGGCCCAGAAGTGCAACCCCCCTTAGCAACCAGCATCAGGAGCTCAAGAGGCATCCCCTGGGTGGGCTGCACATGCCCTCAGCTACAGCGCAGGTGGATGAGCTATGGTCATGCTCTGGCACAGGTTGAGTGGATCATACCCTCTGGAGCTAGCAGATTAGAAGGAGAGTGTCAAAATGATGCCTGCCAGCACCAGCATTAGCAATGTAAAATGAAATCACAAAAATGGTGTTCCACTAGCCCCTCCATCCCTGAGGAGAGTCTCAACAGATCCTTTCTCTCCAGCAGATGCTTTAAGATTAGCATGTGGGTCTTCTTCAATTTTGCTTCCGGTGGTTTTCAAACTGTTGCTTTTCCCTGGGTCTTGGGGTGAGTGAATCTGCACCTGAATCCTTTAAAAGCAGGTTTCCTATTCTCTACAGTTCTATGGCTCTCCTGAAAGCAATCCCATTGGTTTTCAAAGCCAGGCATTTGAGGCTGTGTGTGTGTGTGTGGGGGGGGGGGGGGGGGGGGGGGGAGGGGCAGCGCTTGTCTTTATGGTGACTTAACCAGTCTCAGAGTGCCTGATATGGAGCACAGACCCCTCACCTCTCAAGGAGAAGTTCCATATTTTTGAGATTCCTTTTAATTGTGGGTCATTTTGCCTAGGTAAGGTTTTTGGAGTGAGTGTATCTCCTCCTATCTTATCACTTTTGCTGTAGGCCTTTAATCCTTTATTGTGGAGCTGATGTTCACCTAGTTTCAAGATCTTTTTCAGCTGAAATTACTCCGTATGTAGCTGTGGATTTGTTGTGCCTGTGGGAGAAGGTGAGTTCAGGATCTTCCCCTGCTGCCATCTTGAATTGCCTCCTAGAAACCCTTGGAGGATACAGTATAAATGGAACATACAGCTTCTCCAGAGATCAATTGACCAATTCATTGACTGAAACACGTGCTTATGGAAACATGAAACTGGGAGGATATGCAATTTAAAAATCACCTTATTTTGGCTATGTTTATAAAAAGATAGTCATGATACGACTAGAAAACTCCAACCAAGTTCTTAGAGCCAGCCAGAGCCTGTACTAGAATCCATGTTTCCTCATTTCCTCTTTCCTAGTCTGTACTGTCATTTTTAACATCAGAAGCATTAGTGTGTATATATATGTGTGTGCATGTGTGTGTGTTTGTGAAATATATATATACATATATGTATATTTGGCACATATATGCCAAATGCCAACATATCACTATAAGAGAATATGTAATAAATACTCAAGAACATTAAGGAAAATTGTGAAGATGTTAAAAATAAGAGCTAGCTGAGACCCAGTTGAACCAAATCATGTTGTAATTATTAATTTATGCAAGAGTAACTAACAAAGTATTTACTATCCACAAAGGATGACGACAGAGTTTGCCTTGCTAAGCAAGTCTGGATTCATTGATACCAGTTTAGATTGACACTATGGGAATGCTCCCTAGGCGTAGTGAAATTACACAAGGCACTAAACCTCTGTATCAGTAGTCTCCTCATTATTGTTGGGTTATTAAACTTCAGGCCCACTCCCAGGACCTTGAAATTAAAGTCCATTTGAAATTAAAAGTTGTACTGAAACTTAACCATTAAGAAAATCAACAACATTTACCTGGGAAGACTTTCAGGATTCTAACTGGAGGTGCCTGTTCCACAGCTGACATCCCCAGCATGGTGGGAACAGGAACACCAAGAGCTTCAAGCCATTGCTGGCATGTCTACCAGCTTAGAGCAGGATGATCAAAGGTCACAGTCTGGGTACAGGGGACAATAAATCATGGAGGAAATAGATCAATGGGAAATAAATACCTCACTGTGTTATAAGCCTCCTATCAGATTGCAAGTTCTTTGAGGGATGAGATGGTATCTTATTTATCTTTGAAAACATGTTTCAAGCCTTAGGGTTTGGCAAAAGGAGCTATTTAAAAATGGCTGCTGTCTAATAATGGCTGAAGTCATTAATACACAATTCAGCCCAGGAGTAAACAGCAGGCTGCATCCAGGGACCAAAAGAGAAATAGATGTCCCCTTTTTAGAAAGCTTCACATCTTGGAAGTGAAATCAATAGTTCCTGAAACATAAGGATTATTATTACTACTATTATTAAGTGCTGCTGCTGCTGCTAAGTCGCTTCAGTCGTGTCCAACTCTGTGTGAACCCATAGACGGCAGCCCACCAGGCTCCTCTGTCCCTGGGATTCTCCAGGCAAGAATACTGGAGTGGGTTGCCATTTCCTTCTCCAATGCATGAAAGTGAAAAGTCAAAGTGAAGTCTTTCAGTTGTGTCCAACTCTTAGTGACCCCATGGACTGCAGCCCACCAGGCTTCTCCATCCATGGGATTTATCAGGCAAGAGTACTGGAGTGGGGTGCCATTGCCTTCTCCATTATTAAATGCTATTAAACATTAACTATTATTGTTACTTCTAATGATTGAATACCTATTATAACCTTTTCAACACTGCCTCACTCATCTGTTTAACCCAGAAATTTCAAATTATCCATTATCAGCATTTTATTTTATAGATATTCTCAATTTCCTAAGTATAAGATGATATCCTAAGGAATTGGTATGTTTAGCCAGTGAAACTCAAAACTACTGATTCAGGAAGAAGCATGTTTGGTTGCAAGTAAGAAAAAATACAGTTAAGAGTAGTTTAAATTAATAGCTTTATTTTTTCTTACAAAATCAGAAGTCTGGAAGCCAAGAGTACAGATATGGTGCAGTAGCCATGTTTTAAACAGGCTGAAGAAAATAATTCATGTAATTCGTTAAACAATTTTTATCCTTTTTTCTCTACTGATTGCAACTTTATTTAAAATTTTGGTATTTTGTTCATCATATATTTTTGCACTAATTCTGATTTTTTTAAATATTAAACTTGATTACTTTTTAAAAACGAGTATCTTCCTAAATGTTGTGCCTGAAACAAAAAAACTTTACTTGCCTTACCCTAGTCCTGACCCTGCATTATCAGTTACAATAACAGGGCTTGTTAAACACATGTACCTTCATTATTTTTTAATTGATATCTTCAGTTATTTTTTAATGTTCTGAAGCTTCAAAATAAGGGAAGCTAGTTCAGAAACAAAAATAGGAGCTTGTGTTTTCAACTGTTGGAAACTGGAGTGGAAGGACCATAAAATGCATGAAAAAGGACTCTTCACTAAAGACATATGGGTTTCACTGATTGCTCAAACAGTAAAGAATCTGCCTGCAATGCAGGAGACCCAGGTTCGATCCCTGGGTCAGGAAGAACCTCTGGAGAGGGAATCCTCTGGAGAAGTATTCTTGCCTGGAGAATTCCATGGACAGAGGAGCATGGCAGGCTTACAGTCCGTGGAGTCACAGAGAGTTGGACACGACTGAACGCCTAACACTTTCACTTTCACTTTACTCAAGACATGGGTCTTGGCCCCACTTCACCCTTTAGAAGCTACGAGACAATGAGCAAGTCAAAAATCCTCTAGTGGCTGCAGTTCCTTCAGTACTAAAATGAAGGTCTTAAAATCTGCCTTGCCTGTCCCTCAGAGATCTAATGAGGTCAAGAGTGTGAGAAACTGTTTGGAAATGTAAACGTGCGAAAGACCTTCACAAACTGTAAGGTGCCCACTGAGGAAGTGAGCTGGGGACAGAGTGAAAAGGAACGATTAAAGACTGAGAGTCACAGGGACCTCCCAGGCTGTCCAGTGGTTAGCACTCCTCACGCTGATGGCCGAGGCCCCGGGTTTGCTCTCTGGGCAAGGAACTAAGATCCCACAAGTCTCGTGGCACAGCCAAAAAAAAAAAAAAAATCAGAGTCAAAGCATTCTGGCTACAGTCCAGGCCAGCCCTCTCATTCTGCTGCTGGGGGATGTGAGGCCTGGGGCACACACCTCTCCCCTACCTTAGGCCAATAAGTAGGCGCAGAGACCAATGAGGATGCAGCTTGCTGGGCCTGGTCTGGGTCCTAGGCTCCTCTTTTTTATATTTTATACAATGTTTAGAGGTTACACTCCACTTCCAGTTCTTAGCTAAATACTGGCTCTCTTCCCCATGTTGTACAATGCATCCCTGTAGCCTGTCTTAACACCCACCAGTTGATGCCTCCCATTCCCCACCCCTTTATTGCTGGGCTCTTCCTTTTACTCCAGTTATGATCTCGAGATATCAGATTCAGGGAAGAATCAGGAAGGTCCTTCTAGAAATGGAGAGGCAGACTCGTGTCCTTAATGAGAGAGGAAAAAGAAGGGAGCACAGGGAGACAGAAAAGAGATGTGACGTTGAGAGGCTCTTCCTGAGGTGTGAATAATTTCTCCTGGGACTAGTAAAACTGGCGTTTCCAGGCTCCCCTTGTGAAGTGTAACCACACAGACGAATCACTGAAGAGTTACACTAACCAGGTTTTTCAGTCCTGGTTGGTTTTTCTGTGGTACACAGACACCTGCTTAGCAGAGAGCAAGGTGAAAACAGGAAAACTATGATGCAACAATTAATCACTTATGTTTACAAGTAAACCATCTTTGGAAAAAAATTTACATTAAAGTCACATGGTTCTTACATAACAATTTATTTTAGGAACTAAAGACAAGCACCTGGAAAATGATATTTTTAGTAAAGGAAATTCTTTCTCTACATGTTTTCATTCTCATGAAATTAAAAATTTTGCAAAGCTCCACCCAATTCCTTATTACTATACATGACTCATCAACCTAATTACTAGCCTTTACGTAGCACATCTACATCATGCACTCTAAAGAAAAGTGGGAGAGTTTTATGGACATTAGTCTTAAATGGAAAAAAAAATTCTGAAAGCTAAGAGTAAGTAAACTAAAATTTGGCTTAATAATCTTGTCTCACGGCACACAGGGAAATAGTTTAAAAATTAAAGGCAGGCGACATCTTTTATCTATTGTGAGCAATGATATGTAAAGCAACAGAATTATCTACATCTTCTCTAAGTCATTCCTAAAGTCTCACTGATCCTTGAGAGTATTTATAACATGCCAAGAAGCACTCCAATTGTTTTCTGTAAATACCTAGCCTGTTTCTGCTGTCCAAAAGACAAGTTAAATTCTACTGAGCTGTTTGAAATAATTGTGCTAAGCTGCCAACAAAATCCTTGCATCACCTTAGCAATCAGATTTCCTAAAGCCTGGCTACTCCTCATGAAAATATTAAGAATCCTACATGAAATTGTTTAGTCACCCATGAGTAGCCACCACACTTCATTCCTGGAAAGGGTGGGTCTATCCCATTTGAAGGCAGGTCTTAGGATCTATACTCCTGCTTTGAGTGACTCATATTCTCTCCATAAAAGAAGAGATGGTGCATCTTTTGCAGTATTGAGACAGGAATTCTTAAAGGTGATATTGTTGCAGGAAACACACAAGACTATTTTATTAAAACGTTGTTGGTTTGAAATGCCATGTTAGTTTTAAGTGTATCACAAAGTGATGTAGTTTTATATATATGGTTGTTGCTCAGTCATTAAGTCATGTCTGACTCTCTGCAACCTCATGGACTGTGGCCCACGAGGTTCTTCTGTCCATGAGATTTCCCAGGCAAGAATACTGGAGTGGATTGCCATTTCCTTCTCCAGGGGATCTTCCCAACGTGGAGACTGAATCCGTGTCTCCTGCATTGGCAGGCAGATTCCTTACCACTGAGCCACCAGGGAAACCCAAATATATAGATACACACATATATATGTATATATATGCACATATTATGCATTCTTTTGCTCAGTTGTGTCCAACTCTTTGTGACCTCATATACTGTAGCCCATCGGGCTCCTCTGTCCATGGAATTCTCCAGGCAAGAATACTGGAATGGGTTGCCATTCACTTTTCCAGGGGATCATCCTGATCCAGGGATCAAACCCAGATCTTCTGCAGCTTAAGTATATTCTTTACCATCTGAACCACCAGGAAACCATATATATATTCTCTTTAAGATTCCTTTTCATCATAGGTTATATATTGAGTTTAGTTCCCTGTGCTATATACAGGTTCTTGATGGCTATTCTTATATATAGTAGTGTATGTATTTTAATCCCCAAATCCTAATCTCTCCCTGCCACACAAGACTATTTTAACAGCATCTGCTTTCTGAGAAGGTGGGCTCACACAGCTGCTGTGGTCCTCTACAACATATGGATAGAGGATCCCCAGTGTCATGAACAACCTTTTCTCTTCCACAGAACTTTGGAATCTAAAGCAAGAAAACTGTCACTCTATGGAAGAATTACTTAAGCCATTATATAATGTATGCATTGTATACAATAATGTATTACTACTAACGGTAGTAATCTTTCGATACTAGAATGAGAACGTGAAGAGGAAACGAAGATCATATAAACTAGGAGGAATTGGGAGATAACTACCGGAGATTCTGTCCTTTGCCTGGTGACCTGGTTCAATGTTGGGTTTAAATTTTGTTTAAAAGAATTGTTTGGTTTCTCCATCCATATGAGATAGGAAGGATAAAATGTTGTCCCTTAGAAAGAAATCATTCCTCCTATGATGTCAGTCTCCACTTCTCCCATTTCCTACACCTTACAGTCAAAGTCAAACCCCATCCACCTGTTGATTATCTAAAGGGAATACTGGCCCCATGAAGAGAAAAATCAGCTTGGTTAGGTATTATATGAAGCTGAGCTCTAAAAGGGGGAATAGGTTAGAGCAGTGGTTCTAAAACTTTAGTAGGTGTATCCGTGACCTGGAGAGGATGTGGAACATAGATGCTGGGCCCTACCTCCAGACATTGTTGATTCAGTAGGTGTGGGTGGGGCCTAGGAATGTACATATTTGACAAGTTTCCAGGGGGTGTTGATGCCTCAGTCAGTAAACTACACTGTAACTAGAAGGTGCTCAGAGTCACCCCGAAGATCAGCACTTACTGGAGTTTACACCAATTTGCCATTTTCACTGTCATTTTCCTGTGCCATCATTCCATGATTAGCTTTTTAGGGGGGACCAGTTCTAATTAAGAGGGTCAGGTATTTGGTGAGAAGGGCAGTGCTGCTGCTGAGGATGTCAATCAAAAGGAAGAAAAAGATCACAGGACAGGTTGAGTCTGACCAGGTATCCAGCGTAAGTAAAGGGAAACTAATTGAATTAATACAAGTTTATAATGCTCAGTGTCATGTAGTGCAAATCCTTCTTATTAACTCCTTTTCCCCTTATTTTGTTATATTTGTTTATTTTTTTAGATTTTTTGTGTAAGTGATAATACGCGGTATCTGTTTTTCTGTCTGACATTTCACTAAGCATAATACCCTGTAGGTCCATCCATGGTACTGCAAAAGGCAATATTTATTCTTTTTAAGGGCTAAGTAATATTACATTGTATATATGTACCACATTTTTTTAATTCATGCATCTGTCGATGGACATAGGTTGCTTCCTTATTTTCGTTGTTGTAAATAATGCTGCTGTGACCACTGGGGTTCGTGCATCCTTTCAAATTAGTGTTTTCACTTTCTTCAGGTATATACCCAGGCACGGAATTGCTGGATCATATGGTAGTCCTTTTTTTTAGTTTTTTGGGAACCTCCACACTATTTTCCACAGTGGCTATACCAATTTAAATTCCCACCAGCAGTATGCAAGGGTTCTCTTTTCTCCACATCCTGCCCAATATTGTTATTTATAGACTGTGATGGTAGCCATTCTGACAGGTGTGAGGTGGTATCTCATTGTGGTTTTGATTTACATTTCTCTGATGATTAGCAGTGTTGAACATCTTTTCATGTGCCTGTTGGCCATCTGTACATCTTTGAAAAAATGTCTATTCATGCCTTCTGCACATTTTAAAATTGCATTGTTTGGGGATTTTTTGGTATTAAGAGCATCTAGCAGTGCACTCCCCTCTGGTCACCAGAGCCGTGCATTCTAGGGGTGCCCTCTATGTGGACTTCAGTCTGGTAGGCGTGGCTGTCCCCTAGTCCAGTTAGTCGCCAGGTCCTGCCTTATGTGGAGGCTGCTGGCTGCTGGTTGGTGGGGCCAGATCGTCAGGTGGCTGGTTGTAAACCCTTGGGGTGGGGAGGGTGGTCCCAGAGCTAGGGCTGGCTCACTGTTGGGCAGAACCAGGTTATGAGATGGGTGGTTGTGGGGCTGGGCATCTCAAATCTTCATCAGCCTCCTGATGAGTGGGCTTCTCAAATCTTCACCAGCCTGCTGGTGAGTGGGCTTGGTTCCTGACTTGGGTGGCTGTGGATTCTGAGGTGTCTCATGCAGATGCTGGCTGGCTGGTGAGTGAGACTGAATCCAGGGGTAGTAGGCTGAAGGGACCAAGATGTCCTAGAGCTGTTATTGGCCTGCTGGTGGGCAGAACGGGGATCCAGGGCATCTCAGGACTAGTGCCTGCTCCCTGGTGGGCAGAGCCAGGTTCTATGGCCTCTGGCTGCAGGGCCCTGGGGAGGGGGTCCCAAAGTTGGTGTTGGCTTATCAGTGGGTGGGACTGGACTCTGGAGCTGCTGGCTGAGGTGCCCAAGATGTCTCAGAGCTGGTATTGGCCTGCTAGAGGGTAAGGCTGAGTCCCAGGGAGTCCTAAGGTTGATGTCTGCCTGATTGGGGGTGTCACTGGGGCCCAGGGGGTCCTGGGGCTACTATATGGGGCTGGGCCCTGGACCCCTGGTGGGCAAGGCTATATCCTGGGATGGCTATGAATTTACCAGGTCTTAGGGCAGCAGGCCTGCTGGTGAGTGGGCCTGCTTTACCAGAGATGTCCCAGTACTTGACACCAACAGGCAAGTGGACAGGACCAGGTCCTGGTGCTAAAAGTTAGAGGTGTGTGTGTGTGTGTGTGTGTGTGTGTGTGTGTGTGCACATGTGCACGCGCGCGTGCATGTGTTAGTCTCTGTCGTGTCTGACTCTTTGCGACTCCATGGACTGTAGCCCACCAGGCTCCTCTGTTCATGGAATTCTCCAGGCAAGACTACTGGAATGGGTTGCCATTTCCTTCTCCAGGAGATCTTCCCCACCCAGGGATCAAAACTGGGTCTCCTGCATTGCAGGCAGATTCTTTACCATCTGAGCCACCAGGAAAGCCCAATAAGTTAGAGGGAGGAGTCCAAAATGGCACTTGCCATCATCAGTGTCCACGTGGAAGAATAAACTCCCCCAAAGGGTTTCTGCCCCTACGTCCCCAGGGGGAGCTCCAGTTGCCTCCTGCCTCCTTGGAAGACTCTCCAAGATCAGCTGGTAGATCTGAGCCAGGCTCCTGTTAAACACTGCTTCTGCCATTGGTCCCGGAGCATGTGGGATTTTCCGTTTGCCCTTTAAGGGTGGAGTCTCAATTTCCCTTTGGCCTCTGGGTCTTCCCACTGGCTTTCAAAGCCAAACGTTGTGGGGACTCTCTTCCAGGAGTGGGACCTTTGGGCTGGGAAACCTGATGTGGGGCTCAGACCCCTCGCGCCTTGGGGAGGACCTCTGCAGCTTTGGTTGTTCTCCATCTTTGGGTCACCTACTTGGGGATATGGGTCTCCACTATACCATCTGTCACTCCTACCCATCTCATTACCGTTCCTTCTTCATATCCTTAGTGGGATAAGAGCTTTTCTGCTAGATTCCAGTCTTTTTCATCAATAGTTGCTCTGTAAATGGTTGTAACTTTGCTGTGCCTGGGAGACGTAAGCTCAGCGTCTTCCTAGTCTTCCATCTTAACCTGAACCTCTAAGAGTTCCTTCTTGTTAACTCTTTAAAAACATGTATTGGCTCCTCTCTACTCATTTGTGTGTTAGTCACTCAGTCGTGTCTGACTGTGACCCCATGGACTGTAGCCCGCCAGGCTCCTCTGTCCATGGAATTCTCCAGGCAAGAATACAGGAGTGGGTTGCCATTTCCTACTCCAGGGATCTTCCCGACCCAGGGATTGAGCCCAGGTCCCCTGCATTGCAGGTGGATTGCCATGTTATAAGTTGCAGCATTCAGAATTTAAAAAATTATATCCATTTTCTAAACAAGATGGCAATTGTAACAAAAAAATTTATTTTAACCTGTAGTTTGTTTGAATGATTTGAGATTCCTAAAAGTGGCTATATTTCTACTGCTGTTAAATATTTTGTGGTTAATTTCTGCCTGTTTGAATGTAATCAGAGAATGTGGTCAGGGCAACTACTATGCATTGGAAGTTGTTGTAAATTGCCATGATGTTTCAAAATGGTGTATTTTCTCTAGAGCATAAAATTAAATATTTAGTCAATCAGAGTTTTAATTACATTGTTCAATTTAAATTTTTTTAATTAATTAATTTTTAACTGAAGGATTTTTGCTTTACAATATTGTATTGATTTCTACCATACAACAACATGAATCAGCCATAGGTATGAATATGTCTCCTCCCTCTTGAACCTCCCTCCCATCTTCCACCCTATATTATTCAAATTTTAAAAATTCTTATTCATCTTTTATTTATTACCTCTAAATCCTGTACAGTGTTTGTAGCTATTGAATCCTATTTCATCTTTATCTGGCTTGCCTACCTCTTCTTTTCTTTTCTTTTCTTGAATTTTCTTTACACAGCCCTCAGTGTTTAAGCATTATTTACTTAAATGTGTCTTATAGAAATTGCATTTACATTTGGTATTCTGGCCTTAAATTGAGGAAAGTAGGGAAAACCACTAGACCATTCAAGTATGCCCTAAATCAAATCCCTTATGATTGTACATTGGAAGTGACAAATAGATTAAAGGGAGTAGATCTGATAGAGTGCCTGAAGAACTATGGATGGAGGTTCATGACATTGTACAGGAGGCAGGGATCAAGACCATCCTCAAGAAAAAGAAATGCAAAAAGGCAAAATGGTTGTCTGAAGAGGCCTTAAAAACAGCTGTGAAAAGAAAAAAGCAAAAGGTAAAGGAGAAAAGAAAAGATATACCCATTTGAATGCAGAGTTCCAAAGAATAGCAAGGAGAGTTAAGAAAGCCTTCCTCAGCAATCCTTCCTATGCAAAAGAATAGAGGAAAACAATAGAATGGGAATGACTAGAGATCTCTTCAAGAAAATTAGAGATACCAAGGGAACATTTGATGCAAAGATGGGCACAATAAAGGACAGAAATGATAGGGACCTAACAGAAGCAGAAGATAATAAGAAGAGGTGGCAAGAATACACAGAAGAACTGTACAAAAAAAGATCTTCAAGACCAAGATAATCATGATGGTGTGATCACTCACCTAGAGCCAGACATCCTGGAATGTGAAGTCAAGTGGGCCTTAGGAAGCATCACTATGAACAAAGCTAGTGGAGGTGATGGAATTCTAGTGGAGCTATTTCAAATCCTAAAAGCTGATGCTGTGAAAGTGCTGCACTCAATATGCCAGCAAATTTGGAAAACTCAGCAGTGGCCACAGGACTGGAAAAGGTCAGTTTTCATTCCAATCCCAAAGAAAGGCAATGCCAAAGAATGCTCAAACTACCGCACAATTGCACTCATCCTACACACTGGCAAAGTAATGCTCAAAATTCCCCAAGCCAGGCTTCAACAGTACATGAACTGAGAACTTCCAGATGTTCAAGTTGGATTTAGAAAAGGCAGAGTAACCAGAGATCAAATTGCCAACGTCCATTGGATCATTGAAAAAGCAAGAGAGTTCCAGGAAGACATTTACTTCTGCTTTATTGACTATACCAAAGCCTTTGACTGCGTGGATCACAGCAAACTGTGGAAAATTCATACAGAGATGGGAATACCATACCACCTGACCTACCTCCTGAGAAATCTGTATACAGGTCAGAAAGCAACAGTTAGAACTGGACATGGAACAACAGACTGGTTCCAAATTGGGAAAAGAGTACATCAAGGCTGTATATTGTCACCCTACTTATTTAACTTATATGCAGAGTACATCATGAGAAATGCTGGGCTGGAGGAAGCACAAGCTGGAATCAATATTGCCTTGAGAAATATCAATAACCTCAGATATGCAGATGACACCACCCTTATGGCAGAAAGAGAAGAAGAACTAAAGAGCCTCTTGGTGAATGTGAAAGAGGAGAATGAAGAAGTTGGCTTAAAGCTCAACACTCAGAAAACTAAGATCATGGCATCTGCCCATCATTTCATGGCAAATATATGGGACAACTGTGGAAACAGTGACAGACTTTATTTTCCTGGGCCCCAAAATCACTGCAGATGGTGACTGCAGCCATGAAATTAAAAGATGCTTGCTCCTTGGAAGGAAAGTTATGACCAACCTAGACAGCATATTCAAAAGAAGAGACATTACTTTGTCAACAAAGGTCTGTCTAGTCAAAGCTTTGTTTTTTTCGGTAGTCATGTATGGATGTGAGAGTTGGACTATAAAGAAAGCTGAGCACCGAAGAATTGATGCTTTTGAACTGCAGTGTTGGAGAAGACTCTTGAGAGTCCCTTGGATTGCAAGGAGATCCAACCAGTCCATCCTAAAGGAAATCAGTCCTGAATATTCAGTCCTGAATATTGGAAGGACTGATGTTGAAGCTGAAACTCCAGTATACTTTGGCCACCTGATGTGAAGAACTGACTCATTTGAAAAGACCCTGATGCTGGGAAAGACTGAAGGCAGGAGGAGATGGGGATGACAGAGGATGAGATGGTTGGATGGCATCACCATCTCAAAGGACATGAGTTTGAGTAAACTCTGGGACTTGGTTATGGGCAGGGAGGCCTGGCGTACTGCAGTCCATGGGATCAAAAAGAGTCATACACGACTGAGCAATTGAATTGAATTGAATGGAACTGATTCTGGTCCAACCTGAATCCTTTTCATTTTTAATAAAAGATTTAAATCCATTTATTATCAATCATAAAAAGTATCAAAATGGGGGATCCTCCTGAAGATGGCGGAGGAATAGGACAGGGAGACCACTTTCTCCCCAACAAATTCATCAAAAGAACATTTCAATGCTGAGTAAATTCCATAAAACAACTTCTGAATGCTGGCAGAGGACATCAGGCACCCAGAAAAGCAGCTCATTGTCTTCAAAAACAGTCCTCTATTTCTCCTTTAATTTTCATTTTTATAACCTACTATTACTTTTCAAAAAAAAAGACCCTATTTTTAAAACAAGCTTCATATATATATATATACTTTTTAAAAATAATTCTTGTGACTTTGTTTTTTTCTTCTTCTTCTTCTCCTTCTTTTCTTTAATACTGTATTTTTGAAACTTCAACCTCTACTCTAGATTTTTAACCTTTGCTTTTTGGTATTTGTTATCAATTTTGTACCTTCAAAAAACCCAATCTTCAGTACCCATTTTTACTTGAGAGCGAGATTACTGGCTTGACTGCTCTCTCCTCCTTTGGACTCTGCTTTTTCTCCACCAGGTCGCCTCTGTCTCCTCCCTCCCCCTTCTCTTCTCTACCCGACTCTGTGAATCTCTGTGTGTTCCAGACGGTGGAGAACACTCAGGGAACTGATTACTGGCTGGATCAGTCTCTCTCCTTTTGATTCCCCCCTTTTATCCTCCTGGCCACCTCTGTCTCCTTCCTCCCTCTCCTCTTCCCTGTATAACTCCGTGAACATCTCTGAGCGGTCCAGACTGTGGAGCACACATAAGGAAGTGACTACTGGCTAGCTTGCTCTCTCCTCTTTTGATCCCACCTCATCTCATTCCAGTCACCTCTGGGTTTATCCTGTTTGGGACTCTCTGGGTTTCTTGGACTTGGGTGATTAGTTCCTTCCCCATTTTAGGGAAGTTTTCAACTATTATCTCCTCAGGTATTTTCTCATGGTCTTTCTTCTTGTCTTCTTCTTCTGGGACTTCTATAGTTTGAATGTTCTTTATTGTGGAGTTTCCTCGCTGTGGGTGGGGTTGTAATGCAAAACTATTTAAAATTCCAAAACACATATTAATCAAATTAACAAAGATCAAACACAAAGAACAAATATTAAAAGCAGCAAGGGGAAAACAACAAATAACACACAAGAGGATTGCCATAAGGATAACAGCTAATCTTTCAATAGAAACTCTTCAGGCCAGGAGGGAATGGAAAAACATATTTAAAGTGATGAAAGAAAATAACTAACAGCCCAGATTACTGTTCCCAGCAAGGATCTCATTCAAATATGAAGGAGAGATCAAAAGCTTTACAGACAAGCAAAAGCTGAGAGAATTCAGCACCACCAAACCAGCTCTCCAACAAATGCTAAAGGATATTCTCTAGACAGGAAACACAAAAAGGGTGTATAAACCCAAACCCAAAACAATAAAGTAAATGGCAACGGGATCATACCTATCAATAACTACCTTAAACGTAAATGGGTTGAATGCCCCAACCAAAAGACAAAGACTGGCTGAATGGATACAAAAACAAGACCCCTATATATGTTGTTTACAAGAGACCCACCTCAAAACAAGGAACACATACAGACTGAAAGTGAAGGGCTGGAAAAAGATATTCCCTGCAAATAGAGACCAAAAGAAAGCAGGGGTAGCAATACTCATATCCGATAAAATAGACTTTAAAACAAAGGCTGTGAAAAGAGACAAAGAAGGCCACTACATAATGATCAAAGGATCAACCCAAGAAGAAGATATAACAATTATAAATATATATGCACCCAACATAGGAGCACCACAATATGTAAGACAAATGCTAACAAGTATGAAAGGGGAAATTAACAATAACACAATAATATTGGGAGACTTTAATACCCCACTCACACCTATGGATAGATCAACTAAACAGAAAATTAACAAAGAAACGCAAACTTTAAAAGATACAATAGACCAGTTAGACCTAATTGATATCTATAGGACATTTCACCCCAAAACAATGAATTTCACCTTTTTCTCAAGTGCCCATGTGACCTTCTTCAGGATAGATCACATCCTGGGCCATAAATCTAGCCTTGATAAATTCAAACAAATTGAAATCATCCCAAGCATCTTTTCTGACCATAATGCAGTAAGATTAGATCTCAATTACAGGAGAAAAACTATTTAAAATTCCAACATATGGAGGCTGAACAACACACTTCTGAATAACCAACAAATCACAGAAGAAATAAAAAAAAATCAAAATATGCATGGAAATGAATGAAAATGAAAACACAATAACCCCAAACCTGTGGGACACTATAAAAGCAGTGCTAAGGGAAAAGTTCATAGCAATACAGGCATACCTCAAGAAACAAGAAAAAAGTCAAATAAATAACCTAACTCTACATCTAAAACAACTAGAAAAGGAAGAAATGGAGAACCCCAGAGTTAGTAGAAGGAAAGAAATCTTAAAAATTAGGGCAGAAATAAATGCAAAAGAAACAAAAGAGACCATAGCAAAAATCAACAAAGCCAAAAGCTGGTTCTTTGAAAGGATAAATAAAATTGACAAACCATTAGCCAGACTCATCAAGAAACAAAGGGAGAAACATCAAATCAATAAAATTAGAAATGAAAACAGAGAGATCACAACAGACAACACAGAGATACAAAGGATCATAAAAGACTATTATCAGCAATTATATGCCAATAAAATGGACAACGTGGAAGACATGGACAAATTCTTAGAAAAGTACAACTTTCCAAAACTGAACCAGGAAGAAATAGAAAATCTTAACAGACCCATCACAAGCATGGAAATTGAAACTGTAATCAGAAATCTTCCAGCAAACAAAAGCCCAGATCCAGATGGCTTCACAGCTGAATTCTACCAAAAATTTAGAGAAGAGCTAACACCTATCCTACTCAAACTCTTCCAGAAAATTGCAGAGGAAGGTAAACTTCCAAATTCATTCTATGAAGCCACCATCACCCTAATACCAAAACCTGACAAAGATGCCACAAAAAAAGAAAACTACAGGCCAATATCACTGATGAACATAGATGCAAAAATCCTTAACAAAATTCTAGCAATCAGAATCGAACAATAGATTAAAAAGATCATACACCATGATCAAGTGGGCTTTATCCCAGGGATGCAAGGATTCTTCAATAGTCACAAATCAATCAATGTAATTCACCACATTAACAAATTGAAAAATAAAAGCCATATGATTATCTCAATAGATGCAGAGAAAGCCTTTGACAAAATTCAACATCCATTTATGATAAAAACTTTCCAGAAAGCAGGAATAGAAGGAACATACCTCAACATAATAAAAGCTATATATGACAAACCCACAGCAAACATTATCCTCAATGGTGAAAAATTGAAAGCATTTCCCCTAAAGTCAGGGACAAGACAAGGGTGTCCACTTTCACCGCTACTATTCAACATAGTTCTGGAAGTTTTGGCCACAGCAATCAGAGCAGAAAAAGAAATAAAAGGAATCCAAATTGGAAAAGAAGAAGTAAAACTCTCACTGTTTGCAGATGACATGATCCTCTACATAGAAAACCCTAAAGACTCCACCAGAAAATTACTAGAGCTCATCAATGAATATAGTAAAGTTGCAGGATATAAAATCAACACACAGAAATCCCTTGCATTCCTATACACTAATAATGAGAAAGTAGAAAAAGAAATTAAGGAAACAATTCCATTCACCATTGCAACGAAAAGAATAAAATACTTAGGAATATATCTACCTAAAGAAACTAAAGACCTATATATAGAAAATTATAAAACACTGGTGAAAGAAATCAAAGAGGACACTAACAGATGGAGAAATATACCATGTTCATGGATTGGAAGAATCAATATAGTAAAAATGAGTATACTACCCAAAGCAATCTACAGATTCAATGCAATCCCTATCAAGCTACCAGTGGTATTTTTCACAGAGCTAGAACAAATAATTTCACAATTTGTATGGAAATACAAAAAACCTTGAATAGCCAAAGCAATCTTGAGAAAGAAGAATGGAATCAACCTGCCTGACTTCAGGCTCTACTACAAAGCCACAGTCATCAAGACAGTATGGTACTGGCACAAAGACAGAAATATAGATCAATGGAACAAAATAGAAAGCCCAGAGATAAATCCACGCACCTATGGACACCTTATCTTTGACAAAGGAGGCAAGAATATACAATGGATTAAAGACAATCTCTTTAACAAGTGGTGCTGGGAAAACTGGTCAACCACTTGTAAAAGAATGAAACTAGAACACTTTCTAACACCATACACAAAAATAAACAAAATGGATTAAAGATCTAAACGTAAGACCAGAAATTATAAAACTCCTAGAGGAGAACATAGGCAAACACTCTCTGACATAAATCACAGCAGGATCCTCTATGACCCACCTCCCAGAATATTGGAAATAAAAGCAAAAATAAACAAATGGGATCTAATTAAAATTAAAAGCTTCTGCACAACAAAGGAAACTATAAGCAAGGTGAAAAGACAGCCTTCAGAATGGGAGGAAATAATAGCAAATGAAGCAACTCACAAACAACTAATTTCAAAAATATTCAAGCAACTCCTGCAGCTCAATTCCAGAAAAATAAACGACCCAATCAAAAAAAGGGCCAAAGAACTAAACAGACATTTTTCCAAAGAAGACATACAGATGGCTAACAAACACATGAAAAGATGCTCAACATCACTCATTATCAGAGAAATGCAAATCAAGACCACAATGAGGTACCATTTCACACCAGTCAGAATGGCTGCAATCCAAAAGTCTACAAGCAATAAATGCTGGAGATGGTGTGGAGAAAAGGGAACACTTTTACGCTGTTGGTGGGAATGCAAACTAGTACAGCCGCTATGAAGAACAGTGTGGAGATTCTTTTAAAAAGTGGAAATAGAACTGCCTTATGACCCAGCAATCTCACTGCTGCGCATACACATCAAGGAAACCAGAACTGAAAGAGACACATGTACCCCAATGTTCATCGCAGCATTGTTTATGACAGCCAGGACATGGAAGCAACCTAGATGTCCATCAGCAGACGAATGGATAAGAAAGCTGTGGTACATATACACAATGGAATATTACTCAGCCATTAAAAAGAATACATTTGAATCAGTTCTAATGAGGTGGATGAAACTGGAGCTGATTATACAGAGTGAAATAAGCCAGAAAGAAAAACACCTGGAGTTTACTAGCAGTAACTAACAGCATACTAACACATATATATGGAATTTAGAAAGATGGTAACGATAACCCTGTATGCGAGACAGCAAAAGAGACACAGATGTATAGAACAGTCTTTTGGACTCTGTGGGAGAGGGAGAGGGTGGGATGATTTGGGAGAATGGCATTGAAACATGTATAATATCATGTAGGAAATGAATTGCCAGTCTAGGTTCGATGCAGGATACAGGATGCTTGGGGCTGGTGCACTGGGATGACCCAGAGGGATGGTATGGGGAGGGAGATGGGAGGGGGGTTCATGATTGGGAACTCATGTACACCTGTGGCGGATTCATGTTGATATATGGCAAAAACAAATACAGTATTGTAAAGTAAAAACAAAAACAAAGTATCAAAATGGATTGTCCTTTTTTATAATTTTGGTATTTTATGGTTTGTCTCTATTTTTATTTTTCTTGTTGTTTTTAGTATTATTTTGTGGTTTTGTAATTCCAATATTTTGAAAAGTTTGCAGCAACTTTTATTAGTGATTAGCTTCCAATTTTACAAAACTTACTTGCTCCTATATTATAACCCTCTTACCATCACTCAATTATTTTCAACTCCCCAAAAGTTTCCTTTGAGTCTTTCACCACCCTAATGGGCCCCAAGTGACCACTGATTTCTTTTGTCACTATATATTAGATTTTTTTTAACCCAGAATTTCAGATAAATAAAATAATATACTCTGAACTCATCTGTGTCTACTTGCTTTTGCAAAGCAGGTTTTTGAAATTATCCTTGTTGTGCACCAGTAGTTTGTTCTATTTTGTTGCTAAGTAGAATTCTTTTGAATGGATATTTATCTATTTACCACATTACTTATTTACCACATTTATCTATTCATTTGTTGATGGCTATTTGGATTGTTTCCAATATTTGACCACTATAAATAAAACTGTTAAGAACATTCTTGTACAAGTCTTTGTGTAGACCTATGTTTTCATTTTTCTTGATGAAATACCTAAGAGTAAAATTGCTAAGTTGTATGATATTGTATGTTTAATTTTTAAAGAAGCTACTAAACTATTTTCCAGAGTGACTATATCATTTTACCTTCCAAGTGTTTTTCTATATCTCCACAGCATTGTCTTATTTTGTTTTTATCTGTTTTCATTGTTTATTTTAGTCATTCTAATGGGAATGTTGTGGTGTCTCATACTGATTTTAATTTGTAAATTCATCATGCTGATAATATTTCACATCTTTTATGTGTTTTATTTGTAAAGTGTCAATTCAAATGTTTTGCTTATTTTTACATTGAGTTTTTTTACCATCTTTTTAATAAGTTGTAACTTTTCACTTTCTGGATATAAGCTTTTGTCAGATATGTGTTGCACATATTTTCTTTCAGTTTGTGGCCTTTGGAGAGCAGACATTTAAAATTTTCATGAAGTTCATTTCATTGATTTCCCCCCTTTGCTTAATGCTTTTAGGTTCCTGTATAGGAAATCTTTCCATATCAAAATGTCACAGATATTTTCCCCTATATTTTCTTTTTAAAAGTTTTATAGTTTTAGATTTTGTTAGATTTCCTATCTTAATAGCAGTTAAATTGTGTGTGTCATGTAAGGTAAGAGTGATTGCCCATTTTTTACCCCAAATGAATATCTGATTGTTTCAATGGCAATTGCTGAAAAGACTCTCTATTCTCCATTTAATTACCTTGGCACCAATGGTACAAATTAATGAATACATACACATGGATTTATTATTGGAGTCTTTATTCTTTTAGTAACCTAAATGTTTATCTTTATACCAATACCACTCTGTCTTTATTACTGTTTAAAGATATAGAAAGTCTTAAAGTCAGATGCTATAAACCTCCAACTTTGTTCTTTTTCAAAGTCTTTTAAGCTATATTCTAGGCCCTTTGATTTTCCAAATAAATTTTAGAATTTTCTTGTCAGTTACTACAAACAGTACTGCTAGAGTTTTAACTGGGAATGTTTTGAATCTATAGGTGAAATTTAGGAAAACATCCAGCTGACATCTTAACAATATTGAATCATCTGATCCATGAACATTCTGTATCTCTGTATATAGATCATTGAATGTTTTTTAATTCTTCAAGAACCATACATTCTTGATTCCAGATTGTTCTTTTCTTCACAACTGCTCACCCTACTTTCACAGATGCATTTTTATCTCAAATAAGAAAGTTTCCGAAATGCGTTTTTTTTTTTTTTTGAGTGAATCTATTTAGAAGAAAGGATTTTCAGCTTTATCAAAAGCCATTCTCTTCTTTAATAAATCCAGTAGTTTTTCTCTGGTCATTCAGAGAAAAGTCTCACTATGCTGACTTTCTGCTGGTTATAGTCACATGCTCTTGGAAAAGAAAGAGGAATTTCCTCCTTGGAGTTGGTTTTTTTTTATTGTGCTCATCTGCTCCAGGAGAGAGCCTACCACACAAAACTGTTCTTTCCACTGCCTACCTTTTAACCCTTGAAAGTGAAGTGAAAGTGTTAGTTGCTCAGTTGTGTCTGACTCTTTGCAACCCCCTGGGCTATAGCTCACCAAGCTCCTCTGTCCATGCAATTCTCCAAGCAAGAATACTATTGTGGATAGCCACTCCCTTCTCCAGAGGATATTCCCAGCTCAGGGATTGAACCCTGGTCTCCTGCATTGCAGGCAGATTCTTTACCATCTGAGCCACCAGGGAAGCCCTGGTATATACCTTGAGTCTCACACAAAAATATTATGGGTGAAGTAATCTGATATGCAGTGGCTGCTTTGCAATAATCAGCATGTGTCAGGGCAAGTAGGTGGAGGTATAGATGAAGCAAAATTGACCAGGAAGTGATAGTGGTTCAAGCTGGGAGCTGGGACACATGTGGGCCCATCGGATTCTCTCTGCTTTGCATATGTTAAAATTTTCTATAATTAAAAGCTTAGAAAGAATCAGTCTCAGCTATAAAAAGGAATTAAATAATGCCATTTGCAGAGACATGGATAGACCTAGAGACTATTACACAGAGTGAAGTAAGTCAGAAATAGAGAACTAGATATTGCATGATATCACTTTTAGGTGGAATCTAGGAAAATGGCGTAGCTGAAATTATATGTAGAGTAGAAATAGAGACACAGAGGCAGAGGACAAAGTTACAGATGCCAATGGAGGAAGGGGGAGGTGGGATGAGTTGGGAGATTGGGATTGACATACATACACTACTAAAATTTGGGGGAGTGGGCTCCAAAATCACTGTAGATGGCGACTGCAGCCATGAAATTAAAAGATGCTTGCTCCTTGGAAGAAAAGCTATGACCAGCCCAGACAGCATGTTCAGAAGCAGAGACATTACTTTACCAAAAAAGGTCCATCTAGACAAAGCTATGGTTTTTCCAGTAGTCATGTATAGATGTGAGAGTTGGACTATAAAGGAAGATGAGTGCCACAGAATTGATGCTTTTGAAGTGTGGTGTTGGAGAAGACTTGAGAGTCCCTTGGACTGCAAGGAGATCCAACCAGTCAATTCTAAAGGAAATCAGTCCCGAATATTCATTGGAAGGATTGATGTTGAAGCTGAAACTTCAATACTTTGGCCACCTGATGAGAAGAACTGACTCATCTGAAAAGCCCCTGATGCTGGGAAAGATAGAAGACGGGAGGAGAATGGATGACGGAGGATGAGATGGTTATATGGCATCACCGACTCAATGGACAAGAGTTTGAGTAACCTCCGGGAGTTGGTGATGGACAGGGAAGCCTGGTGTGCTGCAGTCCATGGGGTCGCAAAGAGTCAGATATGACTGAGTGACTGAATTCAACTGAACTGATATATAAAATACATAACTAATGAAACCTTACCTACTATATCGCACAAGAAACTCTACTCCACACCCTGTGGAGATCTAAATGGGAAGGAAATCCAAAAAGGAGGGGGTATATGCAAACATACAGCTGACTCACTTTGCCGTACAGCAGAAACTAACACAATATTGTAAGCAAACTATACTCCAATAACAATAAATAAAATACAACTAGTGAGGTGGATGAAACTAGAGCCTGTTGTACAGAGTAAAGTAAGAAACAGAAAAAAATATGGTATATTAACGCATATATAGAGAATCTACAAAAATGGCACTGATGAACCTATTCGCAGGGCAGGAATAGAGACACAGATGTACAGAACAGAGCTGTGGACACAGTGGGAGAAAGAGAGGGTGAGACAAGTTGGGAAAGTAGCTTTGACATATATATACTACCATGTGTAACAGATTAGCGAGTGGGAAGCTGCTGTATAACACAGGCAGCTCAGCTCAGTGCTCTGTGACAACCTAGAGTGGTGGGTTGGGGTGGAGTTGGGGGGAGGCTCAAGAGAAAGGAGATATCTGTCTACTTACAGCTGTCACGTTATTGTACAGCAGAAACCAACACAAAATTGTAAAGCAATTACCCTCCAGTTAAAAAGTTAGTAAAAAGAATCAGCCTGTGTTAAAAGAACTAAGTTATGTTTTTCTCCCTATCACTGAGTTCTTTGCTTTCACAGTTAAAAATGTGGGTATGTGGGCGAGACTTTTGTTCTACTCAGGCTGTATCACTTCCATCTCAGACATCAGGATTTTGGATTATTGCCAAGCTGATCTTCCCAAAAATGGCTGAAATAAGTGAACTGTTGGGAAGATCCCCTGGCCAAGGAAATGGCAACCCACTCTGGTATTCTTGCCTGGGGAATCCCATGGATAGAGAAGCCTGGTGGGCTACGGTTGCAAACGAGTCAGATACAATTTAGCAACTAAACAACAACATCCTACTTGATCTCTCAGATCATTTGCTGTCACTGAGCACTCACATGCCCCCTTTCTTTCGTGTCCTGTCGGAAAGCAGTTGTTTTTCCTTCAGCGTCACGGACTCCCTCTGTTTTCTGTAGTGCTAATGACTGGCTTAATCCTTGGTGTCCTTCTTTTTTCTCTGTATGCCTTTAATTGCTGATCATTCCAATTCCATGGTTTCAATTGTCATCGCATTCATTCACTTCATATGTTAACTTGTTCTGGCCATTTGACTTGCAATCTGCTTTGATTTACTAGATTTGCAGAGTATTAATCTGTTAATTTGCTTTCCAAACCTTTTAAACTTCTTCTATGCCACAGACACTTTATTTATTTTAATTGGAGGATAATTGATTTGCAACATTGTGGTGGGTTTTGCCATATATTGACATGAATCAGCCCCTGGGTGCACATGTGCACATCTTAGTTTCCCGACCAGGGGTTGAGCTCGAGTCCCCTGCATCAAAAGACAGAGTCTTAATACTTGGGCCACTGGGGAAATCCCTCATTTAATTTTTTATGTGTGCAAAATCAAAATTAATAAATGTTTAATTAAATGTCTAGAAAATATAGCTATGTCAACACATGAACCACAAGTCAATTCACTTTCACATAGTTACATATCACTTATATATATATTTAAAATTAATTAATTTATAGTAGTTGGAGGCTAATTACTTTACAATATTGTAGTGGTTTTTACCATACCTTGACATGAATCAGCCATGGGTGTACATGTGTCCCCCTTCCTGAGCCCCCTTCCCACCTCCCTCCCCATCCCATCCCTCAGGGTCCTCCCAGTGCACCAGCCCTGAGCACCCTGTCTCATGCATCGAATCTGGACTGACGATCTATTTCACATATGGTAATATACATGTTTCAATGCTATTCTCTCAAATCATCCCACCCTCGCCTTCTCCCATAGAGTCCAAAAGTCTGTTCTATACATCTGTGTCTCTTTTGCTGTCTCACATACAGGGTTATCGTTACCATCTTTCTAAATTCCATATATATGCGTTAGTAAACTGTGGAAAATTCTGAAAGAGATGGGAATACCAGACCACCTGACCTGCCTCTTGAGAAACCTGTATGCAGGTCAGGAAGCAATAGTTAGAACTGGACATGGAACAATAGACTGGTTCCAAATAGGAAAAGGAGTACGTCAAGGCTGTATATTGTCACCCTGCTTATTTAACCTCTATGCAGAGTACATCATGAAAAACGCTGGACTGGAAGAAACACAAGCTAGAATCAAGATTGCCAGGAGAAATATCAATAACCTCAGATATGCAGATGACACACCCTTATGGCAGAAAGTGAAGAGGAACTCAAAAGCCTCTTGATGAAAGTGAAAGAGGAGAGTGAAAAAGTTGGCTTAAAGCTCAACATTCAGAAAACAAAGATCATGGCATCCAGCCCCATCACTTCATGGCAAATAGATGGAGAAACAGTGGAAACAGTGTCAGACTTCATTTTGGGGGGGCTCCAAAATCACTGCAAATGGTGATTGCAGCCATGAAATTAAAAGACGCTTACTCCTTGGAAGAAAAGTTATGACCAACCTAGATGGCATATTCAAAAGCAGAGACATTACTTTGCCGACGAAGGTCCGTCTAGTCAAGGCTATGGTTTTTCCTGTGGTCATGTATGGATGTGAGAGTTGGACTGTGAAGAAGGCTGAGCGCCAAAGAATTGATGCTTTTGAAGTGTGGTGTTGGAGAAGACCCTTGAGAGTCCCTTGGACTGCAAGGAGATCCAACCAGTCCATTCTGAAGGAGATCAACCCTGGGATTTCATTGGGAGAAATGATGCTAAAGCTGAAACTCCAGTACTTTGGCCACCTCATGCGAAAAGTTGACTCATTGGAAAAGACTCTGATGCTGGGAGGGATTGGGGGCAGGAGGAGAAGGGGACGACAGAGGATGAGATGGCTGGATGGTATCACTGACTTGATGGACGTGAATCTGAGTGAACTCCGGGAGATGGTGATGGACAGGGAGGCCTGGCGTGCTGCGATTCATGGGGTCGCAAAGAGTCGGACACGACTGAGCAACTGAACTGAACTGAACTGATACTGTATTGGTGTTTTTCTTTCTGGCATTGAGTTGGTGATGTCACCCAACCATCTCATCCTCTGTCACCCCCTTCTCCTCCTCTCCTCAATATTTCCCAGCTTCAGGTCCTTTCTAACAAGTCAGCTCTTCTCATCAGGTGGCCAAAGTATTGGAGCTTCAGCTTCATCATCTGTCCTTCTAATGAATATTCAGGGTTAATTTCCTTTAGGATTGACTGATTTGATCTCCCTGCTGAGATGTTAACTGATGCTGTTTGAAAAAAAACCAACAGAAACATAAATTTGGGAAATATAGGACGTATAAGTGATCTCTGCTAGTACTCTCTGAACCTTTGACGTGCTAGTGTACATGGTGAATATACAATGCACACCATCTTATACAACATTTTCCAGAGGTATTTGACCAGAGAACCAGTGCTTCATAGCCCTTCTCAGGTCTTGTTTCTACCAGAATTAATCTGAGAAATGTCACCCTAGATAATGGGAACTCTAGATCGCAGCACTCGTTCTTCATCTGTTTCACTCACCAAGAGAAATCTCAGCTTTACCATCCCCTGCTTGAGTACACAACAACAAGGTTGTTATGAGTAGAGTCACGCATCACTTTCAACTCTCGTCAAATTTTTTCTTGAGCTCAGCCCAGCTGATAGCTCAAGGAGGCCCTCAACTTCTGGCAGAGAACCAGCTGAGTCTGTGTATACATGCCTGGGAAAATCAGATTATCAGCCTCCACATTTGAAGCAGCTGCTAAATTCAAGGCACCAGGGCAAGTATTTTTATAAAGCACTATCTCATTTAATCCTCATGCCAATCATGGGGAGAAAGTACTAATGTGAGCTCAATTTTACAAATGTGAAAATGAAAGTCCAGTAGAACATGCATGTTGTTAAAAAAAGAAACAGACATCAGGCTCAAAATGGAGTCATCTGTGCTAAACCCACATCAACAAATTGAGACATAGTACCTGACCTAACTGCAGCTTTAACCTCCCCCAAGAATGTAATCACCAGCCAGTCTGGAGTTTTCTGGTCAGCACTAGTGAGGTAATTCACCTGATAGACCCCTCCTGTCCCCTGAAGGAAGGTGACCCTGGCAGAAATGTTCTGCTCTTCCCTGTTCCCTGCTCTTTCTGTCTATAAAGTCTTCCATTCTATACAGCTCCTTAGATATCTTTTCTAAGAGATTTGCTAGATGGGAGGATGGCCAATTTACAAATCATTCAGTTCAGTCACTCAGTCGTGTCCCACTCTTTGCAACCCTATGGACTGCAGCATGCCAGGCTTCCCTGTCCATCACCAACTCCCCCAGATTGCTCAAACTCATGTCCATTGAGTCAGTGATACAAATCATTGAACAAAGTTAGTTAGATCTTTAAATTTACTCAGTTGAATCTCATATTTTAACAGACTGGATGGCGGTGTCACTCCAGTGAACTTCTGATGGCTTGAGAAACAGTGAGAAACACAGGCATGAAGTGAAGTGAAGTGAAGTCGCTCAGCCATTGCAGGCAGATGCTTTACTGTCTGAGCCACCAGGGAAGCAACACAGGTGTGATATCTGACAATGCTTTGAGTTCCCTGTGTTTCTCACCATTTCCCAAAACTGTGGGTAAGTTCCTCCCAGTGTCTCTCTGTGTCAAGCTCTTGATCTAATTGACTTTCCAGTCAATCCTCCATTTGGCTGGAATCCTGAGTTCCACATCAGAAACTGCTTACTATTAGGGACACAGTTTCCTGCTTCATTAGAAAACCTCAGTCCTTGGTTGTGTTCCCACATTTCACGTTGGGACCTGCTGGCAGCGGGTCCTTTGTATGGAGTCAGTTCGCAGTCCCCATTCTTGGGGGTTTGCTTTCCTGGCATCCAGTACTCTCCTTAGTTCCAGGTTCCACACTGAAAATTGGTGGTGTGCACAGTGCCTTCCCTTGACCAGGCTGCAGTAACATCTCTTGGTTACTACTGGCACGGTGCAGTGCCTGTTTGTTGGTCTTGTTTTGTGTAGATAAAGGTCATTGCTAATGGGAACATTTAAAAGAAAAATGCCGTGAAACCAATGGGCATGAGTCAAGCAATTAAAAGCTGTTAAGAGTGTTTGCCACCTAACCCAAAGGCTCCAGTGTTACGAGAAGTTCATCATGGAATGTGTTAGATTGACACTAGATCACACTCTAACCTCGAGAAAATTTCCTTGCAATGATGTACATTGCAAAACGCCATACAACTGCCAACTCCATACCACATCCCTCTTAGGTATTAATCTGGTTCCAAGAGACCCAAAAGGCTTAGCCAAAAGAAACGGGATTTTTAAATTCAAAAGAGCACATCATTTTCCAACACACATGCTTATTTTACATTTAAAAACGGTAATTCCAGAAACTCTAGATAGCTACAAAAATGGCAAAATCTTGCTTAGAAAACCTAGAATTATACTGTTGCTTCATGTCCTGAGAACTTAGCTCGGTAACTGTCAAGCTGTATGTCAGTGTGCAGCCCTTCAGTCCTGTCTGACTCTTTGTGGCCCCATGGACTGTGGCCCGCCAGGCTCCCCTATCCATGGAATTCTCTAAGCAAGAACACTGGAATGGGTAAGCCATTCCCTTATTCAGGGCATCTTCCAGATCCAGGGATTGAACCGTATCTCTCTGCGCCTCCTGTGTTGGCAGACGGGATCTTTATCACTGTGCCACCTGGGAAGATGCTTGCGAGCCCCCAGTATGACCAGACATAAATGTGGGTTGAAATTCATTTGGAGCTAAGGGTCCCAAGAAACTGCTGTCAGGAGTATTCTGATGAAATAAGTTCATTTATGAAGTACACTTGAAAATTGTTGTTGTTCAGTCACCAAGTCGTGTTTGACTCTTCGTGACCCCATGGATTGCGGCACGCCAGGCCTCCCTGTCGGCCACTATCTCCTGGAGTTTGCTCAAGTTCATGTCCATTGAATTGATGATGCCATCCAATCACCTCATCCTTGTTGCCCTCTTCTCCTTTTGCTTTCAATCTTACCAGCATCAGAGTCTTTTCCAGTGAGTCAGCTCTTCGCATCAGGTGGCCAAAGTATTGGAGCTCAGGTTCAGCATCAGTCCTTCTAATGAATATTCAGGGTTGATTTCCTTTAAGATTGACTGGTTGGATCTCCTTGCAGTCCAAGGGACTCTTAAGAGTCTTCTCCAGCACCACAGTTCAAAAGCATCAATTCTTCGGTGCCCTGCCTTCTTCATTGTCCAGCTCTCACACCTGTACATGACTACTGAAAAGACCAAAGACCATGTCCTTGACTATACGGACACTTGAAAGTAAGGCTTTCAAAATTAAACAAGTAGAATATGATACCTACTTTTTAAGGCGTTCTTTTCCCACTGTTACTTATTCATTTATCTATTTTTGGCTGCTCTGGGTCTTTGTTGCTGTGTGGGCTTTCTCCAGTTGTGCCGAGTAAGGGCTACTCTCTTGTTGGGGGTCCATGGACTTCTCATTGTGGTAGCTTCTCTTGCTGTGGAGCACAGGCTCTGGGCGCTCAGGCTTTCATAGTTGCAGCGCATGGGCTCAGCAGTTGTGGCACAGGCACTGGTTGCTCCCTGGCATGTGAGATCTTCCTGGACCAGGAATCAAACCCATGCCCCCTGCATTGCCAAGGGGATTTTTAACCAGTGGATCACCATGGAAGTCCTAGGCTAACTATTTTAATTGGTATGTAGACTCCCCCAGAAGGCTTCAAGGTTCCAAAAATAGCTTCACTGAAAGATTCTTTGCAAAAGGGTAATGAAAAACTAAAAGACATACAAGGTGAGAGGTACCCGAAACGAAAGGCTGTAAGACCAACACAACAACTACAGCTCGTCTCGACTTTCCTTTGAGTAGTCTGTCAGTACAGGAACTGCAGAGACACAGGTTCAATCCCTGGGTCAGGAAGGGCCCCTGGAGAAGGAAACGGCACCCCACTCCAGTATTCTTGCCTGGAAAAGCCCATGGACAGAGGAGCCTGGTGGGCTACAGTCCATAGTGTCGCGGAGAGTCAGGCATGACTGAACGACTGTGTGCACACATCCAGAGTCACTCTGGTAATCCTTAGTCTGAGCTACCCTTCCTCTCTGAAGAGACTGTGGCTATAAGCTAAAGCCCACCAACTTAGCGGTCTTGCAGACGCCCCTCCACATGTCTATCCTTGAAGGAGGACCCCTGTACGGGTCCCTCCAAAAGTTGATGGGACTCTGGGATTTTCTGGTAAAGTGCTTTGTTATTCCTTTAAACACTCAGGGAAAAGCTAAATTAAAATTAATGGCAAACTGTGGTAGATACTGAAGCTACAGGAAAGACGATCCTGGGAAAATTGGTAGAAACCAGATAAAGGTGAAAATTCTTACCAGAGTCAGCTCTCCCAAATCTTTGCAGTATCCAGTGAAAGCGTTTGGGCTTCCCAGGTGGTGCTAGTGGTAAAGAACCTTCTTGCCAATGCAGGAGACATTAAGAGACAAGGGTTGAGTCCCTGGGTTGGGAAGATCCCTGGGAGAAGGAAACGGCAAGCCACTCCAGTATTCTTTTCTGGAGAATTCCATGGACAGAGGAGCCTCACCGGCTACACTCCATAGGTCCACAAAGAACTCTCTCAAATCTTGGTGGTATCCAGTAGAGAGAGGAAAATACCTTTTGCACCCTCTATGTGGATGCCTCTTGAGTCCAACATGTTGTTCAATATTGCCATAAATATATACTGTTTGTCCTGGCTGAAACCTGACAAAATATTTAAAGGGTTTTTTTTTTTTAATTGACTTTATAGTCAGATACATATTTGTCAGAAATTGGACACTGATCTTCCATGTCTGATAGGAACCTTTTTATGTTTCCTCCCCTAACATAAAATGAAACTATGAACCCAGAGGGAAAGAAAAGCCTTCTAAAGGCTTTGTGAAAGGATTTAATAAAATATTCCAAAGACAAACAGCTCTAAATCCAGGACACAGAAATCTTTTGATTTTATCTTAGTTAAAAATCTCCCTGATATTAACAGCAACACAACCACCACAAATAAAAGATAATGTAGTTGGATGGGGATGAATCTATCATGTAATTTAGGTTGCAATCCAATTGTTTAAGGAATTGAGAGCAACTGTTCTTAGCTTACAAATATTTGCAAAACTAGAAATGCAACTCTAGAGGCAATTAAAAATCTATCTGTTCCTTTTTACCAGTTCCCAAACATCCTCTATTTATCTCAGTTCAGTTCAGTCGCTCAGTTGTGTCTGACTCTTTGCAAACTCATGGACTGCAGCATGCCAGGCCTCCCTGTCTCAAAAGGCTTGTAAATGTGAAAATTCTCGCCTTAGGAAACCAAAGCCTTTTTTTGGGAAAATTGCATTTTTTCCTTTTTTCTCTATCTAAGTGTAAGTTTTTTACACCCTTCAGGGAGGTAACTCTTATCAGAAGGAAAACTAGAAGGGGAAAGATCACTGAAACTTAGGCGAATAAAATTTTTTATAAATATCTCCTCCACAAATATTAGTAAAAACCTTTAGCTATCTGAGCAGGTATCTTAACTTATTCTATCTACCAAAAAAAGAACTTAGATACAACTTCTTTTATAACTAGTGAGTTTGGTATCACTGTAACTGATTCGTGGCAGTAATTTACTGCCATATATATAATCATCTTCCCAGGTGGCTTAGTGGTAAACATATGTATATATGTATCAGTTCAGGTCAGTTCAGTCGCTCAGTCGTGTCCGACTCTTTGCGACCCCATGAATTGCAGCAAGTCAGGCCTCCCTGTCCATCACCGTCTCCCGGAGTTCACTCAGACTCACGTCCATCGAGTCCGTGATGCCATCCAGCCATCTCAACCTCGGTCGTCCCCTTCTCCTCCTGCCCCCAATCCCTCCCAGCATCAGTCTTTTCCAATGAGTCAACTCTTCGCATGAGGTGGCCAAAGTACTGGAGCTTCAGCTTTAGCATTATTCCTCCCAACTAAATCCCAGGGTTGATCTCCTTCAGAATGGACTGGTTGGATCTCCTTGCAGTCCAAGGGACTCTCAAGAGTCTTCTCCAACACCACAGTTCAAAAGCATCCATTCTTCGGTGCTCTGCCTTCTTCACAGTCCAACTCTCACATCCATACATGACCACAGGAAAAACCATAGCCTTGACTAGACAGACCTTCGTCGGCAAAGTAATGTCTCTGCTTTTGAATATGCCATCTAAGTTGGTCATAACTTTTCTTCCAAGGAGTAAGCATCTTTTAATTTCATGGCTGCAGTCACCATCTGCAGTGATTTTGGAGCCCAAAAAAATAAAGTCTGACACTGTTTCCACTGTTTCCCCATCTATTTCCCATGAAGTGATAGGACCAGATGCCATGATCTTCGTTTTCTGAACGTTGAGCTTTAAGCCAACTTTTTCGCTCTCCTCTTACATATATATATAATAGATGTGTGATATGTTATATTTTCTACCTCTAGATGGTATTACCAAAATTAACTTGTAAAAGAGCTCTATTTTCTTAATTTTTCTAAAGAAAATTAAGCACTTATAATATTCACATATTTATAAAATTCTTATAAACATAATAAAAACTAACCTAAATGTTTTTCAAGTTCATGTGATATGAGATAATTTTTAGTAATATAGACTAGTTTAAGTTCACTGGTATAATTAAAATAGACATCTCTTTAGGGTTATCAACATCAATAATAATGCTGACTTACAATGTTTATTCTACTTGTGTTTACTAGTCAAATAAGTTCATGTTCCTTTACAAAATTTGTCACTAAGACAAATAATTTTTACAAGTAATCTAAGCATAATTACTGAGAACAATTGAATCAAAAAGCTACAAGTAGGATAAAAATTTTAAGTGAATTTTTAAATAGTTTCCTTAAATTTTTTTGGTATCCTGAGAACTTAAAGTTTTGCTAAGTTTAATTAAATGATGGATGGTCAGTAAATTTCTAGATCATTTCCAAATAAGATAAAGTCTGAAACATTAATTACTGAATACGAGTTTATCTACTTTGGCTTCCTTTTAGAGGAACTAAGGTTATGGCTCTATTAGTAAACATGTTTGTGCAATGCTAAGAAATTTACTACAAGAAAGTTTACATTTCTAGAAGTTATGAAAAGTATATATAAGTCTGCCAGTTCACAGAATGTTAGTATGAAACAGCTCATAATTGTTTACTTCTTTATTTTCATTAAAATTAAGGTTTTTTTAAGAGCTAAAAATTCTAACATATTTAATTAAAGTTTGAAGAAAAGCAATCTTTGGTAAAGAATTTTATGCGTGGTCAGGACTGGCTAAAATTGGAATGAATTTAATTGAGTGAATGAGTTTTATATGAAAAGTAAGCCAGTGAACAATTGGTTTCTCTCTGTTAAAGGACAAAGTTTTCTTAGACTATTGGTTCGCTCTTGATAAGAGATTGTAAAAGGTTCTCTTTGCCATTTAAGGCAATCTGCCTAGAAAACAAAGATTCTGTGTTTTGTCACAGTAATTTCCCATGTTGTCTTAATAAGGTCTTTGATTACTTAAGAAAGTTGAATCTTCCCTATTAAAAGAGCTAAGGTTTTTTAAAAACCCAATTACTTAACTTTCCATATTGGCCCGTGAAGCCTTTGATTGTCATGGTGGTTAGATGTATAACTGGGTGTTTTGTTTTGCCTTTTTTTTTTTTTTTAACAGTGAATTATGATCCTTCACAAAGAGTTTCAAGTTTTAAAACGTCTTAAAAAAAATTCCCCAAATCAAATCCTAAATGAAGTCTTTTTGACTTAAACTAACTTTGGGGTTTTCCTGAGGGTCTCTGGAAAGTTTTAAAAGATTTGCTCTCCCTTCTTATAAAAACAAAGATTACTCAGACTTATTTGATGTGCTGAATTACATGGGAAGTATTGTCAAATATGAAGTAATACTAAGGCTTCTTTATACCATATTTGTATATGTTATAAATGTTCCAGAAATTGTATAATATTCCTGAAGTCTGATATGTCCTGGTATAATGTTACCACAATAATTCCAGTTATCATTTTAAAATGTCATGTGTCATCATAAAAAAACCACATTTACTTGTTAACTCTACTGTAATGAACTCTCATGAGGCATTTTTAAAAGCCTTTTGTAATTTACAGAAAGTTAGCATCTTCCCAGGAGGCAAGTGCAGTTGTGAAGAATCTGCCTGCCAACATAGGAAATGCAAAGAGACACAGGTTCGATTCCTGAGTTGGAAAGAAGCTCTGGACTAGGAAATGGCAACCCACTCCAGTATTCTTGCCTGGAAAATTCCATGGGCAGAGGAGCCTGGCAGGCTACAGTCCATGGGGCCACAAAGAGTCGGACATGACTGAGCGACTGTGCACACACATTGTTTTACTAAACTCTTTCTTCCCTTAACTCTTGTTGGCCTGGAAATGCCTCCACTTGCATCTCCCAGGCCATTGCTACGTTGGGGGATAATCTTTCAGACTGTTGGATTTGTCAACACAAACCCTTATCTGTCCATGATGCATGAGACCCCTGGCCCATTTCCCTGTTTCTGGTTAACAACCCCAAACTTGGGGAATGTTGCAGCCAGACTCTATACAAAAAAGGGACACTGAACAAGGGTAACCAGAATGAAACTTCCTGTGTGGTCTACCGACACTTAACAATTTACTGGCATCCATGGTTGTCATCCTTCCAGTCCTGAGCCACAAATTCAAATGGGAATTTGCAAGAAGCATTTATAATTCAGGGTTCCTTCAGTGGGGCCCTCCTTCCCTGGCCAACACCACCTGCTGCACCTGGATTAATTCTTCTGGGGCAGTTGAAACTCAGTCACACAAGGTCACTGAGCAAGTTACTTGGTTTAAAAAGGTGACTCCTTCAACAGGGTCTGCCTTTGACTTCTTTGATTTTGATTGGTTTGGATCTTAGGGACCATGGCTCCAGAGAGCACTCCAGACATTGGGAATTGTCCTGCTTATAACAGGATAATTATATATATATAATTCAGATTATATATATATATATATATATATATATAAAATTCACAGTAGTCTTCCTAAAGTGCTATATTCTCTCAAGACTTTAAGTGCCTGTTCACGGCCAACAACCACCAAGAAAATGATCTCCCTGAGCCTGGAGGATCAGAAAAGGAATGAACAGGATGCCTGACTTAAAAATCGTGAACCTGAAGTAATAGCCTGTGACTATCACAGAAATTAAGCCAAAAAAAGAAAAAGTCTTGACCTGTGAATACAACAAACGTTCAACAGAAGCTTGAAAAATTTTGGAGCAGTAGCTGCTCACTAATGCCTTAAAACTTTTTTTTGAAAATTAATTTTTATTTATCAAAATAATAGTATTAAATGTTTTATTGGAGTATAGTTGTTTTACAAAGTTGTGTTAGTTTCTACTATACAGCAAAGTGAATTGGTTCTACACATACACATACCCCCTCTTTTTTGGCTTTCCTTCCCATTTAGGGCACCACCGAGCACTGAGTCGAGTTCCCTGTGCTAGCCAGTATGGTCTCATTTGTTATCTATTTTATACATAGTATCAATAGTGTATGTGTATCAGTCTCCCAGTTCATCCCACCTCTCCTTTCCCTCTTGGTATCCATACATTTGTTTTCTACATCTGGTTCTTTATTTCTGCTTTGTGAATAAGATGGCCTGTACCAATATTTTTCAGGTTCCACATACATGCATTAATATACAATATTTGTTTTTCCCTTTCTGACTTACCTCACTCTGTATGACAGTCTCTAGATGCACACGCGTCTCTACAAATGACTCAGTTTCATTCTTTTCTATGGCTGAGTAACATTCCATTGTATTTATGCACCACATTTTTATCCATTCCTCCATGAACTTTTAGGTTGTTTCCATATCCTGCTATTGTAATTGAAAAGTGAAAGTGTTAGTCATTCAGTCGTGTTTGACTCTTTGACATCCCATGAACTGTAGCCGACCAGGCTCCTCTGTCCATGGAATTCTCCAGGCAAGATTACTGGAGTAGATAGCCATTCCTTCTCCAGGAGAATCTTCCCAACCCAGGGATTGAACCCAAGTCTCCTGCACTACTGGCAGATTCTTTACTATCTGAGCCACCTGGAAGCCCACTATTGTAAATAGTGCTGCAATAAATATTGAGGTGCATGTGTCTTTTTGAATTATCTTTTTTTTTTTCAGTATATGCCCAGTACTGGGATTGCTGGGTCACACGGTGGTTCTATTGTTGGCCAATAAGCATAGGAAAAGATGCTCAACATCACTAGTTATTCAGTTCAATTCAGTTTAGTTGCTCAGTCGTGTCTGACTCTTTGCGACCCCATGGACTGCAGCACGCCAGGCCTCCCTGTCCATCACCAACTCCCGGAGTCTACACAGACTCACACCCATTGAGTCAGTGATGCCATCCAACCATCTCATCCTCTGTTGTCCCCTTCTCCTCCTGCTCTCAATCTTTCCAAGCATCAGGGTCTTTTCAAATGAGTCAGCCCTTTGCATCAGGTGGCCAAAGTATTGGAGTTTCAGCTTCAAAATCAGTCCTTCCAAGGAACACCCAGAGCTGATCTCCTTTAGGATGGACTGGTTGGATCTCCTTGCAGTCCAAGGGACTCTCAAGAGTCTTCTCCAACACCACAGTTCAAAAGCATCAATACTTCGGCGCTCAGCTTTCTTCACAGTCCAACTCTCACATCCATACATGACCACCAGAAAAACTGTAGCCTTGACTAGACGTACCTTTGTTGGCAGTGTAATGTCTCTGCTTTTTAATATGCTGTCTAGATTGATTGTAACTTTCCTACCACTAGTTATTCAGTTCAGTTCAATCACTCAGTCATGTCCTACTCTTTGCAACCCCATGAATTGCAGCATGAAATGCAAATTCAAAACTACAATGAGATATCACCTCACACAGGTCAGAATGGCCATTATCACAAAATCTACAAACAATAAGTGCTGAAGAGGGTGTGGAGCAAAGGGAACTCTCTTGCACTATTGGTGGGAATGTAACTTGATATAGCCACTATGGAGAACAGCATAGAGGTTCCTTAAAAATGTCCTTGATTTTGGTCGCATCTCAGTGAAACTAAGAGTCTGATCAAAGCGGGGAATTGTTTAAAAAAAGGCAACCGGCCCAAAATGGAGACACCATGCTAAGCCCTGGAGAAGGCAATGGCAACCCACTCCAGTACTCTTGCCTGGAGAATCCCATGGAAAAGGAGCCTGGTGGACCTCAGTCCACAGGTTCACAAAGAGTCAGACACGACTGAAGCAACTCAGCATGGACACACATACATAATTGTCATTTCAGTCTTCCCCAGAGTGTAATCACCCATCAGTCTAGAATTTCCTGGTCAACATTAGTGAGAAAAGCCACTTGATAGAACTCTTTTGTTCCCTAAAGGAAGGGGACCTTACCTGAAACAATCTGCTCTTTCTTTGGTCCTCCCTGCTTCCGGCATAGAAAACTTTTCCATTTTGTCCAGTTCATTGGAGTTCCTATTTGCTAGATGGGATGCTGCCAAATTCATGCATTGTTTTTAAAAAAGCCAAGTAGATCTTTAGGTTTACTCAGTTGATTTTTGTGTTTTAACAGCATCCATGGACACACAGGTGGCCATGATGAACTTGAATCTCACACTCTGATCTGTCTCAACAGAATCCATACATTTAGCACCACACTCTTATGCTCTGACTCATTATCAAAAATATCACAGCTATGAATTTGATTAAATGAATAGAAGAAGGTAACAGAAGAGACTAGTGTCTGTGTCTGTTACTGAACCCAGGTCTGGCTGCTTGCCGCTCAAAAGCCATTACAGAGGCCAGGTTGGCAGAAAGGGAAGTTTGCCTTATTTCGGATGCCAGTGGCCAGGGACTGGGAGAAGAGAGGATGTCTGTCCAAAGGCCGGCTCCACCCACTGACAATCAGTGGGCAAGAGCTTTGTGGGCTGAGGGAGGGGGCTACATGCAGAAGCAGCAGTCAGCTCTGACAGTTACCTTGAATTTGATCATCAGTGGTCTGACTAGCATCATCCTGATTGTTTTAAGTACAATTAATCTTCAGTTCCCTCATAGCTCAGTCAGTAAAGAATCTGCCTGCAGTGCAGGAGACTTGGGTTCGATTCCTGGGTTGGGAAGATTCCCCTGGAGAAGGAAATGGCAACCCACTCCAGTCTTCTTGCCTGAAGAATCCTATGGACGGAGGAGCCTGGCGGGCTATAGTCCATGGGGTCGCAAGAGTTGCTCACAACTGAGTGACTCTCACTACTACCACGATTCTTCAGTTCCAGAGTAGGTTTGTTTCCATTTCCTCGAGGCCAGTTCTTAGCACTGTGGCAGTTTATGTCACAGCCACAGCCTAGTCATCATGTAGCTGACTTCTTCCACCTGGTGGGGGTTTCAGTATCTCTAAGACCGCTCACAGGCTGTGGCTCAGAGTATTATCTACAGCCCCTGAGAAAAAACTGAAGGTCCTTGACTAGGTTTAATGACTAAACTATAATTATTTGGTCTCCTTTGACTGTTTTCCTTTGTTCCTTTGTTCTCACTTCTCTGATTAAACTTATTCTTTGGCTAAAGTTTTTCCACAGAAAAAAGGCAAGCTGAGGACATGGGGGGGCAAGGACCATAGGCTCCTGCTCAGTTTCATGTCCACTGACTGATACTTATGGGAGCTCCCAGTTCAGTGGCTAGCATGTACCAAGGGCTGCAGAAATCTCTGTTGGATAGAAATTGGATTGCATGATATAGGAACAATGGAGCAAATGAAGAAAAGTTATCGAACAACACAGTCTCTTCACTGCAACCAGGAGGAGAAAAATCACATCACTCTCTGGAATTTCTGGAATGATTTTGAGAGCTGTGTGTTTCACCAGGTCATAATTTCCCTGTTGGCTCATGGAATCAGAGAATCAGTCACTACAGCTGGGATGGGCGGTCATCCTCGCCACTCTTTATCGTCTCTCTGTTATTACACAATGGCATTGCAGCTGGCATGAGTAAGGCATGCTTACACAATCTTGAGTTTCTTGAAGAAGTGCCTGTTAATCATACATCAACTCCTCTCCAGCCCAACAAGTAGATTTAATCTTGGATATTTAAGTAGATGACATGTCAGCAATATAGACAGAAGTTTTATAAGGAAAGAAAGAAAAAGAAGAGGTAAAAATCATTTTCCAGGTAGCTTATTCAATTACAAGAGAGACAAATAGCCAATGTGATGACACCATCTTCACAGGGAAGTGAATCGGTGTATTAGACGAGTTTCTCACACCAAGGTCAGATAATGAAGTATACATATTGTGGGTGATGATTGAAGAAGAAATCAGTAATCATTTAAGAGTAGGAATGGTGCGAATAACCAAGGATTAAATAGGAAAAGCAACAGATTGTTGGCGGGGAAAGCACACTTAGTCAAAGGGCTTGAAACTATCCTTTTTTAGTTCTATTCTTTAATTTATTAGTTTTTAAAATTGAAGTATAATTGATTTTCAGTGTTGTGTTGATTTCTGCTGGACAGCAAAGTGATTCAGTTAAACATATATGTACTCTATTTCATATTCTCTTCCATTATGATTTATCACAGGATATTGAATGTGGTTCCCTGACAGTCGTGTCCCACTCTATAGTCCATGGAATTCTCCAGGCCAGAATACTGGAGTGGATAGCCTATCCCTTCTCCAGTGGATCTTCCTGACCCAGGAATCGAACCAGGGTTTCCTGAATTGCAGGCGGCTTCTTTACCAACTGAGCTACCAGGGAAGCCCCATCTGTGTGGTAGAGTAGGCCATTATTGTCTATCCAGTCTATAAATTTTAAGTCTAATCAGGTGACCACCACATGATTCAACAAAATGGGATTCAAAAACTCCTTATCTGCTTTCAAAAAATTCTGCACTTCTTAAAGCAGAAGATATTCAAAAAGAGCGTTGCTGACTCCCTTTCCACTCATGTATCCATTAACATAAGCCCCAGTGTCCACAGTGATTGTTTTCACAGCGAGAACATCTCTGTGATCTGTTTCATTTTTATTTGTTGACTTAATTTTACTCAGACTCTTTATGGACAGAATTTGAGGAGATGTGCATGCTAAGTTGCTTCAGTTGTGCCCCACTCTTTGCAACCCTATGGACTGTAGTCTGCCAGGCTCCTCTGTCCATGGGATTTTCCAGGCAAGATTACTGGATTGGGTTGCCATGCCTTCCCCCAGGGGACCTTCCTGGGATAGAACCCATGTCTCTTTTGCCTCTTCTATAGGCATGTGGGTGTTTTACCACTCGCACCACCCGGGAAGCCCAAGGTTAAAGAAAGCAAGCAGTTCTTATTCAGCCTACTCATATTCCTAGCATAGCCTGAAGCATGGTAAGCAGTTTAAAAATGCATGTTTAAGGAATGAATATAGGATCTACAGGCTTCCCTGGTAGCTCAACTCGTAAATCCGCCTGCAATGCAGGAGACCCCAGTTCTATTCCTGGGTTGAGAAAATCCCCTGGAGAAGACTTAGGCTACCCACTCCAGTAGTCTTGGGCTTCCCTGGTGGCTCAGATGATAAGAATCTGCCTGCAATGCAGGAGACCTGGGTTTGTCCCTGGGTCGGGAAGACCCTCTGCATGAGGGCATGACAACCCACTCTAGTGCTTTGGTCTAGACAATCCAATGGACAGAGGGGCCTGGCAGGCTGCAGTCCTTGATGCTGCACAGAGTCGGACGTGACTGAGGCAACTCAGCAGCAGCAGCAAGGATCTAAATGACTAAGGAAAAATCTAGCTAAAACAGTCATTACTATATTCTGGTTCCAAAATCATTCTTTTCATGAGGCTAACAATTCCTTGGAAGGCATGCAGGTTCTATTCCTTATATAATCTAGTATCAAGTGGAATTACTGGTTTAAGGAGCTTATGTCTCTACTGGGGCTGTAAGTAGCCAAATGCCAGTGAAATATCGTAGAAAACACCACCAGAACATTCACATATCAATACTGCTCTCTAGAAATATACCAGTTCCATCACCAAGTACCTTAACTTTTCCTTTCCCGACAAAGTTATATTAAAACAACAACAGTAACCTTAACTAGAAAATTCCCTTAAAAATGTAGCAGAATTTAGAAGAGGAATGAACGTGAGAGAACATCACATCGCTGAGTTTCAAATGTGCTAAAAATGCAGATTCCTGGGTCGCTCTCCAGACCTTCAAGATCAGAATATTCAGGAGATGAGGCATGAAAACGTACATAGTTTAAAAACTAAGTAATGTTTTCAGAAGCACTGCCGTCTCCTTTGTCATCTAAAGGACCTCTGGTCTAGAGGGGCGAGCTGCTGAGACCCAGGATGCAGAGTTCAGAGTTCCAGGCAACCAGGACAGAGTGGTTCTTCTGCCTCTTTCCCACCCACTGTTCAGCTGACCCCTCCATATTTTCTCTTGATGCTTGCTTCTTGATTTCCAGCATCCATTACCTAATGATTTGATCCTCCTTCTAAGCATACAAGTATCCTCCTCTGGTATTCAAGGATCAGTGCCATACACTGGCAAGAGATGAACTTGGCAGATGTGGGTTTGTGTCTTGGCACTCGCTGAATGACCTTGGTCAAGTTACTCCACTTTTAACCTGTGATTTCCACATCTGTAAACACTTGCGCAGTAATGATCTCACAGCATTACTATGTGCTCTGGACTGAAACTTTGTGTAGCCCTTTGCAGACTTGTATGTTTAAGTCCTGGCTCTCAATATAATAGCATTTGGAGGTGGGACTTTGGGGAGGTAATTAGATTTAGATGAGGTCATAAGGGTGGGACCTCCATAATGGGATTAGTGCCCTTAGAAGGGGATGAAGAGAATAAAGCTCTTTCTCGCTCCTCCATGTGAGGGTACCTTCAAGCCAGAAAGAGGACTCTCACCAAGAACCTGAATATGTTAACATCCCAAGCTCAGTTTTCCAGTCTCTAGAACTGTGAGTAATAAATATCTGTTGTTTCAGCCACTCAGGCTAAGGCATTTTTGTTGTAAGAGCCTGAGCTGGCTAATATACCATGAAGATCACACCAGAGAGTGCTTGGCACATATTAGATCCTCAATAATTGTTTTCTTCCTTAAGAGTTATTCTAAAAAGGGTTAGTACTTGAAATTTTAATTTTCTGTGCAACCACCTACCGCCCTACCCTGTGGGATGATGGATCTGGACTAAGATGGATGCCACGTGGCAAAAGTCCAGCACATTTCTGTAGCAATGCTTTCAGAGAGGCAATTTGGCTAAAGGGGGGCAACTTCTAGGGTATTTGTCTTGAAAATTCAAAGCAAGAAGATTGTTTTTGGATTCTGCGCTCTTCAGGTGGATTGAGGGAGACTTATGGAGACTAAAAGTCACCTTGTCCCCTGTTCAGTTCAGTTGCTCAGTCATGTCCGACTCTGCAACCCCAAGAACCGCAGCATGCCAGGCCTCCCTGTCCATCACCAACTCCCAGAGCCTACCCAAACTCCTGTCTATTGAGCTGGTGATGCCATCCAACCATTTCATCCTCTGTTGTCCCCTTCTCCTCCCACCTTCAATCTTTCCCAGCATCAGGGTTTTTCAAATGAGTCAGCCCTTCGCATCAGGTGGCCAAAGTATTGGGGTTTCAGCTTTAGCATCAGTCCTTCCAATGAACACCCAGGACTGATCTCCTTTAGGATGGACTGGTTGGATCTCCTCGCAGTCCAAGGGACTCTCAAGAGTCTTCTCCAACACCACAGTTCAAAAGCATCAATTCTTTGGTGCTCTGCCTTCTTCACAGTCCACCTCTCACATCCATACATGACCACTGGAAAAACCATAGTCTTGACTAAACGGAACTTTGTTGGCAAAGTAATGTCTCTGTTCCTGAATATGCTGTCTAGGTAGGTCATAACTTTTCTTCCAAGGAGCAAACATCTTTTAATTTCATAGCTGCAGTCACCATCTGCAGTGATTTTGGAACCAGAAAAATTAAGTCAGCCACTGTTTCCACTGTTTCCCCATCTATTTGCCATGAAGTGATGGGACCAGATGCCATGATCTTCGTTTTCTGAATGTTGAGCTTTAAGCCAACATTTTCACTCTCCTCTTTTACTTTCATCAAGAGGCTTTTGAGTTCCTCTTCACTTTCTGCCAAAAGGGTGGTGTCATCTGCATATCTGAGGTTATTGATATTTCTTCCAGCAGTCTGGAATCCTGCTTGTGCTTCATCCAGCCCAGCATTTCACTCTGCATATAAGTTAAATAAGCAGGGTGACAATATACAGTCTTGACATAGTTCTTTTCCTATTTGGAACCAGTCTGTTGTTCCTTGACCAGTTCTAACTGTTGCTTCCTGACCTGCATACAGGTTTCTCAAGAGGTAGGTCAGGTGGTCTGGTTTTCCCATCTCTGTATGAATTTTCCACAGTTTATTGTGATCCACACAGTCAAAGGCTTCGGCATAGTCAATAAAGCAGAAATAGATGTTTCTGGAACTCTCTTGCTTTTTCGATGATCCAGCAGATGTTGGCAACTTGATGTCTGGTTCCTCTGCCTTTTCTAAAACCAGCTTGAACATCAGGAAGTTCACGGTTCATGTATTGCTGAAGCCTGACTTGGAGAATTTTGAGCATTACTTTACTAGCGTGTGAGATGAGTGCAATTGTGCAGTAGTTTGAACATTCTTTGGCATTGCCTTTCTTTGGGATTGGAATGAAAACTGACCTTTTCCAGTCCTGTGGTCATTGCTGAGTGTTCCAAATTTGCTGGCATATTGAGTGCAGCACTTTCACAGCATCAGCTTTCAGGATTTGAAATAGCTCAACTGGAATTCCATCACCTCCACTAGCTTTGTTCGTAGTGATGCTTCTTAAGGCCCACTTGACTTCACATTCCAGGATGTCTGGCTCTAGGTGAGTGATCACACCATCATGATTATCTGGGTCATGAAGATCTTTTTTGTACAGTTTCTCTGTGTATTTTTGACATCTCTTCTTAATATCTTCTGCTTCTGTTAGGACCATACCATTTCTGTCCTTTATTGAGTCCATCTTTGCATGAAATGTTCCCTTGGTATTTCTAATTTTCTTGAAGAGATCTGTATCTTTCCCATTCTATTGTTTTCCTCTATTTCTTTGCATTGATCACTGAGGAAGGCTTTCTTATCTCTCCTTGCTATTCTTTGGAACTCTGCATTCAGATGGGGGTATCTTTCCTTTTCTCCTTTGCCTTTCACTTCTCTTCTTTTCATAGCTATTTGTAAGCCCTCCTCAGACAGCCATTTTGCCTTTTTGCATTTCTTTTTCTTGGGGATGGTCTTGATCCCTGTCTCCTGTACAATGTCATGAACCTCCGTCCGTAGTTCATCAAGCACTCTGTCTATCAGATCTAGGCCCTTAAATCTATTTCTCACTTCCACTGTATAATCAGAAGGGACTTGATTTAGGTCGTGCCTGAATGGTCTAGTGGTTCTCCCTGCTTTCTTCAATTTAAGTCTGAATTTGGCAAGAAGGAGTTCATGATCTGAGCCACAGTCAGCTCCTGGTCTTGATAGAGCTTCTCCATCTTTGGCTGTAAAGAATATAATCAATCTAATTTCGGTGTTGACCATCTGGTGATGTCCATGTGTAGAGTCTTCTCATGTGTTGTTGGTAGAGGGTGTTTGCTATGACCAGTGTATTTTCTTGGCAAAACTCTAGTAGTCTTTGCCCTGCTTCATTCCACATTCCAAGGCCAAATTTGCCTGTTACTCCAGGTGTCTCTTGACTTGCTACTTTTGCATCCCAGTCCCCATAATGAAAAGGACATCTTTTGGGGGTTTTAGTTCTGAAAGGTCTTGTAGGTCTTCATAGAACTGTTCCACTTCAGCTTCTTCAGCATTACTGGTTGGGGCATAGACTTGGATTACTGTGATATTGAACGGTTTGCCTTGGAAACGAACAGAGATCATTCTGTCGTTTCGGAGATTGCATCCAAGTACTGCATTTCAGACTCTTTTGTTGACTATGATGATTACCTTGTCCCCACTCACCCCTTAATACTGCCACTGATGGCCTGGTCTCCTACCACCAGACTTCCGTCATTAAAGTCTCTACCTGTCTTGCCTTGACCGTACTAAAGCCAGTGTGCTCTGCAGCAGGTCATCTTTGGTGTGGAGATGGTTATCATAGATATAGTTTCATTCATTTATTCAACAAGCAATCATCAGTTCAGTTCAGTTTAGTCACTCAGTCATGTCCAACGCTTTGTGACCCCATGGACTGCAGCACACCAGGCCTCCCTGTCCATCACCAACTCCCAGAGCTTGCTCAAACTCATATCCTTCAGTGATGCCATCCAACCGTCTCATCCTCTGTCGTCCCCTTCTCCTCCTGCCTTCAATCTTTCCCAGCATCAAGGTCTTTTCAAATGAGTCAGCCCTTCGCATGAAATGGCCAAAGTATTGTAGTTTCAGCTTCAGCATCAGTCTTTCCAATGAATAATCAGGACTGATTTCCTTTAAGATCGACTGGTTGGGTCTGCTTGCAGTCCAAGGAACTCTCAAGAGTCTTCTACAACACCATAGTTCAAAAGTATCAGTTCTTCAGTGCTCAGCTTTCTTTATAGTCCAACTCTCATATCCATACATGACTATAAAAATGACCATTAAAAAAAATGAGCTCAATTGAGCCACTCAGGCCACGAATTATCTCATGCTCAGTCATCCCCTTCTCCTCCTGCCTTTGATCTTTCCCAGCATAAGGGTCTTTTCCAATGAGTCAGTTCTTCATATCAGCTGGCCAAAGTATTGGAGTTTCAGCTTCAGGATCAGCACTTCCAATGAATATTCAGGACTGATCTCCTTTAGGATGGACTGGTTGGATCTCCTTGCAGTCCAAGGGACTCTCAAGAGTCTTCTCCAACACCCCAGTTCAAAAGTATCAAATTCTTCAGTGCTCAGCCTTCTTTATGGTCCAGATCTCACATCCATACATGACTAATGGAAAAAAAGATAGCCTTCACTAGATGGACCTTTGTTGGCAAAGTAATATCTCTGCCATTTAATATACTATCTAGGTTGGCCATAGCTTTTCTTCCAAGGAGCAAGCGTCTTTTAATTTCATGGCTGCAGTCACCGTCTGCAGTTATTTTGGAGCCCAGAAAAATAAAGTCTGACACTGTTTCCATTGTTTCCCCATCTATTTCCCATGAAGTGATGGGTCTGGATGCCATGATCTTCATTTTTTGCATGTTGAGCTTTAAGCCACCTTTTTCACTCTCCTCTTTCACTTTCATCAAGAGGATCTTTAGTTCCTCTTTGCTTTCTGCCCTAAGTGTGGTTTCATCTGCATATCTGAGGTTATTGATATTTCTCCTGGTATTCTTGATTCCAGCTTGTGCTTCTTCCAGCCTGGCATTTCTCATGATGTACTCTGCATGTAAGTTAAATAAGCAGGGTGACAATATACAGCCTTGATGTACTCCTTTCCCAATTTGGAACCAGTCTGTTGTTCCATGTCTGGTTCTAACTTTTGCTCCTTGACCTGAGTACAGATTTCTCAGGAGGCAGGTAAGGTGGTCTGGTATTCCTATCTCTTTAAGAATTGTCCACAGTTTGTTGTGATCCATATAGTCAAAGGCTTTGACATAGTCAATAAAGCAGAAGTATACGTTTTTCTGGAACTCTCTTGCTTTTTTGATGATCCAATGGATGTTGGCAATTTGATCTCTGGTTTGTGACTTTTCTAAATCCAGCTTTACATCTGGATGTTCTTGGTTCACATACTGTTGAAGCCTGGCTTGGAGAATTTTGAGCATTACTTTGCTAGCGTGTGAGATGAGTGCAATTGTATGGTAGTTTGAGCATTCTTTGGCATTGCATTTCTTTGGAATTGGAACAAAAACTGACCTTTTCCAGTCCTGTGGCCACTGTTGAGTTTTCCAAATTTGCTGGCATACTGAGTGCAGCCCTTTCACAGCATCATCTTTTAGGATTTGAAGTGGCTCAGCCTCCACTAGCGTTGTTCATAGTGATGCTTCCTAAGGCCATTGACTTCACACTCCTGGATGTCTGGCTCTAGGTGGGTGATATCACTGTGATTATCTGGGTCATTAAGACTTTTGTACAGTTCTTCTGTGTATTTTTGCCACCTTTTCTTAATATCTTCTGTTTCTGTTATGCCTGGGTGGTTTCTGTTCTTTATTGTGCCCATCTTTGCACGAAATATTCCCTTCATGTCTTTAATTTTCTTGAACAGATATCTAGTCTTTCCCATTTTATTGTTTCCCTTTATTTCTTTGCATTGATCACTTAGGAAGTCCTTCAAGGAACTCAGGGTGTAATCTGGGAGTAATCTCCGGATCCTAGAAACTGTGCTCTGCTTCCATTCCACCATCCTTGACATTACCCTTGTTTCATGCAACAGTACAAGCCAGCCATGCCCTGAAAAACAGACTCATATTTATCAATCCTTCCAAGCAGGTCCAACAGAGTGGAAATGAGGGTTTCCTTAGCGGCTCAGTGGTAGAGAATCTGCCTGCCAAGGTAGGAGACACTGGTTCAAGCGCTGCACCAGAAAGATTCATGTTTCACAGAGCGATTAAGCCTGTGCGCCACAACTGTGAAGCCAGTGCTCTCCAGACAGACTGCCATTACTGAGCCATGTGACCTAGAGCCTGTGCTCTGCAACAAGAGAAGCTACTGGGATGAGAAGCCCCCACGCAGCAATTAAAGCCTTCTTCTCACTTCTGCTCACTGCAACTAGAAAACAGCCCACACAGCTAAGACCCAGCACAGTCAAATATAAACACATAACAAACAAATAAATACGACTTAAATGTTAAGGAAAAAAAAAAAAAGGATGGAAACGAAATGTAAGACCGAATTTCACAGTCACGGCTGCCGGTAAGCACTTCAGCTTTTTCCTCTCCTGATACAGCAGTCATTCCCCGAGGGTAAGAGCAGGTTTCTTCTTTATTTTTAATTCAAAGCCGGTAGTGAATTTCAATGTCAGTTCATTTAAATGTATCTGAGTGCCAGACACATTATAGATAAGAGTCTCTTGAGCTTGAAGTCTAAAGGAACACACTTTGACAAATCACTCGGGGTTAGCAGGGAGAAGGGCTTAGATTTCTCCCCTGCAGGAGATGACAACAGCGATCCCACAGTCATCAGTGATGGAGTGAGTGCAGCTCAAGGTTAGACCATCACCTTCAGCACAAGGTGACGGATCAGTTCCAGGGTACTTTTAATGGAAGAAAGGGAATCTCCATTTCTGCTACTGGGAACAGGGCCACTTTCTTGCGCAAGGGCACCGAGGAAAATGGATCTCGGTTTACTCAGCTATAAGCTTGGCAGGTCCCTTTTCCCTGTCCTCCAGGACCACCGTGAGAATGTGGACTCAGGAGCATCTTACTCCAGGGCCGGCTGCCCGCTCGGCTGGTGTGATGTCCTTGGTGGCCGCTAGAGGGCGATGAGCTTCCGGACAACCACGGTGCCTGAGGGACCGCGGTGGTCCCCTGAGCCCAGGGCCCACTTCCCTCTGACCCAGCTCAGGTGTCATTCAGGTGTGTTTAGAACGCCCTGGAAACAGAAGGCATGAAAACAGTTAAAGACAGGATTTCCAGACAAAATACAGGACCCAAGTGAAATCTGAATTTTAGACAAATAACAAATACAAATGTTAAATCATTGTTTATTTAAAATTTAGATTTAACCACGTGTTGTGTATTTTTCTTCTCTAAATATGACAGCTCTCATCAAAGGCCAAAGGGGCCTGGGAAGAATGAAAACCTTTCTAGGGGATGGGAGGTGGGGGGCAGGAGGTGGGGTGGGTAATGCGGAGAGGCAGTTTTTACTGCCTTCCTATTTCTTGAATCTAGAACAAAGCTTTGCATCTCTCAGACTGGAAAGACTTATTCTCTCCATGGATGGCAGAAAAGCAGAGTTGCGGCCTGCAGCTGTGGCTAGGAGAAACATGTATTCTCTACACCAAAACACCTCCATGATCTTTTCCATGGACAAATGGATCATCAAAGTCCTTCCTGTGTTCAGAATTTCTCCAAAAGGTGTAAATATTTTTTTAAGAGAACATCCCAGCTCAGGCTGCCATAACCAATCATGGACTGAGTGGCTTAAACAACAGACATGGGTTTCTCACAGTTCTCAAGGTTAGACGTCAAATATTAGGGTGCCAGCAGGGCTGAGTTCATGGTGAGAGCTCGCTTCCTGGTTTGCAACAGCCACAATCTTACTGTGTCTTCACATGGAGGGAAAAAAGCTCTGTTCCCTACATCCCCTTATAAAGGCACTAATCCCATTATGGGGCCTCAGCCTCAGGATCTCATTGCACGCTAATCACCTCCCAAAGACCCACTTCCAAATACCATCGCCTTGGGGTTAGGGCTTCAACATATGGCTTCTGGGAGGATAAAAACATTCAGCCCATTGCAGAGGAAAAGAAGGAAAGCTCTGTCAGTGAACTTCCTGAAAGATTGCTGAGCAACCTGTGGAAAATCAGTACCAGGCCAGAAAAAGGTATAGATTTAAAAGCCCAGGTTGACAGGCAACAGGCAATGAAGGGAACCAGGGGTGAAGACAAAAAAAATGAGGACCCCCAAGAAAAGGAGGGTGGGGTTACGATTGCTACATTTCCGGTTGATGCTTTCGTCCAGTCCTGGAGTGCTTGTGGGATCTGAATCCGTGGCTCATAGCCAGTTAACAATAACTTCGGAGGCCCCAGTGCGCCATCATGAATTGCTATTCATCAGTGATAAGTCATCTCACACTGAAGGAAGTTAGTCAGTCTCAAGGAGCATTTTCATTTCTCTGAGCACCTAGAAAATAAGCGTTGTGTCCTAATAAAGGGGCCTGTGCTCACTGTCGGCCAGCGCATCTCTCCAAGCTTCGCTTCTTCCCTTGTTTCATCTTCAGAGGTTACAAAGATGCAGGAAATAACGAGAAGGTTCTTAGGACAAATGTCTTTATAAGCATCCCAAAAGGAAGCATTTCTTCTTTGCTTCCTCTGCCCCAAGGTCGGTATCAAGCAGAGTTCCTAATTGCTGGAAGAAACTGCATCTGAGAGGACATTTAAATGACCTTGAAGTCACAGCACGATCCTGCGCTCCTGCAGGTTGAGCATTTTTCCAAAACAATTGTTAAGCTGGTGACATTAATATCGAATTAAAGCAGCAGGGGGCACAATTTCTTCACAATGTGCTGGGCTTTTTTTGTATTATTAGGAAAAAAAAAAAAAAAAACCCCAGCTAAGCTGTTTCTTTGTGCTGTTTTTGAGATCAACCCTACCGGGTAAATAATCCAGATCTCAAAATGTCACACACGTATTCATTTTACACAGAAAAAGGCAAACTAAGCCATCTAAGAGGAATAGGTGAATTTACTGACAGTGCCCTGCTAATGATATCATTTCTGCACTAGTAATTCTTTATTTTTATTTTTTAAATAAACAATTACAGAGTGAGAATGTGTAGGACTGTACTGTACATGCAAAGTCCTGCAGGTGAAGGCTTTTTAAAAATTTTATTTCAAGTTTCTTCCTAGAAACTCCAAGCCTGGTGGTGACCCCCATTCTCTGGGCCTCTAGGCCCAGAAAATTAGAAGGAAGATTTCAAACAATTGATTTCACCAAGATCAGGGGTTGTGTTTGGTACCTGTCTTGCATTTTGAAACAGGTTGTGTATTTAGAATACCTCCAAATTAGGTTGACGGTATATTCTTTTCGATTTGCTAAAATGGAATAGGAATCAGTGCACTTGACTCGTAGCTGCGTTCATATGTGTATACATATACATACACTGTTCATGTACAGAGCCCCGCTGCCAGCTCCTGCATTGTCCCACACTCAATGCTATCTTGAATTAATCACCTTATTTCTTTTGGCGTTCATTTTATTATCTTCAAAAGCGAAAACAGCTTATCCCTATCACACAAGAATACTGAAGATTCTGAAAATCTCACCATGCGTGCATGCTAAGTTGCTCAGTCGTGTCCATCTCTTTGCGACCCCATGGACTGTAGCCTGCTGGGTTCCTCTGTCCATGAGGTTTTCCAGGCAAGAATACTGGAGTGGGTTGCCATGCCCTCCTCCAGGGGATCTTCCTGACCCAGAGATCAAACCTGCGTCTCCTATGTTTTCTGCACTGGCAGGCGGGTTCTTTACCACTAGAGCCAACTTTAATCACTGAAGAGGTCACCTTAGCAAGCTCTTTGGGCTTCCCTGGTGGCTCAGCAGTAAAGAATCTGCCTGCAATGCAGGAGACAAGGGTTTGATCCCTGGGTTGGGAAGATTCCCCTGGAGGAGTGCGTGGCAGCCCACTCCAGTATTTTTACCTGGAGAATCCCATGGACTGAGGAGCCTGGCAGGATACAGTCCATGGGGTCTGAGAGTCTAACACGACTGAAGCAACTGCGCACACATGCCTGTAAGAGCTCTTTAAAATAAGTCTTTCTAAATTCAGTACTAATAACAGCCCACACTCGCACAGAACTACTTCTGTTTCAAGTCTGAATTTTTTTTTTTTTGCCTTTATCAACTCATCAAATTCTTTTTCAGAGGGGTTAAGAAATTTGCCCAGATTCACTGATTTTGTAAAAGGTGCAGCAGAGATTCAAAGACACACACTGGCTTTAAAACTTATGGGCAAGATGTAGGATTTTAAATTTTTAATTTTTGGAATATGTAATAATTCACAGGTTTTAAAAGCCAAAATGGTACACAGTGAGAAGTTTTGATTCCACTCCATCCACCCAGTTCTGCCATCTGCTCACTCCCTTGCAGTACACACGACCGGTATTTTCTGCAATTACAAACAAAAACAAATGTGAAAGTTTATCCTCCCCTTCATGAAACAGAAAGCACTGCATTGTGGTCACTATGCTAAACTTTGCTTTTCCACTGAACCATTTGCCCTGGGACCTTCCCAGAACACAACAGAGAAGGTATCCTCTTTTGAATTCAGCTGCATAGTATTCCATTGTGAGGACCTACCATAGTTTACTTATTTATTTTTGAAAGATTATTAATTAATGCCTTTAGTTATATTTTTTTGGCTGCGCTGAACAGCATGTGGGGTCCTAGTTCCCCAACCAGGGAACAAACCCTTGTCCCTTGCATTGGAAGCATAGAGCCTTAAACATCAGACTGCCAGGGAAATCCTGCCGTAGTTTAATTAACCACTCTCCACCTACGGAAATGGTTTGCTTCTCATCTTGCTATGAGATGCTAAGTCGCTTCAGTCATGTCTGACTCTGTGTCCCCATGTACTGTAGCCCACCAGCCACCTGCCAGGCTCCTCGGTCCCTGGGATTCTCCAGGAAAGAAGACTGGAGTGGGTTGCTGTGTCCTCCTCCAGGGGCTCTTCCTGAACCAGGAAACGAACCCACACCTTTTACATCTCCTATTTGGCAGGCAGGTTCTTTACCACCATCGCCACCTGGGAAACCCTCTCATCTTACAGTGCTGGTCAACTCCACATCCCGCGCCTGTGCGTACCATTTTGTAACTGTACAGAGATTTCAGCAGGAAGAGTTCCCAGAGGAGGAGAATTGGGTTAAAGAGTGAAAGTGTTTGTAACATGTATTGCATAGATATTGCCACACAGTACCCACTCAAGATAACACTGTTTCTGCCTCTCCCAAAAATATTGAAATCACTCATTTTCTAACAGTCTCACTAACAGAGTATATTTTTGAACTTTTGGATTTTTGCCAATATAAGTAAGAAGAGCATCTTGACATATTTTTAATTAGCATTTTAAAAATTATGAGTAATATTGAGTTTATTTTCATTGGATTAGGGGCCATTTGCGAAGATCCCCTGGAGGAGGGCATGGCAACGCACTCCAGTATTCTTGCCTGGAGAATCCCATGGACAGAGGAGCCTGGTGGGCTACAATCCAGGGGGTCGCAAAGAGTCGGACATAACTGAGCAACTAAGCACAGCACAGCATACTTCTTTTTATGTGATTTGTCTATGTCCTTGCCTGTTTACCTGTTTTATCTCAACTTTTAGCAGTTAATATGTATTAGAAAAATAAACCATTTTCACACGACAGGAGTTGCAAATATTTTTCTTGCTTTGCATTTGCTTCCTATTTTGAGTTTCTGAGTGTATTTTTAAATTTGTATGTGCTTGAATTAAGATGTAAGACTTTATCTTATATCAAGTACTGTATGATCTCACTTATATGTGGCACTAAAAACACAGCAGAGTAATGAAAAGGTCAGAAAGAAGCGGCTCATTGGAGAAAACAAACGAGTGGTTTCCAGTGGGGAGAGCCAAGACAGAGGGAGGGGAGCAAGAGGTGCAAACTATTGGGCATAAAATAAGCTTCAAAGACATATTGTACAACACAGGAATGATAGCCAGTATTTTATAATAGCTATAAATGCAGTGTAACCTTTAACATTTATGAATCACTGTATTGTACACCTGTAACATTATACTGTACAGCAGCTATACTTCAATTTAAAAAAAGGTGTAGGACTTTAATGTTACAAGTTAACAATTATTCAAAGTTTAAATAGATTTTATTCAATAAGATTATATTGAGAACTTACTACTGTGCTTCCAACCTTGTACTAAATGTTTGGGACAAAGCTTCTCCCTTGGGAATGTTCCTAATCCAGTGGGTGAGATGGCTGGATAAGCCAGTCATTCCCATGTGCCAGTGGTAAAATGTCAGGGAAAAGAGAAATATGGGAAGGGGCTATAAGATTACAGATGGTTGGACTAACTGAGAAATTTGTGAGTGATTTCACAAAACAAGTTATTTTTAAGCAGGGTCTTGAGGAGTTTGGCAAATAAAAGGGAAAGTAGGGGGTAAGTTAAGTCCTCATAGCCTGTCTCCTTAGGATTAGGTCCATTGGTAGCATTTGAAAATTTTCTTCCCTCCTGACCAGATAGGTTAATACTTCTTGCATCAATCTGCCAAAACTCAGGTAACAATCCCAACTATCTCTTAATTGAATAGGCAATATAGTACTCTTACCTGAAGGAAACTTAACCATGATTAGAATTCTGCAAAAGGAGGTAAGCTTGCAGTGGCTTCAGACCCTTAACGTCCCCCTAATATCATCCTCTTCTAACCATTTGATGTCATCTCTGGCATTTTGGACTTCCCCTGTGACTCAGTTGGTAAAGAATCTTCCTGCAGTGTGGGAGACCTGGGTTCGATCCCTGCGTTGGGAAGATCCCCTGGAGAAGGGAAAGGCTACCCCCTCCAGTATTCTGGCCTGGAGAATTCCATGGACTGTACAGTCCACGGGGTCACAAAGAGCCAGACACAACTTGAGTGACTTTCACTTTCTGGTATTCCACCTCTAGAATGAGGAAAAGAAAAAAGGCTTCAAAAGGCATTCAAGGCTGGTGTGTCTGTAGTGTTTGATCGTGACAACTCTAATAGTTTTTTGTTTCTTTTAGGTGAGTCTCACAGTTTCTGCAGAGTTGGAAATTGTTTTCACAAGGTTCCCCAATCACCTTTTCCAGTTTGAGCAGGAGCTACAGTTGAATCACCAGCAGGGACAGACTGGAGTCAGCTACTGATCAGCCTTTGGGAGCTGAGAAGCGGGGACTGTGGCAGACACAGCTGTTGCCCACCCAATCCATTCTCCCCTCTGTCTCACCAGTGAAGTTCCTGTCTGGTTATGAGAGGCAAGGAGACCTGCCCAGCAGCGTATATGACCAGTCTGATCTAGTCTAGGCCAATCATCCCAATCTAGTTCCCCTCTTTCAAAACTGGATCTCTGGCTTCCCCTGAAGCTCAGGTTGGTGTGACCCTGTTAGGGCCAATAAGACACAAGCAAAAGTCTGCAGACAGGCTTCTGGAAAAGCTTTTGCTTTCCTAAAGTAAACAGATGCATGGCTGGAACCTGCCTTTACTGCTTCATCCTGCCTTGAATGCAGATGTGATGCCTGCCACCACAGCAGCTACCTTGGGACCAAGAAGCCTGCTGAACAGTGACACCAGCTCTGACATCATGTCCGTTACTTAACATAGCAGTTGCCCATGTCCACACTTCTTAGCATGTGAGGAATATAAACATCCTCCCCCTCTTAAGCTACTGTTGATCAGGGTTTCTACCAAGCTCTCATCTACCTGCCAATGCAGGAGATACGGGTTTGATCCCTGAGTCAGGAAGATTCCCTGGCGAAGGAAATGGCAACCTGCTCCAGTATTCTTGCCTGGAAAGTGCCACGGACAGAGGAGCCTGGTGGGCTATAGTCCTTGGGTGTCACAAAAAGTCAGACATGACTGTGCAACTAAACAACAGCAACTCCAAGCAGTCAAGCACTCCCTAGGCAGCGGCGTGGTGGCCACTTAGAATGCAGTAAGATCAGCTTGCCACACTGCTAAGGAGACAGCAAGCCCAGGTGGATTTAGGCAATCTTAATAAGATCAGCGTGTGTCAGTAATCTGCGTCTCTGTCCCACAGGACAACACCAAACCCACAGGGCCCAATGATGAAGCTGACATGAACAGGGGGATGCTGATCCTGAGGACCCCAAGTCGCTTTAGGGTCTGCATCTGTTTCTGAAGGCTAGGGGCCAGGTGGAAAGTCCCATGGCTCCTGGGGACCAGGGGAACAGATGAGAAACTGCCCTGTGGCTTCTCCCACAGGTCGGGCAGTGGATGGGACACGGCTCGGGGACATCTCTCAAGACTGCCTCTCTCGCTGAGTCCCTGAGAGGATGATCGATGCTCACTGAGACAAGTCAGGCTGCAGCGGGGCCTTGCCTCCAAGGCTTGTGTGGGGACCCAGCATGATAGCAGCCACGATGGAGCTGGTCCCCTACAAATTGCAGATAAGAGCCTTTCTGACTGAAAGAGTTCTCATCCCAAGGCAGCATGGGGGAAAGAACTTAAGCTTGTTAAACGACACAAGTTTTTCAGAGGAATAATGTATTCTGCTTAGAGTTCTATCTTTCTGTGAACTATTTCCCAGTATCTCATAGGATTAATTACAAGGACATTTCCCTTGTATGTCAAAGTACATCCTAGGCATTTGCAAGGACCAATTCCAAGGTCTTGAGTGTGTGTGTAAACACATGTGCATGCAAAACATTAGCAGCATACTCACAGACCCCATGCACTATGTTAACTTGCTTTCTGCAGCTGACTTCGGAAGCAATGTGTCTAATGACATGTTCCAACTTATCCCAGCCATGCAAACTGGCTTGTCTCACTCTGCTTTATTAAATACATGATGCAGATGTTGAAATGTGACATTCCAATCCTAACAACCCTTAAAAGAAACATTTTTATGCTCTCGCCTCTCTGTACCTGAAAGACAAGCTCAACTCACTGCCAAAGCAGAGGGCAAGTAACAAGGCTTGTTCATTTGCCACCCAAACTAGCCCTGCTGATTCTTCAGTCACACCTACCACATCGGGAGGAGACGTTACTGTTACTCATGAGTCAGAGTCCGCATAGCCTATCACCTCAACTTCCTGAAGTAGAATTTATGACTGGTTATGACTCACTGCCTGTTGCTTGCTCTTGGCTTTGACTGACCTTCCTTTCCCTTAGAGGCATTCCAAAATCATCCCTTCTCAAAACACAGCTCTCTGAGTTTCCAATGCTAACTATGGGTTTAATTTTCCAGTAGGACAATGACTTAAAGATAAATATGGGTGGAAGAAAATCCATAAATTGGGTATATGGATATCCATATACATCAACATATATACGATGACTGGAGCAGGAACTGCTAACCCACTCCAGTATTCTTGCCTGGAGAATTTCATGGACAGAGGAGCCTGGCAGGCTATGGTCCATGGGGTCACAAAGAGTCAGACATGACTGAGTAACTAACACACACACACACACACACACACACACACGACTCACCACAGCTCTCCACAGTGAGAAAAATGAGATGAGCTTATTATTGCTCAGTGGAACAGATGCTCTTTGAGTTTGGTTCAGTTCAGTTCAGTCTCTCAGTTGTGTCTCTGTGACCCAATGGATTGCAGCACCCGAGGTTTCCCTATCCATCACCAACTCCAGGAAGTTACTCAAACTCATGTCCATTGAGTCAGTGATGCCATTCAATCATCTCATCCTCTATCAACCCCGTCTCCTCCTGACTTCAATCATTCCCAGCATCAGGGGCTTTTCCAATGAGTCAGTTCTTCACAACAGGTGCCCAAAGTATTGGAGCTTCCGCTTCAGCAACAGTCCTTCCAATGAATATTCAAGACTGATTTTCTTTAGAATTGACTGATTGGATCTACTTGCAGTCCAAAGGACTCTCAAGAGTCTTCTCCAACACCACAATTCAAAAGCATCAATTCTTCGGTGCTCAGCTTTCTTTATAGTCCAACTCTCACATCCATACATGACTACTGGAAAAACTGTAGCTTTGACTAGATGGATCTTTGTTGTCAAAATAATATCTCTGCTTATTAATATGCTGTCCAGGTTGATCATAGCTTTTCTTCCAAGGAGCAAGCGTCTTTTAATTTCATGGCTGCAGTCACCATCTGGAGTGATTTTGGAGCCCAAGAAAATAAAGCTTGTCACTGTTTCCACTGTTTTCCCATCTATTTGCCATGAAGTGATGGGACCAGATGCCATGATCTTTGTTTGTTGAATGTTGAGTTTTAAGTCAGCTTTTTCACTCTCCTCTTTCACTTTCATCAAGAGGCTCTTAAGCTCTTCTTCACTTTCTACCATAAGGGTGGTGTCATCTGCATATCTGAAGTGTTGATATTTCTCTCGACAATCTTGATTCCAGCTTGTGCTTCATCCAGCTTGGCATTTCTCATGATCTAGATTCCCTGGTGGCTCAGACAGTAAAGCGTCTGCCCGTAATGTGGGAGATCTGGGTTCGATCCCTGGGTTGGGAAGATCCCCTGGAGAAAGAAATGGCAACCCACTCCAGTACTCTTGCCTAGAAAATTCCATGGATGGAGGAGCCTGTTGGGCTACAGTCCATGGGGTCATAAACAGTTGGACATGACTGAGTGACTTCACTTTCTTTCTTCTTTCTTTCTACTCTGCATATATGTTAAATATGCAAGGTGACAGTATACAGCCTTGACGTATTCCTTTCCTAATTTGGAACCAGTTATTCCATGTTTGATTCTAACTGTTGCTTCTTGACCTGCATACAGATTTCTCACAAGGCAGGTAAGGTGGTCTGGTATTCCCATCTCTTGAAGAATTTTCCACAGTTCGTCATGATCCACACAGTCAAAGGCTGTGTGGATGAAGCAGAATTAGATGTTTTTCTGGAACTCTGTTGCTTTTTCTATGATCCAACAGATGCTGCCAATTTGATCTCTGAAATATGAACTCCCCAGGTGGGTAGGTGCCCAATATGCTACTAGAGAATAGTGGAGAAATAACTCCAGAAAGAATGAAGAGATGGAGCCAAAGCAAAAACAATGTGCAGTTGTGGAAGTGACTGGTGATGGAAGAAAGTCCGATGCTGTAAAGAACAATATTGCATAGGAATCTGGAATATTAGGTCTATGAATCAAGGTAAATTGGAAGTGGTCAAACAGGAGATGGAAAAGGGAACATTAACATTTTAGGAATTAGTCAACTAAAATGAACTATAATGGGCGAATTTAATTCAGATGACCATTAAGTCTACTACTGTGGGCAAGAATCCCTTAGAAGAAATGGAGTAGCCCTCAGAGTCAACAAAAGAGTCCAAAATGCAGTACTTGGGTGCATTCTCAAAAATGACAGAATGATCTCTGTTCGTTTCCAAGGCAAACCATTCAATAGCACAGTAATCCAAATCTATGCCCCAACCACTAATGCTGAAGAAGCTGAAGTTGAACGGTTCTTTGAAGACCTACAAGACTTTCTAGAACTAACATCAAAAAAAGATGTCCTTTTCATCATAGGGGACTGGAATGCAAAAGTAGGAAGTCAAGAGATACCTGGAGTATCAGGCAAGTTTGGCCTTGGAGTACAAAATGAAGCAGGGGAAAGGCTTAACAGAGTTTTGCCAAGGGAATGCACTGGTCATAGCAAACACCCTCTTCCAACAACACAGGAGAAGACTCTACACATGGACATCACCAGATGGTCAACACCAAAATCAGATTGATTATTCTTTGCAGACAAAGATGCAGAAGCTCTATGCAGTCAGCAAAAACAAGACCAGGAGCTGACTGTGGCTCAGATCATGAACTCCTTATTGCCAAATTCAGACTCAAATTAAAGAAAGTAGGGGAAGCCGCTAGACCATTCAGGTATGACCTAAATCAAATCCCTTATGATTATACAGTGGAAGTGAGAAATAGATTTAAGGGATTAGATCCAATAGACAGAGTGCCTGAAGAACTATGGACAGAGATTCATGACATTGTACAGGAGACAGGGATCAAGACCATCCCCAAGAAAAAGAAATGCAAAAGGGAAAAATGGTTGTCTGAGGTTGTCTTACAAATAGCTGAGAAAAAAAGAGAAGCAAAAGGCAAAGGAGAAAAGGAAAGATATAAGCATCTGAATGCAGAGTTCCAAAGAATAACAAGGAGAGATAAGAAAGCCTTCCTCAGTGATCAATGCAGAGAATAGAGGAAAACAAAAGAATTGGAAAGACTAGAGATCTCTTAAAAAAATCAGAGATACCAAGGGGATATTTCATGCAAAGATGGGCACAATAAAGGAGAGATACGGTGTGGACCTGACAAAAGCAGAAGATATTAAGAAGAGGTGGCAAGAATACACAGAAGAACTGTACAGAAATCATCTTCACGACTCAGATGGTGTGATCACTCACCTAGAGCCAGACATCCTGGAATGCGAAGTCAAGTGGCCCTTCAGAAGCATCACTATGAACAAACCTGTGGAAGTGATGGACTTCCAGTTGAGCTATTTCAAATCCTAAAAGCTGATGCTGTGAAAGGGCTGCACTCAATATGCCAGTGCATTTGGAAAATGCAGCAGTGACCACAGGACTGGAAAAGGTCAGTTTTCATTCCAATCCCAAAGAAAGGCAATGCCAAAGAATGCTCAAACAGATTTGTGAAGGTCACTTGACAAAATGGCCAGCTCTTCCCAAAACCCCACAGGGAGGTTCACCAGGACATGAGGCAGCCCTGCACAAGGCTTCCCCCAGCTGCTCTCACATGGATGAAAAAAGAGAGCAGAGGGCAAGTCGATGCTGCTAACACGAAAGAGACAAAAGAGTGAAAATGAAAAGGAGCCCAGACAGGGTGGGGACCATACAGAGAGGAGAGGAACAACCTCCCCCGAACATTGTAATTGAACTCCTCCGGGGGCAACAAGAGGATACGTTACATCCGCAAAACAAGAACTGGAGACTCTTGAAATCGAAATCTGAAAGTGGAAATGGAAAAAGTCAGTAAAACTGCTAGGAGATAAACTTAAGGAAATAGACCAGGAAGTAAACCAACATGAAAGCAACACCACCACCGTCACAACCACCACAACAAACCCAAGAGAGCTCCGAGAAGAAAATAGAAAAGAGACCACAGGAAAGCGGGAGGGCCAAACTGGGAGGTCAGTCTCAATAATTAGAACTGCTTACAGAGAAGGGACAACATGGAAAGGAGGAAATGACATGAAGAAGTCATGAGACCACTGCTGTATTTAAAATAGATAACCAAAAAGAGGGGCTTCCCTGGTGGCTCAGTGATAAAATCCACCTGCCAGTGCAGGAGACGTAAGAGATGAGGGTTTGATCTCTGGGTCAGGACGATCCCCTGGAGAAGGGCGTTACAACCCACTCTAGTATTCTTGCCTGGAGAATCCCACGGACAGGGGAGGCTGGTGGGCTACAGTCCATAGGGTCTCAGAGAGTTGGACACAACTGAAGTAACAGCCCACAAGTGTGCAGTCATGTATAAGTCAGAATTTTCCCAATATCTCAATATATAAAAAAATTTTTTTTCTCAGTACTATTTCTGGACCATATATTTGGGCCAGGAGGAACTCTAGGCCTTAAACTGTAAGATCTCAGTAAGCAAATACCTATGTTAAAAAGATTGGAGGACTTCCCTGGCAGTCCAGAGGTTAAGACTTGCCTTCCAACACGGGACGTGTGGATTCAATCCCTGGCTGAGGAGCAAAGATCCCGCATGCCTCATGGCTAAAAAAACCCCCACCAAAACATAAAGCAGAAGCAATATTGAAACAAATTCAATAATGACTTTTAAAATAGTCCACATCGGAAACATTATATTAAAAAAAACAAGATTGGATTCCCAGAGAATTTGTTGGCCTAAAATATTTCTGAGTCCATAATTAAACACAGAAGCCAAATCACCCAAACAAGGTTACTGGACAAAGGCGGCATTGAAACACTATGGGGAAACCCAGGAGGACTGCACGTAAGAAGGTTAGGGAGCCCCCTGCCACTATCTTAGCACTGGGAATGCACAGAGGGCAAAACAGGTCCTTTCCTCACCAACCTCATGTTCTAGGAGGGGAGACGCTAAACAAGCAAACATGTCTCCCTTACCTGGTTTGTTCATTTCACAAACATATGACATGGCTGTGTGCCACATTCTGTCCCAAGGACTTTCAAGAGGAACTTAGTTAGTCCTCCCAACAGTCCTATAAAGCAGGCATACTAACATCTCCAGGGCTTCCTCAGTGGCTCAGTGGTAAAGGATCTGCCTGCAGTGCAGGAGACACGAGTTCGATCCCTGGGTGGGAATGATCCCCTGGAGAAGGAAATGGCAGCCCGCTCCAATATTCTTGCCTGAGAAATCCATGGACAAAGGAGCCTGGCGGACAGTAGTCTGTGGGGTCGCAAAAAGTCGGGACTAAACAATGACAGCAAATTAACATCTCCATTTTTCAGAAGAGGAAACTGAGGCAGAGAAAAATAAGTCCCTTGTCCAAGGTTCCACAGCTGGTAAGTCACAGGTGGAAGCTGCACACAAAGGCTGCCACCTTCCCAGCCATTGGCCTGCCCTCCCAGGGCAGAAGAAGCTGGAGAGTCTTGTGGGGCACGGGCTGCTTTCAACATGACTGTTGGGGCAATATATCTGAATGGCTCTCCATGGGCTTTGGAGCTCAAGCTTCTCTGCAAATTCTCATGGTTAAGAGGAGTCTTTTCTTACTTTCCACCCTCATGATTAATTTCAAAAGGAACAGGAAGTTTCTTGTTTAACAAGTGATGTCAGACTCCTTAAATTAGTCAAGGCCACAGTTACCAGGAGCCGTGTCCACAATCCCCTTGCCAGCAACGGTTACCGTGGTTTCTTGGGAATTATTTTTTTTTCTCTCACGACTATAAATTAGATTCCGCCAATGCAATTAACTCTTGCCCCATTTCATACATGTGATAACACACCTTTGCTTCATTTTCTGGTGTGAATGGTTTATCACTATGTAACTGTTTTTATGCTTATATTCACATACCCTCTTTGGATGTTTTTATAGTTGCTATTAAACATCGAATCTGTAGGAACCCAGGAAAATATCCTAGGCATTATCTACCCAGATAGATTACCCAAAGGTTTCATCTTCCCTTTACTTTGGCCTTTACAGTTCATCTATCAGTGTTCTTATGATGCTTGCTAAGTCACTTCAGTCGTGTCCGACTCTGTGCGACCCCATAGATGGCAGCCCACCAGGCTCCCCCGTCCCTGGGATTCTCCAGGCAAGAACACTGGAGTGGGTTGCCATTTCCTTCTCCAATGCATGAAAGTGAAAAGTGAAAGGGAAGTCACTCAGTCATGTCTGACTCTTCCTGACCCCATGGACTGCAGCCCACCGGGCTCCTCTGTCCATGGGACTTTCCAGACAAGAGTGCTGGAGTGGGGTGCCATCACCTTCTCCCTTATGATGCTTACTAGTGTCTGAATCTTTATTTATATGGCTTGGTAAAGAAACTGAAGAATGAAAGTCCCCAACATGTCCTCAGTCTTCCTGTGCTTTCTTCAATTATATTTTAGAATTAATTTTTACTGGAGTATACTTGATTAACAGTATTGTGTGTCAGATGTACAACGAAGTGAATCAGTTCTGCATATACATATACCCAAAGAATTGAATAGAGTTCCCTAAGCTATACAGTGGGTCCTTATTAGCTGCCTATTTTAAATATGTGTGCGTCTATGCTCAGTCACTTTGTGTCTGACTCTGAGACCCTGTGGACTGTAGCCCACAAGGCTCCTCTGTCTGTGGGATTTTCCATGCAAGAATACTGGAGTGGGTTGCCATGCCCTTTTCCTGGGGATCTTCCGAACCCAGGGATCGAACCCACATCTCTTGCGTTGCAAGTGGATGGAAAGCCCGTATTTTATATATGCATGCATGCTAAGTTGCATCAGTTGTGTCCGACTCTTTGGAACACTATGGACTGTGTACATTTTATATATAGTAGTGTGTATATGTCAGTCTCAATCTCCCAATTTATGCCTTACCCTCTTTCTCCCTGGTAACAGGAGAATCTTAAATGTATGGTGAGAGCCTCTCTTGGCAATCATGAGGAACTCCACCCATGGCAAAGGTCATGAGGAAGGAGGCTTCGGCATACGCAAAGGCGAGAACGAGCCTCAGGAAACCCCCTGTTCCCGAGCATCTACCCCCCAAACCAGAGTCTGTTTTATGCTCTCACCTACACCTCTGACTTTACGGGAGGCTCTCCCCCATCACCATTTCTCTCAGAGAAGGAGTTAACTTGCAGCTCCAGTTAATAAAAATTCCTGGGCGTGACAAGAGTGTTTCAACTTACAAACTCCTCTGAAGGTTCTCTAGCCTGCCTGAGCAGGTTCGTCCAGCCACATGTGATTGTTTACAGCCTCCCAACCGTGAGAGGCATGAGATGCTTTAAAACTTTCTAAATACAGACCCTTTTGAGAAGTTAGAAAATTATTAGTATAGTATAGTGGGTTGATTAGGAATTATATTGGTGAAGGGTTTTTCATTTGTTGAGCCAATATTTGCTGCTAAATCTCCATATTCCCTGCCCTTATAATGAATATAACTAGCATATAGGAGAAATAAGTATTAACCTTTAAGATTAATCATGTTAAACCTTAGGCTAAGTAAATTCCTTTCTTGATTGTAACCCACTACACCCTCACGCTATAGGAATGCAACTTTATTTGGAGGGTGGTGCCTGGTTTAAGAAAAAATCACCCCCGGAAAAAATAAGTTTTCTGGTTGACTGACCATTATCAGAAAGGGCCATAAAATGTCAGCAGGCCTCGTGGCCAGAAGATGATGTAAAACCCATAAGACCTTTGTATAATTTTATATGAAGCACCTGATTGTGACAAGGGTCAGGTCTGCTGACCCCGCGTGACTCTGTATTCATCCCTATGTATAACAAAAAGTATATAAGCAAACCTGAAAAATAAAGAAATGGGATCAGTTTCTGGAAAGACTGGTTCCCCCGTGTTGTTCTTTCTTGCTCCCCGTTTTTCTGGCTGAATTCCCATCTGGAGCATGGGTGCTCGCCATGTCTACTTACTTGCCCCAGCTTTTAAGTTCCACGCGAGAAGGAGTCCAAGGAGGGGCACCTTCCAATATTCAAGTGGCACCGGTGGCCCAACGTAGATGGTACAGATTCCTTGTCTTGGAATTTTATTGGTATCCCATGTAAACCAAGTTATTCAGCCTCTTTTTCTCCACTAATATTTCCTACTACACTATCCGTTTCTAATCTCTCTATATATCTGTAATTAAATAAGTTTTTTCCTAGGATGCCTACTCCATCTCCCCTTCGAATTACCCTGGATCCACCAGGGCTGGACCCCAACAGATGGAAAGCCCCTATTTTATATATGAGTGAGTGCTAACTTGCATCAGTTGTGTCCAACTCTTTGGAACACTATGGATTGTGTATATTTTATATATAGTAGTGTGTATATGTCTCAATCTCCCAATTTATGCCATACCTGCTTTCCCCCGGTAACAGGAGAATCTTAAACGTATGGTGAGAGCCTCTCTTGGCAATGGTATGAGCACAGCTATGGCAGCTGGGAGCCCCAGGCAAACTTATCTTTTCACTGTTAAATGCCATACATTTTCATTAGGTGGTCAATAGAAATGACATGATGGCTCAGAAGCTCAACCCTGATATTTAAATTTCCTGTTCTCGACCTGAGCGAGGGCTTATATCAGAGCCGTGGAGAGGGGTGACGTTTATGACACTGCAGCTCTGCTCTGAGATTAGACCCTGATAATTCAGAGGTTAGCCTGTGGGCCAGGGGTGATGCCAACATCTTCTAAGTGGCATCGCGGTCATTGCAAAGCTTGCAATAAGAATGACAAATAATATCTTGCTTTGCAAACTGCAGCTCCATTCTCTGTAGCATCACACTGTCGGTGGTTTGTGAAGAGGATCTACTCTGTGTCAGGCCCCCAGCCCACGGGTGGGAGGAGGGGAGGGACTTCCGGGAGGATGAAGAAATAAAGAATCGGAGGAGGTAGCGGAAAAAGGTAAAAGTCACAGAAGCGAGGTGTGCTCATCTGAGTTCTCCACGAAGGGTTAAATTAGGTCTGGTAAAGAGAGCAATTTGTGAACTTCATCTGATTTAAGTTTTCAGTCAGCTGATAAAAGTCGACTTCACGACTTCCCTGTTGGTCCAGTGGTTAAGACTCCATGCTTCCCGCTGCATCTGGCGCAGGTTCTGTCCCTGGTCAGGGAACAAAGATTGCACATGCCTCGCAGCATGGCCAAAAATATACATAAATAAATAAAAATTAAAAGGTTAAAAAAAGCCCTTGACTTTATAGCCTTTAGGTCAAGGTATTTCTATGTTTTTTAATCCAAAATTCCAAACAAAGGAGAGACCAACCAATTCAGAATCTCAAGCGGGACGTATACTTTACCATGAAGCTGTATAGGTTTCTCAGAACTGCAAGAATAAATATTTATCCCAAGAACGTTTGGGATAGCTGAGTGCCAGTACCACAGCATCCCGTTTCTGAACATATGGATCCAGACAAATTCCGTCATCCTTGAGACAGTTCTTACCTTTAGCAAATGTATCAACTAGTGAACCATCAGGCAAGAGCCCCAGCCGATCTTTGAACTGCCAGGAGGGACCCTGAACCAAAAGTGCTACAGCCCGGCCCCTCTGCTCCTAAGACCTGCACTTACAGGGCTGGTTACCACTCAACGAAGAGCTCAGTCACTGTCATGCCCTCGGACTGTACCTGCTCTTTCTTGCTCTGAATTACAGTTTCATTTTCTCAATGGCAGCCTTGCTTTTGCTTTTCATCTGATGGAACAAATTCCAGATCTTGTAGAAAGTCTTTTGCGTTAAGCAAGGTCTTCAGTGAGATGTAGCTGGCTGAGTTAGGACCTCGGATGCAGAGATCCTTTCTTCTGGTCTGGGGGAAGCACTTGGCCTCAGAGTTGCCCATGGTCAGGAATCTGAGTCTTATGGGCAGAGGCATCCTCCTTTGTTACAGGTTTTCCACGGCCGGCTGGGGGTGGTGGTGTGGAGTCAGTTTTGAAGCCTTCATTTTCTTCTTCTCCTCTGACTCCTTCCTGGCTGTGTATGTTGCAGGCAGCTGGGAAACGTTACTTGGTAACACAGAATCCACAGGTGCTGTATTCCAGCCAGTTCACCCTTCAGGTACAGTTCAGTCTTCTCTGGCCTTTACAGATGGAAGAATTGCAGAGAGATTCTTGGAAACAGTTGATTGTACTTTGGATTCTCCTTTCTCCCCTGGTAACAAGATCTTGAGTCACAGTTAACTTCAGCATCCCCCAAACACCTTTGTTTTAGGCCAGTTATATCATCATCTAGATCGATTTTTTTCTTTTTTATAATTTTATTTGTCTATTTATTTATTTTTGGTGGCGCTGCATCTTCCTTGCTGCACAGGCTTTTTCTCTAATTTTGGCCAGGGGGCTGTGCCAGGGTCCAGCCCCAGTGGATCCAGGGTAATTCGAAGGGGAGACGGAGTAGACGTCCTAGGAAAAAACTTATTTAATTACAGATATATAGAGAGATTAGAAACGGATAGTGTAGTAGGAAAATTAGTGGAGAAAAGGAGGCTGAATAACTTGGTTTACGTGGAATACCAATCACCACCTACGTAGACCACAGGCGTCTTTCCATTCTCCCGAAGGAGAGGAGGCACTGAGGCCTCCCCGGTCCGATCTTAGAAGCCCAGGCAAAATTAGCAGGCTTGGTGAGTACCCACGTACCAGATGGGAATTCAGCCAGAAGGGGAAAGAATGACATGGGGGAATCAGTCTTTCCAGAAACTGATCCCATTTCTTTATTTTCAGGTTTGCTTATATACTTTTTGTTATACATAAGGATGAATACAGAGTCACGCGGGGTCAGCAGACCTGACCCTTGTCACAATCAGGTGCTTCATATAAAATTATACAAAGGTCTTATGTGTTTTACATCATCTTCTGGCCATGAGGCCTGCTGACATTTTATGGCCCTTTCTGATAATGGTCAGTCAACCAGAAAACTTATTTTTTCCGGGGGTGATTTTTTCTTAAACCAGGCGCCACCCTCCAAATAAAGTTGCATTCCTATAGGGTGAGGGTGTAGTGGGTTACAATCAAGAAAGGAATTTACTTAGCCTAAGGTTTAACATGGTTAATCTTAAAGGTTAATACTTATTTCTCCTATATGCTAGTTATATTCATTATAAGGGTAAGGAATATGGAGATTTAGTAGCAAATATTGGCTCAACAAATGAAAACCCTTCACCAGTATTCCCCTTAGGATCTATTTAGTTTTAAGATAGTGATAAAGTTACATTTTTGCATAGCAAGGACACAGTGATTTATAACAAAGTACAGTGATCTATAACAAAAGAGAAAATTCATTAACTCAAAAAGTCTAGTGTTGCTAACATCAAAACCTACTATATTTCCTTTTCTATATTCCAAATACATTAATATATTCCCAGGTGCCAAGGATATGGAGACCTGGCGTCAATCATTGATTCAACAATGAGAAAAGCCCTATGCTAATTAAGACTTTCAAAATACTCCAAACTCTCTGTGCTGTTTATGGTTGAGAGGCTGTCATACAAGCTAGTCTGTCAGCAGAGAGGTTTGACCTGAGACACCCTTGTCACACCCAGGGCAGGCAATGAGCAGTAATTATTGGCACAATAAATGAAAAACCCTTCACCAATATAATTCCTAATCAACCCACTATACTATACTAATAATTTTCTAACTTCTCAAAAGAGTCTGTATATAGAAAGTTTAAAGCATCTCGTGCCTCTCACGGTTGGGAGGCTGTAAACAATCACATGTGGCCAGACGAACCCGCTCAGGCAGGCTAGAGAATCTTCAGAGCTGTTTGTAAGTTGAAACACTCTTGTCACGCCCAGGAATTTTTATTAACTGGACCTGCAAGTTAACTCCTTCTCTGAGAGAAATGGTGATGGGGGGTCAGCCCCCCGTAAAGTCAGAGGTATAGGTGAGAGCATAAAACAGTTAAGTAGGCACTCTAGTTTTGGGGGTAGATGCTCGGGAACAGGGGGTTTCCTGAGGCTTGATCCTGCCTTTGCCTTTGCCGAGGCTCCTTCCTCATGACCTTTGCCAAGGGCAGAGTTTCTCATGCTGGCTCCCGGCAGGGCTGCTCTCTAGTTGCAGTGGGAGGGCTTCTCATAGCAGTAGCTTCTCACACTGCAGAGCACAGGCTCTGGGCTGTGGGGCTTCAGTTGCTGCTGCACGTGAGCTCAATAGTTGCGGCCCACAGGCTTAGTTTTTCCGAGGCATATGGGATCTTCTCGGACCAGGGATTGAACCCATGTCTCCTGCACTGGTAGGCAGATTCTTTGCCCCGGAGCCACCAGGAAAGCCCCTAGATCAGTCTTGATTGGAGATCATTTCTCAGCCCTAATTTTGACTTTGCAGTAATGTTTTCCACAGGCTTAGCTTTGGACAAAAACCCAACCTGTTCTGTTTCTACAGTTCATACACTGGACCCATCTCATGTACCCATTTTTTTTAAGGGTGAAAAAAATGATTGCTTGGATTACAATGTTTTTAAATTGAAGTATGAATGATTTACAAATATTGTGTTAGTTTCAGGTATACAGTGAAGTGATTCAGTTATATATGGATAACTGAATATATACATTCTTTTTCAGATTCTTTTCCCTTACAGGTTATTACAAGATATTGAGTAGAGTTCCTTGTGCTACACAGTAGGTCCTTGTTGGTTATGTTTTATATATAGTAGAGTGTATCTGTTAATCCCAAACTCCCAGTTTGACCCTCTGCCCTCCCTTTCCCCTTTGGTAACCATAAGTTTGTTTTCTGTGTCTGTGGGTTTCTCCCTCTTTTGTAAATAAGTTCACTTGTATCTTTTTTAAGATTCCACATATAAGTGATATCACATGATACTTGTCTTTCCCTGTCTGACTTGTTTCCCTTAGTATGGTAATCTCTAGGCCCACCCATGCTGCTGCCAATGGCGTGATTTCATTCTTTTTATCTGTGGGTCGATCTCTATGAAGGTGACACAGTCTTCATCTTCAATTCACAGCTCCTTTGCTTCTGCTGAAAACTTGTTTGCTACTCAAGTAACTTGAGCAGATCTCCAAAGACTTATTTCTAGGGGGCACTTGTGCCTACATTCACCGATGTTTCACCATGTTTCACCATGGATATCCAAGTTTATCTTTCCAATCGGATTTTCTAACCACAGCAGTGTTTTCGGTGGCTGCAGTCGGACACGAACAGCAAGACGAGGGAAGCGCACTTGGTAAAGTGGAAATAAGATAGGACCCAGGGTGTGGGATTCTCTGGGTTGGCTTCCTTTCCAGTCTCCCAAACCACATAGTTGGTCTCATATTCTTGGGCTGCTAGAGGGCCTGCCAGTCGCCTTGACTGCCTCCAGTGCCCGCTCCTGGGAGTTCTACTATTGCAGAAGGCTGAGCACGTGTGTACCCCCCAGTCACCAGCACTTCAACAAAGTAGCAGCTGTAACAGTTGTCTGCGCCCATGAAAGCAGCCGGGGCTCCCAGCGCCCCACACTGTGAGATAATCTTACTGGGCCTTTTCCTTCTTGATGTCTTTTGCACAGGAGCAGTGTCCAAAGTGCCTGACTGCCATCGTAATCACCTTCATTAAGAGGGCTTCTCCAAAGATTTCACACTTTGTCAGTCTACAATTGGCCTCTGGATTACCTGCTCACATTCACCCCAACCGGCTTCTCTCACAGTCTTGCCCGTCTTAATGAAGACAGTTAGCTCTCTAAACTTGGAGTTTGCCTCTGTGGATGTGACCAGCCACAGATTGAAAATATTCAGGAAACAAAAAAATCCAGAAAGTTCCAAAAAGCAAAACTTGAATTTGTCACACTCTGGTAACTACTTGCATAGCATTTACATTATATTAGGTATTTCAAGTAACCTAGAGATGTTTTAAAGGCTACAGAAGGATGTGTGTAGCTTATATGCAAATAGTATGCTGTTTTACATGAGGAATTTGAGCATCCTTGGATTTTAGTATTCACAGGGTGGGGCTGGGGCACTGGAATTGATCCCTTCAAATGAGAATAACTGTAGTCCTACTCGGGTGATGAGGCTCTTTACCAGAGTTATTCTTCATTTTTCTCTTTTTCCCATGCTGTATCCAGCACAGCCAGAAATGCTTTCTGGTCCAAACCAGTCATCTCTGGGGAGGATTTCTGTAATCTTATGTGGTTTTCCAATTTGTATTTCTAGTGTCCCTCCCAGATTCAGCTCACACATAGTTCAGTGTGTGTGTTAAACTACAGCCAGAGGATCCTTTTAAAAGGCAATGTGGATTCTGAATCTCTTTTGTGACAACTCTCTAAATGCACTGACCAATCCAAAGTCCTTCCTAGGGTCTCCATGCCCCACATGCTTGTTCCCCTGGGTGTCTCTCTGACACAATTCACACACTCAACTCCTCGCTCACTCTGCTTGACACACTGGCTGGTCCTCGCACATCCTCTGCCTGCATCTGCCCTTGTACAAGCCTGCCCTGGATCCCTTGCACCTGCTCTTCCCACTGCCTGGAGCTTCTGCCTCTAGACAGCCCAAGGCTGGCCCCTCAATTCATTCCCTTCTCTCCTATAGAGAGCTCTACCTGGAAGGTCACTCCCATCACCTCATCCTTCTTTGTCTTTTATCATAGCATTTGTGGTGATCCAGTTTCATATTATATATTTTTATTCATTTATTTATTGCATCTGCCTAATAAACTAGGACCCATGAAAGCAGGAGCTCTATTTTGTTGTCTTCAGGATCACCACACTGAGACAATGCATGGCATCTCATATGTGCTTCATATGTATTTGTTGAAGAAACGGCAAAGTGGAACTTAAGACAAACCGTCCTGATTTCTCTGCTTTATTTTACCCAAGGACAATTCTGCCAAAGGTAAGGATAATCCAGTGTGCAAATAACGTGGCAGTCCATTATCAGAAATTGACTGTAATTTAAACTCAAGCCCTGTTGCGTCCCTTTGTGGCTCCCTGTTCAGTTCAGTTCAGTCGCTCAGTCGTGTCAGACTCTTTGTGACCCCATGAATCACAGCACACCAGGCCTCCCTGTCCATCACCAACTCCCCGAGTTCACTCAGACTCCCGTCCATCGAGTCCGTGATGCCATGCAGCCATCTCATCCTCTGTCGTCCCCTTCTCCTCCTGCCCCCAATCCCTCCCAGCATCAGGGTTTTTTCCAATGAGTCAACTCTTCACATGAGGTGGCCAAAGTATTGGAGCAGATAGTTGTAATAATATTTTATAATAGTCTGCCAGGTAAAACTTTAAACTCTAAATTCTTTCCCTCTAGAGTCTCTGAGTAACAGTCCCAGGCCTGGTCACGCAGAGGATGTGCAGGAGGTGATTTACTGGAACGGCCTATATGCCAACCTGGGACTAGCACAGTGATGTCAGTGTCGTATTTGCTAAATTATGTTGCTAATGAAGGCTTTCCAGGGGGTCTCAATGACGGACTCCTCATTTACTTCCAGAGCTGCAAACTCAACTCCAGCAGCCCTTGAAACAAGCTTGGCAACATAAAGGCATAAATCCCTCTTCCATTGAGCAAACAAATTATGTCACGACTCATGTTTACCCCGTGTAATAGCAAGTGAAGGTGAGCATTTATTATTTACTTACTTGGGTTCTTTCAGTTTTTTAAATCATTCTAGTTGGACTATAAAGCTTTATCAACTGTCTTAGACTGACCTACATAGCAGAGTGGAGGAGTTTTTTAGTGGCAGTTAGAAAGCTTAGATTTGTTTCCAGCGATGTGCAAACTTGTGGAAGCAGCTTGTCTCCCTTCTGTCCCTTTTTATAATGGAGGATAATATAATTGAAAACTTCCCCAAATCCCATTTTCAGGAAATAACAAGTCTCATCGGCTTCCCCTTCTCTAGCAAAAGAAACAGACAACTCAAAATATAAATAGAAAATATGGAATAAGATTTGTCTGTGTACAAATGTACAAATGCATGTGTAAAGAGTGTGTGTCTCTAAATTCTGTCAGTATTTGTAAGTTTCCTGCATGTCTTCATGCATCGAGCACATAAATATTTATTGAGCATCTATTATGTTCCACTTCCTTTGCTAAATAGAGCCAGGGCTAGGCCATGCAGAGGACAGGTAGGGATGTATACATGTATTGCTTTTATCAATTAAGTTACAAGAATATGTTTTCTCTGACAAAAATCTGCTTGAGTTTGATAAAAGTTTGAGGGGAAGATAGAAGGGGTTATCAATATTTCAAGAAAAGTCTTATAAACCAACAACTGTAACAAATTGGATAGTTGGGTTGTATCTACATCACTACTGCAGAATCAGATGGCAGAAGTTCAGAAAATATTTGCAGCTTTTGAAACTGGCCTCTGATATTCCTCTTAATAGCATTTATTTCATATCTGTGGTTTGTTTTGTAAATCTCTTCCTGAGGTTCTAGGGACCTAATGACCCCCCCATTGCCAGAGTTTTCATTACCCAGACAGAGCAAGGCCTAGCAGCTCAGGAATGATGAGGTCAAAGGTCCCATGCCTTCTGGAGGAAATGTTTACCATGCTTGTTTGGAAAGTAATTTGTAAGTATGCATTCTCCATCTCACATGACATTTGTGGAAAAACTTAATTCAGACTTCCTTTAAAAAATGGAAAATAATTTGAAAAACAACAGACACGTGTATCTGAAAAGACACCAAATCACTTTGCTGTACATGTGAAATGAACACATTGTTAATCAACTATGTGTGTGTGTGTGTGTGTGTGTGTGTGTGTTAGTCGCTCAGTCGTGTCTGACTCTTTGCGATCCCACGAACTGCAGCACGCCAGGCTTCCCTGCCCTTCACTATCTCCTGGAGTTTGCTCAAACTCATGTCCATTGAGTCGATGATGCCATCCAGCCATCTCATCCTCTGTCACTCCTTCTCCTCCCGCCCTCAGTCTTTCTCAGCATCAGGGTCTTTTCCAGTGAGTCAGTTCTTCGCATCAGGTGGCCAAAGTATTGCAGCTTCAGCTTCAGCTTCAGCATCAGTCCTTCCGATGAATATTCAGGGTTTATTTCCTTTAGGATTGACTGGGTTGGTCTCCTTGCTGTCCAAAGGACTCTCAAGAGTCTTCTCCAGCACCATAGTTTGAAAGCATCAAACTTTAAGGCGATGTTCTAAATTAAAAGAGAAACGAGATGTTGTAGCACTGTGCTCAACTTGCACATATAAGAACTTGCCTGTTCTTATATTTTCTTATATTTTTAGTTCTTTAACTTGAATTTATTCTGCTAAACATCTTCTTTAATCAAATCTGCAAACTTGCTAGAAAAAGCAATGGAGCTTTTTTTTTTTTTTGGTGGAGCTATCCTCTCTCACTAAAATGGTCCAAAGAAGATTATATTCAGTTTTATTCTCAAAATCTCCACTTACCAAAGGCTAGCATGCTAAGAAAACAGATGGTTTGATCTAAAGCTTCTTTGTTGGAGGCAGGCTAATGTTTTAAACATCATGCCAAGATTTGATTTGAAATTTTAAAATTGTTGTTTTCCCAGATTAAGCTTGGGACACTATCAAAATTCTTAGACAGTCTTCATGAGGGGAAAGCAAAATTTGTGCATGAGGGCCAATTTAAGAAAAATAAGAATGTTTAAAAAAACACATATTTCCCAATCAAAATGAAAATAGCTTTATTGATCCCCAAGGAGAAAAAGTCTCTATTTCAGGACATATGGTACCTATTGCATTCAATAGAAGAATATCAGTTTACAAGTTCTCCCTTTTTTATGAAACAATTTAAGAAAATATTTTTATTATTTACAGTTGTGATTTCCTTTCTTTTTTAGCTGCTAAAATATTGATATATTCAGTTCAGTCGCTCACTCGTGTCCGACTCTTTGCAACCCCATGAATCGCAGCACGCCAGGCCTCCCTGTCCATCACCAACTCCCGGAGTTCACTCAGACTCACGTCCATCGAGTCAGTGATGCCATCCAGCCATCTAATCCTCTGTCATCCCCTTCTCCTCCTGCCCCAATCCCTCCCAGTATCAGAGTCTTTTCCAATGAGTCAACTCTTTGCATGAGGTGGCCAAAGTACTGGAGTTTCAGCTTTAGCCTCATTCCTTCCAAAGAAATCCCAGGGTTGATCGCCTTCAGAATGGACTGGTTGGATCTCCTTGCAGTCCAAGGGACTCTCAAGAGTCTTCTCCAACACCACACTTCAGAAGCATCAATTCTTTGGTGCTCAGCCTTCTTCACAGTCCAACTCTCACATCCATACATGACCACAGAAAAAACCATAGCCTTGACTAGATGGACCTTAGTGGGCAAAGTAATGTCTCTGCTTTTGAATATGCTATCTAGGTTGGTCATAACTTTCCTTCCAAGGAGTAAGCATCTTTTAATTTCATGGCTGCAGTCACCATCTGCAGTGATTTTGGAGCCCCAAAAAATAAAGTCTGACACTGTTTCCACTGTTTCCCCATCTATTTCCCATGAAGTGATGGGAACAGATGCCATGATCTTCATTTTCTGAATGTTGAGCTTTAAGCCAACTTTTTTATTCTCCTCTTTCACTTTCGTCAAGAGGCTTTTGAGTTCCTCTTCACTTTCTGCCATAAGGGTGGTGTCATCTGCATATCTGAGGTGATTGATATTTCTGCCGGCAATCTTGATTCCAGCTTGTGTTTCTTCCAGTCCAGCATTTCTCATGATGTACTCTGCATATAAGTTAAATAAGCAGGGTGACAATATACAGCCTTGACATACTCCTTTTCCTATTTGGAACCAGTCTGTTGTTCCATGTCCAGTTCTAACTGTTGCTTCCTGACCTGCATACAGGTTTCTCAAGAGGCAGGTCAGGTGGTCTGGTATTCCCATCTCTTTCAGAATTTTCCACAGTTTCTTGTGATCCACACAGTCAAAGGCTTTGGCATAGTCAATAAAGCAGAAATAGATGTTTTTCTGGAACTCTCTTGCTTTGTCCATGATCCAGCGGATGTTGGCAATTTGATCTCTGGTTCCTCTGCCTTTTCTGAAACCAGCTTGAACATCAGGAAGTTCATGGTTCATGTATTGCTGAAGCCTGGCTTGGAGAATTTTGAGCTACTTTACTAGCATGTGAGATGAGTGCAACTGTGCGGTAGTTTGAGCATTCTTTGGCATTGCCTTTCTTAGGGATTGGAATGAAAACTGACCTTTTCCAGTCCTGTAGCCACTGCTGAGTTTTCCAAATTTGCTGGCATATTGAGTGTATTACTTTCATAGCATCATCTTTCAGGATTTGAAATAGCTCCACTGGAATTCCATCACCTCCACTAGCTTTGTTTGTAGTGATGCTTTCTAAGGCCCACTTGACTTCACATTCCAGGATGTCTGGCTTTAGATTAGTGATCACACCACCGTGATTATCCGGCTCTTGAAGATCTTTTTTGTACAGTTCTTCCATGTATTCTTGCCACCTCTTCTTAATATCTTCTGCTTCTGTTAGGACCATACCATTTCTGTCCTTTATCGAGCCCATCTTTGCATGAAATGTTCCCTTGGTATCTCTAATTTTCTGGAAGAGATATCTAGTCTTTCCCATTCTGTTGTTTCCCTCTATTTCTAATATTTCTAATTATATAATAATATATTTCTAATATATTGATATATTAGCATCATCATAAAGGAGCAAACTTAAACTCATCTTTTTAATCTTTCATCTTTTATAATTGGATAGAGTTTGAGTTCATGAATTTTGCTTATACACAACATTTTGTGTTATCTTTTAATTCACCTGCCAAAAATATTTTTTTCCCATTTATAATAAGAAAACTGAGATTCAAAAATACAAATAATTTTCCTAAGGTCACAGAATGTTAGTGATGGAGTTAAGGCTAAAATGAGCTTGTCATACCCACTGCAGCTCTTACTAGTGTCTATCCTATGTCAAGCCCCATTTGACACTGGAAATAAGAACACAGTAGTAATCAGATCTAACATTTACTGGATGCCAGGCACTCTCCTAAATATTTACATGCATTCCTTCACTTAATCTTCACAAAAACTCTATGAAGTAGGAATTCTTGAATTTCTCACTTTGCAGATGTGGACATGAGGTCTAGAGTTTCAGATAAGGTCATATTGCTAGGAATGGGGGCTTTTGGGTCCTGACCATGTAACAAACACAGACCTGTCAGTGCATATAGGTTACGGGAGCTGGCCACAGGCGGGGCTGGAGCTGTGACTGGCTGCCGTGATATTCGGCTGCTCTTTGTACCATCGCTGCATTTTTTCCATGACTCTCAAGTTGCCATGGTGTAAACCCGACTCAGAGAAGCTGATGCAGAAAGGATGTCTCTGACTCACAGAATCCAGGTGAGGGCTGAACAGCCAGACCACCCACCACGAGAAGGACAAGGATGCCGCTGGTCTCAGGCGCCGCTGGAACCAAGAACTTCAGTGCTCATTGAGTGTTTGCCATCTCTTGCTTTTGTTTCCTTGTGCCCTGGCTCCATTCTTTTTTGCACTACCAACGGTTTTTATCAAATGGTAAGAACCCTAGTCACCAATAGTTTACAAAATTCATCATTTGACTTTCGCCAACAGAGAAGGTCTGACTCTCTTTGGTCTAGTCGGAAAAAAATTCCACCAAAGAGCTCTGATTGGCCTGGCTTATATAAGATGCCACCCCTGGACCAAGCAAATGTAGCTAAGGAGACACATCCTGTAAGAACTGACATGTATTGTTGTTCTGTTATTCAGCTGCTCAGTGGTGTCTGATTCTTTGCGACTGCATGGACTGTGGTACGCCAGGCTTCTCTGTCCTTCACTATCTCCCAGACTTTGTTCAAACTCATGTCCTTTGAGTCGATGATACCATCCAGCCACCTCATCTTCTGTCTCTCTCTTCTCCTGCCTTCAGTCTTTCCAAGTATCAGGGTCTTTTCCAATGGGCTGGCTCTTCGAATCAGGTGGCCAAAGTATTGAAGCTTCAGCATCGGTCCTTCCAGTGAGTATTCAGGGTGGTGCAGTTTGTGCCTTTCACAAATTGCCTGCCTGAAGGATGCGCAGGATTGAAATCAAGCCAAGACTCTGCTCACCACACCATGCAGCCTGGAGCAGAGGTCTTCCCAGAGCAAGGGTTGCCCTCTATTTCTCTTAGACACTGGGACTTACCCAACTGGGCACCCATTGTGTTGAGTCTTTTTTATTATTATTATTGAGCTATAATTGACACATATCATTATATTAGCTTCAGGTGTACAATGTAAGGATTTGATACTTACATATCTTGTGAAATGAGCACCACAATAAGTTTGGTTAATATCTGCCATAGCTATAAATGTTTTATCTTGTGATGAGAACTTTTAAGATCTACTCTCTTAGCAACTTTCATATATGCACCATATCAACTATAGTCACCATATTGTACATTATATCCTCTGGACTGACTTACTTCACAGCTGGAAGTTTGTACCTTAAAATCCTTTCACCCATTTCAATCTCCCCCACATCCACCACCCCGGCAACCATCAATTAGTTCTCTGTGGATAAGCCCTTCTGCCTTTTTTCCACACAAAGGCACTGATTAGGTTTGTGGCTGCCCTTTGTAAAATATGACCGCTTCCAAGGAAATACTATATTGGTAGCTGGACAAAGAAAAGGCAAGTATCAATTTCAGGACAGAGGAGATACTCAACAGAACAGTGAGGAAAATTATTTCCATTTCATGTAAATTAAAAAAAAAACAATTCCACAATTAAGTCATGAAAAAAGATGATAAATAGAGTCTATGATGTGAGCAAAACCCAACTCCCCCTTCAAGGCCTAACAGATCTTGGAGAGTGTCTCGTTACTTTCCTAGGCAAATACATGTCCTCTCTTTGAGAATTCAGAACCTCTCTTGCAATGGATTTCAATTAAACAATTTCATGGTTTTTATATGAAAAGACAGTCTGACATTTCATAGAGATGCCTATTAATCTGATAGTCTCTGCTAGCAAAGTGCTACAGAAAGCAGCTCTGGTTACATTAAAATGATATTTTTAACACCAGGTTTGTGAAGGTGTAAAAGCTTTATTTTCAATTTTTTCTTACTTTTTAAACAAACTAGTGATTTCTCATGGATCACAGCAAGGTTTTCTCTGGAATACAGTCATCCCACCTCTACCCAACAGCTCCAGCCAGTTCTCCAAAGCCTTGGTCCTCATGGAGGTAGTACGACTGGATGTGTGTCTAATGATGGACGGAGCAGGCTGCCCTCAGAGCATGACCAGACTGCCTTATTCTGGGCAGGTCAATCCCCAAACCAAGGGCTCCGTAGATTTCTTCTGGGATGACCAATTCCCAACCTATTAGTAATCTTCTTCCCAGAGACAGTCTCAGGAGGGTTAGCTTCACCATCATCGTCAGGCAGAGGGCAGCAGAGGAAGAATCTGATATTTCAAGAAGATGAGCAGTTTCATCAGCTGCAGTGTCTCCCCGGCTTAAGCAGATTCTGAATTTTAGACTCTCCGTGGCCACTTCCATTTTCCTTGGCCCCTTTCTGTTCCTTGTTCTTCCTCCAATTACCCATCTTGGAGAGTCCACACTCAGGCATCTTTGAGTCACCATCTCCCCGCCCCCCACCACAAGTTCCATTCTGAGTGCACGTCTCTTAAACCCAGTTTGTTCATAAGTCCAACAAAAGTTACCCTAGGTACCCAACTAGCACAATCACAATATACACATATATACACATTATATATACACTATAGTGCTGCGCTGTAATTGGTTTATAATACTTTTCACACAATACATAAAAAGCAAAAGTAAAGAAAACATTTTTAACCTTATAGTGCAGTACCTTGAGAAGTACAGTAGTACAGTACCACAGCTGGCACACAGGGGCTGGCATCCAGTGAACAGACGAGCTATGGACTAGAGGAGGAAGAGGAGGTGGGAGATGGCAGAGCTGAAGGATCGTCAGCAACAGGAGACGGAGGGCAAACTGCAGTCTCACTCACGCCTGATGTTGATGGCACGTTGATGGTTCTGGTTCCTTGCTAGAGCCAGATACACACTTGCATCTTTGATAGTTAGCAACTTCAAGGTTCATATGTAGGAGACTTACTGTGCCCACATCATCCTGCACTTCCTTTCTGCCTCCTCTTGCCTACAGGTCTTTCTTGGTTCAATTAATTAGTCAGAACCTAGAGAAATGAACAACCATGGAGCATCAGAGGAGGAGGGGAAAGCTGTACCAAAGCCACCTTGGGGGAAGATGGGCAATACTCACTCTCATGAACCTCCTTCTTGCCTTCACTTCTCTTATGTCTTTATTTGCTTCTCAAGCTTCACTCATCCTCTCTTCTCTGCTTATTCCGTCATCTCTCTTCCTTCGCCTTCCTATGACCAGACCATCGTTACAGAGCTATTTTGTCAGGAAAGCTAACTGCCTGCTCAGTACATTTCAAATTTGATCATCATTTCCCTAATGAAAACCGTATACTCTTCATCCAGGGACTCAAGAGATTTCCTTTGGAATATGGGGTTGGGGTCCGTGGCCTCCATCATTCTGCCGCCTTTGCGCATGTGTGGCATCACTTTGGACCAGCAGAAGTCACACCCACCACTGCTGGGGGGAAGCTTTAAGGGCCTGAATAGAGAACAGCTTAAAGCAGAGGCCACACAATGCACATGCCTGCATTAAACATGTGGATGAACAAGAAATAGACATTCTGTTTTATGCCATGGAGGGTCTTGGGCTGTGTGTTACTGCAGCTAATGTTGCAGCCTAGCTGTTACAGAACAGGACCTGATGATGACCATGCAGACAGAATGACATGTTTCCTACTGAGTAACCCTCGTGGAAAATTTCCGTCTGCAGCATGAAACTGCAGCTTGTGACTCACTGAGCTCAGGAAGGCAGGCCAGCAACAAAGGCTACTTCTGGCGCTGAGTGTTTTAGTTTTACTCATGTGTGTTGGTCGCTCACTTGTGTCCAACTTCTTGTGAACCCACAGACTGCAGCCTGGAAGGCTCCTTCCTCTGTCCACGGAATTCTCTAGCAAGAATACTGGAGTGGGTAGCCATTCCCTTTTCCAGGGGATCCTCCAGACCCAGGGATCGAACCTGGGTCTCCTGAATTGCAGGCAGATTCTTTACCCTCTGAACCATCAGCCAGGCCCTACCCTCATCCTAATATCAGAAAACCTCCAGGAATATCCCTGCCTTAGACCCTTAGCCCAAGAGAGAAGGAAAACATTCTCTCCTAAGTGGCTTATAAAATCATTCTTTCTTATCCCAGGCCTGACTGTTTCCCAAGATGACTGATTCCAGGAGTTTCTTCTCTTTTCAGGAAACTCCATCCTCACCTTCACATACTGTGATCTGATCTGTGACTCCAACAAGACCATCACACAAGTGTACTGGAAAGAAGAATCTAGGCTCTGCTGTGGTAAGAACCCAAGACTGCAGACGCATAGTTCAGGTTCTGAAAGGGTCTTTTGTGTGCTCTGCATACTGGTATCAGGAAAAGTTTTTTGGTTTTTTTTTTTGCTCTCTTGTACTTTGGTGTTTTATTATTTCGAAATATGGCTTATATACAGGATAACCAGGGCACTGTTAAGACCAAAAAAAAAAGAGCTAGAACAGCTTGGCTGATGTGGCCAGTGGGCCCAGCCCCCACGGCTTGGCCCTGGGAGGGAGTCTCGGGGCTGGGGGCCTCTGGGCCCTGCCTGGTTTGTGCATCTGTGGCCCAGCAGCCACCAGCCTGCCAGGGGCAGGGCAGCAGTGCAGACTGTCCCCTCCCCACCCCATTCAGCAGGGGTTGCAGCCGGCCTGGTAGGGCAGCAACAGAGCTGACGGTCTTGTCCCCAGAGATCTGGTTGCTGCAGGTGGACACCAGTACCCAACGTGTCCTGAGTGAGGGTCAGTCCCAGAGGCCTCAGTTGTGGCCACCCTGCTCATAGGAGCTGCTCTGTGCTGGAGGCTGAGATGTCCGGGAGCCGCCAGGTGACAGAGGGTTTCAGCTCATCCTGGTCTGGGCAGAGCGCCCACATGTACAACATTAGCGGTACCTTGTCCAGGTCGTTCTCAACCACCTCGCCTTTGGGGTTCTTGATCACCGTCACCAACTGGGCCTGGAAGGTGGTGATTAGCACAGGCCTCTGCATCCATCATCTTGCTGTGACCTTGACTGTCAGCAAGTCCTTGACCTTGACTATCAGCACTGTGGGACACCCAGCCTAAGGCGTTGTTGCTCTTGGCACGCTTCATCTTCAAGAGCCGATCAGGCACCACATTGCTGTCCCTGAAGTCCTTCAGCTGCTGCTCCCACTTGGAGTCCTTGTGCAGCGACCCCAGTGCCTCCTCGTTGGCCTCAAACACTTCCTCTTCCTTGAACTTCTCTCGGGCCGCAGGTAGGCCCGGTCTGCCCGGGGACACTCGGGTCCATCTTCTGCTGGAGGGACTCCACGCCCTGGCAGGCGGCTTTGAAGGCAGCGGTCCAGTCGAGCTTCTCCCCGCCTTCGGACAACAACTTGGCCGCCAGCTCTGTGGTCTCGGATGCTTCTTCCACACCCTCCTTGATTTTCCCGCCAAGGTCACTTTGACTGACTTCATCAAGACTCTCCTTCCCCGTGCCCATGATCTCCCCCAGCTTCTTTCCTGATTGCCTCTTTCCTTCTCAGAATTTCTGATTCGATGGTTCTGTATCTCCTTCTATGGGGTCGCACAGAGTCGGACACGACTGAAGTGACTTAGCAGCAGCAGCAGTATCTCCTTCTGGCTTCTTGACCTTGACTCGGAACTTGTTAAAATTTTTTTAACTTTCTTTCATTTCTTTGTTTTCGGCTAATTCCTGTTTGATATTACCGAGCCAGCCAGAGAGAAAGCCTTCTCTGTTTCCCAAGGCACAGGATTTGGACAGGGTCTGCTCTCCGCTCAGCTGGTAGCAGCACCAGGTTCTGGCTGGACCGGAGGTGGACTCTGCTGTGGACCATCTCCGCGGGCACGGTACCAGCCTGCCCGCAGCAGCGCCGGCACCCTGCTGCAGGATCCCGTGTGGGGAAAAGCTTTGATTGTGTTTTTAGAGCATTTACTTTTTAGAATTGGAGAAGGAAATGGCAACCCACTCCAGTGTTCTTGCCTGGAGAATCCCAGGGACGGAGGAGCCTGGTGGGCTGCCGTCTATGGGGTCACACAGAGACGGACACAACTGAAGCGACTTAGCAGCAGCAGAACTTTATTCATTTCAGACCTTTTCTCTTTCTTGTCTGGTGAAATCCTATGCCTTTAAGGGTCCAGCTCTCTGTGAAGTCTTCCCTGACTTCAGGAAGTGTGGATCTCTCCATTCTGAGAATTCCACAGCACTGCTCTCCATATCTTCATGACAAAATTACTTCCCTTACTATATTGTGATTTGCCATTTTTAAAATGTCTCTCACCAGTTACTTAAAGATGCCTTACTGAGGACAGGAATTGGGTATATGATTCCTGGGTCCCTCCTAGTGCCCAGCAGGGGTACATGGGACACAGGAATTATAACATGTATGTCAATCATATGGATGAGAGGCATCAAAAGACACCGTCATTTCTCCACTTATTCTTGGGTTGTGCATGTGTGTTTCTGTATTGTGGGAGTATGGAATACAGTTATGACCATGTAGCCATCAGATATGAAGGGTGTGTCCATAATGGTCCATAGAGAATCTGTGAAAATAGTTCTTGGGCTGAAATATACAAAGGGCTTGAGAACTGTTTATGCAGGCAATCACACCCTGAAAAGGAAGTGTGAGAGCCTTATTTGCCAAATAAGGCTAACATACCATGTAGTTATAACCCCATGCTTATCCCTACACCATTGCTTTTGTATTTAAAATCAGAACTTCTAAAAACATTTTCTTTTTTTTTTTTTAATGTGCATTAAGGGCACATAATACATGATTATATACTTAAACTGACAGTTGTGATTTTTTAGTAGAAAATAAAGGAAATGGTCAATATTTTTTGGTAGTTAGTTTTAAGCCCGTGTGATAAATCAACATTTTAAACAAATTTATTCATCTGACTTCTTGTATTCTGGTTTCATCTCATTGTGTGTGTGTGAGAGAGAGAGAGAGAGAGGGAGAGAGCAAGAGAGATGAGCCTTGTAAACCTTGCTGAGAAACAACCACCAGCAAAGCAGTGGCAGATTCTAACTGAGTTATCACAGAGTTGCATTACTACATCCTTCCCCCTAATATAGGCCATGCTATTTTGTCATTTGTCAACTCCCTGAAAATATCCTTTTCCCCCCCACAAGTCAAAAATGTCTTCTTTAGGGCATACAGGATAAGTTGTAATAACACATTTGATAGCTCTAAGTAATTCTCTGCTACCAATGTACACAGTGAATGTTATTAATGGGAGAGTTTTTCCATGGGCCCTGAAAATAGCCAATAACTCAACCTGTCAGCATTTTGATAACTACAGCCTTCAATTTAACATGAAGAAATATCAGATTCAGTTTAGTAGTCTCAAAAGCAATGAATACAGATGATGAAATCTCTTCTTTCAGGCAAAGAGACTGCAAATTATACATAGACACTTATTTCGAATAATGTCATTTCAATTTGCTTCTCAGTTGCCTGATATTAGAAGCATTTATTCAGGAATTGGATGAGAATTTAATCATCATTTCAGAGCTCCAGGCCCATCTCAGGGACCGATGGAATATCGTTATCAGCAACTGAGCGGCAATTCTTCCTACCCCCTTCCTGCATTTCCTTATCTCCTTTTTCTTCTTACTTTCCAAGTTTTATTTCTTTGTTTAAAAATTTTTCATTGGAATATAGCTGATTTACAACGTTGTGTTAATTTCAGATGTACAGCAAAGTGAATCAGTTATACATACACATATACCCTGCCCTCCTTTTCAGATTCTTCTCCCATATAGATTATTACAGAATATTGTATAGAGTTCCCTGTGCTATACAGTGGGTCCTTATTAGTTACCTAGAGCTCTGACAAACCTAGATAGCATATTTAAAAGCAGAGACATCACTTTGCCAACAAAGGTCCATATCATCAAAGCTATGGTTTTTCCAGTAGTCATGTATGGATGTGAGACTATAAAGAAGGCTGAGCACCAAAAAATTGATGCTTGCAAAATGTGGTGCTGGAGAAGACTCTTGAAAGTCCTTTGGACAGCAAGGAGATCAAATCAGTCAATCCTAAAGGAAATCAACCTTCAATATGCATTCGAAGGACTGATGCTTGAAGCTCCAATACTTTGGCCACCTGATTCAAAGAGCTGACTCATTGGAAAAAGACTAATGCTCGGAAAGATTGAAGGTAGGAGGAGAAGGGGGCAACAGAGGATGAGATGGTTGGATGGCATCACCGACTCAGTGGACATGAGTTTGAGCAAACTCCAAGAGATAGTGAAGGACAGGGAAGCCTGGCGTGCTGCAACCAATGGAGCCATAAAGAGTCGGACACAACTTATTGACTGAACAATAACAAGTGTGTATATGTCAATCCCAGTCTCCAAGTTTATCTCTCCTCTCCCTTACCCCCTAGTAATCATAAATTTGTTTTCTAGATCTGTAACTGTACTTTGTAATGGGATTTTATTTTGCCTGTAAAACCAGCTCTGATGTAAAAAGCAAGCCCACCCTTGGAGATGGTCTATTGTAGAAAGGACCAGTGATATGTTGGTAAATGCTTATCAGTGTAGCTGATTTCCAGCCACCAGCATGTTAACACTGAGGGCAGCCTTGGGAAAAGAGGCCCCAAAGCACCTTATTCTGCAGCACTTCCATTGTACAGTGACAACATAAGAAAATGCCATCAAGAGCATAGATAACAGTAAAATGTACTGACATAATCAGAAAGTGGAAAGGTGTGAGTATTTATTACCTTTTTTATATAATTTATGTAATTGTATTTTTAATATAGTTTTTATAATGGCTATACTGGCTAACAAAATTCCTGATAATTTAATAATTTTTTCTCATGATACTATGGGCTTCCATGGTGGCTTAGATGGTAAAGAATCCTCCTGCAATGCAAGAGATCTGGGTTCGTTCGATCCCTGGGTCAGGAAGATCCCCTGGAGAAGGGAATGACTACCCACTCCAGTATTCTTGCCTGGGGAATCCCATGGACAGGGGAGCCTGGCGGGCTACAGTTCATGAGGTCACAAGAGAGTTGGACATGACTGAGTAACTAACACTTTCACTTTTCATGATACTATAGGAGCTGGCTTCAGCTATTGAATAGGACGCTTTACTCAACCTGCCTTCAGGACCCAAACCCTCCCCATCCAGCCCTGAACCCATACAGCATCACTTCAAGCACTTCTTTTGCTAGCATCTTCAATCAGGAACATTTATTTGCTTGGAATGGCCAATTGTTTTGGTTAGTGGCAAAGAAGTGCAAAGATTTGTAAGAAAGAGTAGATAGACCAGAAAGAAGACTGGGACATCCTTTAACTCCCCCAAACCTAGAAACTTTTACTAAGTATCTTGAGTTACAGATGGACAGCCTGCTTCAATTTTATATTCTTGTATTTGGCTCACCACCTCCCAATGTCTTATAATTCAGTTTATACACACACACACACACACACACTCACAGTTTTATATTTTTATATTCTCTTGAAAAATCTGAAAGTCTCGGCCAGTATTACCATAGGACTACAAGCCCCTGGGTCTGAATAGTGACCCTTAAATGGCCTTGAGCTCTCCAATTCAATCTCTTCAATTTGCCAGTCCCTGGGGAGTGAATGAGTGGTCCCATTATAACCATGGCTGCCCCCCCAATCCCTGCTGCCACCCCGCATCCTGGCCATCTCTACACATCACCACAGCCCAAGTCCAACTTGCTTTCAGTCATTCATTGTCTGGCCTGTATGTCTCCTTCTCAACCTTCTTGATTGCACAAACAGCCTTTGAAGTCTCATTTCATACCAGAATTGTCTCGACTTTGGATGAAAGTTACTGATTCTTCTACCATTACTCTGGGCTTGTTTCAGTGGTAAAGAATCTGCCTGCCAATGCAGGAGCCACAGGTGATGTCTGTTAGCGAGTTTGAATCCTGGATTGGGAAGACCCCCTGGAGTAGGAAATGGCAACCCACTCCATTATTCTTGCTGGGATCCCATAATCCCATGGACAGAGGAGTCTGGTGGGCCTCCGTCCATGGGGTCGCAGAGAGTCAGACATGATTGAGCACGATGATTGAGACCATTACTCTGCTTGTTCTGCCTTCACCAACTGAAACAAATTTTTTATTTTTAAAAAACCACCAAAACACTTTTATGTGCCTTGATTTTATGAATATCTTATGAATGTACTATTTTCATTGCCCTGTTCTTTTACAAGTCCCTTTTAGATGGTCTGTTCTTGAAGGGCAGTGCTCAGGAATCATAGCCATTTAGCTTTCTTTGCATCTCACTTAGTAAAGAATCATGGACAGCTTTCTAAATGTTCTTTCATAGCTTCAAGAATGGGGATATTCACGGTGAGCTGATTGATGCATGCTTGTGAGTGGCAGCGTTTGAAACAATCACTCTATCTTAGAGCAAGTTCAGTTCAGTTCAGTTCAGTGGCTCAGTTGTGTCCAACTCTTTGTGACCCCATGAATCGCAGCATGCCAGGCCTCCCTGTCCATCACCAACTCCTGGAGTTCACCCAAACTCATGTCCATCAAGTCAGTGATGCCATCCAGCCATCTCATCCTCTGTCGTCCCCTTCTCCTCCTGCCCCAAATCCCTCCCAGCATCAGAGTCTTTTCCAATGAGTCAACTCTTTGCATGAGGTGGCCAAAGCATTGGAGTTTCAGTTTTAGCATCATTCCTTCCAAAGAACATCCAGGACTGATTTTCTTTAGAATGGACTGGTTGGATCTCCTTGCAGTCCAAGGGACTCTCAAGAGTCTTCTCCAACACCACAGTTCAAAAGCATCAATCCTTCGGTGCTCAGCTCTCTTCACAGTCCATCTCTCACATCCATACATGATCACTGGAAAAACCATAGCCTTGACTAGATGGACCTTTGTTGGAAAAGTAATGTCTCTGCTTTTGAATATGCCATCTAGGTTGGTCATAACTTTCCTTCCAAGGAGTAAGCGGTCTTTTAATTTCATTGCTGCAGTCACCATCTCCAGTGATTTTGGAGCCCCAAAAAAGTCTGACACTGTTTCCACTGTTTTCCCATCTATTTCCCATGAAGTGATGGGACCAGATGCCATGATCTTGTTTTCTGGATGTTGAGCCTTAAGCCAACTTTTTCACTCTCCTCTTTCACTTTCATCAAGAGGCTTTTGAGTTCCTCTTCACTTTCTGCCATAAGGGTGGTGTCATCTGCATATCTGAGGTTATTGATATTTCTCCCAGAAATCTTGATTCCAGCTTGTGCTTCTTCCAGCCCAGCGTTTCTCATGATGTACTCTGCATATAAGTTAAATAAGCAGGGTGACAATATACAGCCTTGATGTACTCCTTTTCCTATTTTGAACCAGTATGTTGTTCAATGTCCAGTTCTAACTGTTGCTTCTTGACCTGCATAAAGGTTTCTCAAGAGGCAGGTCAGGTGTGTGGATCTTAGAGCAAGAGCCCTCATTAAAGAGTAAGTTATGGTGCTAATAAGAGTGCTTTCAAATTTCTAGCAGTCTCCATGGCTTAGCAAATTACGTCTGCATCAGAGCTTATGCAGAAATTGTGCCAAGACACACTCTCAAAAATCCACAATCATTGTGCCTTTCTTTAAATGTCTTCTAAGTTGTGCATATATAATGCATAAACAAGTTCTAGCTATTTTGTGAATTAAGAGTAATGAAACAATATTTCAACTGCCTTATCCTCGCAAACAGAAACAACCACTAGCTTTTATTTCTAAACGTTTAATTCATCACCACAGCCACCGTCATCTGGACTACAGATGGCAGACATACTTTCTGGAAGTCTATTTCCAAGTAAACAGCATTTCCTTCAACGGTTCTGTAGAGAGAATACACAGTGTTTATATTCCTCTCAGCTCTTCTCTGCATTTTGCCCGAGATTATAAGCACATTTGGGAGGAGAACCAGCTCACTGAAGAACAAGTGTATTCTGTCAAATTGGGTTAGAAAGGAACACTAAACTCAGAGTAGAGGGAAAATCCTTATGAAGAGATTCTTTTGGTTGGGTTGGGGTTTTTTGTTTAATTTGCATATCGCTTACTCAGTCTTTTGTGAGGGCACAGTTATCATTTCCAGTTCTGTTTTCTTTGTTCATAAATTCCTGACCAGACATAATTCACTTAATTAACAGCTCTCTGAGTCAATTGAGTTTGCTGCCTTTGGGGACAGACGCCAGAGGGCCAGAAACTCCTGAGTGAGCTGGCGAGGCTCCAGAAGTGCATAATCACACACTTGGGCTGTTTCTGAAGAAACAGAACAGACCGGACGCAAACGACAGCAGCAGAGAGCGAGGCCGCTGTGACAGGAGGGGAGTCTCCCTCTGTCTTCAGTCTTGGAAGAGCTTGCTTTCCATGTATGTGTGAGCCCCAGTGACACACACAGACACAATGAGCTCAAAAATCAGAGCAGGCAGATGTCGGTAGCCAGCTCACTGGAATTTCTGGAACCAGTAATTTCAACCACTTAACATGAGCATTTGATCACTGGAAGTATGAAACATACAATCAAAAATAAAAAAAAATAGAATAGATAAAATGAAATGAATGGAAACCATCACATTACTGGGTTCACTGTGCTTTCAGGGATTTACACCTGTTTATAGCATGAGTACTAAGTTTTTATTTCTGAGGTTTGCTGTTACTAGTGTTGATTTCTGGGCTGCAAGATAACTGGGGCAAAGGTTGTTGGGGATCCTATTGAATGATCTGGCTGTGTGCTTTTAGAGAGCAATTCCATATTTCATATGGTGGATATTAAAGTGGGACAGGTGCCTTGGGGCCTGAAATGTTTATGACTGCTAATTACTGATTTTTTCTGTAGAAAAAATATATATGAAATTTTATTACCAGTACCATTTGAATATAAAGTAAATATAACAAAACATATTTACTAATCTATAACCCACTTGATTTCAAACAGTATTCTATACACAAAGTTACTATATCAATTATTATAATAGTTCAGTTTAAAGTAAACTTTAACTTTATGTTTATGTTTAACTTTAATAATTACTAATATTTAGTTGTACTTAACTGTAGCATATCTAAATGTTTATTTGGAAGTGGTAATAGATCAGAGGTCTTCTGATTATTTTTTATTTTTGATTTATTCATTTTTAATCTGAGGATAATTGCTGTACAATATTGTGTTGGTTTCTGCCATACATCAACATGAATCAGCCATAGGTATATATATGTTTCCTGCCTCTTGAACCTCCCTCCCACCTCCCACTCCACCCCACCCCTTTAATCAGCATTTTATGTCCTCTATATTTCCTTACTCCTGGGTTGATCTGATAGTTGACCAATAAGGAGTACCCAGAGGGAAAATTAATACTTTTTACAGGTAGATAGCACCATATCACCTGTGGTAAATGGTTGAATGTTGCTGTATGTTACCTTTTCTTGTGTTCCCTCCCATAAAGCATCCTGATTAGACAGGTCAAGCTCCACTTCTGAGTCAGAGAATCTTACAGACCAACTTCATTTATTCAAGCAACTGCTCTAGGAAAAGCAAAATGCTAAGCAGTGAAAGCAACCTACAAAATTTTGAGTAGTAAAAGGAAAAAAGTGGAAATGAAAGCAAAAGTCACTCAGTAATGTACAACTCTTTGTGACCCCATGGACTGTAGTCCACGGAATTCTCCAGGCCAGAATACAGGAGTGGGTAGCCTTGCCCTTCTCCAGGGGATCTTCCCAAACCAGAGATCAAACCCAGGTCTCCCGCATTGCAGGCAGAGTCTTTACCAACTGAGCCACAAGGGAAGCAAAGGAAAAAAGAGTGTAGAAATACAGATTATACGCTGTGATTTTGCAAAGAACTAACTGCGGCTGAGTAGTCCTGGCCTCAGAGCAGGGCTAGAAGCACAGTCCTTTTTTTGGCCCACTTGTTGTTTTTCTTTTTATTTTTTTTTTCTCTCTCTTTTTTTTTTTTTAATATTTTTATTTATTTTATTTTTTTAATTTTAAAATCTTTAATTCTTACATGTGTTCCCAAACATGAACCCCCCTCCCACCTCCCTCCCCATAACATCTCTGTGGGTCATCCCCATGCACCAGCCCCAAGCATGCTGTATCCTGCATCAGACATAGACTAGCGATTCAATTCTTACATGATAGTATACATGATAGAATGAACAATAAAACTGCAATAGGCAGCCGGGCCCACCTGCCATGTGACAGTGACCCCCCTCATCAGCACGTCTGATTTCCAGAGGCTGGAGTCCGAGGCAGCCTCGGCAAGTACACAGATTAATATATTTGCCCAAAACGGAAGAGTTTTTGAGCTGTCAGCCCTGGTTTTGTTCTTTACATAAGGTCTTTGAACCGAGATGGTAAAATTCTTGTCACTTCCATGTACGTTGTTGTTTTGGTACAAATGAAGACATGGGAGAGGGTGGTAATCATTCCTAAACTACTGAAACAAAGCAAGGTGGAGTCTATTATTCCAAGGGCCCTGGGAATTGAATTTCTTCAGAAACATTCGAGAAAGAAGGAAGCTAAATGTTAAAAGGCCTTAGTGTTGATTAAAAAGTGAGATCAGAAACAAACCAAAAATAAATAAAATGGATTCAGTATTTTACAATTAGGAGATTCTACACAGTGACACACAAACTTTTACGTTTTTGTATTCTCTTGAAAAATCAGAAAGTCTGGGCCAGTGTTAGCACGGGGCCACAATCCCTTGGGTCTGAGTACTGATCCTTAGATGGCCTTGAGCTTTCCAGTTCAAGTCAGTTTCACCAGTGCCTAGGCAGTGAGTGACTGATCTCATTACAACCATACCCCCTCCTCCCCCCATGTATCCTTCCTGCCTGGACAAGAAGACATTTGAGTCTCTGTCACAGAATTCCTCATGAGAACTCGGTCACTTCAGTCATGTCTGACTCTTTGGGACCCCATAGACTATAGCCTGCCAGGTTCCTCTATCCATGGGATTATCCCAGCAAAAATACTGGAGTGGGTTGCCATTTCCAACCCAGGGGATTAAACCCACGTCTCCTGCATTGGCAGGCAAATTCTTTACCACTGAGCCACCATAGAAATCCCATAGCATTCCTCATAGAAAATTTTCAGATCCTCTACTAAAACTATGTGACTATGAACAAGTCACATATCCTTCCCATCCTGTTTCCTCATCTCTGAATCAGGGATGATAATACCTGTAACAGTACACATATCTCGTAGTGTTGAAGTGTAGATCATACAGCCTGCAAAAGAGCTTCTCATGTGTTAGCTACTGTTGTTCATTTATTATTAAATAATTTTATAATTATATGAGTATTAATGATTGATCTAAAACCATTAAATGATGAGTCAAATAAGTTTCTAATTCTGATTTTTTTCTTCATTGTATATATAATGTCATCAGCAACACATCAAGAGTAATCAATGAACTGTAATTTAGAGGTGTAATTTGCTGATGGGGTCAGAAGCAGGTTTACTATAAAATTGACAAAATGTCAGAGCCCCTCATTTTTAATGGACCATTTCCAAGGCCTGGGAGAGAACCTAGAAATGAGTTCACCTAGTCATGTGCTTTTCTAAAATGTGTCAAAGTAAGATGGATTCACTGGTTAAGACAGTTGTCTCTTTCCACTCATTTTTCCTTTGTCATACTTGCCCTGTGATATCAGGGATTTTAGAGTGGCCTGCGGAGAAGGCAATGGCACCCCACTCCAGTACTCTTGCCTGGAAAATCCCATGGGTGGAGGAGCCTGGTGGGCTGCAGTCCATGGGGTTGCTAAGAGTCGGACATGACTGAGCGACTTCAGTTTCACTTTTCACTTTCATGCACTGGAGAAGGAAATGGCAACCCACTCCAGCGTTCTTGCCTGGAGAATCCCAGGGACGGTGGAGCCTGGTGGGCTGCCGTCTATCGAGTCGCACAGAGTCGGACACGACTGAAGTGACTTAGCAGCAGCAGCAGCAACAGAGTGGCCTAGCTTTTGGGAGATACAGATAAAGGGAGCTGAGCAAAGGAAGCATATGTTTTTGGTTTAATGGAGTATATTTATGTAGCTTGTGGTCTCTTCTGGCATTGTTACTTATTGCAAGGTATCCAGGTATAAAGATGACTTCCAGGAAAACCACTGTTGTCCACCAGGCTGACTCACCAACGGTAATACAAACTGTAGGGTCAGAGATGAGGCTGCAACATGAAAGTGCTCTAACCACTCAGCCCTAGATATGGGGGCCATGTGGGGGAAACAAGGTTTGGAATGTATGGGCCGAAGCTAGTCTGCAGAAATCTCTTTTAATTATCAGACTCGCAAAGCAAAATTGTTAGTGGAAGATTTGGTTTGCTACAATACTTACCGAAATAGGAGTTTTGTCAGAACAGATAAAATCATTCAGAATATACAATTTTAAATACTCTATATGTTTCTTTTTTGTGGAAATCATGCAAATATGAGTTTATAAGAATTCTTAACCTTATAGAGCAAAACTGTGGCAGTACCTCATGCATCTGAAATGTCTGTGTGGCATTCTGTGCTTTCTGCAATGCATTAACTTGTTCCTCAACAAGCTTTACTGTTGTTGTTACTCAACATCTTGTCCTGACAGTAGTTCCAGAAGAAACTACCTATAACACTGACATTGGCATAGTGAGTCTGCACACAAATTGTCTAAAAGCAGTAAGATGACCCAAAGAATAGAGGGTCCCAGTGATAAAAATTCCTACATATATCCATCAACAAGTTAATGTATGTAAGATGGAAATTGTTTGATAGATAACCAGTAAGGACCTACTGTTCCCTACTGTATAGGGAACTATAATAAATATTTTGTAATAACCTAAAGGAAAAGAAGCTGAAAAAGAATAGATATATATGTATAATTGGACACCTTGCTGTATACCTGAAGCTAACCTGACACTGCAAATCAACCATACCTCAATTTTTTAAAGTTGTTTTATTACCAATTTATATAGCTCTATAGAAGGCAGGAGCAATTAAACTGTATTTGAAATGCACTTTTGCAAACCTTAAATTCAGATTGTGTACATTGTTCTGAATTGTGGACTATGCCAAAATTTAAATAAAATGAAATTAAGTATCCTACTGCAAGCCAAAAACCTATTCTGAAAGAAAGAAGACTGTTCACTTCAGTTCAGTTGCTCAGTCGTGTCTGACTCTTTGCGACCCCATGAATCGCAGCACGCCAGGCCTCCCTGTCCATCACCAACTCCCGGAGTTCATTCAAACTCACGTCCATTGAGTCAGTGATGCCATCAGCCATCTCATCCTCTGTCGTCCCCTTCTCCTCCTGCCCCCAATCCCTCCCAGCATCAGAGTCTTTTCCAACAAGTCAACTCTTCACATGAGGTAACCAAAGTACTGGAGTTTCAGCTTTAGCATCAGTCCTTCCAAAGAAATCCCAGGGCTGATCTCCTTCAGAATGGACTGGTTGGATCTCCTTGCAGTCCAAGGGACTCTCAAGAGTCTTCTCCAACACCACAGTTCAAAAGCATCAGTTCTTCGGCACTCAGCTTTCTTCACAGTCCAACTCTCACATCCACACATGACCACAGGAAAAACCATAGCCTTGACTAGATGGACCTTTGTTGGAAAAGTAATGTCTCTGCTTTTGAATATGCCATCTAGGTTGGTCATAACTTTTCTTCCAAGGAGTAAGCATCTTTTAATTTCATGGCTGCAATCACCATCTGCAGTGATTTTGGCGCCCCCAAAAATAAAGTCTGACACCGTTTCCACTGTTTCCCCATCTATTTCCCATGAAGTGATGGGACCGGATGCCATGATCTTCGTTTTCTGAATGTTGAGCTTTAAGCCAACTTTTTCACTCTCCTCTTTCACTTTCATCAAGAGGCTTTTGAGTTCCTCTTGAGCCTCAAAATGGTCAAATTCTCCTACTGGGTCTGAAGGAAATGGAAATCTCTTGGCAGCAACATCGTAAAAAGATAGATATATTGACTAGAATGAGAATGCTTTCAGAAGGAAAAGCAGTGAAAGAAAAAGAACGTTAAGAAGGGGAATTGTGTGTATGTCAGCCCTCTTCTCCCAGTTCGTCCCGCCTATGTCCAGTCTGCTCTCTACATCTGCATCTCTATTCTTGCCCTGCAAATAGGCTCATCTGTACCATTTTCCTAGATTCTACATATATACATTAACATATGGTATTTGCTTTCCTCTTTCTGACTTACTTCACTCCACATGACAGACTCTAGGTCCATCCACATCTCCATCACGTGACCCAGTTTTGTTGAGTTTTGCTTTTATGGCTGAGTAATATTCCATCGTATATATGAACCACATTTTCTTTATCCACTCACCTGCGGATGGACATATAGCTTGCTTCCATGTCCTGGGGTACACATGTATACATGTAGCTGATTCACTTCACTGTATAGCTGAAACTAACATTGTAAAGCAATGTTGTAAAGCAATTGTAAAAGAACATTGCAAAGCAACTGTACACAATGAAAGACATTTTTAAAATAAATTTTTTTAAAAAGAGGAGAGAAATTATAAGTCCACCAGAGCATTCCAGATAGTCAGCAACCGCTTATCTTGAGGAAGAAGTTGATTTTGTTAGGAACCATGTCTTCTTTCCTCATGTTGTTACAGAAAGCAATAAAATGTTCAACATTGTTAATGACAGCAGTTTTTCAGAACTGTGATCCTCATAATATGTAGAGAGAAATGAACAGAATGCAAAATAAACAAAAAGTCTTAAACAGATATTTTGAGAAGAAAAAAAAATGCACCTTATTTTGAGACCCGGACTAGCCTAGCCCAACAATAAAATTGCATGAATCATTTTAAACTGTTTTCAGTGAGACAGACACAACTGACGCAAGACAAGTGCCCAGTCTGAATGACCATATTGCGAACTCTCAAGTCCTGGAGATGACAATGAGTACAAGGAGGCTGTGTTTACTTGTTTTATATGCAAGTCAAGCCAAACAAAGCACACTGAATCAGCATTTTAAGACCAAAGACAACTCAGCATTATTCCTGGAGTGCTAAACCAAAGACAACTCAGCATTATTCCTGGAGTGCTAAACCAAAGACAACTTAGTATTATTCCTGGAGTGCTAAAAAGTAGTTACAGTTGTTAAATTTTAAGTGAAAGTTTTGTCCTTCAGGGTCATAATGAAAAGTTAAATTCTTAAAAATAATACAAATTTAGTGTGAATCATGTTGTTCTTGAATTTAATCCATTGTTGTGTCAGGACTTAGGAAAAAATGTTGAAGTGAAAAAAAACAAGTGTGACTTACTTTTCCAAACATTTCAAAAAATTTTGAAATAATGGGAGAATCCATACAAAATGAAGTGGAAAACCAAACACCACCTACCATTCCATTACTGTAGATTCTACCCTGGTTACTTGGCAATAACAATGCACACTTGTTACAAAAGGAAATCCTATGAGCAGTTTTAAGCTTTTTTTTCCCCCTCTGGCCAAACGAAAATCATCTATTTGTGAGTTTCTTAAATCAATAAAATATGTTCTGGACAATTGCAACCTGTCATTGACAACCATTTGCCATCAGTTGTGTGGCAGCATAGCAGTTATGAGAGATGAGAACCAAGATCTGTGTGAATATGTAACATGTGTTTCTCCATCTCTTCATCTCATCAGACAGAAAGTTGCTTCTTAGGACCAGAAGTTATTAATTACTTTGGCATTTTATAATAGTTTTGTTTTCTTTCCAGATCCATCTGACTGATGGAACAAATGAAACACGTATGCTATCCTGGATCACTTTGGAAGAGTAAGTATAGCAAGATGGTCCATGTCTAATAGCACTGGAGCTAAGAACATAGATGAGGCAAGACTGGCCCGTTTATGTTGGGGGCTGGAGAATGGGTTCGCTATATTGTCTATTTATTTTTATATATGTTAAAAATTAAAAATAAGTTAACGTTTTTTGGTTTGGTGGTAAAAGGAAAAAGCTGATTTCCTGTTCATTCAAGTTATGTACAGACCCAGATTTATTCATTAACTCACTTCCTCTAGCAGAAGCTACAAAATTTGGGGGGAAAAGCTCCTTATGTCATTTCTCCCTTTTCTATAGATTTCATGCTCAAAAGCTGATGGGCTATAAGAAAAGCAATAAAGATGAACAACAAAATAAATAGACATATATGGGGGCACTGAGAAGCAAATTGTAGGGAAAAATTTTCAGAGCATGATAAAAACACCAATTCATTACAAGATAAACTTCTAATAGAAGTAATAAACAGGGTATTTGATTGTTTGCTGTTCCATCCAATTAATGGAAAAGAATTATATGAACAATGAAGAAATATTTATAAGATTTGTTTCTTGGATAAGAAATACTAATATCAACGAAGATAATCTGAAATTCACACCACATTTTCATCACTACAGAAATCTTCCTTGTCCCAATTTTCAGTCAACCTCCCCACCTCCATTCCCACAATAGACAACCAATCAGTATTCTCATTTCTGACTTACAGCTTAGTTTTGACTGTTCCAGGCTTTAATATAAATAGCATAATATACTGTTCCCTCTTCTGTGAATGTCTTCTTTCAAGTCAGGGTACTATTTGTAAGATTAATCCCTGTTTTATACATATCACAAGAGGGACCGTGCTGAAAACAGCCTCCCAATGACTCCCTTTCCTGTTACCTCATCCTTTTATAATGGAAAATTGCTACCCCTGCCATCACGTGACAAGGTCTATATACTACCCCATGAGACAGACTGCTTTTATGACTTGATTGACCAATAAAATGTGATGGAAGTGATATTCTTTGACTTCTGAATCCAAGCCTTAACAGAGCTTATAGCTTCTACTTTATGTCTTGGAAGAAGAGGGTGAATGTGCGTGCTCCGTCATGTCCGACTCTTCACGTCCCCATGGACTGTAGCCTGCCAGACTCCTCTGTCCATGGGATTCTCCAGGCAAGAATACTGGAGTAGGTAGCCGTTTGTTTCTCCAGCAGCCATATAAGGAAGTTCAGGCTATCCTGCTGAAGAGACAGGCCACATTTATAGAGAATGGCCCTAGAGGATGGGAAGACCACCTGGATAAAGGGCCCCATGGAGGTAGGTGTCCAGCCCACTGCCAGCATCAAGCCACCAGGAGGTGAGTGAGGCTCTCTTGGTTCCATCCAGCAACTGAATATAAATGCAAGTCAGCCCAGGCAGAAATGCCACTCTCTTAACCTACAGAAATAATACACCATAGTTGTTTTAAGTCATTATATTTTGAAGTGATTTGTTACACAGCCCCAGATAACTGATATACAGTGGTTTGTTCCTTTTCATTGGTCAGTAGAATTTCATTGAATGGGTATACCATCATATAATTCAGCAATTCATTTCCTTAGTTGTTTTTTCTCCCCTAATTTTGACAGTTATGGAACAGTTGCTATGAAAATCCTTATACAGTTTTTTTTTTTCAAGTGGACCATTTTTAAAGTCTTCATTGAATTTGTTACAATATTGCTTCCTAATATTTTTGGTTTGCTTTCTTGGCCCCGAGGCACGTGGGATCTAGTTCCCTGAACAGAGATCAAAAATGCATTCTCTACATTGGAAGGTGATCTACTGGATCTCCAGGGAAGTCCTTTGTACAGGGTTGTTGTTGGTTTTATTTTTTCTTAAGTGAGTGTATTTTTATTTCCCTAAGAGTTGAATTGCTAAATTATATTTTAAATATATGTTTAAACTACCAGATTGATTCCCAAAGTACTTGTCTTTATACATTTCCAGCAATAGTGCATGAGAGTTGCATTTGTAACTTCCCCCAATACTTAGTATTGTCTGTTTATTCTATTTCTAATTTTAGCTATTCTAGTTACCGTAAATTATGCTTTTAATCTGCATTTCACTGATGTTTAGCATCTTTTCATGTGTGCATTGGCCACTTTTATCATTATAATCATATAATTTCTTTTGTGAAGTATGTTTTGGTTTTTGCAATTTTTTTAACAAGATTACTCATTTTTCTATTAGTTAGCAGTTGGAATTATTTATATATACTGGGTATGAGTCTTTTATGAGATATTTGTATTGCAAATATTTTCTTCCAGTTATAGCTAGCTTTTTCTTTTATCACCTTAATGAAATCTTTTGATGCATGGGAATTTTGTATATGATGGACTATACTTTATAATTACTATTTTTCATCTACAAAACATGTGCCATCTGTGTCACAAAGATCTTCTATGTTTTCCTCTAGAAGTTTTTGAGTTCTAAGTTTTGTGTGTGTGTTCTTAAAACCTTATTCTTTTTTTAAAGAATTCTTTTCCATTATGGCTTATCACAGTACAATTTGATCTTGTTTATCCATCCTATATATACCAGTTTGCATCTGCCAATCCCAAACTCTCAATTCAGCCTTCTCCCAGCCCGCCCACCCAGCCTTTTCTTTTCTGCTCTCTGTGTCTGTGAGTCTGTTTCTGTTTTACAGACAGGTCCATTTCTGTCATATTTTAGATTCCACATAGAAGTGATGTCATACGGTGTTTGTCTTAGAGATCTCTTTCTGATTTACTCCACTTAATATGGTAATATCTAGGTGCATCCCTTGCTGCAAAATGGCATTATTTCATTCTTTATGGCTGAGTAGTTGAGTTTTAACTTTTAGCTCTATGTAGCATTTATATCGGAGAAGGCAATGGCACCCCACTCCAGTACTCTTGCCTGGAAAATCCCATGGACGGAGGAGCGTGGAAGGCTGCAGTCTATGGGGTCGCTGAGGGTTGGACATGACTGAGCGACTTCACTTTCACTATTCACTTTCATGCACTGGAGAAGGAAATGGCAACCCACTCCAGTGTTCTTGCCTGGAGAACCCCAGGGAAGGAGGAGCCTGGTGGGCTGCCATCTATGGGGTCGCACAGAGTCGGACACGCCTGAAGCGACTTAGCAGCAGCAGCCAGTGTTCTTGCCTGGAGAACCCCAGGGAAGGAGGAGCCTGGTGGGCTGCCATCTATGGGGTCGCACAGAGTCGGACACGCCTGAAGCGACTTAGCAGCAGCATTTCTATAGAAAAATATACCTGAATGTACATGCATAGCCATCTGCTTCTCTGACTGAACCCTGACCGATACACAGCCCCAGCAGCAGAGAGGCTGACACTGCAGTTTAGACCTGGAGCAGAACTTTCTCTTTTTCTCAGTTCCACATTTTTGTTGTTGTTGTTATTGTTAATAGGGTGGTAGTAGTACATGAACCATGTTGGCTGAGACGGCAAAGAATCTGCCTGCAATGCAAGAGACCCCAGGTTGACCCCTGGGTTGGAAAGATCCCCTGGAGAAGGGAATGGCAACCCACTCCAGCATTCTTGCTTGGAGAATCCCACAGACAGAGGAGCCTGGGCGGCTACAGTCCATGGGGTCGCAAAGAGTCGGACCCAACTGAGCAACTAACACACTTAACACACACACACATGCTGTCCTTTTGGCTTCAGCCTGAGTGAGGTTTCCCGTGTGTCTGTGTTAGGTCATTCTGTTCTCTGGACTCCCAGCCCCTGATCTTTCCTCACGGGGTTAGAAATGGAAACACTGACTTCCTCTACAGTTTCTCTGGAGTGTAGCTATTTTAGTCTATTCAGGGTGCTTTAGCAAAACACAATAGACTGGGTAGCTTATAAATAACAGAAATTTATTTCTCCTGGTTTTGGGGGCTGGGAGTCCTAGATTAGGGTATCATCATGATTGATGGGGGCTTTCCTGGTAGCTCAGATGGTAAAGAATCTGCCTACAATGCAGGAGACCCAAGTTAGATCCCTGAGTAGGGAAGATCCCCTGGAGATGGGAATAGCTACCCATTCCAGTATTCTTGCCTAGGAAATCCCGTGGATGGAGGAGCCTGGTGGGCTACAGTCTGTGGGGTGGCAAAGAGCTGGACGTGACTGAGCACCTGTCACTTTCACGGTCAAGAGAGGGGCTTCTTCTGGGATGCAGACTCTCCTTGTTTCCTCCCATGGGGGAAGGGAGCAAGGAGTCTCCTTGGAGTCCCTTTTACAAGGGCACCAATCCTATTCTTGAGGGTAGAACTCTCATGACCTAATCACGACCTGATCATGTCCTACTGCTAAGTCACTTCAGTCATGTCCGACTCTGTGCGACCCCATAGATGGCAGCCCACCAGGCCCCCCCGTCCCTGGGATTTTCCAGGCAAGAACACTGGAGTGGGTTGCCATTTCCTTCTCCAATGCATGAAAGTGAAAAGTGAAAGTGAAGTCGCTCAGTTGTGTCCGACTCTTCGCGACCCCATGGACTGGAGCCTACCAGGCTCCTCCGCCCATGGGATTTTCCAGGCAAGAGTACTGGAGTGGGGTGCCATTGCCTTCTCCGGATCATGTCCTAGGTGGGGTCCTAATCAGACCCCACCCCCCGATACCATCCCCTAGGGGTTCTATGTATAAATTTGGAGGGACACACACATTCAGACCATAGCAAGTGACTCCTTGCATACTAGAAGCTATCTGAGCAGCAATCAGATGTTACAAGCTCAAGGAATTGAGGGTTTTAAATTACGAATTTTATGTGTTTTAAACAACAAGCTTTGGGGAAATAAAAGAAACATGAGATAATCCTTCTTTTCCCCATCTTAGTCACAAATCAACCTGTCTTCACTATAGATGGGAACTTTTTATAGCATATTAGCCTTGGGGTTTAGTATAATGGTTTAGTTTGATTAATGAATGGAATTAGTCTGGAAAAAAATATCGAGGTTGAAGGCATTATTTATTGCCAGATATATTCTGTTTTATAAACAGAAATGCAAGTGAACTTCTTGTTCCCCAGACCTGGGGTGCTAGGGAATCATTCATCACAGCTGTCTTCCCTACAGCTATGAGTTCCCAACAAATGCTAGCATTCCAGGTCTGCATCGTCCAAAACCCCATCCCTCAGATAAGAACAACGCTCACACTGATTACAAGCTCAACATATCTGCATGTAGCTCATCTCCCGAGAAAGAAATGCTTTCTAAATGGTTAGTACAATTTTCTTTATTGCTAGCCACTAGGCTTCTGTCTTATCTTAACAAAAGACAGAAAAAGGAAGTTCGAAGATAAGCCATTTTTCACATAAAGAACAGCCTAGAAGCATTTACAAATGGGAGCAATTTAGACCATATCCCTTCCCATGATTTACAGCAAAAATCTGGAAGACCTGGGTTACTGCCTCCACAGCTGCTCCCTGCTTCTTCTTCTTCTTTTTTTTTTCCCCCAGATGAAGGAATCAATAAACTCAAATGGAATTCAAATGGAATTAATATCATTGCCTGAATCACTCAATTCGCATAGAGGACTTCAAGTTAAATGGTAGCCTTTTGTCCTAGAAAAGAAAGTTAATCAAACTATCTTGCAGCTCCTCAGCAAACTGTGTGATTTGTTCCTAGAGCATGTCTTACACAGAAGTAAAAACAGTTTGCCAGTTACCAACCTCACAGCATTCAGCAAAACTCTCCAGTAATCCCACATTTTAAAATATATGTCTTTTCTTGAGCAATCTGTTAAACCATTGCTTCAGTCCTTCAAAAGTAACCATAACTTTACCCCTTTTCACTTCACATAGGCTCAGCATGATCAATGACTCTTCAAATATAAAGAGGTATCGTTTACCATCTCAGCAGAGACCACCCACCAGTGAAGTGAATCTGTTCGTTCTTCTCCAGGTGTGCTGTGAGGTTAAAATGCCCAAGACGTAATGAAGCAAGTGGTATTATTGTATTAGTCCTTGAAGTCTGAACAGATATTTTCTTTCTAGGGCAATTCTAACAACTCATAATTAAATGTCAGAATACTAATAAAACACCAGAAAATTATTTTAAAATAAAACAAAAAGAGAGAGGAAAAATTTGGATGTCAACCTTTAGCAGATAAGAAACTTAGGTCCATGTGGATGTTTGGAAAGGTTTCTAAAAGTTTTTTCAAGCAAAGCTGAACATCCAGCACATTCACTACCTTACTGAGCATTTGGCTTCTGTCTAGTTGAGATCTTAAGTACAACTTCTCTCAGTTTCCCCAGGGAAATGACTTACCTTAGCTCCAGGCTGAGTATAAACGAAACAGGCTGGGACGTGGAACCTGGAATCCTTTGCTGCAATGCTTGCACTGGACACACAAAATAGAAACTCTAAAGGACTAAAGACGAATGCATGTGCAGTTGGGGCAAATCATGGACAAGATACAGAATGATCAACACCCCCACCACTGCCCTCGCCACCCACAGCCATTTCTGAAGAGCCGGGAGCAAAAATAGTGTTTGACGCAAAACCCAGAGACTGCGCATGCGCCTGGCACTCAACACCGCTAAAGGGGAGTGAGACCACCTAAGCCACCCCTCTACCCTACCCCTGGACACATTCTTACCCTCGCCTCATATAAGAAGCAAGCTCTCCCTCTTTTCGGGGAGTGAGCAAGGGAGACTTGTGTATTCTTGCTCCCCTCTGCTATAACAGGAGCCCCAGTAAAACTTTGCCTGAGTTTCTTGTTTGGTCTGGAATCAATTTCTATTGATTGAGGAAGGCCAAGAACGCTGGTGGGTCTTACAGGAAGGAATGGGGCTTGTTCATGAATCTGTGTTTTCCCTCCTTCATGTAGCGCCATAGAAGTCAGGACATATGCTGATGTTTATCACCCAACCAACACATCCCCCAGGGTCAGCACAGACACTCCCAACTGGGAGACTGATTTATGTGCGGTATGTGTGGCTACAGTCATGGAGAGCGCTTGGTAAGAGGGTTATACCTTTTCTGAAAGGGTTGGAAAATTAGTATGAGAGGAAAGAACAGCACAAACTACTCTTTCACCCTTGATCCCAGATCTCAGGTAAAGGCTGAGACTGTGGAAGGAAGAGAGAGCAGGGTCAGGGATCTTCCAGGTCTCTGTCACAGCCTGAGGCTGTGGACCACTTCTTTCTTTCTTTTGCATCCATACATTTACTAAAATTAAGGCAAGTTTAAGTTAGACTTTGTTCCATTTTTTGCTTTTTCTAATTTTTAAATTTTTTAAACTGGAGGATAATTGCTTTACAATGTTGTGTTAGTTTCTGCCATAGAACAGCGTGAATTAGCCATACGTACAAGGAGACGACAAAGGACAAGATGGTTGGGAGGCATCACTGACTCAATGGACATGAGTTTGAGCAAGTTCTGGGAGATGGTGAAGGACAGGGAAGCCTGGTGTGTGGCAGTCCATGGGGTCACAAGGAGTTGGACACAGCTGAGCAGCTGAACAACAATACATATATCCCCTCCCTCTTTTTCACTTTTATTACATTTATTTATTATTAATTGGGGGATAATTGCTTTGCAGTATTGAGTGGGTTGCTGCCATACATCACCATGAATCAGCCATAGGTATACATATTTCCCCTCCCTCTTGAACCTCCCCCCCATCTCCCCATCCCACCCCTCTAGACCATCACGGAGCACTGATCGGAGCTCTCTGTGCTATACAGCAGCTTCCCACTAGCTATCCGTTTTGCACATGGTGGTGTGTATATTTCAATGGTACTCTCTCAGTTCATCCCACCCTCTCTTTCCCCTGCTGTGTCCATAACTCCGTCCTCTAATCTGCACCTCTAGTCTGGCTGTGGGACCACTTCTGTGTTCTGTAGCATCATGATCTCGTTTCACGTTGATGTGGGGTCCTGACAAGTAGCATCTTAATAGCCTCACATAGTATCCGTCCTCAAAGGCTGAGTAGCCTTCACTTACCTTCTGCAACCCTTTAGAAGAGGTCTGCTGAGTCAGAATTTTCTCTGGGGTGTCCATCAGACTAAATCAGCCCTGAAGAGCAAAACAAATACAACACAGAGAGACCATCAAAGAGAACAAAAACAGAAAGCACATATAGAAATGAAAGATAGCAGAGAAATACGAGTCAGTATCCCAAAATTGATGGGCTTTACAAGTCTCTGATGAGCTGTTTATAAATAGAGAAAACCAGCCCATACTTATTTTTAAAAATTCAAAATGAACCCAAAGTGTCTTAAAGTATATAGTTTAAGGGATTAATATTAAGGATCCATTACAAATCAGTGGATTGATAATTAGTGTGAAAGCAAAGACTTAGTATTCACTATGAACTTTATTGCTCCATAGGAGCCTCAACTCTTAGTTCCAAACATATGCCAAAATATGTACTGTTTTGTTATTAAAAATAACATTGTTCATCCTATTTACATGATTCACATAACTACTGAAGGCCATTTGCTGCTGGGTATGCTCTGGGGAGAGCTTCCCAGGTGATACTAGTAGTAAAGAACCCGCCTGCCAATGCAGGAGACATAAGAGACATGGGTTCAATCCCTGGGCCAGGAACAGCCCCTGGAGAAGGGCATGGCAACCCACTCCAGTATTCTTGCCTGGAAAATCCCATGGACAGAGGAGCCTGGCGGGCTACAGTCCAGGAGGCCCCAAAGAGTCGGACACGACTGAAGCAACTTAGCACTCAGGCACAAGCTCTGGGTATTGAGCATAGATTCATGCCATCTGAGTCTAACCTATTTTCTCTAGAGAGATCTGCTTATTTTTTATTCCTTTCAATTTATACCATAATTTATGATTTAGGCTATGAAGTCTTTCTACCTTGCTAGTTATTGCTAACATTCACCTGTCACCTGAAAGTTTGACGGCCTTCTGCTAAGGGGAAGGTATACCGGGAAGGCAGGCTCATTTTGACATCCAGCATTGGAAAGATATATTTTCTGCATGAAAATCAAATCACTCATCCAAACTCATAAGAGTTTTTGTACAATTCACACAGTCTTGTTCATGTTGTCGTTCATTATTAGAAGAATGGAGACCTGACCATATAACTTGTTGCATTTCACTCAGATTTTGGAATGCTTGAAGAAATGTTAATTTTTTGAGATGTTAAGTGAGAAAAATGTAGCTTTTTAATATAAAAACATATGTGAGCACTTTTTAAGCTTGAATGATAAAAACAGTGTAAAAGTATAAAAATCATAATTGATGATAGTTTTTCATTATATAAGGTAATATCCTTATTATGGAAAATGTAGAAAATATAGAACAGTATAGAGAATATAAAAATTACCTTTAATATCATAGCTGAGGTTTACAACTTCAAATATTATAGTATTGTCTTCTCATTATATTTGTAGCATTAGATAATCTTTTTAAATTGTGATCATAGTATTTGTACAGCTTTGTAGATTCACTGTAGATCCGCATCATTACATATTAAATATTCTTCTAAAACACGACTATGAATCGTTAGATAATAATCTATCATGTGTTTGTACTATTATCAGAAACAATCTCCTAATGATATTCCAAGGAAGAAATGGAAAATATAAACTTTTCTCTATCTCATCTGAGAAAATGTTTCACATAATTATGTGAAGTAGGAGTGAAGTGATATATTAATATTTGCTAAATGTTTAGTTGGGCTCCCCTGGGAGTTGAGACAATAAAGAATCCACTTGCAAAGCAGGAGACCCAGATTCAATCCTTGGGTCGGGAAGAGATGGGAAGGGTTAGCCACTACAGTATTCTTGCCTGGAAAATTCCATAGACAGAGGAGCCTGGTGGGCTACAGTCCATGGGGTGCAAAGAATCGGACACGACTGAGCGACTAACACAGACACACACACACATATTTAGCTGTAATTCTTAATAATATTTAGTATTGTCTCTGTATTTGTGCAATTTCCTTATTTGAACATATTGTACTAACATTTGTATGATCTTTATATGATCAGGATTTGCTCCAAGTGCTTTCCACAACATGTTAATTTTATTGTACAGTTGGTATGTATTTTTTCATTTATATACATATTTTACATGTATATATGTTTTATATGTTGCATATGTAATGTATGTTACGTGTATATATATATTTCTTACATATACATGTACACACTGAGGTGGGCATGAGGACTGGTGAAGCAACACTTCAAATGCTTTGTTTTCCTCTTTGTTGTTGTTTTGTTTTTGTCTTTTCAAAGGAGAAGATCTGCCATTTCAAGGATGCCTTACACTTTTCTGCCTACAGAAATCTTGGTCACCTTGATGTAGGTGTCTTCCTTTAGGAAGGGAAGTCACTTGAGTGATGTCCCCTTGATGATGTAAATATAGATGATTCTCATTACTCATGGTAGTTCTACAAAGTCACTGCAAAACAGACTTAGTGAATATTGAACAATTGCTCCTAGGGTAAATACAGAGTTAGGTTCCTAAGAGCCTCTGGTCACAACATTTTCATTAACTGATCACTGCATATCTTTCTTTTATGTACATTTCTATTTAAAGACAAGTTATTAAACATACATTGTTAATTAACATTGAACTCACAGCTGACATCACTTTAACTGATGCCTGAAGGAAGCTTATCTAACACACATATCTTATCCATGACACACAGCACAGCCTTCTAGTATTTAGGTACACAAGTTAGCACTTTAGCACTACACTTGGGGGCATTTTAAATCACCAACAAAATGCACAAAAATGCAAATATATATATATATATATATATATGTGTGTGACCAAATAGACCACACAAGAGTGATTTTACCTCCCTATGCAGGAGACAAAAGAGACATGAGTTTGATCCCTGGGTTGGGAAGATCCCCTGAAGGAGGAAATGGTAACCCACTCCAGTATTCTTGCCTGGAAAACTCCGTGGACAGAGGAGCCTGGTGGGCTGCAATTCATGGGGTTGCAAAGAGTCAGACACAACCAAGCACACACAGACGGAGAAAGGAACTGAAACAGGAAAGGAAAACGGGTATTAGGAAAAATGTTTTCCACTAACGTAAGGAAAGGGTGCAATAAAATACTCTGGCCAGACCACATCTGATTAGAAATAATACACTAAAGTTCCCTGGTGGGCCAATGGGTTAAGAATCTGCCTGCCAGCGCAAGAGACATAGGTGAGATCCTTGAGACATAGGGAAGATCCCACATGCTGCTGAGCGGCTGGGTCTGTGCACCCCAGCTCCTGAGCCCACCCTCTGGACCCACAACTACTGAAGCCCACTTGCCTAGAATCTGTGCTCCGCAACAAGAGAAATCACCACAATAAGAAGCCAGTGCATGGCCACTAGAGAAAGCCTGCCCAGAGCAAACCCAGTGAGGCCAAAAATAAATAAAGATTAAAAAGAAGAAGAAGAAGAAATAATACCCATTAGGATACAGATCTAGTGTCTGGAGAAATTTGCAAATTTCTTTGTTCAAAAGAACTTCCTAGGGACAAAAGAATGGAGAAGTCCCTTCTTTCCCTGTTGTGGTCCAGCATTATCAAACTTTACCTTGTGGATGGCCAATGATTCTAGTTGAGCTTTGCTGCCAGGAAAGTTGGGAAGGACTCTTGAAAGAAAACTAAACATAGAGTCCCCCGGACTGGAAATCTGTGCTCAGTATAGAAATCCTAGTTTGGCACAGAGAGGAGTTGATCTGAAAAGTGTAGCAGAGACTAGCACCTTCTGATCTCAGTCACCCTGGTATTGGGGCATTCTTCGGGAACAATGATAGCTCAGTTGGTAAAGAACCCGCCTGCAATGCAGGAGACCCGGGTTTGATCCCTGGGTTGGGAAGATCCCCTGGAGAAAGGAAAGACTACTCAGTCCAGTATTCTGGCCTGGAGAATTCCATGGACCGTATCATCCATGGAGTTGCAAAGAGTCAGACACGACTGAGTGACTTGCACGTTCACTTTCACTTTGGGAACAATGACCAAGTGAATATAAATAACAGGGTCTTAGCAGTGGTACCCATGATTAGGACAATTTCCTCCAAAGTATGGTATTTTTTCCCCAAAGTATGGCACTTAAGGAATGGTATTATTCTCCCTAAATTACTTATTATAATTTTTGTAATTTTTTTTTTAAATTCTTTAATCTTTTTATTTTTATCTCTTGATTGTGCTGAGTCCTTGCTGCTGCACACGGGCTTTCATTAGTGGCTGTGTATGTGCATGAAAGTCGCTCAGTCATGTCCGACTCTTTGTGACCCCATGGATGATACAGTCCATGGAATTCTCCAGGCCAGAATCCTGGAGAGGGTAGCCTTTCCCTTCTCCAGGGGATCTTCCCAGCCCAGGGATCGAGCCCAGGTCTCCTGCATTGCAGGCGGATTCTTTACCAGCTGAGCCACAAGGGAAGCCCAAGAATTCTAGAGTGGGTAGGCTATTCCTTCTCCAGCGGATCTTCCTGACCCAAGAATCGAACCAGGGTCTCCTGCATTGCAGGCAGATTCTCTACCAACTGAGCTATTTCTGTGAGCAGGGGCTAGTCTTCATTGTGGTGTGTGGGCTTCTCTTGTGGGGCACAGGCTTTCAACACAGGATTCAGTAGCTGTAGTACGGGGGCTCGGTAGTTACGGCTCACAGGCTCTAGAGCAGGGCTCAGTAGCTGTGGCACATGGGCTTGTTTGCTCTGAGGCCTGTGGGGTCTTCCCAGATCAGAGATCGGACCCATGTCGCCTGCCCTGGCAGAAAGATTCTTATCCACTGTACAGCCAGGGAAGTCCCTCTTTGTCAGTGTTTTAAAAGTACCAGAATTCATTGAATTCTCCTGTTTTCTTCCTAAATTTCTGGCCAAGATTTCCTGCTCTGATTAACCAGGGATTTTGGAACATTCTTGGGAATATCCACAGCAATTGGTGCAGATTTCTTCTCTCCTTCTGGTGGGGGAGGGTGTTGCTGCTGCTGCAGCTAAGTCGCTTCAGTCGTGCCCGACTCTGCGCGCTGCTTCCCCATAGACGGCAGCCCACCAGGCTCCCCGTCCCTGGGATTCTCTAGGCAAGAACACTGGAGTGGGTTGTCATTTCCTTCTCCAGTGCATGAAAGTGAAAAGTGAAAGTGAAGTCGCTCAATCGTGTCAGACTCTTAGCGACCCCATGGACTGCAGCCCACCAGGCTCCTCCATCCATGGGATGTTCCAGGCAAGAGTACTGGAGTGGGGTGTGATTGCCTTCTCCAGGGGCACGGTGTTAGGTTTTTCTTTTTGCAAAAGAATCCATCTCCTTTTCTATCTTGTCTTTCTTTTCTCTGCCACATTTAATCCCTTAAGTTCCTGGAACAGGGTCTCGGGTCCACTTCTTGATGAACTCTTTGCATCATCCACAACTCTCAAAATTAGGCCTTTAGAGCCTGACCTCTTCTTTGAGCTCCTGACTCCAAAGAAAACGGCTGACTTTGCATCTTAGCCTGAATATTTAAGAGAGGTTTTAAATCAGAACTATCCAAAATAAAGCTTTCTTTCTATAGTCTGTTCACACTTGGTTTTCCTCCTGTCTTTCCCATCTTGCTTTGAAATGACGGTCTATTTGTTTATTTTTGGCTTCCCTGGGTCTTTACTGCTGCGCAGACTCTTGCTTTCCCTACCTGTGGCAAGCGAGCAGGGGCTAGTCTCTAGTGTGATGTGTGGGCTTCTCATTGTAGTGGCTTCTCTTGTCACAGAGCACGGGCTCTAAGGTGTGCGGGCTTCAGCAGCTGTGCCGTGCGGGGTTAGTTGCTCTGAGGCATGTGGAATCTTAGTTCCTAAACCAGGGATTGAACCCAGTGTTCAATCAGGCAGATTCTTAACCACTGGACCACCCGGGAAGTCCTATCTTTCTTATCTTAGTAAAGGGCATCACCATTCATCCAACTGCTCAAAAGGAAAAAAACTAGGAGTCATCATTGATTCCTTTCTTTACTTCATCTCTCATATCCAAACCATGGGATATCCCAATGGTAGGATGGGATGATCCCAATGGCTTCCCAAAGGTCCTTTTGCTTTTACTCTGTCTCCTTCTACCAAACATACAGAAATGATTTTTTTTAAATTGGGCTTTGTCACAACTCTGTTTTAAATCTTCTAGTGACACAAATACACCACTCCGAGCATCACCGTCTCTGCAAGGCATTTCCCCACCACCTCTTCAAACGATAATTGACTGCTCCAGCCACCGTCCGTCACATGATCACGTTATTCTCTTTCTCATACTCCTGTCAGTATTATTTTATTTATTCTCTTGTTAATTGTGTGTTGTTTGTACCCTCAAGCCCCTCCCCTCTGAACATAAAGATAGGGTAGTTTGAGTTTTTTGTTTAGGGAGTATCACAATGTCTCCAAGCTTGATGCTTGGGAGATAGTTGGTTTTCAAGAGACAGTTGCTGAATGACTGAAAACCTTTAAAAAAAAAAAAGCCCTATACATAAAAACAGAGTTTAGAGCAAAGTCACTCTCATTGAATGGGAGGAGCTGGGGGAGGGACTGAGTGGTGATGGCGGTTTTACTTACTTGGCCCTATTCCAGCTGCTCCCGAGGCTACTTGAAGAACAGAGTGAAAATCAGGGGCCATGTGGGGAGGGAAGGAGCCGTCAAGTGGAAACTGTCTTGGTCAACAATTTTAAAAAGAGTTTTAAAACCCTGCTGAAATAAATCAGCAAAAAGAGTAGCACTTAACTCCAATGTTTATTCATGGCTCCAAACATTACTTGCAAAATACCTTTCTCTCATGGATAGCGCAGCCTCAAATAATCAAAAGCAAACCTCCCAACTCCCTTTGCTCTAGCCAAAACATCTTTGGTAGCTAGTTCTACGTAAGCAGAATTGCTTCCAGCAGCCAGCAGCCCATCACTAATCCTTAACCAATCATAAGACAGTCTCCAAAAATTGTTAGTCAGTCAACAGCATTGGGAGGGCAATGTTATGAGCATGTCTTCTGGGATCAAGTTAATTTATTTTATCGTTGACATTGTCAACAATTTACCACCTAAGAAGTTCTCTGGTTGAGAAAATTGCATGTAGTAAATTTCTTATCTGAACACTAACAAGGAGATTATATAATGAATTAAAAATAAGATGTATAATTTTAAGAAAAGTTAGTTTCTCCTATCAACTAAAATAACATTTTAAAACATATTGATTTGTACATAGCGTTACATTTCCCAAGGTATTTATGTCTTGACCTTACCTTAAATAAACGTATGATATTCTGATATTCTCAAGGGAATATGTCTCCTTTGAGAAAAACCTCTACACTCAGCTAAGCCATGATGGCATGAATCCTGGACAGATGGCTAGTCTCCCTCACAAACCCCAAAGCTCTAATCAATTTCTGCCTTAATGAAAGAACTAACGACTTTAGATTGTAGACCTCCTGGTTGCTCTGGAGAAACTGATATTTAGGAGGAGAAATAAAAGATTTTTAAGGTACTTCATGGTTTTTAATTTATGTAAAAACTTCATTTAAAAATTATGTTCACAGAAAGAGACTCACAGAGAAAAAGTTAGTGGTTACCTGGGATAGAGTCGGGGCGGGGGGCAAGATAGGGGTAGGGTACTAAGAGGTACAAACTACTCTGTATAAAATAAATGAACTACAGGATATATACTACAGTGCAGGGAATACAGCCAGTATTTTATAAAAACTTTAAATGGAGTACAACATACAAACTTTTTGAATCACTATATTGTACATCTGAAACTAATACAATATAATAAATCAACTCTACTTCAGTTTTAAAATTATGTTTATATCCAAATGACATTTTTACTTATGTACTGTAAATGCAAGAATAAACAGGTATTGGAAAATGGACTCGTGTCTTGTAAGCACAAGCACAATACAAACAATTTGTTGACAGTTGAAAGTAAGGAAAGAGAAGGAAGGGAGAAAAGGGTAAACCCTCGGTATTAGGACTTTTCAGGACAAGATTCAGGAAAAGCCATCTCAAACAGGCGTTTAATCCTTAAAGAGGCATTTATTGGCTCTCAGAACGGAAACACCCAAGAGCAGAGCTGGGTCCAAGCACAGCTGGAACTGGGGGCGCAGAGCTGTCACCGGTTTAGGTCTTCGACGTCTCTCAGCTTTTCTTGCACCGTGGCTACCTAAGGATGTTGGGCTCCGCTCGGCAGAGCGAGGGCAGCTTCCAGCGGGCACTGTTGACACCACTGGCTGCGTGAGTGGAAAAGAGCACGTGCTTCCCCCGGGCCTGCGAAAGGGTCAGAGGATCCGATTGGCTTTTCCTAAGCCTATCGCTGCATCCCGGGGAGCAGTCCCTGTTAGAGAGGACTGGGAAGAGGTGGGAGACCCCAGCCCCAAGCAAGTCAAAGTTAGAGGACCAGGACTCAGCCCGCGGGGCGGCTTGGGGGCTGGAGGTGGGGGGAGGGGGCGGGTGCAGCTATTGCCAGCTGGAGCAAGGCTGTGTGAACTTGATTCTTCCGTGGGTAAGTTTCTTCACCTGCACCTCATGTCCTCATGGAGAAAAAATTCCCATTTCATAGTGTTGAAAGGATCACACAAGATAACGTTTAAGCAAAGCGACTCAAAGCATTTTGAAGACGAATTATTTTCTCTCCATACAGTTTTTTAATTTTCATTTTAACTTTTAAATATGATTTTTAAAGGTCACTTTCCATGTACCGTAATAACACAGAATTGGCTTTATATTCCCCAGGTTGTACAATATATCCTCGCCCCCATCTTAAACCCAATAGTCTGTACCTCCCCCTCCTCCCCCGCCGCTATATTGCCCCTGCCCCCCTCCCCATTGTCTGGTAACCGCGTTTGTCGTCTACATCTGTAAGTCTGCTTCTTTTTCGTTATATTCACATATAAGTCATTCTTAATCTGTTTGGAGTTCCGGCTTTGCACAGGCAGCAATGACCATCGTCACCAGTAGGTGGCAGTCGTGTGCTGGAAGGTAATGAACTGGTTTTTTAGGGAAAAAGAACTGACTGAAATGCTGATTAGCAGTTGGAGGACTCACAGTGGGGACTGTGAATACGATTGCTGCTGCCCTGAAACCAGCCGTTATGACCTTGATCAAGGTCTGCATTGCTCTCTGGCCTGGATCAACTCGAATGAAATTTGGAGGCTGATTCTGCATTTGGCTTTAAACATTTTTGTTTGTTTCTGTAAAAAGTAAATCTTGTATTTCACAGTAATAATCTCAGAAGCCAAAAACTGCTCAACAGTCTTGGTTGTTAGTATATACTATCTAAAAATACGATGGTGTGAAGCATAATCCATTCACTTATTGCTAAGTCTTTGCTACCTCGGGAGGCCTAAAACAGTTCATGTAATTCTGTAAGGTAACTAATGGGCCCACAGAGATGCTCTCGAGTTATACCCAGCTCGGAAAATCCACCTAGGAGGCCTGCGATTCAGAAACATCGCTATTAAAAAAAGTCACACTGAGCGGGCTTCAAAAGTATTTTCCAGTCATGTAATTATGCTTTAATGGCAGGTTCTTAAAATGACTTGGGAAAGAAGAAGGAGTTCAGAAAATTTCAGGTCTGAAATTTGTTAGAAGTATCTGGGGCAGCAGGAGAAATCAGGAAATGGTGACATTTAATTGGGCTTAAGAACGAAAATGACAACCCTCCGCTTTTGCTTGAATCAAACCTTATAACAAGGTTGAAATAAGATGATGTGATAAAAATGAGCATTTATCTGATATATATATTGGAGGAGGATATTGCATTTTTAACACAGACTGTTTTTTTACTACAAGGAGTTATGTGCTGGGTCCATGTTAGTATAAAAATCCTTGCAAAAGGGAGACCCAATTGAAATTCTAAGAGTGTTCACACATTTCTGCATTCCATGGAGATGTGGAACAGCCTCTACTGAACACTTGACCTTTATTTCTCTGCATGCTTCTTTTTCAGGATAAAGCCTCTTGAATTCTTAAACCTGGCGGGTGGGGGTGAGGATTTGTTGGTGAGGTATGGATCAGACATGTTCTCAGGCTTCCTTCGTTCTTTATGAAACCAGACTGTGCTTTGCAGTGCCTTATACAAGGGGAGAGAGAATTAACTAAGGTATCATTAACCAAAATTTCAGAAATGAAGACCTGATTGAAACGGAAAGGTGTTTATTTGGGTTTTTTTAGGACTGTATCCCAGAAGACACAGATTCAAAAAGCAGGACCTTCCTTGGTGGTCCAGTGGATAAGACTCCATGCTCCAATGCAGCGTGCCCAGGGTTCGATCGCCAATCCAGAAACTAGTTCCCACATGCCACAACTAAGATTTCACATGCTGCAACTAAGACCTGTAAATAAAAAGGTCAAAAAAGTAAGTAAAATAAATTTATAAATATTTTTTAAACGATTCAAGACACGTTTGGGTTGTGTTCTGCTGAACTACACCATGGAGTAGGGGAGGCTTATACTACAAGGTTATGGTTACATGAGTTGTTTATCAAGAATTTTCATTGGAGGTGGCAAGAAGGAAGGGTGCTTGTTAGTTAGGGATTTGTTGGAGTCTGAAATTATTTACAAGGGGAGATCTTGAGACCGTAAGGTTACAGTTGGCAGGTTTTGTTCTGACTATGGTTGCTGGTATCCTTGGGTCTGGTTTAATTCAAAGAAATTGCAAGTTCCCATTCGTTGCAGAGACGTGTCTGACTAAGTCCTTAATGGCCACCTGACTCCAGTTTTGTCTGCCTGAACTGAGGTCACTCCGTTGTCATTGCAGTTTGTCATCAGTATTTATTTTATTTGTTGCTGTAGAAGTATCTGAAAGAATGAGAGTTGCTTTGTGTTAACCTCTCCATTTTTCCCTCCCCCACTTAAATGAGAGGCTAGGACTTGACAGTCTCTTGCTTCTGGGTACTTATTGCGAGGTGGAACAGAAAGCCCAAGTTACATTCTGGACCCATGAGGGCTTAAGACACAGCATGCTGGGCCCCATTCCCAGGGTTTCGGATTCAACAAGTCTGGGGTGAAGTCCGGGAATTGGCATTTCTAACCATGAGCCTCCCTTGAGTATTAGATGCTGTAGGCCAGGACCACATGTTGAGAGCTACTGTGTTCAGGTAGCCTCTCTCCCCTGCAGCCCATTATCTTTCTGAAGCCTGAAACTTGAGTTTCTTTAGAGTATAGTGCTAGGGAGCTGACTGTGGCTCAGATCATGAACTCCCTATTGCCAAATTCAGACTTAAATTGAAGAAAGTAGGGAAAACCACTAGACCATTCAGGTATGACCTAAATCAAATCCCTTATGATTATACAGTGGAAGTGAGAAATAGATTTAAGGGATTAGATCCAATAGACAGAGAACCTGAAGAACTATGGAAAGAGGTTCATGACATTGTACAGGAGGCAGTGATCAAGACCATTCTCAAGAAAAAGAAATGCAAAAAGGCAAAATGGCTGTCTGAGGAGGCCGGACAAATAGCTGAGAAGAGAAGAGAAGCTAAAGGGAAAGGAGAAAAGGAAAGATATACCCATCTGAATGCAGAGTTACAAAGAATAGCAAGGAGTGATAAGAAAGCCTTTCTCAGCAATCACGATCAATGCAAAGAAATAAAGGAAAACAACAGAATGGGAAAGACCAGAGATCTCACAGGAATTTTATGCAAAGATGGGCACAATAAAGGACAGAAATGGGTATGGACCTAACAGAAGAAGAAGATATTAAGAAGAGGTGGCAAGAATACACAGAAGAACTGTACAAAGAAGATCTTTATGACCCAGATAACCACAATGGTGTGATCACTCACCTAGAGCCAGACATCCTGGAATTTGAAGTCAAGTGGGTCTTAGGAAGCATCACTATGAACAAAGCTAGTAGAGGTGATGGAATTCCAGTTGAGCTATCTCAAATCCTAAAAGCTGATGCTGTGAAAGTGCTGCACTCAATATGCCAGCAAATTTGGAACACTCAGCAATGACCACAGGACTGGAAAATGTCAGTTTTCATTCCAATCCCAAAGAAAAGCAATGCCAAAAAGGTTCAAACTACCACAGTATTGCACTCATCTCACATGCTAGCAAAGTAAAATGCTCAAAATTCTCCAAGCCAGGCTTCCATAGTACTTGAACCAGGAACTTCCTGATGTTCAAGCTGGTTTTAGAAAAGGCAGAGGAACCAGAGATCAAATTGCCAGCATCCACTGGATCATGGAAAAAGCAAGAGAGTTCCAGAAAAACATCTACTTCTGCTTTATTGACTATGCCAAAGCCTTTGACTATGTGGATCACAATAAACTGTGGAAAATTCTGAAAGAGATGGGAATACCAGACCACCTGACCTGCCTCTTGAGAAATCTGTATGCAGGTCAGGAAGCAACAGTTAGAACTAGACATGGAACAACAGACTGGTTCCAAATAGGAAAAGCAGTATGTCAAGGCTGTACATTGTCACTCTGCTTATTTAACTTATATACAGAGTACATCATAAGAAATGCCAGGCTGGATGAAGCACAAGCTGGAATCAAGATTTCTGGGAGAAACACCAATAACCTCAGATATGCCAATGACACCACCCTTATGGCAGAAAGTGAAGAAGAACTAAAGAGCCTCTTGATGAAAGTGAAAGAGGAGAATGAAAAAGTTGGCTTAAAACTCAACATTCAGAAAACGAAGATCATGGCATCCAGTCCCATCACTTCATGGGAAATAGATGGGAAACAGTGGAAACAGTGAGGGATTTTATATTTTGGGGGGCTCCAGAATCACTGCAGATGGTGACTGCAGCCATGAAATTTAAAGACACTTACTCCTTGGAAGAAAAGCTATGACCAACCTAGATAGCATATTAAAAAACAGAGACATTACTTTGCTGACAAAGGTCCATCTAGTCAAAGCTATGGGTTTTCCAGTAGTCATGTATGGATGTGAGAGTTGGACTGTAAAGGCTGAGTGCCGAAGAATTGATGCTTTTGAACTGTGGTGTTGGAAAAGACTCTTGAGAGTCCCTTGGACTGCAAGGAAATCTACCCAGTCAATCCTAAAGGAAATCAGTCCTGAATATTCATTGAAAAGACTGATGCTGAAGCTGAAACTCCAATACTTTGGCCACCTGATGTGAAGAACTGACTCATTGGAAAAGACCCTGATGTTGCGAAGGATTGAAGGCAGGAGGAGAAAGGGACGACAGAGGATGAGATGGTTGGATGGCATCACCAACTTGATGGACATGAGTTTGAGTAGGCTCCAGGAGTTAGTGATGGGAAGCCTGGCATGCTGCAGTCCATGGGGTCACAGAGAGTCAGACACGACTGAGTGACTGAAGTGAATAGTGCTAGGCAGTGTGCATGTATGTGAAGGTGTCTGTTGAGAAAACATGGAACCTCTTGGAACTGAGGGACAGAACATTCTCAAAGCCCAGGAAAAACATGAAGGTCTACAGATCCTGAACCCCTTGAGGATCAGTGCCATTTCCTTAGCCTTGCTCCAGGACTGGCCTGAGCTCAATGAGGATGGGGCTTGATGGGAAGCTCCTTTGTCCAGAACCAGGTGAGCCAATTTCCTGGATAAACCTTGGACGGTGATGATCCAGAGAACTCATGACACACTGAGAAACTTTATTGTCTGGGCACCTAATAACCCTGGGAGAAAGAGGACACACAGCTGAATTTCTTACCAGTTTGTCACCAAGCCCAAGCTCATACTGCTCCCCTCACAGCTGGCCAGTACATCAAGAGGCACAGTGTTGGGACAAAGAATAGCAACTTTATTGGGACAGCCAGGAGACTGAGAATACAGTGGACTAGTGTCCCAAGGAACCACTTGAGTCAGAATTCACACTTTTATACTAAAGGGGAGAGGGTGTGGTTTATTGTTGCAGAGTTCTTGATCCTGGAATCCTTCGTTCTTGCAGCTGTCCATGTAGGTCTGGTCACAATGTTCCTATAAACCTCCAACAAGACAAACGTTCTCTGCTCTGCAACTTTTCTTCTCTGTATGCATGGAAAAAAGTTACCCCTTTCTATCATGTATATATCACGATATAGGCAACATACTTTTACAGAAGGTGCAGAGTCAGCATGACCAAGCACAGGCAACAGCGCATAAGGGTCAGAGCTAAAGGAGTAGATCCAATCGGAAGACAGGTTTGTTCTGCTCTTACAAATTCGGTGGTATAGGGAATGGCAGTCAGATCTAACTTGATTTGAAGAGAGCAATTAGCTATTTCTTACTTACCCAACTTTGAGTCAATGTCACACCCAGTACACAAATTTCTGACTTATGACACATAATCCACTTTAGTATTTGAAGCCCCAAAGTAAGTTCTGCCCCTGCCAAGCTCTGGATCCACTTGGGAAGAAATAAGGCAGGTTGGGACCTGGGACCCTTTGCTGCAGTGCTTGCTCCTGGACAAACCTCTCCTCCAGCAACAAAATACAGAGAAACTACATGGGGCTAAAAACAAGCGTGTGCACGTGCAGTTAGAGCAGATTATGGACAAAAGGTACCAAAAGACCAAAAAACTCACCTGCCATTTCTGAAGAGCTGGGAGCAAAAACAGGGTGTTGGGAGCAAAAGCAGGGTACTGAGCGTGCCCCCTGCACACACGGCCAGCAGAGGAGTGGGCAAGACACCTGTTGCCTCTCTGGCCCGACTCCTGGACTTATCCCGACCCTGACCCCTACCTTGCTCCCTTGGGGAGCAAGCTAGCAAGGGAACTTGTTGTTTGATCTCGCTCTCCTCTGCAGGGGTCACAATAAAGCCTTGACTGGGCTCTAGTCAATTTATTTTGATCTAGGGGAGGCCAAGAACCCTGGTCCGTATCTGGAGGAGCTGGGCTTCTTTCAACAGCTGTGCAAATCTTGCCCTGCCCAACACTGGGAGCTGAAATCCAGTCAGGCTGTGGACAAGCAGATGACTTTTCCTAATTTTCTAAAGTGCACACACAATTTCTGCATATTACATCGTGAATATGTCAGGCAAGTGTATTCTTCTAGGTTCTTGTCTCGTCACAACAATGATTCGGAGCTACGGACATTAAAGCCCTTCGTGCCTCACAGCTCGCGGGTCTTGAGCAAACCGTGTCATAGCTCTTAGACAAATCAGTGTTACAGCTCTATCTTATTTAGAAGATAGCAGGAGAATCCATCCTCCAAGAAGAGAAGCAAGTGGAGGAGTGTGTGCGTGGGGGTGGGGGGGGGGGTAGAGAGAAAGAGAAAGAGGGAAGGCACGCGGCAGAGAGAGCGAGCGCGCTTGGCTCCTCCTTTTCTATGTTTTCTCCCCCCTGGGCCTGCCCTCTGCAAATTGGGCTCAGCCAGGAGTGCTGCTCAACCCGAAGTCCTCACTCCCGTCCTGGGACCTTTCTTTGACCTTCCTTTGTTCTATTTTTGTGGGCTTTTCCTTTTCTTGTCTTTTAGCCCCCGCCATTTGGGACTCCTTCTCCCTATTCTAGCTACCTAACAAATATATTACACTTGAGGCATTTTCCTGTTGACTTTCACATGGGTTCTACCTTTCACCACCTCAACAAATAGCCCTGTGCATTTCTCCTCCTAATTTAGATATTTTCAAGTTAGATATTTAGAAATGGAATTACTCAACTACCTGACATTTTCACTTGACTTTTCTCACAGAAATTCTGCCAATTAGAGACGCATGTGATATTAGAAGCAGTTCGGTTTTAAAAAAAAATGCAAAGGCTTCTGAGAGTGTTCGGACCTCACCCATGAGTACAGATCAGCCCATACAGGTTGCTTTTCTTTAATTTCTACTTGAAAAAAAAATTTTCTAGTTGAGATATACTGTCCTGAGCAAATGAAAGAAAAATTAGAGGGGAATGAGTGGAGAATTACTAAAATAGGTACATTTGGAGTAGGGATTAGGGTGCAATGCCTAGTGACTTCAATTACACAAAGGCACTGCTTTCCTAACGGTTGAACACAGGGACATAAGAAGTTAAAAACTTTTGAGGATTAGCTTGTATCTCAAAATTATAGGCTAGTCCATTTCCATTTCCCACTAAGAAAGAGGAAAAAACACCCACATTGTTTTCCTTGGAACCCAGTGCTCAGGTAATGTGAGTTAAGTCTCAGTATAAATTAAAAAGACTTTGGGGGTCACATGGCAATTTAAATATCTTTGCAATATTGTTTCTATGGAGAAGGCAATGGCGCCCCACTCCAATACTCTTGCCTGGAAAATCCCATGGGTGGAGGAGCCTGGTAGGCTGCAATCCATAGAGAATGGATTTCTCTTTCCAACCAGTTGATTTCAGTGTATGCTTTTGGTACCTGACCACTTAATAGGAAGGTAAATTATGTGGTTATAAAGCTCAATCTTGAAGGACCCTGGCTTTTGGACTTCAGTAAGCACAACTAAAATAGCTGAACCAGGAAGAAACCATGCTCCAAAATCTCTAAGAGAGGTTTCAAATGTATTTACTACAATTCTTGTGCTGGTGTGATTTGTGGTCATTTTAAAAGCTAGGCTTTTAATGAACTTATTTGCAAAGCAGTGTTAGACTCGCAGACATAGAAAACAAACTTACGTTTCTCAAAGGGGGTGGGGGGATAAATCGCGTTCAGCATTCACATGTGCACACTACTGTACATAAGAGAAGGAAATATCAGGACCTGCTGTATAGCACAGGGGACTGCACTCAATCTGTTGTAATAGCCTGAACTGGAAAATAACCTGAAATCATATCTATACATGCATAACTGAATCCCTTTCGCTGTACACCTGAAACGAACATAACATTGTAAAGTAGCTATACTTACAAAATAAATAAAAACTAGGCTGTAACACCGTGATGTATGCTGTCTTCTTTCCCCTGTAAAACAAGGTGAACCTGCAGGGCAGCTCTGTGGAAAATGGCTTAAGAAACACAGCCATTCCCGGACCCCTCTGGAGCGGCGGGAGGGGCTTGCACCGTCAGCTGCAGGAAACTTAAATTCCTGACCTGGTTTTTGAAGATATTCAAGGAGAAAGCAGGGCCACTCATACCCCGTCTAGCCCAGCTACTGTTCCTTTTATCATTTCAAGTTGGCCACATTTGTTTGAGCAGCAGGTAAAGCGCCTTTCAAAAGACTGTCATCTCCAAGGGAAGTCATCTGTTTTACATTAATTGTCCATTAGTCTCCAAGCCTCCATCCATTAAAATCCTCAGCCGCTCATTGCAGATATTGTGCCCGAGTCCTGCTGTCAGCTTTCAATGCAGAGCTGTTTTTTCCACGTCTGACTTAATTGCTGTAAGTGCTTTTTCCTTTGAGAGACCTTGGGGCTCACCAATTAATGCTAACTTTCCTTCCTTTCTAGGTTGAACAGATAAGCCTCGGTGAGGACAGTTGGGCTGCTATTTACTCTAATTTGTTAGCTACGTTTCTGCCTTAAGCTCACAACTGGTATTTTTACATCTGTACTGCTCTGTTTCCCTGATTGCTTATGCATATGTTTTGAATGGACTTCGTTTTCTAGAGCAAAAATGGTCCATACACTTACAATCCATCCATGCTATTGTGATAAGGGGTGTAAATTCTGTTTTCTCCTGACTACTTTAAACATGTAATTTTTTAATGCACTCTGAAGAACAGCTTGGATGTAACTGACATCGTTGATGGAAAAATTAAGCTTTCATCCTTTCAAATTGCAACTCAAGAGGCAGCACACAATAATTTAATTACTGAAGCTGCCTTATTATAACTGACTCACCTACCTTTAGCCTCATGGATGCAGTTTTGAAAAAACATATTTAAAAGGAGGAAGAGCATAAATCATGAAATGACCAATTTTAAAGTGGCTTTTAGAAATTTTTTGATAGGAATGGAGGGAAATGAGAGTATGCGAGACAGAAAAATAGATTATCTTTAACATACAGAAATACTAGAAAAACAAGTTTTGATTTATCTTTTAAAAATCATATCATATTCCCACTTATTATTGCATTTTATACATTTAATTAACATTTAAAATAGCCAACCCATCAATATAAGTTCCTTTCAAGATATCGTGGTAATCTACCTACGAATTCAGATTTTAAGTAATGACTCTTGTCATTAATCGATTTTATTGCAGGCTTTTTGGGGGCCTTCCATTATCCATGCCCGGATAATCCCACGGACAGAGAAGCCTGGCGGGCTACAGACCATAGCGTGGCAAAGAGTTGGTTGGATACGACTGAGCACACACAGGCTTTTTAAAACTTTATCAGGATTTTGTTGTCGTTCAGCCGCTAAGTCAAATCCGATGCTTTGCCACCCCGTGAACTGCAGCACACCAGGCCTCCCTGTCCCTCACTATCTCAGGATTTAATTTCATCTTATAATTGGATTTGCTAATAAACATCCCTGTTAATATCTGGCAAGTACTCGTGTATTGAGTTGCCGTACTTTATTTACACGATACCAGAAAGAAGAAAGAAGAGGAGCAAGATGGGGAAGGGGAAAGAGACGGGGCCGGAGAGGAGTAGTGTGGAGAGAAAGAGGTAAATGCATCCAGACTGATGTAAATTACAAGATTTAATGAAAATCAAAGATGCGTTTTCTACTCCTAGAAGACTGTTGAAAAAAATATCTGCTTTTGCCCTCAGCGAACAATTTAGCATAAAAATAAGCAACCACCTGGGAAGCATCTCAAACAAGTAAAATCTGCCTGGGAGGCCCTCCACCTTCCTTGCAAGGGGCCTAACCTGGTAGCAATCCCTCCCACAAGCTATCCTCTCCGCTAATCCATCTGAGGTGATGGGGAGGGGCAAGCCTGTATCACATCTCAGATAGCCTTGGTTAGTACTACGGTATCAGCAAAGTGAGCTACTGAGGTTGAGGATTTTGAACTTTTCAGAGGGTTCTCACTCAGTCAACATTTCTGAAAGCAGACTGGTATACACAGCCTGGTGAGCAGAGTTATATCTTTCTAAATCAAGATCTTTGTTTTCTTCCTGGGTTACCTCCTCTGATTCATTCTACAAGTTTTGTTTCTATATCATGGGTACAAAGGATGGCCACATTCATCCATCTTTACAGAGAGAAATCTTTCAGTTCAGTTCAGTCGCTCAGTCGTGTCCAACTGTTTGCGACCCCATGGACTGCAGTACACCAGGCCTCCCTGTCCATCACCAACTGCCAGAGTTTACTCAAACTCATTTCCATTGAGTCGGTGATGCCATCCAACCATCTCATCCTCTGTCGTCCCCTTCTCCTCACACCTTCTGTCTTTCCCAGCATCAGAGTCTTTTCAAATGAGTCAGCTCTTTGTATCAGGTGGCCAAAGTATTGGAGTTTCAGCTTTAACATCAGTCCTACCAATGAACACCCAGGATTGATCTCCTTTAGGATGGACTGGTTGGATCTCCTTGCAGTCCAAAGGACTCTCAAGAGTCTTCTCCAACACCACAGTTCAAAAGCATCAATTCTTCGGTGCTCAGCTTTCTTCACAGTCCAACTCTCACATCCATACATGACCACTGGAAAAACCATAGCCTCGACTAGACGGACCTTTGTTGGCAAAGTAATGTCTCTGCTTTTTAATATGCTGTCTAGGTTGGTCGTAACTTTTCTTCCAAGAAATAAGTGTCTTTTTTTTTCATGGCTGCCGTCACCATCTGCAGTGATTGTGGAGCCCCCCAAAATAAATTCTGTCACTGTTTCCACTGTTTCCCCATCTATTTGCCATGAAGTATGGGACTGGATGTCATGGTCTTAGTTTTCTGAATGTTGAGATTTAAGGGAACAAATCACAAGCTAGTCTTTTCTAGGAGATTCCCTCCATAGGCCCTCTCCTCTTCAGGTGATCCTTGAAAAATCCTGTCAACTTTTCCCTCAATTTTTCATGAATAAAATTTAGGAAAATGCCAAAACCACAATCTAACAGATTCAAAAATGTATTTATCAGGGATTAAAAAAAACTCACACACATCCCTTTGCCCTTCAGAATCATGCTTCTTAATGCTACTTAGCTTTTACAGTATGGTTTGTATGAGCCAATGGTGATTAGATTAGAGATGCCAAATCCACCAACTCAACTAGTAGCTTTGTACCTCCTACAATTCTGTGTCATCATCTGTTACATCATATTCTTTGTTACTGTTTCATTTGCCCAGGAATGTGATGGTTCTGTGTTTCTGAACTTCCACCTTAGTGTTCTGATTGAAAGTCTGGAACGTTGTTCACCCATGTGGGATCTTGCTGGAAAGGATATTCTTCCCCAGGTCTTTGCCTGAGGGTTCAGTCATGCCTTTGTGTTAACTCTCAGGTGTCTTTGTATCAAAATTTTTCTTATTATGGTTGAATCTGTCCCCCACCCATGGCAGACACACCATAGGGTGATTATCTGAGTCACACCTGTAATTCCCTCACCATGCAGTTGTGGGTAGATCCTCTGATCTGCTTCTAGTCAATAGAATATGGCAAAGATGCAGGATATCACTCCTGTGAGTGTCTTATTTTATGTGTTAAAGGTGAAGGGATTTTACAGGTACAATTAAGGTCACTAATCAGTTGACTTTAAACAAGAGAGAATTTATCCAGGGTGGGCCTGACATAATCAGGTGGGCCCTTTATAAGAGGCTCCAGGCTTTCCCTGAAGTTACAGACTTAAAGCAGCGGAGACTGTCTTCTCTGCACTGCATGCTTTGAAGAAGCAAGTTGCCGTGAATTCTACAGCCACAAGGAAATGAATTCTGCCCTTCACCTGAAGGAGCTTTGAAGTGAATCGCTCTCTAGGTGAGCCTCCAGATGGTTAATGGAGTCCAGGCAACACCTGATTTCATCCTTCGGGAGGCCCTGAGCAGAGAGCCCAGTTACACCCATCCCAGATTCCTAACCCAGGACGTGTGAGATAGCAAATGAGTGTTGTTTTAGGTTGCAAAGTGGGAGGTAATTTGTTGTGCAGCAACAGGAAACTAATACCCACCCTTACAATAAAGATGCTGTACTGTTTTTATTACCCAGCATCCCTCGCATCACTCCTTACACAGGTAAACCTTAATCCATGGACTACATACACAGTCCTGCAGCACTTTGTACTCGAGTCACACCCCAGGTTGCACAGATGGCTTATACATGACCTTCGTGTTTCCTGTGTGCTTTGCTGCCAGATAACCTGGAAACAGATCTGGTGCCCATCATGGGGGATAGTTCCTTCAAGTTCCTGGACACATCTGGTCCCTTTGCTCTCTTTACATCAGCAGCTCTGGAACATTTTGGTCTCATGGCTCCTTTTTATCCAAAATTATTTAAGACCCCCATAAGATTTTGCTTATGTGGTAATGTTTATCATCCACTGCATTTGAAATTAAAATGGAGTGATTTTTATTTTTATTTGCAACTTTTAATTTTGTATTGGGTTATAGCTGAGTAACAATGTTGTGATAGTTTCAGGTGAACAGAGAAGGGACTCGGCCATACATATATACATGTATCCATTCTCCCCCAAACTCCCCTCCCATCCAGGCTGCCACATAACATTGAGCAGAGTTCCATGTGCCAGTCCGTAGGTCCTTGTTGGTTACCCATTTTAAATATAGCAGTTTGCACATGCCCATCCCAAACTCCCTAACTATCCCTTCCCCCCATCCTTCCCCCTGGCAATGAACCATAAGTTCATTCTCTATGTTTGTGAGTCTCTTTCTGGTTTATAAGTTCATTTGTATTATATCTGCTGCTGATGCTGCTAAGTTGCTTCAGTCGTGTCCGACTTTGTGCGACCCCATAGACGGCAGCCCACCAGGCTCCCCCGTCCCTGGGATTCTCCAATCAAGAACACTGGAGTGGGTTGCCATTTCCTTCTCCAGTGCATGAAAGTGAAAACTGAAAGTGAAGTCGCTCAGTTGTGTCCGACTCTTAGCGACCCCATGGACTGCAGCCTCCCAGGCTCCTCCATCCATATATAAAGATATCATATGATATTTCTCCTTCTCTGACTTATTTCACTCAGTATGACAATCTCTAGGTCCATCCATGTGGCTGAAATAATACCATTTGCAGCAACATGGAGTGATTTTTAAGCATGAGAACACTCAAGCACACATTCATTACATTAGCCATGAGAACAATGGTGTCGTCCGTCACCACAAAGCTTCTGGAAAACCCCACTGTTCTCTTGTGAGAAAATGAAAGTAAATAACTAAACAGCATCACAGTGTTATTATACATGGACCTGCAGACCTACAAGGGTCTTGAGGACCCCATAGAGCCCTAGACCACACTATGAGAACCACTGCTTTACATTTTCAGTTTTTATCTTTGTTCTGTTTTACAGAGGATCATGTTTTTTTCCCCAACTTTATTGATAAAGAGTTGATATATATCACATCAAATTACATTGTTGTAAGCAAACTCAGGAAAAGGAAATGGCAACCCACCCCAGTGTTCTTGCCTGGAGAATCCCAGGGACAGAGGAGCCTGGTGGGCTGCCATCTATAGGGTTGCACAGAGTTGGACATGACTGAAGCGACGTAGCAGCAGCAGCAGCAGCAAGCAAACTCGAATAAGCCTATAAACGAAATGAGGTAAACACTTAAAAAAATGAAAGACCCCAGAACCCAGCTATATGATGGTGCTGGTTATTTCTTCCTTGTCCCCTGAATACACCGTCAGTGCTTCGCTGCTCAGTTCTGTGGCCTGGAGGCTGGCCTCCACAAGCAGCATCACCAGCTCCCAACGCTCCATCTTCCAGGGCAGACCAATGGGAGACCAGGGGGAATGTGAGGATGGGGAGAGCGAGCCTGAAGTCACGCAGTTACCCCCTTCCCTGCCACATTGCTGGTCATTGGCAGCCCCTCACCCCTGGCTCTAGCCCTTAGTTAGGCTCCAGTAACAAAGTGCCTTCTTTTTTCCCTTCAGGGCCTGGGAGGCAGAGGTCTCACTAGGCCTGTGGGCTTCCCTAATCCTTTCCACATTCCATCCACTGTTTTAATCTCTTTTGATTATTCTGTTTCCTCAGGGATCCTGGCTCTAGGGTGACTTGAAACAATTCCCTCAAGCTTAAGTTTATCTCACTGTAAAATGAAGGGTCTCAGCAACATTTCCCAAAGAGGTTTCTGCACATCTGTCTCACCATATTTTAAGCTGTATTCTGTGATCAAATACATCTGGAAAACACAGAATATCAGTTCAGCTCAGTTCAGTCGCTCAGTCGTGTCTGACTGTTTGCGACCCCATGGACTGCAGCAAGCCGGGCCTCCCTGTCCATCACCAACTCCCAGAGTTTACTCAGACTCATGGCCATTGAGTCACTGATGCCATCCAATCATCTCATCCTCTGTCATCCCCTTCTCCTCCCGCCTTCAATCCTTTTCAGCATACGGGTCTTTTCCAATGAGTCAATTCTTTGAAAAACGTGGCCAAAGTATTGGAGTTTCAGCTTCAGCACCAGTCCTTCCAATGAATACTCGGGACTGATTTCCTTTAGGATTGACTGGTTTGATCTCCTTGCTATCCGAGGGACTCTCAAGGATCCTCTCCAACACCACAGTTCAAAAGCATCAATTCTTCGCCGCTCAGCTTTCTTTATAGTTCTACTCTCACATCCATACATGACTACTGGAAAACCCATAGCTTTGACTAGATGGATCTTTGTTGACAAAGAAATGTCTCTGCTTTTTAATATGCTGTCTAGGTTGGTCATAGCTTTTCTTCCAAGGAGCGAGCATCTTTTAGTTTCATGGCTACTGTTTTTGTTTGGAAAACACAGAACATAATGAACCACACTTTATGGCACCATATCAAAAGCTCTGGGAGGTTGTGAAGTCACAAGCCTGTTTAGCCAGTATTTCCCCAACATCACCGTGGAGCCACTGCTTCTGCATAACACCTGGTAACACCTAGTGACCTCTGGACTAGGTCGTCTCTGGGTCTGTCTCATTCTAAGGAAAGCTCTGAATGCGTATTAGTAACAGTGGGAATATTTGCTAGTTCTCTGTCCTGAAACCAGAAACACTCCCACCGCTGCTGCTCATTTTACTCCAAGCACGTTACTGGTGACAACCTGGCCCCAGCCTCACTCTCAAAGGCTCAGGAAAAAGCCCGCAGTGAGAGGCTCCCTCCCTTTCCACTCCTCCTTGTCCTCCCCCGTGCGCCCTGGATTGGGTGATACCAGTGGGAAACACGAGATCAAGGCCAGTTTGTGGGAGGTTCCTGAAGATGCACTTCTATTTCTGTGCCCTCAGTTCCAGACTGAGCTGCTCTTCTGAACATGACATTGACATGGTAAAGAAAGCCGACCCTCATTAAAATCAGGATTGGAAGCAGGATGTCAGAAATAGCTGAATACAAATTTGGATGGAAAACAACGGCACCTGAGCACAGTTGAGGGTGGTGATGCAAAATGAGGTGTGAATCCTCTAGGAACCCCCTGAAGGCCAGCAGTTGCTATGAACAACGTGGGCTCCTGGCAAGTTTTAGGGTCCCTCTTGGCTTCCCTTGACAATTAGTAGCTCTCCTCATGACGGATCTCCAGAAAAGCCAACAGACACCCTCTCCTACTCTTATTGCCAAAGCCCATGATGGCATCAGCCCATCCCCCACCAATGGCACTAACGTGAGGATCCATTCCCAGTTCCGGGGTTAAATTCTGACTGAACAGAGCCAATTTGTACGTCTCATTTTCTTTCCAAGGACATGTTTCAGAGTGGGCTTATGACTCCCTTCTGGCCAGTGGGACACATAAGAGGGGTAAGGTATTGAAGGGGCTTTAGGGAAAGTGTCCTTGTTTACAAGAAAATGAACATCAGGCTCTGCGTTCCCTTCCTACCACTCAATGTTGTTTCATTTTTGGGTGTCACTGCACCTATCTTGCTTCCCCGAGGAGAAGAGTTTGAAAATACAACTGATGCTGAGCACAGCAGAGCAGAGTCTGAAAGGACCTGGGACAGGTGGCATCACTGAGCTTCTGGACGTGCAAACATTCCCTTCCATGAAGTTTAAGCCAGTTTGAGCTGATGTTTTCTGTCTTATGAAACGGAAATCTTTCTGACAAGTGCTCCTTTTAATGGAACCACTTATGGCCATTATTTTCATCCTCGAATTCTTCCCGGGAATTCCCCCATGAATGTTCGAGAGGCAGCAGAAAATGAAGCCCTGCATTTCTGCGTCCACTGACCTGCCTCCTCCGATGCCCAGATATACCATGCCAGTGATGGCGCTGTCCCTGCAGGATGGCATGTCAGAGCAGCTCAGGAATGTAGTCCCTGAGGACAGCACTTGTCTGGGAAGGCCATCCATGGAGGGTTTCCCCATAGAGATTTTGAAAAGAAAAATACTTGGGTGAATGCCTTGCTTCCAGCAGATTCCCAGATGGAGTCTTTCCTGGACACCTAGCTTTAGTTACTGCGTTGACACATACAGTTGCATGTACGCGTGGTTGTCGTTTTGTCTCTTCTTTAGAACTATTGGGAGGTAGGACTTTACCTTTGACTTGTGTCCTTGGTATGTAAGACACTGTACCGTAAGTCATCCTCTTTCAAGAAAGACTCTCATTAATGGGTACGTGCGTGCTAAGTCACTTCAGTTGTGTCTTACTCTGCAACCCTTTGGACTGTAGCCTGCCAGGCGCCTCTGTCCATGGGATTCCCCAGGCATGAATACTGGAGTGTACTTCTGTGCCCTCCTCCAGGGGATCTTCCCCACCCAGGGTTCGAACCTGCATCTCCTACATCTGCCTACGTTGGCAGGTAGGTTCTTTATCACCAGCTGGGAAGCCCTTTCTCACGAATATCCCTCCCCATTTGTAACATAAGGAAAGAGCAGAATGATATAATGAATCCTTTGCCCCTCTATCAATCAGGATTCAATCAGAAAATGGAAACCTTTCCAGGTTTTCCAATTAGAGTTGCTATAGGAACTTAAGCTTACTCACAATTAAACGACGGGGTAAGTAAAGGTCAGAAGGTTGCACTGGGGACATCCAACAGGGCAGGGCAGATTCTCAAGAGGAACTGGTGTTCCCCTGGTGAGTGTTCCCCAGGATCTAAGCCACTGTCTGTAGCTGGCACTGAGAAACACTGACTTCATTTTCTTTACTGCCTTGGACATCTCATGGGGTTACCTCTCACCAGTCAGATCCAACCTGGAACCAGGTGGGGAAGGAAATTCTAGGGTAAGAGTTTCCTGAATTTCTTTTGAGACACAGGGAAGAACGGGTGTGAGGTAGAAAGTAGACGGGCTCCTGGACTGAGCAGCTGGAGTTTGTTGAGTGGAGTAAATTGGAGTTTGTTTTCCCTCAACACTTCAAGCGAAAAATTAATGGCAGGAGTGGAGAGTATCTGAGCTCTGCTGAAATAAAAAGATAAGAAAACCATATTTTTCATTCTTGAGGTCAAAGAGATGTCCCCAGCTACACATGTGTAGAAAGGCTCCTTGGGGGTCAAAAAAACAAAGGAGGAGAGGGAGCACTAACAGATGATAAGTTCTGTCCGTCATCTCCCAAGGGGCCCCCACCCCCGCCCCCGCTGGAGTCCACTTGGCTTGAAGATGCTAATGTGTATCAGGAAGGGCCCTGGTCAGGTTAGACGTAATGAAATGAAACAAAGCAAGATGACTGGCCAAAAGGAGAGACCCAGAAAAACTGCCCCCATGTAAGTGATTTAAATCTCCTCTCTGGTACACTTCTCACTAAGGAGGGCACCTGCACTCTTCTCTGGGTGTGTATTTCTGCTTTGCTTCTGCTCTAAATAAACTGCTTCTTCTTTCTCTTTGCACATACTATGCTTCCAATAAACTCTGCCTGCTTTACAATACCTTGTGGAATTCTTTCTCCAAAGAAGACAAGGGCCGAGGTCCTCTTACCTGTAGACATCAGATGTATGCATCACAATGAAGGTGAGCTGTCCACACATCACTCGGCAACACTCCCTCCATACCTCAGATGAATAGAAAAGAAAATCAAAACAAAAGCAAAGAACAAGTGAGAAACAACTGTCTTTAAATTATGCCTTGGATAAGATCACTCTGGTAAAAAAAAAAAAATTCACTATGCAGTTAACTGGGGCTTCCCTGGTGGCTCAGCTGGTAAAGAATCTGCCTGCAGTGCAGGAGACCTGGGTTCGATCCCTGAGTTGGGAAGGTCCTCTGGAGAAGGGCATGGCTACCCACTCCAGTATTCCTGCTTGGAGAATTCCACGAGCTGAGAAGCCTGGCAGGCTACAATCCATGGGGTTCAAGGAATCAGACAAGACTGAGCAACTAACACATGCGCTTATGCAGTCGATTGATGGTGTGTGTGCTCAGTCATGTCCCACTCTTTGCAGCCCCATGGACTGTAGGCCGCAAGGCCCCTCTGTCCGTGGAATTTCCCAGGCAAGAATACTGAAGTGGGTTGCCATGTCCTACTCCAAGTTAATTGGTGGAGGTATTTTTTTGCTATTAAATTATTTCTTGCTCAAAACTCACTCAGGCACCTGGGAGCCAGATATAGTAGCAGTGATGTCACCAGTACTTTCTTTAGAAACTTGAAATTTGGAGCAGCTTTCTAAAATCTGCAGCTCTAAAAACCCATACAGTTCATGAAACAATTTCCCCTCGGCTGGCAGTAGCTTCAAGTCACAGTAAAGTGACAGAAATGATTTCCATCAAGAACTTGGCAAACTTTCTCCTCTTGTTTCAAGAGGGAAGAAACAGCATTGGAGGGAAGTGGCAATGTTTCTAGATTTCCACACACATCCACACCTACAGTTTTCCCCTCGTTGATCCTCCTGTTTAGGCTAATGGATTTTCTTGAGGAGCCTGGGATGAAGGGAGAAAGAAAAAGAAATTGACCAGAAGGTAAATTTAGCAAAACAAAATCATTGTATTAATGGACCAAAGACTCTGGTGTTTCTAGGGGGAACCCCCAGGCTTTGGTTAAGAATAGAGGCCCAGTTACAGACCAAGCCTTCCAGAGAGAAATCTGCAGTCCCTTTAGTTCAGGGATTCTAGAAGCTTCCTAGGTTTTGCATTTCCTGCAGCAAACACACCAACACAAAAAAAGCATCAGAAAGTCAGAGGCCCAGAGATGCAAATTCAGGTACATCCTAAAGGTCATGATTTGCTGGAAGTTTTGGCAAAATTGGGAGGAGGACAAAGTGAGTACTTATGGAAATGAAGTTTGGGGTGAACTACTCATATTTTCCCTACCCCACCCACACATTAGCAGAGCATTGAAAAAGGACCATCCGCATATGTATGTGGTCCAGAAAGTGTTAGGCTGAGTAAAGAAGGCCCAACATATGATCCTGAAGGTAAACAACTGTCACTGCCCAGCAGCTAGTCCTCCACAGAGTTGGAGCCCTGGTTCTCAGGGCCTGATTTTTGCAGATTGGGAGGCAAGAGGGCCCCTGTTCCCATCCATTCTTCCCACTCTGGCAGGCGCCCCTTCCACCAGCAACTCCAGCACAGGCTGGTTGGGGTCCACTCCTCAGGGATGTTTCCTTGAGCCTGAAAGAAAAGTTCCAAAGACTGAACAGTGGGCATGGAGAGCAGGCCCTTCACATGGATGGTGACACTCCATCCTGCACCTTCAGTGTCTTGCGGAGCGGATCTTGGGCAGTGAAGAGCTGGATGAAAAATGCTGACTGATGGCTGGGACACAGCGGTTAAGAAGTGCTTCATTTTCTCTTGAGGGTCTATTTAGGAAAATTTATCATAAGAAGTACTGGAATGACTTAGATTGTTTCAGAATAGGAGCAGGCTCTACCACAGCCTCCAATTCAATCAAATCCATTTAAGAAACTGACATTCGAGTGAAGGTTACTCTGAAACAATCCAGTCCCATCAGCCTCATAAAGACCCTTGCATTATCATCAACTAATATAGCTTTTTTAGTCTAAATGCTGGCCATGTGGCCATTTGGGGGGTGAAGTGTGCTATTTCCTGTGAAGAGCAAACAAATGACTCCTAGCCATAAAAAGCCATTTCTACCCTTTAGGGAGGTAGACAGGGTCATGTGACTTCCCTCAGAAAGGATTCTAACACTTCTAACATTTTCAAAATGTAGGTGATAAAACAGATGGATTGCATTCACTGACTTCCTTAATTTACTTTATTGGATTATTTGTTTGGTGCTTAAACTTCAGCTGCTGCTGCTGCTAAGTCACATCAGTCGTGTCCGACTCTGTGCGACCCCATAGATGGCAGCCCACCAGGCTCCTCTGTCCCTGCGATTCTCCAGACAAGAATACTGGAGTGGGTTGCCATTAAACTTCAGAGGCAAATCTAAATTCATTCAAGGGTCTACAGCTTCTGAAATAATTTTAGAGCATTTTAAATTGTGTGCTTTTTTTCCAATACATAAAATAACTTTTACCTTAGACATAGTTGCCTTTTCAGAGGTCTATACAGATTTCACAGAAGGGGTGGGGTAGGGGAACAAGAGGACAGAGAATTGAGCAATGAGATTTGAATCTTAGATCCCCAGGGCTTCCCTGGTAGCCCAGTGGTTAAGAATCTGTCTGCTAGTGCAGGAGACACAGGTTCAATCCCTGATCTGGGAAGATCCCACATGCCTGGGAGCAACTAAGCCAGTGCATCACAGCCACTGAGTCCTCTCTCTGGAGTCCAGGAGCCGCAACTACTGAAGGCCTAGCACCCTAGAGCCCAGGCTCTGCAGCAAGAGAAGCCTCCTCAATGAGAAACCCGTGCACCACAACTACACAACTAGAGAGTAGTCCCCGCTTGCTGCAACTAGAGAAAAGCCTGAGAAGCAAAAAAAAAAAAAAGACCCAGCACAGCCAAAAATAAATAAATGAATTAAAAAAAAATTTAAGTCTTAAATCCCCATCTCCATCCTTGTGTAGGCAAAGAAAATGAGTTTCTTATGTGTTGCTGCAAAACGTTCATCTATGAGCCTCGAGGGGATCACAGGTGTCCCCGTGTTCAGGAGCCATCCGTCACTGAGCACTGGAAATCTATCCAAATTGACAAACAAGAAATTCAAACATTGGTGTGACCTGGTCTCTGAAACTCCCGTTGTCAGTGTAAAATTCATTGCCCAATGATGGGGGTGGAATGGGAAGCTGTTGTGGGTTGGTTAATAAAAATTCCAAGTACATCACGTAAACTGAAGCTCCTGAGCCAGGACATACTGTTCTTTTCAGAGCCAAGAGGATGAGGAAGAGAAAGACAAAACTCTCAGCGTGGGGCATTGTTCTCTCCTCAGAGCCAGTCTCCCAGACTTGTCTCGTCTGCCTTGGCACCGACATTCTTATAACAATGGTAATGTTGTTTCCTTCCCTTCCCACATTCCGTCCACAGCCTCACCAGCCACTCAGTTATCAGGTCTTCCTGGCTCTTGTCTCAGCTTGACCCTGCTTCATGCAGCCTAGCCTTACCTGCTCAGTGTTCAAAGAATGTTGTCGGCCGTATCAATAAACAAAGCATGTTGCAGCCACTGAGCCATCAGCTTCTGCGGCCACCCACCACGGTGCACCCTGTGAGAACTCAGGATGGAGAAAAACAGAGTCCTGGCCCTAGATAGCATATCAAAGGAATAATTTCATTAAGCCCAGAGTCTTGCATCTTCCCATACACAGAAAAGCATCAAATCAATTAACTTGAGATGTCTTTTTTTTTTCCTATGATTAACAGTAATCTTTTGATGTTCAACTACCTGGTTTTATTCCCCTCTCTTTCCCAAGTTCCTATTTATCCTGGCTCTGCCCTTACCTCTTTGGGACAGTTCCTCAGAGCTATCTGAGAGCCTGGCTCCTGGGCTTAAGTCTTCAGTATGTCTGTCAAATAAAACACAGTTCTCAAATTTTAGGGTGTGCATTTTTTTGGTGGGCACTAACAATTTTAGTGGCTCCATATTGCCCTGAATACCTTGTATGATTGTATACATATATGTGTTTGTAATATTTGATGTCATATTTGACATATACCAAGTGTGATTTATGAATATGATATTTAACCTCTCCACAATGACTTTGAAAACCTCCAATAGGAGACCTCATTCTATACTGCTAATCACTGGGTACTGTTTTTCAGGATTAAATCGTGTTTATCTCCAGTCGCATCTCTTATATGCCTCTTCTTACTCCATTTCACAGCAGGTGAATGAATCAAGCCAGATGACTTAAGGTCCAAGCAGGACTTCTGCTCCTTGTGTATAATTTTGCCCTTGCTGTCATCTCTGCCTGGTGTATGTCGTCACCATCAAGCTGAAATATACCTACTTCTCTTTCACAACATAGCTCAGAACCTCTTTTAAGTGTTTCTATGAGCCTTCCAGCTTCAGGAGCTGGTTGCTTTTTCTTGGACCTCCAGCTCCTGACAGTTTCTGCACTGATTTGTTTTCATGTTTAACCATCCCCACTGATTTGAAAGCTCACCCAGGTCCTCAGCCATGGCCTGCTAGTCTTGGTCTGCATTTCTAAGTCCTGGCCAAATCCTAGCATGTGTTGTCATTGTTGTTTACTTGCTAAGTCGTGTCCGACTCTTTGTGATCCCACGGACTGCATGCAGCACCCCCGGCTTCCCTGTCCTTCACTATCTCCCAGAGTTTGCTCAAACTCATGTCCATTGAGTTGGTGATCTCATCTCATCCTCTGTCGCCCCCTAAGTTCTCATAAGTATCTTTCGAACTAATGTGTCAATAGAGGGTCCTGCCTTACCTGACGGAAGTTCACTTCCAGACCCTGGCAGTCTAGCCCATCACCACTACATTAAAAATGGGCTGTGTCAAGCAGTAAAATGACTTACGGGAAAGAGAGTTTAAAGGAGTCCAGAAAAGAGCTTCTGGGCCAAACCAGCTTGTAATCGTAGGAGCTGCAGGTCTGACATACAAGGGAGAAAACTCTGAGAGACTGCTCCAAAAAGATAAGGGAGGACCCAGGATACATACAAGTTTTTGCAAAAAGACCAGGTAGTCGGAACATTAACAGATTACTATTAATTAAAGAAAACCAGGTATCTCAAGGGATTTAGTGCTTTTTCATGCATGGAAAGATGCAAGAGTCTGGGCTCAGTGAAATCTTTCCTTTGATATACATCTCAGTTCTCTGGTGCCTGTAACCTGTGCTTTCTCACCCTGAGTTTTCTCAGGTGCACGGTGGGGGTGGGGTGGGGGTGGGGTGGGGGTGGGGGTTGGGACACGGCTACTGGCTACCGTGTCTGATGATTTGCTGGCGGGCATTCTGTTTCCATTCTGAGGTTCCCTTAGGGCTCACCTTCTGTTGATCAAAGCGGCTGATGGCTGCAACACCCTTTGTTTACTGATGTGACAGGCAGCATTGTTAGTCTACAGATATTAGCAAAAATATTTTTTAAAAGGCATCTTGGTTATCCTGAAAGCTCTGTTATTTATTTATACAGAAAACCTTTCTCTACCCAGTAATACTGGATAAACGAGGTGCTGCTGGAATAATAGGCTTTTGTCATTGGTGTAGCTGGCAAAATTAACCTTTTGAATGTCTTTCTCCCATGGCGTGGCCAAGTTAATTTTTATAAAGACTTCAGGCACACATTATGAGTCTGAGATTCAGGGCTATGACTGGAGAATATCCTCTTGTTCCCCAAATGCACAACTCCGGGAAATCTCTGGATATCTGGTGAAATATACGATGTTGTACAAAACATGAGCTATCATTAAGATTTCCTTTTGTCCTTAAGAGTCTGCTAATTATGAGTATAAGTGACATAATTCCTCAGACTATATTACATCTCATTTCCAGAGGCTCTTAGAATTCATATGCCTACATTTGCTAGACCCTGAAAGAGAAGAGTAGCGTGGCTGGGTAGGTGTATTAGATGGTTCTGTGCCAGCTATAAGCCTCCATGGGGAAATCTGAGCAGACGTTTCAGTGCTATGCACTGGGTGAGGGTCAATGTAACAGAGCTTCCAGGAGGTGCCTCCACTACCCGGGGCTTCTGAGTAAAAGATGCTGCCCTGATCTGGTAATGCTCCATAAAGACAACCACAAGTATCATGAAATATCAGCGGGAGCTGCTCTGAGATCAAGGGCAAGCCATGGCGCACTGATCTTTTGCAAAACCTTAGGACACAAGGTCAAATGACCTAGGCCTTCTATTATTATCATATGATGGGGCTTTTTTCTTCTAAATCCATGTTTTTTAAGTGAGAAGTAATTATTGATTTGAAAACTGTTCTAGTCAAAACAGACTGTTCATATGCTATTTTTCTTGTCCCATTAGAAATTAAAATTTTCTATCCCTTTCAATTATGTCTGGGACCAACAATAGGTTTTCTAGAACAGATGTAGCTACTAAAGAGGGGGAAATATACTATAACATAAGTGAGGAAATGTCACTCTTTTACAAAGTTTGGAGTTTACTATTAAAAATTAAGAACACTAATGGAATTAAAATTTTGAGTTTTAATGAGAGTAGGAGTTCTAATTGGTAGCAATACTTTATGTTTTCTTAAATACAGTTTAAGCTAAATAAGACAAACTTTTCACTTTTCAAATTAGTGAAGATCTGAAAGTATAACAACACTCCATTGCTGAGTGTTAGGGAGACAGGCTCTCTTACATTAATGGTAAGATACGACTTGACAGAATCTCTCTGGCTGAAAACCTGGCAAAACTCTTCAAAATTAAAAATTTGTGTTGCACTAGGTGGGGCTGAGGAAATAAGCCTCAGTGCATGGTAGAAGAGAGGGAGCTGTGGCAGCCTGAGCTGACTGAGGAAGTCCATACAAAGTGAGCCGGCTCCGGGGGCCAGGGTACAGGAGGGTGAGAAGGACGTCCAAGTGGGTGGACGAAGGTCACAGCAGACCGCTGCAGGGCATCAGGGCCCGAGAGGATGGGGAAGCCATCTGCATGGTGAAGGGCAGCTTGACACAGGGTTTCAGAGCCCAAGTAGGGAGAGGGGAGGGGTAATCCAGAAAAAGGAATTAAAACCCAGTGGAGAGCCAATGTAGAGTGTCCGCATCTTAATGAAATGAGGAGGGAGTCGGTGCGTTGGCAGAGTATCATTACCAAATATATTGAGTGTAACATGAGGCAGGATTCTCACTGTTGGAGAGTGGAGTTACAGATATGAGAAGGGAGGAGACTAGAGTGAACCCTGGGGTGCCGGATTATAATTGAGGATATTGCTGTGAACCCTTGGCTTCTAGTTTGTAAAGATAGTTGTACAAGTAAGTATGACATAAATGTGTGTGTGTGTGTGTGTGTCTGTGTGTTTGTGTGTCTACACATAGGTTCCAGCTTTGTCCACTGGAAAGGTCTGGGAACTGTGACACCTTAACAGCAGTGAACACACCTGGTGCCTAGATATTGATTTCTAAACACCCATCTGTACTCAAAGGGACTAAAGATTCTTGAACAAATGGCTGATAGCAGGGCTGGAGCAGAGAAAGTAAACACAGATTCTAAACATCTTGTTATACACACACACACACAAAGAAAACACACAAGGAAGTGCTCCAATAATGATGGGGTTATGTATGAAATAAGCAAGCCAACTTAAATGGTTTCCCACTGACCAAATCTGGATTATTTGAACATCAAAATAAGTATTGATTCTAGTGGATTATAGCCTATAAAATTCATAAGTTCATAATGGTATGAATGAATGAACTGCATTGAAAATGTGAAGGTGTATGGATACACACATGATTTCAAAATACCTCCCACAAAAATATTTATTTAAGGGGAAAAAGAGTCACTTGCCTGGTCGACATCCTCTTAGACAAGCAAATAGAAACTAATGGGGGAAATTGAAGTCATGCACCATCTGATAGAAGGAAAAAGAAGACTGCATGACACCCCTCTGACAGCAGAAGTGTGCACACTTGAATCTGATTTCAGGAAACAGCAGACTAACCTCAACTGAGGGACGTTCTGCTAAATAACTGACCTGAAATCTTCAAGAGCACCAATGTTGTGAGGGTCAAGGAAAGTCTGAGGAACTCCTAAAGAGAAAACTAAGTGCAACACGTGATCCCAGACTTGATCCTTTTGCTATAAGAACATTTGGGACAACTGTGAGATTTGAATGGAATCTAAGATGGAAGGTATACTGATGCTAACTTCCCGAATTTGAAATTTATAGTTGTACAAGTGAATATCCTTGTTTGCAGGAAATACGTAATAAATTATTTGGGGACTGGGGCATCATGCCAGCAACTTATTTTATATGTTTCAGGGGAAAAAAACCTTTGCAGTATTCTTGTAAATAACTTTTCTGTGAACTTTAGTTTGTTTCCAAGTAAAAAGCTAAAGAATACACATTGAAATTCTACTTTTGTAAGTCACATGTGTAGATTTTTGTCCTATAGATGTGTACTTTCACATGTGCAAAATATGTGTATGATAAAATTCACCTATGCATTGAAACGAAAGATAATATACAGTGAGAACACAATAAATAAAACCTTGTTCTCGTTACTGCCTCTGTTCACCATTCCAGCTTCCACTGAGATCACAGTGGGATGAGGAGGTCATCCTTATAGGAAAGAGATTGCTTGGCATGAGTAGGACATCAGTGTGGAGGGTTGGGGTGGCCCAGAAAAAAGTGTGGTTCTCAAAATCAAATGTACAGAAACCAAATGCACTCTTCACCTAGCCTATTAGCTAAGTGGTAACTTAGAATACACTTTTCAAAAGTTCATGTTGGAATTCAACATGAAGAGAAGTGGGAGATTTTCCGTCAGTTGTTCCTAACTCTGGCCGCACCTTGCAAAGGGAGCTTTAAAAATCCACCCATGGACTCACACTCGGAGATTCTTATCTAATTGGTCTGGAGTGGAGCCTTAGCATGACTGATTTTTTGGAAGCCCCCTGGGCAGTCCTATTGTGCAGCTGTGATTGTGAACCACCTTCTGTGAGTTAAAGATACACACCCAGCTTTGAGGACCCTAATAATGAGATCTTGGAATGTTAAATCAGTGCTTCGCAACAGTGTTCATTCAAATTCCAACTTCACAGATTTTCACCATGTGTGTGTATCATCTACCCTATTATTAAATTTTTTCTTCCAGTTTTACTTAATTCTATTGTAAAAAGAATTTTTAAAGAAATGCATCACCGCTGGGTGGGGACACTCAAGACTGCTTGCCATAAAGGGAAGGTAAAGATAAAAATAAATACTTAAATTCCTCTCAAATGTTATTACATTCTTAATATTTAATGTAAATGAGACAATAATGATAAATCAAATCCATGTGTACAAAAAATGAATATCTGAAATATAGTTTATCCCATGGGATTAAAATGATTTGAGCAGTCATTCGTAAAAGGCATCATTTGGTTAGTTTTTATCTAGGAGTTTAAAGGAGAAATGAGTTTCTAGGCCAGTGAGATGATTGGATTTTCAGTTTTACAGTTAACAAGTTCAGAAACACTCTATCAACACGTCGTACAAAACTATAAAAACAGTGCAAAGGATTATCAGAGCATGGATTTCTAAGCCAAATGTTGTAAGAGACTTCTGTTCAATGAAATATGGTTTTAGGAAGCAACTGTAAATGAGTTCCAGATGCCACTAGTGGACTAGGGGCCAGAATCACTCAACCCTCTTTGCTCCCCTCCCCACAAACCCCCAAGTCTAACCACCTCCACTTAAAATCAGCAGGGCTGGCCACCAGTGGGAATCTCTCGCCAGACGGTTACCTGCTAACCAGTTTTTACTTGAGAGCATACATTTCAAACACACCTCTCTTCCTTTCCTCTTGTTCCTCATAATTTATGAGTCTTCTTGACTGCACACGTGCTTTCTCTAGTTGCAGAAAGTGAGGGCTGCTCTACCTTGCCATGCAAGGGTTTCTCACAGCGGCGGCTTCTCTCGTTGCAGAGCTCAGGGTCTAGGGCATGGGCTCAGTCGCTGTGACCTGCGGGCTTAATTGCTCTGTGGCATGTGGGAACTTCCTGGCCCAGGGATCGAACCTGTGTCCTCTGCATTGGCAGGAGGATTCTTAGCCACCGGACCACCAGGGAAGTCCCCGTCTTTCCCTTTTAAAGAAACACTATCTCCTGAAATTCCAGGCAATATTTTTAAACAGGGTGGGCTTTCTTCTCCTGCTTCTGTTGCTTCTTTCTTTCCAACCCTGACTCCTCCCTAGGGACCAAGGGTCTCTCCCTCTGTCTCTCTAATCATGCTCAAAAGACCCTTTCAGGGAAGAGTTTCTGAAGGCAAAGCTAGAGATAAAGCTTGTAGGATGCCTGATAAACTCTGGACATCCTTCTGATTGATTGGTAGTGAGGTAAAGATGTTTTGAAAATCTTAACCACCAACCTTCTGGTTCTAACTAATCGGAGTCTATGGGTTTGTGGTCAGTATGCAGTTAACCTGGTGGGAGTTTCAGTATCTGCAAAACAGCTCAAGGAAATGGCTCAGGATATTATTAATGGCTCAGGATATTATGGCCCTTGAGGAACTTAAAGGTCCTTACTTTGTTTTATGGTTAAACCATTATTATTTTGTTTTGCTTGACTTTTTGTTTCTGTATTTTTTTTTTCATTTCTCTGATTATTTTTTTCTTTTTGAAATTCAGGGAAAGCCTAAAAGACTAAAGCTTTTTTGCAAAGAAAAAGCAAAGGACACAGGTTGTTGTTGGCCGGGGGAGGTCTGTCCCCAGGAAAACCCACTTGGTTTAGGAGTGTCTTGGATCCCTGAGTCACTGCTTGGAGTGGAGCTGCCCTGGAGAAAGCCACTTGGCTCACAGTGGCATTTTCATTGATTAAGAAAAAATTTTTGAGCCACTAAGATGCCAAGGTTTGTTTATTCCTCTTGAATGGCCTCTTCCAAGTACAAATATTCACCCTTATAAAACACTGGGAAGCTAGAAAGCAAAATGAAGACAGTGTCTACATTTCAGTGGTGGGCTTGTCAGTTTTCACTTACTCATTCCAACAAAGGTTTCCCGAGCCCACGTGCACAGTGCTGTTAGAGGCACAGCATTTCGGTGACAAGCATGGCGCTGTCTCCACTTTAGGGAGCTCACAGGCCTTTCCTGTGTCAGAAGACAGGGCAGGTAAGACAGTCTTCAAACAGAATGGAAAACATTTGCCAAAAGAAGGTCCTAAACACCTAAAGGAGAAAATCCTACACCCGTAACCTGACGAGATAGAAGTAACTGGGTACACCCTCCATATACCTTTGATGGAGCGTATTTTGTACAAGTTGGTACAAACTAAGATGAGAAATACAGAGCCCCCAAGACGTTCTGTCACGCTTGAGCAGACCCAGTCGCGAACATGGCTTGTCAGAGATTTCATTAGATTGTATAAAAGTGCCACCTCTGTTTAGGACTAGATGTTTGTAATCTTTCTGCTCTATTTGCTGCATGAACATTCATTATTTTAGATCAAAGCAAATGGAGGAAGCCACTCACACTCCCCCAGTGTCTCTCTCATTAAAATTAATTATTTTCCCAGTTCAGCCCTCTTTGTTCACAATTGTGTCCAGTGAGAGAAACAGGTCTTGGGAAACCCAATTATGTCGGAGGCAGTTTCAGAATCAGATAAAAAGGGCTGGGGGCTGGGGCTTAAGAAATGTCGGGCAGGGAGTAACTTCACATTTCCAAAGCACTGCCATATTAAGAATTCTCCTCTTTGGGATTAGTTTTGAAAGCACTTTGCCTTAAATACAGGCATTTTCCAATTCTAATTTCTAAAACTGAAAAGAATGAATTTCATTCAGAAAGGAATAAACCAGCTTTCTGCATTGCTTTATAGCACATGAATTTAATTACCACATCAGCCAATAAAGGAATCCCAATGCATTCTGTGAAGTATTTTGCTAATATTGTGCCGCTATGGGTTTCACTTGTTTTATTTAAAGAACCCATAACATAGGTATAAATGATTTCTTCAAACACAGGGATTTGATTCTCAGCTCACTGGGGAATGAATATATTGATCATTGTCAATGCATAAACCATACCCAATTAAATGTTTCAGCAGAAATAATCTCATCGAAATGAAGTCCTGACAGCTCAATTTCATGTAGTTTATTTTAATTCTCATTTATTAATAGAACATGAGAGCTTTGTGTTCCAAAAACAATGTCTTGAAAATTTCAAAGGAATGGTAAAAAAAAAAAAAAAGAAAAATTACTGCTCTTTTTTTCTTAGACTCATCTTGACAGGATAGGAGAGTGTCAGCGTTAAGTGGATATATGAGGAGTCCAGGAAGGCTCTGGAAAACAGCATTCCACAATACACTGTGGTCTTCTGTGCTGGTAAGCTGTGCGCCTAGTGGTCTGTTTGTCTATACTTGGAAACAATGGCAACCCCCCTTCCTAGGATGTGCAGCTGGTGACAGAGTCCCTGGAGGATGCTTGTTCTCCAGGGAGAGAAAGAATGGTCTGGGTGCGGTTTTTGAAGGATCTTACTGAGTTCAGGCTGCTGGGAAGTACCTTAGGAATGTGGGGGCTAGTAGTGAGAAGGGAGGACTCGCCAGGGCTGCTGCCTGCATGCATTATCTGCTGATGACTGAATGCTACGTCCCCCCAAATTCATACGTTGAACTCTAATTCCCAGTCTCCAAAATCACTGCAGAGGTGACTGCAGCCATGAAATTAGAAGACATTCCCTTCTTGGAAGGAAAGACATGACAAACTGTTTTGCTGTTATTGTTCAATCACTCAGTCATGTCTGACTCTTTGTGACCCCATGGACTGCAGCACATCAGGCTTTCCTGCCCTTCACTAGCTCCCAGACTTTGCTCAAACTCATGTCCATTGAGATGACAAACCTAGACAGCATATTTAAAAGCAGAGACTTCACTTTGCCGATAAAGGTCCGTATAGTCAAAGCTATACGGTTTTTCTAGTAGTCATGTACGGTTGTGAGAGTTGGACCGTGAAGAAGTCTGAGTGCTGAAGAATTAATGCTTTCGAATTGTGGTCCTGGAGAAGACCCTTGAGAGTCCCTTGGATTGTATATCCAGTCCCTTGGCCTGCAAGGAGGTCAAATCAGTCAATCCTGAAGGAAATCAACCCTGAATATTCATTAGAAGAACTGACACTGAAGCTGAAGCTCCAATACTATGACCACCTGATGCGAAGAGCTGACTCATTGGAACAGACCCTGATGCTGGGAAAGATTGAGGGCAGGAGCAGAAGAGGATGACAGAGGATGAGGCGGTTGGATGGCATCACCAACTTGAGGACGTGAGTTTGAGAAAGCTCCAGGAGTCGGTGATGGACAGGGAAACCCAGTGTGCTTCTGCCCATGGGGCCGCAGAGAGGCAGACACGGCTGAGCAACTGAGTAACAATGATATCCCCAGTGTGATGGTGTGTGAAGTGGGCCCTTTGAGAGGTAGTTAGGTCATGAGGGTGAGGCCCACATGAATAAGTGCCGTTAGAGAAGAGACCCAGAGAACCCTGTCCATCTTCCACTATGTGAGGACAGGGCAAAAAGAGCACTGCTTGTGAACCTGGGAGAAGGTTCTCACCAAACACCAGACTTTCCAGTACTTTGGACTGCCCAGACTCCAGATCTGTGAGAAATACATGCATGTTGTTTAAATTACCAAGTCAATGGTGTTTTTGTTATAGCAGCCTGAGTGAGCTAAGACTCAGTGCAAATGTCCACTACAAATATGAGCAGTGACGATGGTTTTCTTACCTACTTTTCATTATAAGTATTGGTTCATTTTTGCTATGAAATATAATATCACCACTGTATAAAATGTAAACCATATGAATTAGCCAGAAGAAAGAAAAGTTTAAATCATGTGTATTCCCACTGTTTCAAAGAAATAATCATGTCAATATTTTGGAGTTTGTTATTTCAGACTTTTTCCTGTGCATGTACTTAACAATTTATAAAAAGTGTATATTTTAATTTTTTAAATTTGATTTTTAATTCAGTCATTTCAATAACACCTTTCCATAATACCATGTATGCACGTGTGCCAAGTCGCTTCAGTCATGTCCAACTCTTTACAACGCTATGGACTGTAGCCAGCCAGCCTCCTCTGCCCATGGGATTCTCCAGGGGAGTGGGTTGCCATGCCCTCCTCCAGGGGATCTTCCAGACCAAGGGATTGAACACTTGTTGCTTATGTCTCCTGTACTGGCAGGCAGGTTCTTTAAGACTAGTGCCACCTAGGAAGCCCATTACTATTTCTGCATCTACATAATTTTAAGTGCTGCAGCCTACTGTTCTGTTACCCCTCGTCCAAGGTAAGGAGCAGTGGCTGCACTTTGCTGGAGCAGCCGTGAAGAGATACCCCATGTCCAAGGTAAGAGAAACCCAAGTAAGACGGTAGGTGTTGCAAGAGGGCAGACACACTGAAACCATAATCACAGAAAACTAGTATATCTAATCACACTAGTACCACAGCCTTGTCAACTCAATGAAACTAAGCCATGCCGTGTGAGGCCACCCAAGACGGGCGGGCATGGTGGAGAGGTCTGACAGAATGTGGTCCACTGGAGAAGGGAATGGCAAACCACTTCAGTATTCTTGCCTTGAGAACCCCATGAACAGTATGGAAAGGCAAAATCATAGGATATTGAAAGAGGAACCCCCCAGGTTTGTAGCTGCCCAATATGCTACTGGAGATCAGTGGAGAAATAATTTCAGAAAGAATGAAGGGATGGAGACAAAGCAAAAACAATACCCAGTTGTGGATGTGACTGGTGATAGAAGCAAGGTCCAATGCTGTAAAGAGCAATATTGCATAGGAACCTGGAATGTCAGGTCCATGTATCAAGGCAAATTGGAAGTGGTCAAACAGGAGATGGCAAGAGTGAATGTCAACATTCTAGGAATCAGTGAACTAAAATGGACTGGAATGGGTGAATTTAACTCAGATGACCATTATATCCACTACTGTGGGCAGGAATCCCATAGAAGAAATGGAGTAGCCATCATGGTCAACAGAAGAGTCCAAAATGCAGTACTTAGATGCAATCTCAAAAATGACAGAATGATCTCTGTTCGTTTCCAAGGCAAACCATTCAATATCACAGTAATCCAAGTCTATGCTCCAACCAGTAACACTGAAGAAGCTGAAGTTGAATGGTTCTATGAAGACCTACAAGACCTTTTAGAACTAACACCTAAAAAAGATGTCCTTTTCATTCTAGGGGACTAGAATGCAAAAGTAGGAAGTCAAGAAACACCTGGAGTTAACAGGCAAATTTGGCCTTGGAACATGGAATGAAGCAGGGCAAAGACTAATAGAGTTTTGCCAAGAGACCGCACTGGCCATAGCAAACACCCTCTTCCAATAACACAAGAGAAGACTACACATGGACACCAGATGGTCAATACTGAAATCAGATTGATTATATTCTTTGCAGCCAAAGATGGAGAGGCTCTATACAGTTGGCAAAAACAAGACCAGGAGCTGACTGTGGCTCAGATCATGAACTCCTTATTGCCAAATTCAGGCTTAAATTGAAGAAAGTAGGGAAAACTGCTAGACCATTCAGGTATGACCTAAATCAAATCCCTTATGATTATACAGTGGAAGTGAGAAATAGGTTTAAGGGGACTAGATCTGATAGAGAGAGTGCCTGATGAACTATGGACAGAGGTTCGTGACATTGTACAGGAGACAGGGATCAAGACCATCCCCATGGAAAAGAAATGCAAAAAAGCAAAATGGCTGTCTGGGGAGGCCTTACAAATAGCTGTGAAAAGAAGAGAAGCGAAAAGCAAAGGAGAAAAAGGAAAGACACAAGCATCTGAATGCAGAGTTCCAAAGAATAGCAAGGAGAGATAAGAAAGCCTTCCTCAGCGATCAATGCAAAGAAATAGAGGAAAAGAACAAGTGGGAAAGACTAGAGATCTCTTCAAGAAAATTAGAGATATCAAGGGAACATTTCATGCAAAGATGGGCTCGATAAAGGACAGAAATGGTATGGTCCTAACAGAAGCAGAAGATATTAAGAAGAGGTGGCAGGAATACACAGAAGAACTATACAAAAAAGATCTTCACGACCAAGATAATCATGATGGTGTGATCACTCACCTAGAGCCAGACATCCTGGAATGTGAAGTCAAGTGGGCCTTATAGAAAGCATCACTATGAACAAAGCTAGAAGAGGTGATGGATTTCCAGTTGAGCTATTTCAAATCCTGAAAGCTGATGCTGTGAAAGTGCTGCACTCAATATGTCAGTAAATTTGGAAAACTCAGCAGTAGCCACAGGACTGGAAAAGGTCAGTTTTCATTCCAATTCCAAAGAAAGGCAATGCCAAAGAATGCTCAAACTACTGCACACGCTAGTAAAGTAATGCACTCATCTCACATGCTAGTAAAGTAATGCTCAAAATTCTCCAAGCCAGGCTTCAGCAATACGTGAACCATGAAATTCCAGATGTTCAAGCTGGTTTTAGAAAAGGCAGAGGAACCAGAGATCAAATTGCCAACATCCACTGGATCGTGGAAAAAGCGAGAGAGTTCCAGAAAAAACATCTATTTCTGCTTTATTGACTATGCCAAAGCCTTTGACTGTGTGGATCACAAGAAACTGTGGAAAATTCTGAAAGAGATGGGAATACCAGACCACCTGACCTGCCTCTTGAGAAATCTGTATGCAGGTCAGGAAGCAACAGTTAGACCTGGACATGGAACAACAGACTAGTTCCAAATAGGAAAAGGAGTATGTCAAGGCTGTATATTGTCACCCTGCTTATTTAACTTCTATGCAGAGTACATCATGAGAAACGCTGGGCTGGAAGAAACACAAGCTGGAATCAAGATTGCCAGGAGAAATATCAATCACCTCAGATATGGGGATGACACCACCCTTATGGCAGAAAGTGAAGAGGAACTCAAAAGCCTCTTGATGAAAGTGAAAGAGGAGAGTGAAAAAGTTGGCTTAAAGCTCAACATTCAGAAAACAAAGATCATGGCATCTGGTCCCATCACTTCATGGGAAATAGATGGGGAAACAATGGAAACAGTGTCAGACTTTATTTTGGGGGGCTCCAAAATCACTGCAGTTGGTGACTGCAGCCATGAAATTAAAAGATGCTTACTCCTTGGAAGAAAAGTTATGACCAACCTAGATAGCATATTCAAAAGCAGAGACATTACTTTTCCAACAAAGGTCCATCTAGTCAAGGCTATGGTTTTTCCAGTGGTCATGTATGGATGTGGGAGTTGGACTGTGAAGAAAGCTGAGTGCCGAAGAATTGATGCTTTTGAACTGTGGTGTTGGAGAAGACTCTTGAGAGTCCCTTGGACTGCAAGGAGATCCAACCAGTCCATTCTGAAGGAGATCAGCCCTGGGATTTCTTTGGAAGGAATGATGCTAAGCTGAAACTCCAGTACTTTGGCCACCTCATGCAAAGAGTTGACTCATTGGAAAAGACTCTGATGCTGGGAGGGACTGGGGGCAGGAGGAGAAGGGGATGCCAGAGGATGAGATGACTGGATGGCATCACCAATTTGATGGATGTGAGTCTGAGTGAACTCCAGGAGTTGGTGATGGACAGGGAGGCCTGGCGTGCTGCGATTCATGGGGTCGCATAGAGTCAGACACGACTGAGCGACTGAACTGAACCGAACTGTTCTGTTATGAAGCTAAAACCCAATTTACTTAAACAAGACTATTGACATTTGGTTGTTCCTCTTTTAGTCTATTATATGCCATTCCATAACGTTGCTACTTTCTTTTCTTTGTGTACATTTTTCAATTATTTCCTTAGAACAGATGTGCCAATAAAATGGACATTCTTTTTTTTAACACTTTTGGCACCTATTGCTAAATTGTCTCCTGGGTGAGCAGCCTCCAAGATGAGGCCCAGTGATGCTCACTTTTGGTTCTTTTGTCGTGAAGTGTGTGGGCTTGAATGTGGCCTAGACGGACATCTCTGACCAGAAAGAACCGATTACCAGCAGGGAGGTGGGTCCTCCCGGTCGTGGAGCCTTGAGATGACTCACTCCTCCAGCCAGGCTTGTGGCTGCAGTTTGAAAGGGTCCTTGGGCTAAGGGACCCAGTTAAGTTGCACCCAGATTCCCAAGGAACTTGTGGGAAGATGTTTGTTGTTTTCATCAGCTAAATTCAGGGCAGCTTACCTGTATCCCCTCATGTCAGTCCTAATCAGGAGCCTCAGCGGTAGTGGGCGTGAGTGTGTTTCTCACGTGGTCTTCAACGTTGTGATTCTGGTCCTTGCTGAACTGGTCACATTTCTTCCATCACCACCAAAGTTTAATATTTAAATAAATATGTATAGTTTCTTCGTAATTTCTTTATTGAATTGTCCATTCATGTCCTTTGCCTATTTTTCTATGAAAGGTTTGTCTTTTTATTGAAGATATGAAGAGTGCTTTCTGTATTTGGGAGATTGCAGATGTCTACTCCACCCCTCTGTGTACAGACGCTACACACACACACACACACACACGTTTTCTTTATACCATCTATTTTAATTTGATATTGTTGTTACAGAAATCTTTTGCAGTTTCATGCCATCAGATTTTTATATAGCAGATTTTGTTCTTTCTTTGATATTGTACTTTACACTTTCTTTCAGTAACTTTATAATTTCAACATTTGTGCGCACCCTTAGTCACACAGTCGTGTCTAACTGTGACCCCATGGACTGTAGCCAGCCAGGATCCTCTGTCCAAAGAATTCTCCAGGCAAGAATACTGGAATGTGTTGCCATTCCCTTCTTCAGGGAATCTTCCTGACTCAGGGGCTGAATCCTGGTCTCCAGCATTGCAGACAGATTCTTTACCAGCTGAGCCAGGAAAACCAGGGAAACATTGGAGTATTTGTAAAAACCATAAGTCTTTCTAGAATTTAATTTGGCATAAAACATAATATTTTTATATTTTATAAATATATTATAAAATTTTAGCCTTTTCCCACAATAATTAATCAGCTGTCCTATTACCATTTAATAATTCTTTTCCCAATTATTTTAAATATTGAGAAAGTATAATCTGTTTTAATATCATATTAGTCAAATCATCTCTTATTACCATTTTCTATATAATTGTCATTAGATATTTTATGTATTTATTCTTATAAATTTTTAATTTTTAAATAACATAAGAATTAACATCTTTATAAGGTAACTATTCCCATCCAGAAATATAGTATATCTCCATTTATTCAGTCTTTCTTGTGTGTATGTGGGGGGGGGGGTGTGGGTGTGTGTGTGTGTGGGTATGTGTGTGTCTGTGTTTGTGGGTGGGTGTGTGTGTGTGTGTGTGTGTGTGTGCTCAGTTACTCAGCTGTGTCTGACTCTTTGCCACCCTATAAATGGCAGGCCAGCAGGTTCCTCTGTCCATAAAATTTTCCAGGCAAGAATACTGGAATGGGTTGCCATTTCCTACTCCAGGGGATCTTTCTTTCTTTTGGGTACTTCAGCTAAATTTAAGTATTTTCTTTAAAATGATCCTGCACATTTTATTTTACATTTATTCCTAAGGATTTTGTTCTGTGCTTTATTTTGTTGTTGTCGTTGTTATGGTAGCAGTGGTGTTGGTGGTTCCTCTGACTCATAGAAAGCATTTGGTTTCTGCTTCTAGAATAAAGGAATGAATGAATAAGCAAATAAGTGATAAATTGGCCAAATTTTTGATAACACATACTGAAGCAAAAGTATGAAAGTTTCATAATAAGTGTACATAACTGCTGTACACATCTATTGAAAGTGAAAATCACTCAGTCGTGTCTGACTATTTGTGACCCCCTGGACCATACAGTCCATGGAGTTCTCCAGGCCAGAACACTGGAGTGGATAGCCTTTCCTTCTCCATTGGATCTTCCCAACCCAGGGATCAAACCCAGGTCTCTCGCATTGCAGGCAGATTCTTTACCAGCTGAGCCAGAAGGGAAGCCCAAGAATACTGGACTGGGTAGCCTATCCCTTCGCCAGTGGATCTTCCTGACCTAGCAAATCGAACCAGAGTCTCCTGCATTGCAGGTGGATTCTTTACCAACTGAGCTATCAGGGAAGCCCACATCTAGAATACCATTAAAAATCTGCAACATGAGAAGAAAAAAAAACTTACGAAAGGGGAAAAAAATCCTTGCTGTGCAAAGAATTCTTTCCAACAGAAGAGATAACACCAGAAGTGGGCAAAAAACATTAATGGGTAATTCAGAAGAGAAGAAAGGCAAATGGCCAATATCTATATGAAGAGAAAAAAAGCATGCAAATGGAGACAAAATGAGCTATCACTTACAAAATCATGTTGAAAAAAATTTTGATAATAAAAGCCAGTTTTGTTTAGAGAAACAAGCAGTTTCTTATATTCCTGGCAGATAGGGTTTTAAACTGGGACAATCAACCCCTACTGAGGGCAAATATACGTCAAAATTGAAAATGAGATTATGAGTAGAGGCAGCAATTTAATCCTAACTTTATCTCAATTTAAATATTTATTTTTAAAATAATTACACAAGAGAGTACATTTGGAAGAAATTAATAAGACTAACCACCAGGGAACCTGCTGCTTGGATAAATCACCTGTATTCTCATACCAGTCCATATCACTGTGGAGTGTCTCTTTCATCATCTTACGCTTTCTCTTCTTCCTTCCCTTTTCTTTTTCCCTCTGAGCAAAAATAAAAAATAGTGTTAATTAAGAAGATTAATAAATGGCAATTGAGATCAGTGAAGGGTTAGATACTGTCTACATGCCCCGAAATGGATATTCCTTAATTCTTGATACCATCATTTAAGTTACGTTTATGTCTCCCCTTTTTGTAGGAAATTGAGTCTTCTTCAGCACTGCTTCTCACAGTGAGTTAAGCACATACACGGTCTCTCCATTCACAGGGCAAACTGGAAGCCAAGCCTGGGGATTGCCTTGGCGGGCATGTCTGGACTCACCCAGAACAGGCAGGAGAAAGTACACTTCCTAAGATACAAAACATATGGGAAACCTTTACACATTTATGACCATTCTCTGAGTTTGCACCAGTTCATTTTCTTTTTGTGCTGTGGTTTCCTGACCCCGGGGGTGAGACACACCCTAGGACCCACTGCTGCAGAAACAACTCCCTCTGTCCCATCATAGGTCCCAGAAGAGATGCTGAACAGGTGACAGGACCTTTTTCTCTTAATCAGAGATCCAGAATCTTGATCGTTGATTCCATGTTTCTTCCTCTTCCTCTACAGTAGGGTTTCTCCATCTCAGGAAATTCAGACATTTGGGACCATTTTTTTTGGACTCATTTTTTTGTTGTTCAGCATTGGATCATGTTTTGTTGTTCTGAGCATTGGAGGATGTAGGATGTAGTGGGCTCTACCCACTAGATGCCCGTAGGGATCCCCCACCCCGGCCAATTGTGACAATGAAAAATGTCTCCAGACATTACCAAACGGGGCCTGAGGGCAAAAGCATTCCTAGCTAAGAACCAGGGCTGTGCACCCAAAGTTTACACTTGCTAAACTCATTTGTATGCAAAGCATATACTAGGTTTTTGGTGTGGGTGTGTGTGTGGGTGTGTGTGTGTGTGTGTGTGTGTTTTGCTAGGCATTCTTTAAAAAAAGGTGGTTGTCAGGGTGGGGGTGCCTTCCCAGGTGTCCCAGTGGCAAAGAATCCACCTGCCAATGCAGGAAACACAGGTTCAATCCCCGGGTCAGGAAGACCTCCTGGAGAAGGAAATGGCTACACACTCCAGTATTCTTGCCTGGAGAATTCCATGGGCAGAGAAGCCGCCTGGTGGTTACAGTCCATGAGGTCGCAAAGAGTCAGACATGACTGAGCGACGGAGCATGCATGCTTAAAAAAAAAAAAAAGGAAGAAAGGAAAGGGGAGAAAGAAGACAGGAAGAAAGCAGACCGAGAGGAAGAAAGAAAGAAGAGGAGGAAGAAACGAAGAACGGAGAGAGGGAAAGAGGAAGGATGGGAGGAAAGAAAGAAAACGGTCAACTTAGGCCAGTATCTCTGGGCACTTACATTTCAAACAAGATGCTACACAGATGTAAAAATATACATAATGCTTGATATTATGGACTTGCATTTCACTCAAAGAAAACTAAGGTCAAGCGTCAACCCCTCTCTAGCCAAAAGAAAGATAACTCTTACATTAATACATGTCACATGAACCCAAGTAGAGACCAGGATCATATCCAAATTTTATTCACCTTGCAAACTAGTTAAAAATGCAGGACCAAAAGTTGAGGTGACCAGGTGTCCAATTATAGTAATCCCACTAACAGTTGCTTGGAGAAAGCTGTGTAAACATTTTAAACTTTCGGATCACTCATGTCCCAGGGCTCTGGTTTGTGGAGTGTTTTCAGTTGCACCAGGTACCACCCTACTGGGCTTCCCAGGTGGTAAAGAACCCGCCTGCCAATGCAGGAGACATAAGAGACATGGGTTCAAGCCCTGGATCAGGAAGATGCCCTGGAGAAGGGCATGGCAACCCACTCCAGTATTCTTGCCTGGAGAATCCCGTGGACAGAGGAGCCTGGCAGGCTATGGTCCATGGGGTGGCAAAGAAGTCAGATATGACTCAGCTACTAAACAATAAGATGCATGTGCGTGTGTGTATAAACATATATATATATATTCATATTCATTTTCAGATTCTTTTCCCTTTTAGGTTACTACCCAGTATACTTCCCTGTGATATATAGTGGGTCCCTATTGGTTGTCTATTTTATATATAGCAGTGTGTATATGTTAATCTTAAACTCCTAATTTAATCCCTTCCACCCTTTCCCATTCGATAACCATAAGTTTGTTATCTATGTCTGTGGGTCTATTTCTGTTTTGTAAATAAGTTCATTTACATCATTTTTTAAAAGAGTCCATATACAAGCGGTATCATATGGTATGTCCTTCTCTGTCTGAATTACTTCACCTAGTGTGATAATCTCTGGGTCCATTCAGGTTGCTGCAAATGGCATTCTTTCATTTCTTTTTATGGCTGAGTAGTATTCATGTATATGTATATTTCCTATAAATATATATGAGCTTCCCTGGTAGCTCAGCTGGTAAAGAATCTGCCTGTAATGCAAGAGACCCTGGTTCAATTCCTGGGTCTGGAAGATCTTCTGGAGAAAGGATAAGCTACCCATTTCAGTATTCTTGGGCTTTCCTGGTGGCTCAGCTGGTAAAGATTCTGCCTGCAATGCAGGAGACCTGGGCTTGATCTCTGAGTTAGGAAGATCCCCTGGAGAAGGCTTCCCAGGTGGCACAGTGATAAGGAACCTGCCTGCAATGCAGGAGACCGAAGAGTCATGGGTTCAATCCCTGAGTCAGGAAGATCCCCTGGAGAAGACAATGGAAACCCACTCCAGTATTCTTGCCTGGAGAATCTCATGGACAGACAAGCCTGGTTGGCTATAGTCCATGGGGTTGCAAAGAGTCAGACGTGACTGAGCACGCACACACACATATACACCACACCTTCATTCATTCATCTGTCAATGAACATTTATCTAGGTTGTTTCCATGTCTTGGTTATTGAAAATAGTGCTGCAATGAACAATGAGGAGCACGTACCTTTTTAAATTAGAGCTTTCTCTGAATATATGCCCAGGAGTGGGATTGCAGGATCATATGGTAACTCCACTGTTAGGGTTGTTTTTTTTTAATTATTAGAAACATTTTTAAGGAACCTCCATACTGATCTCCATAGTGGCTATACCAATTTACATTCCCACCAACAGTGTGTAGGAGGGCTCCCTTTTCTTCACACTATCTCCAGCATTTATTATTTGTAGACTTTTTGATGATAGCCATTCTGACTAGTGTGAGGTGATACCTTATGGTAATTTTGGCTTGCATTCCTCTAATAATTAGTGACATCGATGATTTTTCTTGTGCCCTGGATTTTCACTTTGCCCTGGACCCCACAAATTCTGTAGCCTGTCATGCTGATGAAGGAAGTTTTCTCAGGGGTACTCATAAACTAAACTAATCTCATTTATTTCATCTGCAACCATCCCTCCCCTGTCCCATTCCTATCTCTGAGGTTCTTCTTTGAACACCAATAATAGTAACTACAGGTACATCTCCTGGGCATTTGGCCTGTATCTGTCACTAGATACTTAATAGCTATTATGTCAGTCCATCTTCAAAACATCTCAATAAAATAGTGCTATTATGACATCAATTTCACAGATGTGGGAATAGTTGAGAATGTGCCCTGTAGTCCCCATTATCCACGGTTTTTGCTTTCTGTGGTTTCAGTTACTCATGATCAACTGTGGTCTGAAAATAATAAATGGAAAACCCTAGAAATAAACAATTCATAGATTTTAAATTACATGGGTCCCCAGTGGATCTAATGCCTGATGATCTGAGGTGGAACTGATGTAATAATAATAATAATAGAAATGAAGTGCATAATAAATGTCATTTACTGAACCATCCCCCCATCCCAGGTCCATGGACAAATTGTCTTCCATGAAACCAGTCCCCAGAACCAAAAAGGCTGGGGATCATTGTTGACAATTCTGAGCAGTGTAGTGAAATCTCACACCATCCTGCCCCATCTCACCTCAGATCCCCAACATTCGAAATCACCTGCTCCTGACATGCAACCGCTGACATCGTCATGGCCCATTGATTCAGGATCACCAGAAGCAGATGGTCCTCCTTCTGAAGGTCAATAGTAACCTATACTATGTCACAGGGCCTAAAGCCTCATCACAGAGGCATTTTTATCATCTCACATCATCACAAGAAGGATGAGTAGAGTACAATAAGATATTTGAGAGAAACAGAGGCCAAATTCACATGACATTCATTACGGTACATTGTTATAATTGTTCTATTTTATTATTAGTTATTGTTGTTAATCTCTTAATTGCACTTAATTTATAAATGAAATTAATTAGATTAAATCATGCTAAGTTGATTCTGTCATGTCCAACTCTTTGCAACCCTATGGACTATAGCCCACCAGGCTCCTCTGTCCATGGGATTCTGTAGACAAGAATACTGGAGTGGGTTGCCATGCCCTCCTCCAGGGGATCTTCCCGACTGTGGGATTGAACCTGCGTTTCTTAGTCTCCTGCACTGGCAAGCAGGTTCTTTACCCCTAGCGCCACTTGGGAAGCCCCTTTTTCCTTTATTAGCTCCCAATCCCTTGAGCTCAACCTCTCCAAACTACCTCTCTTATGTAGCTTCTGTCTCCCCTTCAGTTTAGTTCAGTTCAGTCACTCAGTCGTGTCCGACTCTGCGAAAGCATAGACTGCAGCTAGGCCAGGCCTCCCTGCCCATCACCAGCTCCTACTCAGACTCATGCCCGTCGCGCTGGTGACGCCATCCAACCGCCTCATCCTCTGTCTCCCCTTAAAGGAAGGCAATTCTCAAAGAGCAGGCCCCTGTTGTGTTCACCGACATGCCCCTCACATCCGCAACATGTCTCCAAGTTCCTAGGAGATGTTCAGTGTCTGCTGAAGTAGCCTGTGAGTGAATGACTCATCACTGCTCATTTCCCTTCCACCCAGTCACGTGCATCACTACCTCCCAATGACGATTCCTCTTTCACAAGCTGAGCGGAGGCGAGGCCAGCCTTACGGTGGAGAAAAGTAAGAGAGCTTGCAAGAGGGAAACCACTCCCAGATGAAGGAGACTAGACCCACGCCTCCCTCCACACACGTCTTGGATAGGACTTCCACCCTCCACTTTGCCACTCCCAGCGACACTTCCTTCAAGTCACTGCCAACCTTCTGCTGCACCGGTCTTACTGCGCCCTCAAACCCAACACCCCCACACTGCCTCTCATGGAGATTTACGTAAACACAGACACACCTCGCCCTCTTAGAAGAGAACAAAATAAGTCATCTCTGATGAGAGAAATGGTGACTACGTGGGGAATTTAAGGCCCTCAACATTTGTAAGTGCAAATATGTTCATCATATAAAATTTGCTAGCAGGCATCCACACATCCCAAACTGCTTTAGGGAGCACGTAAAATTTTATGGTGTGTTTGTTGCCAAGGCAGAGGAGAAATTTCCTACACTGCTCAGTATAATCTGGCCACCCTTTCAGAAGAGTGCAAAAGTAAGGTGGTTGACTCGGGGATGCCCTGGGTGTCTGCCCACACCAAGGTCGTTTTCAGGGCACTCCCAAAGCCACAGTCTTGATTTTGTCATCACTTTGATCTATTCTACCAGTGGCATCTCAGATTCTGACCCAGACACCCTTGGCTTATCCACAGATTCTCCCCACCTCTCTCACTCTGACCACTTCTACTAAGTCTCCTGTCCTTCTTGGCAAGACCTCCCAGTTCCTCCCCCGCTCCTTGGGTATGTGGAATGCAGAATCGGTCCCTGCCCACAGCTTCTGGAACCACACTTGAAGCCCTTCCATCTCTTTCTCTCTGACTCCTCTGCTGCACCTGCACTGCACCGTCTTGCCAGAACCATCTTATCTTCCCCTTCTTCTCTGGTTTCAGCTTCCCACGTTCTCTAAGGACAACATTAACAGGCCAGGCAGCTAACTGACTGCTCTCTCTATTGGGTCACTGGCCCCCACCGCTCCACCAACCATCACCCACCAACAGCAATACAGACAACTCCATCACTTCCTTCAAGTCTTTCAGGACAGTGAGGACTTCCTTGAAGAGCTGATGTAGCATTTGAAGTCAGAGCTCCCCCACCCCATGATAATCTGATTTTCCTTATCCTGATCTAGTATTTCCACAAAACCCATCACCTATCAGCGGTTCCATTCTTCTTACTAATCTGTTACGCTTATTCTTTTTATTTGTCCCCCTCTCCAACTAGAATATTTCCCAAGGGCTTGCATTTTTTTCTACTTGCTCATTGGTATATCCTCATGTCTTTTTGTTTTTTAACCGTTTATTTTTTTCTGGCATGGCCTTGCAGTGGCTTGTGGGATTTTAGTTCCTTGGAGGATTGAATCTGGGCCCTCCTCAGGGAGAGCCTGGAGTCCCAACCACTGGACCCCCAGGGAATTCCTTATGGTCATCTTTCAAAACAGTGTGGTCACATAACGGATGCTCAATAAACATTTCTTAAATACACAAGTGAGCGAACAAGTGGTTTCCAACGTACCAGTGGGCCCTCACCTTCACAAGGCCTCTCCCACCACGGTTCCCCTTTTCTGCAAATGTGCGTGACCCTCAGGTACTGTTCTCCGCCTTGCTTTTGGACCCTGTTTCATCATGAAATACGGAAGGAAACTGACCCCAGATCTCCTCCTTCAAAAGCATCTACACACCCAGCCTCCTTCTCTCCTTTTAAAGTCTGACCCTTCCGCCCGGCCGCGCTTCTCAGTCTTCTGCCCTACCCATTTTTATTTTTTAGGAGGGAAGACTTGCTCAGTTCCCCCATACTGGTGGGGTTTTTGCACACTGAAAGAAGTACCCTTCTATCTGTGAGAAGAATTAAGAAAGAGAGAGGGGACGCTCCTGTACCCTGGGGGAGGGAAGATCTAACCAGGAAGTGGGCAGAGCTTTGCAGCTCAGAGTTCGTGCACCTGAAGCAGGATCCCCGGATTTAGCCAGGACGATCGTGAACGTTTGCCTGGGCAGGTTTAGGTTGTAGATTGCTGAGTGCAGGGTTGCTCAGCCCCGGTGAGGCCGGTCTCGGAGAGACACCCCTGAACCCAGTGAGTCAGGAGAGGCTCCAGGCGAAGAGGCAGGACCTAGGTCTCCAAATATCTTTTCCTTCCAAGGCGGCGGCTTCACAAGAGTGAGGGAGGGTGGAACCCGGCCAGCAGCCTCCCAGGACTGGGAGCTTTCAACCCAGCTCCCCGCGCCCCACAAGGTCAGGGACAGCGGCAGCCGCTGGAGAAGCAGCGCCACCTCGTGGCCACGGCGGCACCGGCTGCCCTTGCTGATGGAGCCGGCCGCCCCATTCTCTTGCTTCACACCATTGTCCAGCGGAAGCATGGAGGAAGATGCTTCATGGAGGGGGCTGACCTTAAACGAGATTCAGGGGATCTGCATGAAGAACATTTATCACACTTTCAAAGTGATGATCTCTTTAGGCCTATATATTCATCTCCTAGGGCTGACACAACAAAATACCACAAACTGGGTGGTTTAAAGCAACCACCAGGTGGTCCAGGGGCTGACTCCATCCTCTCGATGCTGGGGGTCCAGGTAAGATTCTTGGCCCGGAAACTAGATAACGCTGAGCTGTAACTAAGCAAGCAAACAAACAACCAAACAAACAAACCAAAAAACCCACCAGCCACCAAAGGGTGGTTTAAAATATACTGTCTCCTAGTTCTGGAGGCTAGAAGTCTGAAGGCCAGAAGTCAGCTGGGCCATGTTCTGTCTGAAGGCTCTAGGGGAAGATCCTCTCTCTTTTCTTCTAGCTTCTGGGGGTTGCTGCCAAACCTTGGCATTTCTGCCTTCAGTTCAGTTCAGTTCAGTCGCTTAGTTGTGTCCGACTCTTTGCGACCCCATGAATCACAGCACGCCAGGCCTCCCTGTCCATCACCAACCCCCGGAGTTCACTCAGACTCACATCCATTCAGTCAGTGATGCCATCCAGCCACCTCATCCTCTGTCATCCCCTTCTCCTCCTGCCCCCAATCCCTCCCAGCATCAGTCTTTTCCAATGAATCAACTCTTCTCATGAGATGGCCAAAGTACTGGAGCTTCAGCTTTAGCATCATTCCTTCCAAAGAAATCCCAAGGCTGATCTCCTTGAGAATGGACTGGTTGGATCTCCTTGCAGTCCAAGGGACAGACCCATTATTCTGACCTCTGCCTCTGCCTTCACTGGGATTTCTCTCCTGTGTGAGCATGTGTCTTCACATCTCTTTCTCTTTGTAAAGACACTGGTTATTGGATTTAGGGCTCAACCCCATCCAGTATGATCTCATCTAAACTGATTACATCCTCAAAGCCCCTCTTTCTAAATAAGGTCACACTCATGGGGTCCAGTGATTAGGGCTTCAACTATATCTTGGAGGGATAGCATAGTTTAACTCATAACAGCCTGTATGTTGGTGTTTTTGCAATGAGAATGCATGACTTTTGTAATCTGAAAACATACTCTGAAAAAATAACACGAGAAGATTTTTTTAAAGCTATCTGTCTAGCAAAGATGAAGAATGATGACTTACTGATAGGCTAGGAGGGAAGAGGGACTCCCACATTGAGGAGGGTGGAAGGATTGGTTCAATCTTTGTTAAAAGCAGTGTACAAATAAGTTTAAAATTTTTCAATGAGCATACCTACCCTTGGGCCATTTTCATTTCAGGTGCAAGGGTAGGTATGCTCTGAAGGTCATGCCTAAAGTGAAAATGACCTGAACTTTTCACCGCTGAGAATTTAAATGAAGGAAATAGACAAATGTTCAGAAGAATGGGGGTGAGGATATTCACTACAGTGTGGTTTTATGAAACAAGTGAAAAATGGAAACTACTTAATATAGGCAGATGACTGGGGGTGAGTTGGGAGGGCATTCTGGGCAATTAGCAGCAGACACACAGATGGGCTGGAAGGGCTGCAGAGAACAGATCCAATGAAGTGCACTTGGATCAACATGATTAGAGTTTAGGGATTATGATGAGTAAAGAGGGATGGAGAAATCAGGCAGAGGTTTGCCACGCTGAGTGTGCCAATTTATGTGGGTCATATATGGAGAGAAGGACTTTAAACAGGGGAGATAATTAATTGGGGATTGCTTTAGAAACAAGACCCAGATGTGTGGATGATAGCAAACAGATGAAGAGGGAGATGAGAATGAATGAAGGCTGGGGGATGATCACAATAATCCAGGCCACCTTGAGGGTCTGGGACAGGAATAAGGGGTCCGGAGAAGTCAGTGGATATGACAGATACCAAGAATGGGAATCAACAGGACCGAGCAATTGCTAGTCTCCTGAGGGCAAAGGGGTGGTGTGTTTGGCTTGAGCGATTCAGTGGATAGTGGTGTCAGTCACCGAATTAGAGAATTGAGGAGGAGGAGGAGCAGATTTGGGGAGAAAGCACATTTAGGGACAGGGTGGGTTCTGGGTGCCCGGGAGCCATCTAAGAGAAGAGCAGTTAAGCAATTCCGCTGCAGGTACAGAGCTCATGAGACAGCTCCAGGTTAAAGAGAGAAGTGAGGAGTCTGCTGAAGTCATGGAGTGGGTGGAATGCCCATAAGGTCATGTGCAGTGAGGACAGAGGGGAACTCAAGGCCAAATCCTAGAGTATCACTTGATGTTCTCTTGTTGCAAGGAGAGAAAACAAACCCAATAAATGTAAGCAGTAGATAATGAAAGAATGTACTGGAAGCCTGATGGGTGGATCACAAAATAGTTGAATAACCAGGATGCAGGGAGGAAGGGAAGGAAGGGGGAGAAAGAGGAAGTAAGCAGGCTTTCTTTCTCTCATATGTAAGCTACGTGTCTTCTCTTCTTGGGGTTCAGTTGCTAAGTCGTGTCTGACCCCATGGACTGCAACACACCATTCTTCCCTGCCCCTCACCTGGAGTTTGCCCAAGTTCACATCCATTGCGTCAGTGATGCCATCCAACCATCTCATCCTCTGTTACCCTCTTCTCCTTCTGCCTTCAATCTTTCCCAGCAGCAGGGTCTTTTCCAGTGACTAGTCATCAGGAAGGGCAGGCTGGGGCTCTCCTGCACTGCTATCCATAGGCAGAATTTCTTCTTTTCAGGGAGGCTTCAGCTTGGATTTTAAGGTCTTTCAACTGGGCCACCCTGATCATATAGGATAATCTCTCATATTGAAAGTTAACTGATTATGGAGTTTAGCCACATCTACCAAACACCTTCACCATAACACCTAGATTAGTGTTTGATTGAATCACTGGGGACTGGAGCCTAACCAAGCTGACACAGCAAAATATTCTTCACAAGCATATGCTAAATATTTAACATACTCTCAATACCATTTCAAATATTCCAGCCAGAACACTCTTTTTGAGGTTCTATGCTTTTTCTTTTTTCTTTTTTCTTCTGCAGGTGAAGATGCTAAAACTCTGAATGAATGAACAACTTGCTTAATGCTTTGCAGCTAGTGAAAGGTGAAGCTGGAGTTTGACCCAGATAATCACTCTACAGCCAACCAGCTGAGCCATTTTCCTGCTGTCTCCTTGGAGCAGATGAGGAGTAAATGCCTGGATAGCAGAGACCAGCTGCACACATTCTGTGTTCTTGGGACCTAGCCTGATGGATAATAGGAACTCACTAGTTGAGTCAACTAGTTAAGGTGTAACATTTAAAACTGTGTATACTCGAGGGAAGATGGTTGAAATCCATTTAACAGAGTCTTCAAAGTGCAAACTCCCAAAATAAACTTTCTTAATTACTATTTAATAGTTCTTGGGTTATCTAAAGGAATTAAGCAGTATTTAGTTCTGAGCTGAAGTTTTAAGTAAAATACTTTGAGAGTTTTTTTTTTCTAAATTAGCCCTTTAATTTTCTATGATGTGGCTTTATCCCTTTATGCATGACATGAAGCCAAATTCCATATTTAATTAAAACTCAATACTTTCATGAGAATACAGGAGGTATTTTTATGAGTTCTTTCTTGGAAAACTAAATAGAACATGTTTAAATATATTTAGTGACAAAACTCAAATTGGGGTTTTTCAGTATTTAACTCCTTTTATTGACTATGGAACCAAACAACAAAATTGCAAAATGAAATCTGTGTAGCTCATAAAATTTCTTTCAATCAAGGAAAGTAAATGAAAACCAAAATTACTCAAAATTCTGGAAAATCCAAGTGGAAAAACACTTCACAAAAGAAGTGAGAAGTGGGGCACGTAAATCCTGTTGTATTCATGAGGCTTCTTTTAAAACTCAGTGATAGCTGATATTCTAGAAGAATAAGAATCTGAGAGAAATTTGACAGATGTCCATTTGTTTGTGGGTGCTCAGCTGTGTCCAACTCTGTGTGACCCCATGGACTGTAGCCCCCAGGCTCCTCTCTCCATGGCATTTTCCAAGCAAGAATACTGGAATGGGTTGCCATTTGCTACTCTGGGGATCTTCCCCACCCAGGGATTGAAAACTTGTCTTTTACATCTCCTGAACCGGCAGGCAGGTTCTTTACCCACTGCACCACCTGGAAAGGGGTCTTGGATATTATCTAATCCCATCCAGGACATTTGGACAGAGAGACTAGACATAGATGCCCAGGAGGATAAATTAAGTATTGAATACAATGCCCAAGGGCATAACAGGACAGATCCAGCCCTGGATTGTGAGTCCCCTGCCCGCCTAGGACGCTGGCTCCTACAGGCAGAAGTTTGCAGGCAAGTGTCCACAGCTCCTGCCCTACCAACCCATCATCGACTCTTCACTCATTTAATCTGTGATTATTCTTTCCTCTTTGCCTCAGATTCCCAGGCCTACCCTCGCCCTTCAAAATGCCGCTCCTTAATGTAGAACCCAGTTTACCTGCTTACATTCCAGCTCTGTTTTCCTCCTTTGGTTTTGAGGGTCCCTGCCTGCTTTGGCTGGGAAGTCGGTGCTTCCTCCCCTGAACCTGTAGGCAGAGCCCTCGCTCACAGGCAAGGGAAGTGAGACGTTCAAACACAGTGCTATGTCTTGGGTTTGAGATTAGGTTTAGTGAGGAAGCCTACTTGTGAGCTCATGCTCAAGGTACTTTCAGAAGTGGACTGCTTCGTTCTCAGCATCTTGTGCTTTTAAAGCCACAGAATCCCGTGTTCAGGGCGGCCTTTGGATCCATGTCCTGAGCTAATCTTGTGACCCGTGATTGACCTGGAGAGCGTCCTTGTCCAGGGGTTGGTCTCCACACCAGGAACTGCCATCCATTCAACTTCAGAAAATGCTGGCTCTTAGAAACTTGTTTACATGGAGCTAAAAATCTTTCCCTCCGAGGCTTCCATCAGGGAGTTGACAATGTTGACTCTTACTTGAGCCCTGGGCTCTTGGAAAACTGTCTCTTCTCCCCTTGTGATATTCCCTTTTCTCTCTTTATTCAACCAAGATTTGTTGTTTATTTTTTAATTGGAGTATACTTGCTTTACAATATCACGTTAGTGTCTGCTGTACAACGAAGTGAGTCAGCTATACATGTACCGATACGTATACGTGTACAGCTGATACGTGTATCAGCTATACGTATAACATCCCCTGCGTCCCCCCATCCCACCCCTCTAGGCATCATAGAGCACCGGGATAAGCTTCCTGTGCTTTGCAGCTGCTCCCACTAGCTCTCTGTTTCACACATGGTAGTGTACATATGTCAGCGCGACTCTCGCAGTTCGTCCCAGCCTTCCCTTCCCTGCCCTGTGATGTCCATCCGCCATGTCTGTGTCTCTATTCCCGCCCGGGAAATAGGTTCATTTGCACCACTTTGCTAGATTCCACTTTCGTATACGATATTTGTTTTTCTCTTTCTGACTTACTTCACTTTGTGTGACAGACTCTAGGTCCAACCCCATCCACAGAAAATTGAAAAATAGACAACTATCTTATGACCCAGCAACCCTGTTACTGGTCATATACCCTGAGAAAACCATAATTCAAAGCAACACACGTACCCCGGTGTTCACTGCAGCACTATTTACAACAGCCAGGACTTGGAGACAGTGCAGAGGAGCCTTTCCTGGACATCCTTGATCCCAAATAGACCCTCCCCTCTACCGCCAGACCCCCGTCTCATCACTCCATTTACTTCAACCATAGAAATGATCAGTTTCTAGATTTTTCTAACTTGTTTATATTGTATGTTTACATTCTAGATTAGAACCTTCACAAGGGTAGGGGCCTTGTCCATCTCACTCAGAAACCCCAGAGACCCCAGATGGTTCTTGACATGGTGAAGTGAGCAGTGAATATTTCCCTGCAGGAATAAGTCATGTGATTTAAGCTCATATTAGATTTGAGGGACATTGCCCCCATGTGGTATCCTAAAATTTTTTTCACCAGCACAGCTAGTTCATTTATCTTTATTTTCTTGTTGACTGAGTCAGAGATGTTCCACCTTCTTCTAATCCATGTATGACTTTGATGAAGGGGGTCAATTTGGAAGGCAAAATGAAATCCATTCCTTTAATGGTCTAATTTTTTTTGAATAGGTGAGAATATATGAGTTCTGAAATAAGTCAGACAGAGAGTATATGAGTGTATATGTTCATATATTATATTCTGTTCATCAGTGAAGCTTCTATTGTATGATAGGTGCTGTGTTAGGCACTGGGATGTGTAAAATATGTATTTCTAAATAGTTATATATATAATTATGCATATAGTGAGATATAGACATAGATAAAAATCTCTATTTAATATAAACAAATACAGATGCTCTCTCAAGACCCAACTGCTCATGAGAATAAAAAAAAAGGGGGGAGGGGATCAGAATCTCAACCAAGCTAAGCAAGCTAACAGGATTTGGAACAAGAAGGAAAGATGTGCCAAATGTGTTCTGATTTAATCTCAGTTGCTAATCCCTCAGTCCCACGTCATAGGGTTCCTTCAAGCAATGGGTGAGATGCCTCCATAAGCCTCTTACCACAGAGTCTGGCAGAGAATACATGTTCAGTGAAAGCTAGCTGTTTCTAAGGATGGTTTCTACTCATTGCAAAATGGCCTTGCCGTTGTGACTGCTGGGTGAAAGGACTTGGCCTCTGGAGGTCACAGAAGTCCTATGGAGGCCCCTGGGTAGGGGGACAGCTTCCCTCCATGACTTCCAAGGCCTGCACTGCAGTCCATCCAGCAACCAGCCATGCATGGGGGGTTCTGATTTCTCCACATCCTTGCCAACTTCTTTCTTTTTTTCTTTCTCTCTCTCTCTCCCTCCTTCCTTCCTTTCTCTCTTTTTTCCTTCCTTCCCTCTTTCTTTTCTTCCTATTTCTTTCTTTCTTCCTCCCCCTCCTTCCCGCCTTCCTTTCTCTCTTTTCTTCCTATCCTTCCTTCTTTCCATCCTTTCTTTATTCATAATAGTCAAACTAGTAGAGGCAACGGTTTCTCACCCACGCTCTGATTTGCGTTTCCCTAATGGCGATATTGTCGAGCAGCCGACCATTGCCCTGTCTGGATACAAACCCTGAATCTTCATTTCATCCTCAACTTCATTTTGCCCTGTGTATGCCTCATTTCCTGTTACTTCAAATTGATCTCCCAATTTCATTTGTTCTTAGCATCCCCTTGTGACTGTCCTTTATTGATGCTCTTGGACACGGTAAAATCCATGATCTCTACCTGCCCACAAGTCTATTTGAGCTCACCATTCTGGCCGTTGTGACCTGACCCATTCCACGATACCCCATCTCTATCAGAACAAAGGTAGATAAAGGGTTTAGGAGCAAAGGACAGAACTGAGAAGGAAAGAAGCAGGTCACTGCCCAGAGCCTCAGAGACAATTTCAGAGTTTAGGGGCAAAACTGACATGAACAGTTTGTTTCAGCCTCAGGCCTCCTTCAGATATTTCTCATTAAATGTGAAAAGAAAATTACTGAAGAAAGAAATGCAACCAAGTAGATCACAGGTTAGAGTTTCTCAGACCTGGTTGAGGATGAGAATTATTGACAGCACTTTTAAAAATCCTGATTCCTATACCTCACCTCAGAGGCTATGATTTAAATGATCTGAAATGAGAGTAACAGATCAACACTTGAAAAACTTCCCCCTCTCTCTGCTCCCCGTGATGTCCATGAGCAGTGGAGATTAAGAAGCACTAGACTAAGGGGAACCAGGACTACAGTTCTTCCCTGATTGTGGTCAGCAAAGGAGAGGACACCTGGGTGAGCAGAACTTAAATAAGACAGCTGCAGTTTGAGAAGAGACTTCCCTCAGCCTCACAGAAAAATACAAGGGAAAATATTCAGCTCAGAAAAGCCATTAGTTAGGGACTTTCTTGGTGGTAAAAGAATGAAAAGCCTGGCTTAAAACTCAACATTCAAAAAACTAAGATCATGACATCTGGTCCCATCCCTTCATAGCAATTAAATGGGGAAACAATGGAAACAACGAAAGATTTTATTTTCTTGGGCTCCAGAATCCACTGCAACCACGAAATTAAAAGATGAAGCCATAAAATTGAAAGATGCTGACTCCTTGGAAGAAAAGCTATGACAAACTTAGACAGCATATTAAAAAGCAGAGACATTACTTTGCCAGCAAAGATCTCTATAGTCAAAGCTATGGTTTTTCCAGTAGTCATGTATGGATGTGAGAGTTGGATCATAAAGAAGCCTGAATACCAAAGAACTAATTCTTTCAAACTGTGGTGTTGGAGAAGACCCTTGAGAGTCCCTTGGACAGCAAGGAGATCAAACCAGTCAATCCTAAAAGAAATCAGTCCTAAATGTTCATTGGAAGGACTGATGTTGAAGCTGAAGCTCCAATACTTTGGCCACCTTGATGCGAAGAACTGACTCACTGGAGAAGACCCTGATGCTGGGAAGGATTGAGGGCAGGAGAAGGGAGTGGCAGAGGATGAGATGGTTGGATGGCATCACTGACTCAATGGACATGAGTTTGAGCAAACTCTGGGAAATGGTGAAGAGCAGGGAAGCCTGGTGTCCTGCAGTCCATGGTGATGCAAAGAGTTGGACATGCCTTAGTGACAGAACAGCAACAACTGGCAGTCTAGAGGTTAAGACTCTGCTTTCCATTGCAGGGGCTGCAAGTTTTATCCCTGAACAGGAAGCTAACATCCCACATACCACTCAGCCAAAAACCCAAAACATAAAAAAATAGAAACAATATTGTTACAAACTCAATAAAGACTTTAAAAAATGGTCCACGATGAAAAGAAAATCATTTAAAAAATTAGTTACAATAGAACATTATGTCCATCTTAGCCATTTTTTCCTAGAATGTTTTCTCTTTAGCATATAGCCCAGGAAAATCACATCAGTATCTAACGGTATATTCATAAGCTTTAAAAAATATACCATTTACACAGTTTCATTGCTATGCCTTGCTCAGCACAAGGTTGGAAAAATGGCCCATGTTTATACAGCTTTTCATACCCATTAATCAGAAAAAGGTTCAAGGCTTAGCAAGGACCTGCCTGAGGTACGCTGGAGTGTGCTTGTACCAGCTCCAGAGATCTGATTGTTAGTATTTCTCAAATCCACGTCCAGTCACACTGCAATGTGGGAGTATTTATAATATGAACACTGGTAAATGCTGCAAGTCAAGATTTTCCTTTTGAACTTCTGATTCTGGTTCGCAGCACACCTCTGGACCTGAAACAAAAGTCTGATGCTCACTCTTTGATAAACTCATACCAAGTATTCCCCTGCATCTTTTGCTTTCAATGGAATGAAATGCTACTGCTGACTGTGCAGGGGTGTGGTGGGGAGTCCGTACACCAGGACACCGAACCTGGGGCCATCCCAGAGTCTGAGCCTGGTGGGATGAACAGCAGATCCGTCCGTTTAGTCATGCAGCTCATCTCTGTTCCACTTTTATCCACAGTGGTTGATCTTCATTGGCTTTGCATGTTTTATCCTTTAGGGAACTTACATTGGTTAGAATTCTATATCACTTAATAATTAGACAGTTCTATCGACAGTAATTCTAGATGCTCTTTTAAGTCTTGCAAATTAAAAAACATAGACCATGACACAGGAAGCATCTGAAAAGAAAGCATGAAAGGATGTTCTTCCATCAAACTACCGAAAGTGAAATTCCTTTCTCATTAGTAAAGACTATGCAATTTTTGTTACTAAGTTAATGTATAGGCTATGTACTGACCATGTATACATATATTTATATATGTATATGTACACACACACACATATGTGTATGTGTATATTTTAAATTTTGCCTGGTTCTTTTAACTTTTTATATTTTTTATTGAAGTATAGTTGATTTACAATGTAAAACATTGTAACACATATATTGTATATACATAAAGACTAACGTTTTTGCTTGAAGTAGTGTCCTGGAAAATTTAGAGACAAAGCCAAAGTCATCTCAGTTCGGATCATATGCGCGTCAGTCGTGTCTGACTCTTTGCGACCCCATGAACTGTATCCTGTCAGGCTCCTCTGTCCATGGGGATTCTCCGGGCAAGAATCCTGGAGTGGTATGTCATTGCCTTCTCCAGGGGATCTTTCCAACCCAGGGATTGAACCCGGGTCTCCTGCATTGCAGGCAGATTCTTTACTGTTTGAGCCACCAGGAAAGTTCATATCATAAAATTCTTAAATATCTTGTTTTCAGAGGTCAATTTCTATCCTATCCCAGGACTGGTAGTTTTGCTTCCTATTGATCTAAATCATTTTAATGTAGAAAGACAGGTCCCTTCTGTTACCAGTTGGTGAGCACTCCTCACCCTCGGCCACAGCATTTAATCTTCATCTGACATGGTATGTGTAGTTAGGTTCATTATGCTCTGAAGGGCTAGAGATGCTGAATTATTATCTGTTGCCTCACACCATCAGCCCACCTAATTATCTCTATTTTCTTGGCTTATTATTTGTTAATGTTTGTCATCGTTCAGTACATATGGTACTGCTGGTGATGGGAAATGGGGCAGTTATTCACCTCAAGATGGAATGTAATTAAAGATTTCTAAATTGTTTTCTAAATGTCTAATCTATGCCATGTGGGGTTTTTGAAATGATGGTTACTTCCAAGAAAAGTTGACAGAAGTCTGAATTAGCATCCACCTCACAGGGTTGCCAGAAATGCCTATTTTTGGTCTAGGGTCAATGAGCACAATACATTTATGAACAGAGCAGAAACTTCCCAGTACACGAGGCAGCATCTCTCTTCGGGGTGATCCTGTCTATATGCCACCGCAGTGTAAAGGAGATCTGTGCAAACCCTTGAGGTTAAAAACGTCCTCCAGTGATTCCCACAGTTTACCAGTAGGGGCGCCAAAAAGCCAGTCATCCAGCTACAAAGCCAAGTGTGAAAAGTTTCCAGGCAAGAATACTGGAGTGGGTCGTCATTCCCTTCTCCAGGGAATCTCCCTGACCCAGAGGTTGAGCCTCGGTCTTCTGCACTGTAGGCAGATTCTTTACTGTCCGAGCCACCAGGGAAGTCCCGCAAAGCCAAGAGGCAATCAAATACATTGACGGACGTATTTCACATAGAATTTGCCAAGTAATTCTGCAAATGACCCAGAAAATGACGCTCTTAACGCCAGACAGTGACAACCTCATTTTCCCAGAATCAATTGTTCTCTTCTCCCATGTTCTTTTTTTTCCCTTCAGAGCCCAAGCACATGAAGTCTTCATGCCTTTCTGGCATGTTTACAGAATTTCCAAACATTTGTCTGTTTAAATGTCTAGATCCTTTTAAGGAGCAGAAGAAAGAGTACTAATTAGGTATGCTGAAGGAAGATTCAGTTCTTTACAACTGATCTGGGAGCTGTATGCGCCATTCCAGCTATGGAGAATCAATCCTTCTCAGGGAACTAATGAACCCTAGCTTCTGCATTAAATTGCTGCCTGTCATTTAAAATTATACACGGAGGTATACATACCTGCATGTGGGGGTGAGTTATTTATATGTAAATAGTACATATACCCAGCTTTTCTAAAAAGGTATTTATTTGCTCCAATATACCCAGTTTTTCTACAAAAGAATTTATTTGCTCCAGACTTTAACATCTGCACTTAAAAAAGAAAAAAAGGTTTTATCAGAGCTCGAATTTAAAACTCTTTCTTCAGTCAGCACGTGAGAGGAGCATGTAAATCTTTGAGGAGATACGTGATGCAAAAATAAATGTTCATTAAATCATATCTGCGTTTCTGATCCCAAGCTCACACCTGCTTCCAAATAGTGAGAGTGGCTCCCCGCTCCCTCCCCACCAAAGGGTATTAAGGTGTGGGATTCTGTTTTCATTTTCTCTCTTCATCAGCACTGATATCCAGTTTCCATCACAGCTGTCAGGGCTGCTGAGCAGAGCCACATGACAGGATGCGTAGACTCGGCAATGGCTCAGATGAAAACAAACGCATTAATACAAGAAGTAGCTGCAGTCTCTGCAGCTGAGGAAGGTGGAGTCTGGAGTGAAGGCTAGCCACCTCCGCAGGAAAACTTGGGTGAGTCAGCACACTGACGGGAAGCTCGTAGTCCCAGGATGGGGGAGATTTAGGCATCCCGAGCAGAGTTGTTTGTTTTGTTAATTCGCTTGTCAGTTAGTTTCCACTCCTCTCACCACTCCTTATCCTCACCGTATTTTTAAAACAAGGTCTGCAAATATTCTCTGTCGGGAAGATCCCCTGGAAAAGAAAATGGCAACCCACTCCAGTATTCTTGCCTGGAAAATTCCATGGACAGAGGAGCCTGGTGAGGTAACAGTCCATGGGGTCTCAAAAGAGCTGGACATGACTTAGTGAGTGCGCGCTAATGCACGCGCAGGACATATATAGCGGGAAATGCTGGTCAGTGCTTGCTCCAGGGTTGTATATATTACACACATATACATAGAGAGATAAATTTGTAAGTGGTAACTGTCAATCATGCTCTTCCTCTGTGGATATAGTCATGTGATTGGCCTCAGCAGATATGCATCTGCCCAAATTTCCAGGCAAATATTTATCCCATTATTTATAATATTTGTGGAATGTGGAGACCTAAAAATGAGACTGAATAGAAATATTTAATGTAACGCCCCTAATGATAAAGCCCAGAAAAAAATTTAGAGCAACAATGAAAAGGTCAATTTTAATAGCACCAGAAATCTCAGAGTTTCGCATTCAGCTGGCACAGATGTTGCAGTCTTCATCGCTATAATTTTTAAATCTTTGAGACTAGAGTGACAGGTTGGTGTCAATATACAATAGAACATTTATGAAATATTAGGGTCTGTCCTACCTAAAATTTTGTAAGAGGTAAGTTTGTCTTCCAGGGTCCCAGCCTCGGTTTGGAAGAAATTTTTCTTTGCACCCTTGTAACATCTTCTGTCTTCAAGATTTATTTATTTATATTTTACTTTTGAAAAACTAATCTTAGAAAAGGAGCTGATAAATTCACTCATGATAAGGTGTAAAAACAACTGGAGATGGACGCTCAGGGGTTATGCCTTAAGCCAACACTAAAAAAATTCTGACAGTGGAATTTTTAACCAAAATCATGAAAAGAACCAAATTTTAAACTTAAAATATTAGAAAGGGACTGACAGCTTTGCCCTCAGGTATAAAGAATACCCATAAATGAAATACCTTGGCTAAGTTCTTTAATTATAAATGAATGTAACCTAAAAGTTTGCCGTGGTTTAAAATTTTATATCAAAATTCCATGGTTAGCTAAAGCCACTTTAGAAAAATCTCTTTTTCCAGTGAGATGCCTGTGACATGTTTGTTCAGATTCATGACAGCAGTATTTGTAATAGCAAAAAATCTGCAAACAACATAAATGTCCATCCATAGGCGCATGGTAAAATGATTGCAATGTAAAGAAATACATCTATGCAATCATTTTTCGGTGTTTAAAAATTCTGATAAAATACATATATAACATGCCACATTTTAACCATTTTTAGGTATACAGTTCAGTGATATGCAACCATTTTAAATCCAAGTTGATCTCTGTGTGCTAGAATGATTAATACCCTCCAATATATATGGTTAAATGGAAAGAGTACAACGCAAAGCAGTATGTGTTGAATGAATCTACTTTGTTTTTAATTTTTTTATTTAAAATACATTTAAAAATAAATGCAGAGAACAAGTTTCACCCTACTCCTGAAACTGGCAGTTCTTTTTTTTTTAATTTATTTTTTTATTGAAGGATAATTGCTTTACAGAATTTTGTTGTTTTCTGTCAAACCTCAACATGGATCAGCCATAGGTACACATATATCCCCTCCCTTTTGAACCTCCCTCCCATCTCCCTCCCCACCCTACCCTTCTAGGTTGATACAGAGCCCCTGTTTGAGTTCCCTGAGACATAGAGCAAATTTCCACAGGCTGTCTTATTTTTTTACATCTGGTAGTGAAAGTTTCCATGTTACCCTCTCCTCCCCTCTCCCCATGTCCATAAGTCTATTCTCTATGTCGGTTTCTCCACTGCTGCCCTGTAAATAAATTCTTCAGTACCATTTTTCTAGATTCTGTATATATGCATTAGAATATGATATTTATCTTTCTCTTTCTGACTTACTTCACTCTGTATAATAGGTTCTAGGTTCATCCACGTCATTAGAACTGACTCAAAAGTGCTCCTTTTTCTGGCTGAGTAATATTCCATTGTGTATATGTACCACAACTTCTTTATCCATTCATCCGTCGATGGACATCTAGGTTGCTTCCATGTTCTAGCTATTGTAAATAGTGCTTCAGTGAACAGTGGGACACATGTGTCTTTTTCAATTTTGGTTTCCTTGGAGTGTATGCCTAGGAGTGGGATTGCTTGGTCATATGGCAGTTTTATTCTTAGTTTTTCAAGGAATCTCCATACTGTCTTCCATAGTGGCTGTATCAAATTACATTCCCACCAACAGTGCAAGAGTGTTCCCTTTTCTCCACACCCTCTCCAACATTTATTGTTCGTAGACTTTTTGATGATGGCCATTCTGACCAGGGTGAGGTGATATCTCATTGTAGTTTTGATTTGCATTTCTCTAATAATGAGCTACGTTGAGATCTTTTCATGTTAGTCATCTGTATGTCTTCTTTGAAGAAATGTCTATTTAGGTATTTTTCATATTTTTTGATTGTGTTGCTTGTTTTTCTGCCATTGAGTTGTATGAGCTGCTTGTATATTTTGGAAATTAATCCTTTGTCAGTTGTTTCATTTGCTATTATTTCTCTCTCATTCTGAGGGTTGTCCTTTCACCTTGCTTACAGTTTCCTTTGCTGTGCAAAAGCTTTTAAGTTTAATCAGGTCCCACTTGTTTACTTTTGTTTTTATTTCTGTTACTCTAGGAGGTACGTCTAGGAGGTACGTCATAGAGGATCTTGCTTTGATTTATGTTATCGAGTGTTCTGCCTGTGTTTTCCTCTACGAGTTTTATAATTTGTGGTCTTACATTTGGGTCTTTAATCCATTTTCAGTTTATCTTTGTGTGTGGTGTTAGGAAGTGTTCTAATTTCATTCTTTTATATGTAGCTGTCCAGTTTTCCCAGCACCATTTACTGAAGAGGCTGTTTTTGCCCCATTGTATCTTCTTGCCTCCTTTGTCAAAAATTTTGTGCCCCATAGGTGCATGGGCTTATTTCTTGGCTTTCTATCTTGTTCCATTGGTCTATATTTCTGTTTTTGTGCCAGTACCACACTGTCTTGATGACTGTAGCTTTGTAGTATAATCTAAAGTCAGAAAGGTTGATTCCTCCAGTTGCATTCTTCTTTCTCAAGACTGCTTTGGCTATTTGGGGTCTTTTGTGTTTACATATGAATTGTGAAATTTTTTGTTCTAGTTCTGTGAAAAATGTCATTGGTGATTTGATAGGGATTGTATTGAATCTGTAGATTGCATTTGGTAGTATAGTCATTTTCACAATATTGATTCTTCTTACCCAGAAACATGGAATATCTCTACATCTGTTTATATCATCTTTGATTTCTTTCATTAGTGTCTTATTTTCTGGGTACAGTTCTTTTGTCTCCTTAGGTAAGTTTATTTCTAGATATTTAATTCTTTTTGTTGCAATGGTGAATGGGATTGATTCCTTAATTTCTCTTTCTGACTTTTCATTGTTAGTATATAGAAATGCAAGTGATTTCTGTGTATTGATTTTGTATCCTGTAACTTTGCTAAATTCACTGATTAGTTCTAGTAATTTTCTGATACTATCTATCTTTAGGGTTTTCTATGTAGAGTATCATGTCATCTGCAAACAGTGAGAGCTTTACTACTTCTTTTCTGATCTAGATTCCTTTGATTTCTTTTTCTTCTCTGATTCCTGTGGCTAGGACTTCCAGAACTATGTTGAATAATTGTGGGGAAAGTGGACATCTTTGTCTTGTTCCTGATCTTAGGGAGAATGCTTTCAGTTTTTCACCATTAAGAATAATGTTTGCTGTAGGCTTATCATATATGGCCTTTACTATCTTGAGGTAAGTTCCTTCTATGCCCATTTTTGAAGAATTTTAATCAAAAATGGGTGCTGAATTTTGTCAAAGGTTTTTTTCTGCTGTATAATCTCTTCAAAAATTTTCTCATACCCTGTCTTTTTCTCAGACCCTTATAATTTGAATGTTGGTGTGTTTGATATTGTCCCAGAGGTCTCTGAGACTCTCCTCAGTTATTTTCATTCTTTTTACTTTATTCTGCTCTTCAGAAGTTATTTCCACCACTTTATCTTCCAGCTTACGGATTTCATGCTTCTGCTTCAGATATTCTGCTATTGATTCCTTCTAGAGTATTTTTAACTTCAGTAATTGTGTTGTTTGTATGTTTATTCTTTAATTCTTCTAGATCTTTGTTAATTGATTCTTATATTTTCTCCATTTTGTTTTCAAGGTTTTTGATCACCTTTACTATCATTATTCTGAATTCTTTTTCAGGTAGTTTGCCTATTTCCTCTTCATTTATTTGGACTTCTGTGTTTCTAGTTTGCTCCTTCATTTGTGTAGTATTTCTCTGCCTTTTAATTATTTATTTATATTTTAACTTATTGTATTTGAGGTCTCCTTTTTCCAGGCTTCAGGGTTAAATTCTTTCTTCCTTTTGGTTTCTGCTCTCTTAAGGTTCATCCAGTGGTTTGTGTAAGCTTTGTATAGGGTGAGATTTGTGCTGAGTTTTGTTTGTTTGTTTGTTTGTTTTTCCTCTGATGGGCAAGGCTGAGTGAGGTGGTAATCCTGCCTGCTGATGATTGGTTTTGTTTTGTTTGTTGTTTAGATGGGGTGTCCTGCACAGGGTGCTACTGGTGATTGAGTGATGCCAGGTCTTGTATTCAAGTGGTTTCCCTTGTGTTAGTTCTCACTATTTGACACTCCTTAGGGTTATTTCTCTGGTAGTCTAGGGTCTTGGAGTCAGTGCTCCACCTCCAAAGGCTCAGGGTTTGATCTCGAGTTTTGTGTGGTTCTATATATACTTTTCTGCTTGTCAGGTACTCCTGTCTACTCTCAGCTGGCGTTCTGCATGCACTTCTTGTCTGAAGGTGTATTCCTGATGTATCTGTGGAGAGAGATGTGCTCCACATCCACCTACTCCTCCGCCATCTTGTTCCCTCCTGAAACTGACAATTCTTAACATTGATCATGTTTCCTACAATAAGTGTATATGTAAAAAAATTCCAGGTATATCTGAGGTCCTTTACTCCTTATCCCTTGCACCTTTCTCACCTCTTGAGAATCGTGAGTTTAATCTATTTTTATACCTTTTCACATATCTATAAGTAACATGAATATATTATTATTATTTTGTATGCCCTTTAAAATTTGCTTAAATGTTTTGACCTCTTCTGGAGAAGGCAGTGGCAACCCACTCCAGTACTCTTGCATATGACCTCTTCAACTTGCTTTCTTATTTATCACCCTGAAGCTTGTCTTCTTCATTCAGCAGTTTTTGAGTAAGAATGCCAATGTGCTTTTTGTTTAACAAGACATATGTGTATGCTTGGTTTTAGAAGACAGTTTCCTGGTAGCACATTTAAGACCCTGTTAATAGCATTTACATTTTGCAAGAAACATGGAGATCAGTGTGTGTGTTGGGGAGTGGAGGGGAGTAGGATTTTTCTTTCATTTTCTATCCTCTGAAGTGTTCGAAATTTTATTATAGTTATTTTTTTAGTGAAAATAATTTGTTGAAAGATGTAAATTTTTTAAAAAAATTATTTATTTATTGTTGGCTGCACTGGGTCTTCGTTGCTGTGTGTGGGCTTTCTCTAGTTGAGGTGAGTGGAAGATACTCTCTGGTTGTGGTGTGCAGGATTCTCACTGTGGTGTGTTCTCTTCTTGTGGAGCACAGATTCTAGGCCCTCGGACTTCAGTAGTTGCTGCAAGTGGGGCTCAGTAGCTTTAGCTCTCAGGCTGTAGAGCACAGGTTCAGTAGTGGTGGCACATGGTTTAGCTGCTATGAAGCATGTGGAATCTTCCTGGACCAGAGATTGAACCCATGTCCCCTGCATTGGCAAGTAGATTCTTAACCACTGGACCACCAGGAAAATCTAAAAGCTGTAAAATTTTGATCCTATTCATGTGACAAAGGATGTGAACGTATCATGGCAGCCTAGATGGGTTAAATGATTTTTCCCCACCCACACACCATGTTACCACGTGAAATGGGACTGTCAAAGACATGGTGTATTACAGTGAAAGTGGTAGGACTTTTATAGAAATTATAGATCCTAGCAGAAAGGAGGCTGAGAGATTACACAGAAGAGGCCACTCAGCTCCCAGCTTGTTGAGTTTGTGCAAAGTGAAGCAAATATGTCTGCTGGAAATGCATTGAATAGGAGCAGAGAAGGTGACTGAAAGGGACACCCAAACAGGTAAACATCACAATGGGAATCCGGGAATCCATAGATTGGATTTCATCTATGAAATCTATTTATTTCATCTATTTCATCTGGTTCTGTCAGTAACAACCACATATTGTGACCAATTTGCTTGACTTTCTCATTGTAGTATTTCTCCTCCATAAAGTGAGAAGATACAGATTTCTTCATTCATTCAATATATGTTTATAAAACCTCTAGGTGTCAGGCAGTGTATTATGTACTAGAAATATAAAAATGAACAAGATGAAATTCTTAGCCTCATCTTATAGGTTGCCTGACATTCTAAGAGTCCAGCCACCAAAGGCTAAAAATAGAATGCCAACCATCAGAGGCCAGTGAGTTCTAACTGTTTCCCTGGGAAGACTTGATGGTGCCAAGTCAAAGGCCAGATGACAGGTGAGAGAATAGTTACTCCAAGGGTCTCAGCAGAAAAAACAGAAAAAAATGGGGCCAAAACAGAAAAAAATCCCCACTTTTCTTGGGACTTGGGGGAACTCAGCTTCAGCTGAGGAACCACAGAATGAATGAGAAGAATCCTAGCCAGGCTGATAGAGGGAACCTTGAATCTAAAAGTATTAGTCACTCAGTTGTGTCTAACTCTGTGACATAGACTGTAGTCTGCCAGGCTTCTCTGTCCATGGGATTCTCCAGGCAAGAATACTGGAGTGGGTAGCCATTCCCTTCTCCAGAGGAGGAAATGGGAGGGGGGACGCAATAGTGAGTGAGTTGAAGAGGATATTTGATTCTTTTGAGGATATTTTGATTCTTTTCACTTCAATCAAGTTAAAGGAGAATATGGGATTTATTCTACATCTTAATAGTTTATAGTTTGAGATTCCCTTAAATATTTAAGTGTATGAATTTTAAAATGGCTGACCACAAAAACTGTACCCAAATGGGTCATAGAGGAGACAGAGTCATTTGGGGGGGGGGGGGGGGGGAGAATTTCCCTTTTCATATTATAATTGCCTATCTAGTGACTACAGAGATACTGTGAGTCACACAGAGGAGATTCCTATGTGCTGGAGGCTGAGAAGTGGCCTGGGCATTGTCTAGGGTTCTGTCCACCAGAAGTGGAGCCAAAGTTGTAGATGAGAAAACAATAACACCACCAAAGCACTTCCCACCTTGGGATTAAACTTTGAGGCCCATCATTTAAGAAACTAAATTAGTATCTTATCAAATGGGGTTAATGAAGGTTTCCCTGGTGGTTCAGTGGTAAAGAGTCTGCCTGCCAATGCAGGAGACATGGGTTCTAGCCCTGATCTGGGAAGATCCCATGTGCCATGGGGTAACTAAGCCCATGCACCACAACTACTGAGCCTGGGCTCTGGAGCCCTGGAACTTCCACTACTGATCCCACGTGCTGCAACTACTGAAGCACGTGCACACTGTAGGGCCCATGCTTTGCAAGAGGAGACGCCACAAAGGCAATGAGAGGTCTGTGCATCAGAACTGGAGAGTAGCCTCTGCTTGCTGCAACTAGAAGAAAGGCTGCACAGCAATGAAGACCCAGCATAGCCAAAAATATATAAATATTTTTAAAATAAGGTTAATGATACTTACTTTAGAGAGCTACCATGAGAAAGAGTAAATTTTAAGATGTGGACACTTGGTATAAACCTTTATAGTTTACAAGCTTTACAAGCATGAGGCTACCATTATTTTTGTTGAAGTTTTGGAAGACATAGGTAGTATATTTCCAGGAATTATTTCATTCCCTGGACTTACAAGGTGAGTCAAAATCCTAGTTGGCTCTCTCTCAAGTCTCATTGGTGGACAGTCACCTTATCTCCTACTCTCATTCCTAGGGAGTGGATTATGTGACCTAGAGAGGTCTGAGGACATTTAGGGACTTCCCTGGTGGCTCAGATGGTAAAGCATCTGTCTACAATGCAGGAGACCTGGGTTCGATCCCTGGGTCTGGAAGATTCCCTGGAGAAGGAAATGGCAACCCACTCCGGTACGCTGATCTAGAAAATCCCATGGACGGAGGAGACTGGTGCAGGCTACTGTCCATGGGGTCACAAAGAGTCAGACACGATTGAGCAACTTCCAAGAGGGGAATTAAGATGGGTATTTAACTCAGGAAACATAAACATACCAGAACCTTTAAGTCCTTATGGGGTTTGACTCATGATGGCAAATAAGGAATTGAATTATGAGCTCTGACTTTCTTCAATTGTTCTCAGTTGTTCCTAATTGTGGCAAATATATTGTCATAAAAATCTAAACTCTAAAAAAGATGTTTTCAAAGACTTCTGAGACAATAATGGCAATGATCAAATTTGACTTGCATCTTTTTTAAAATCTTAATATCCTTACAATTTTTGCCACAAAAGATACAGGGCTCAATAGCTACACATTTAGAGAGAGATAAGTCCAAAGATAGAACACTTTGGCAATTGCATATTCTGTTTTCTGTAAACACAGACAAGAAAAGCAATTTCTTAATGCAATCCAATCAATATCCTTCAAAGATTTTCCAGTGTTCCAATGATGAAATGCTTTCTGCATGCATAACTTAAATTTAACAATTTCTAGTCATTATTTAAATGAGAAACTTGAGTATGTTAACAATTTAGAAAGATATTTACATAAAAAGAAATCATTTCAACTTGATAATTATCTAGTCCATGAGAAAATTATGGGGCACTCCTCTGGGAAATACAGAACAGAACAAATGGAAAGAAAAAGAAATAAAATATAACGGAAATTTGGAAAACAAAAAGAGGAAAGCATGTCATTTGAAAAAGGACAAGATGCCTTGATTAACGCATTAGCTTTTGGCTAGTTTGTGAGAGAGAATTCTATGCCTTTTGGACCCAGATACCTATTTGGGGGGACAGTTTGAGAACTAAACAATTCCCCCTTGGGATTCTTGAAACTTTTGGTGATTTGGGGATAAAGTCAAAGCCCTAAGGTTATTAATGCCAATGTGTAACTGAAAGTGGGGGCTGGGGGGCTGCACTCCTCAAAAACCATTAAAGAGACTAGGTTGGTGGAAAGGGAAGTTTGCTTTACTTTGGGTGTCAGCAACTGGGGTGGGGAAGGGCAGATGCCTGTCCAAAAGCTGACTCCTCACCTTCCCCCCACCCCCACCCCAACAATCAGTGGGCAAGAGCTTTTACAGGCTGAGGGAGGGGTCTACATGCAGAAACAGCGTGATCAGCTCTGACCGTCATCTTGAAATTGGTCATCAGTGGTCTGACCAGCTACACCTTGATTGTTTTAGGTACAGTTAACCTTCAGTTACAGGGTCAGCTTGTTTCCATTTCTTTGAGGCCAATTCTCAGTATTGGGCTTCCCTGATAGCTCAGTTGGTAAAGAATCTGCCTGCAATGCAGGAGACCCTGGTTTGATTCCTGGGTCAGGAAGATCCCCTGGAGAAGGGAAAGGCTATCCACTCCAGTATTCTGGTGCTGGAGCGGCCGTGAGGAAATACCCCCATGTCCAAAGGCAGAGAAGCCCCAGCAAGATGGGAGGTGCTGGAGTGGCAGCTGAGTAGTGCTAGAGAGACTTTGAGGAGATACCCGCCATCAAAGGGCAGAGGAGAAACCCCAGAAAGATGGTAGAAGGGGCAAAATCACATTTAGAATCAAACCCCATAACCCTCCAGAGACACTCAGAGGGCTCAAACAAACCTTGTGAACTGTGTTTGAGTGTCTGCTGTGGAGGAACAGGTCAGCAGTGGCCTGCCACAGGGACAGGGGCTCTGGGTGCAGCAGACCTGGGTATGGCATAAGCCCTCTTGGAGGAGGTTGCCGTTAACCCCACCATAGCGCTGCCAGAATGTACACAGGACTGGGGAAACAGACTCTTTGAGGGCACAAACAGAAACTTGTGTGCACTAGGACCCAGGAGAAAAGAGCAGTGACCCCACAAGAGACTACCCAGACTTGCCTGTGAGTGCCCAGGAGTCTCCAGCAGGGATGTGGGTCGGTCGTGGATTGCTGCAGGGTTGGGAGCACTAAGTGTAGCAGCACATGCATGGGATCTTTTGAAGGAGGTCACCGTTATCTTCATTACCTCCACCATGGTTTGGCCCTGGGTAAATAACAGGGAGGGAACACAGCCCCACCCATCAACAGAAAATTGTATTAGAGATTTACTGATCTGCCCATCAGAACAAGACCCAGTCAGTCAGTCTCTCCAATCAGGAAGCTTCCATAAGCCTCTTAACCTTCTCCATCAGACAGTAACAGAGTGATAATCACAATCACAGAAAACTAACCAATCTGATCACATGGGCCACAGCCCTATCTAACTCAATGAAACTGTGAGCCATGCCGTGTAGGGCCACCCAAGACAGACAGGTCATGGTGGAGAGTTCTGACAAAACGTGGTCCACTGGAGAAGGGAATGGCTAACCACTTCAGTATTCTTGTCTTGAGAACCCCATGAACAGTATGAAAAGGCAAAAAGATAATACACCCCCCAGGTCGGTAGGCACCCAATATGCTACTGGAAATCAGTGGAGAAATAACTCCAGAAACAATGAAGAGATGGAGCCAAAGCAACAACAACACCCAGTTGTGGGTGTAACTGGTGATGGAAGTAAAGTCTGATACTGTAAAGAGCAATATTGCACAGGAACCTGAAATTTTAGGTCCATGAATCAAGGCAAATTGGAAGTGGTCAAATAGGAGATGGCAAGAGTGAACATCAACATTTTAGGAAGTGGTGAACTAAAATGGACTGTAACAAGTGAATTTATCTCAAATGACCATTATATCTACTACTGTGGGCAAGAATCCTTTAGAAGAAATGGAGTAGCTATCATAGTCAACAAGAGTTTAAAATGCAGTACTTGAATGCATTCTCAAAAACGACAGAATGATCTCTATTTGTTTCCAAGGCAAACCATTCAATATCACAGTAATCCGAGTCTATGCCCTGACCAGTAATGCTGAAGAAGCTGAAGTTGAACAGTTCTATGAAGACCTACAAGACCTTCTAGAACTAACACCCAAAAAAGATGTCCTTTTCATTTTAGGGGACTGGAATGCAAAAGTAGGAAGTCAAAAAATACCTGGAGTAACATGCAAATTTGGCCTTGGAGTACAGAATGAAGCAGGCAAAAGCTAATAGAGTTTAGCCAAGAGAACTCACTGGTCATAGCAAACACCCTCTTCCAACAACACAAGAGAAGACTCTACACATGAACATCACCAGATGGTGAATACCGAAATCAGATTGATTGTATTCTTTGCAGCCAAAGATGGAGAAGCTCTATACAGTCAGCAAAAACAAGACCAGGAGCTGACTGTGGCTCAGATCATGAACCCCTTATTGCCAAATTCAGACTTAAATAGAATAAAGTAGGGAAAACCACTAGACCATTCAGGTATGACCTAAATCAAATCCCTTATGATTATACAGTGGAAGGGAGAAATAGATTCAGTGGATTAGATCTGATAGACAGAGTGCCTGAAGAACTATGGACAGAGGTTTGTGACACTGTACAGGAGGCAGGGATCAAGACCATCCCCAAGAAAACAAAATGCAAAAAGGCAAAATGATTGTCTGAGAAGGCCTTACAAATAGGCAAAGGCAAAGGAGAAAAAGGAAAGATATACCCGTTTGAATGCAGAGTTCCAAAGAATAGCAAAGAGAGATAAGAAAGCCTTCCTCAGTGATCAGTGCAAAGAAATAGAGGAAAACAGTAGAATGGGAAAGACTAGCGATCTCTTCAAGAAAATTAGAGATACCAAGGGAACACTTCATGCAAAGATGGGCACAATAAAGGACAAAAATGGTATAGACCTAACAGAAGCAGAAGATATTAAAAAGAAGTGGCAAGAATACACAGAAGAACTGTACAAAAAAGATCTTCATTATCCAGATAACCACAATGGTGTGATCACTCACCTAGAGCCAGACATCCTGGAATGCAAAGTTAAGTGGCCCTTAGGAAGCAATACTACAAACCAAGCAAGTGGAGATGATGGAATTCTGGTTAAGCTATTTCAAATCCTAAAAGATGATGCTGTGAAAGTGCTGTACTCAAAATGCCAACAAATTTGGAACACTCAGCAGTAGCCACAGGACTGGAATAGGTCAGTTTTCATTCCAATCCCAAAGAAAGGCAATACCAAAGAATGCTCATTCTACCGCACAATTGCACTCATCTCACATGCTAGTAAAGTAATGCTCAAAATCCTCCAAGCCAGGCTTCAAGGTATACTTGAACTATCTGGATTTAGAAAAGGCAGAGGAACCAGAGATCAAATTACCAACATCTGCTGGATCATAGAAAAAGCAAGAGAGTTCCAGAGAAACATCTATTTCTGCTTAATGGCTATGCCAACACCTTTGACTGTGTGGATCAGAACAAATTGTGGAAAATTCTGAAAGAGATGGGAATACCAGACCACCTTACCTGCCTCTTGAGAAATCTGTATGCAGGTCAGGAAGCAACAGTTAGAACTGGACATGGAACAGACTGGTTCCAAATCGGGAAAGGAGTACGTCAAGCCTGTATATTGTCACCTTGCTTATTTAACTTATATGCAGAGTACATCATGAGAAACGCTGGAGTAGATGAAGTACAAGCTGGAGTCCAGATTGCCAGGAGAAATATCAATAACCCCAGATACGCAGATGACACCACCCTATGGAAGAAAGTGAAGAGGAACTAAAAAGCCTCCTGATGAAAGTGAAAGAGGGGAGTGAAAAAGTTGGCCCAAACCTCAACATTCAGAAAACTAAGATCATGGGATCCAGACCCATAACTTCATGGCAAATAGATGGGTAAACAGTGGAAACAGTGAGAGACTTTATTTTGGGGGCTCCAAAATCACTGCAGATGGTGACTGCAGCCATGAAATTAAAAGATGCTTGCTCTTTGAAAGAAAAGCTATGACCAACATATACAGCATATTAAAGGACAGACACATTACTTTGCCAACAAAGTTCTGCCCAGTCAAAGCTATGGTTTTTCCAGTGGTCATGTATGGATGTGGGAGTTGGACTATAAAGAAAGCTGAGCACTGAAGAATTGATGCTTTTGAACAGTGGATGTTAGAGAAGACTCTTGAGAGTCTCTTGGACTGCATGGAGATCCTACCAGTCCATCCTAAAGGAAATCAGTCCCGAATATTCATTGGAAGGACTGATACTGAAGCTAAGTCTCCAATACTTTGGCCACGTGATGTGAAGAACTGACTCACTAGAAAAGACTCTGATGCTGGGAAAGATGGAAGGTGGGAGGAGAAGGAGATGGCAGAAGGTGATATGTTTGGATGGCATCAATGACTCGATGGACATGAGTTTGACCAAGATTGGTGTTGGACAGGGAAGTTGGTGATGGACAGGGAAGCGTAGTGTGCTGCAATTCATGGGTCACAAAGAGTTGGACACGACTGAGCGACTGAACTGAAATGAACTCTAAACAACTTCCCAGGTGTCATAACTCGGCTCTGGGGCCTCAGTTACAGGCACATGCTTGTAACTTTGGGGACAGCCTTGTCCCCCCTCCATCATGCTATAACGGTGTGACCTCTGTGTGACCTCTCTGTCTCTCATTTAGCGACAAATTGGTTAGTGCATGTCATCAAGCCCAGTGGCCGAGCAAACACTCATTCAGGAAACAAGCAGCCAGTTTTCCTTTTAAAAATAAGACTGCAGGTCTTAAAAGTCATTCTCTAGGCTGGAGAATCATTAGTGACTTGTGTTGTAAAAAGACAGGGTGCCAGAGGGGTCCCCCCAGTGCATACAGTGAGGCAGTACATTATCTGTGGAGAATTTAAAAACAATAGTAAACTGAATGTGAAGAATCTGAAAAAGAAGGATATATGTATGTGTATAAATGAATCACTTAGCTCTACCCCTGAAACTAACACAATGCTGTAAATCAACTGTACTCCAATATAAAACAAAAATTAAATTTTAAAAATTTAAAAAACAGTAATAAACTATCAGTAGCAGTGCTTTTGATCATCACCATATATCACCAATTCTAAACAACATTAGTGACAAAATATTTCTCTGTGTAAGTATCTTTTGTTGGTCTAAGTTCTAAACAATTATTTGTGTTTGTGTGCTTCAAACGAATATATTTTTATTGCTTTTTTTTTTTCACCTTTGGCATACGAGATCTCAGTTCCCCAACCAAGGATTGAACCCATGCCCTCTGTAGGGGAAGCATGGTCTTTTTTTCACTCCACTTATTTGTATTTTTATCCATCTGTTCAAAAAATAATTGAACAACTCCTGTGAGCTAAGCACCAAGGATTCACGAATAAGTGAAGATTATCCTTATGTACAAAGATCTTACTACAGAACGTCTCGTCTTAAATATTTACTTTTCTGCTGAGATACATGATTGATGACACATATAGGATGCATTCCCATGGCTGATTTGCAATTACAAGGTGCCAGCTATCATTATTTCCTTCTTCACAATACAAGAGTTTACATGAGAATGTAAGCGACTGAAAATGTTATTGTAAAGGTTAATCTTGACCCCATACTGATTCGTCTATTCAAAAATATCAGTATCATAATTACAATCAGTAGCAATATTCTTCACATATACCTCAGAAATGATTATGACATAGAAGAGCTGATAATAGATCTAAATAATATAATCTAAACAAAAGACAGCTGTAGACAAAAGGCTATAACTTATACTTCTTATTCAGAGTGTACTTAAAAAAAATTTTTTTTGGAGTATACTTGATTTACAACATTATGTTATTTTCAGGTTTACAGTAAAGTGATTCAGTTATATATATACATATATCCACTCTTTTTAGATTCTTTCCCCATATAGGCCATGACAGAGTACTGAGTAGAGTTCCCTGTGCTATACAGTAGGTCCTTCAGTTCAGTTCAGTTCAGTCGCTCAGTCATGTCCGACTCTTTGCGACCCCATGAATCGCAGCACGCCAGGCCTCCCTGTCCATCACCAACTCCCGGAGTTCACTCAGACTCACGTCCATCGAGTCCGTGATGCCATCCAGCCATCTCATCCTCGGTCGTCCCCTTCTCCTCCTGCCCCCAATCCCTCCCAGCACCAGGGTCTTTTCCAATGAGTCAACTCTTCGCATGAGGTGGCCAAAGTACTGGAGTTTCAGCTTTAGCATCATTCCTTCCAAAGAAATCCCAGGGTTGATCTCCTTCAGAATGGACTGGTTGGATCTCCCTGCAGTCCAAGGGACTCTCAAGAGTCTTCTCCAACACCACAGTTCAAAAGCATCAATTCTTTGGCGCTCAGCTTTCCTCACAGTCCAACTCTCACATCCATACATGACCACAGGAAAAACCATAGCCTTGACTAGACAGACCTTTGTTGGCAAAGTAATGTCTCTGCTTTTGCATATGCTACCTAGGTTGGTCATAACTTTCCTTATTAGTTATCTATTTTATATATACTAGGGTATAGATGTCAATCCCAAACTTCCAATTTATCCCTCCTCCTCTTTACCCTCGGTAAACCGTAAGTTTGTTTTCTACACCTCTAACTCTATTTCTGTTTTGTAGATAAGTTCATTTGTACCCCTCTTTTAGATTCCATATATAATTGATATCATATGTATTTGTTTTTCTTTGTCTGACTTAACTACACTCAGTAGGACAATCTCTAGGTCGATCCATGTGGCTGCAAATGGCATTATTTCATTCTTTTTTATGGCTGAGTAATATTCCATTCTATAGATATACTACACCTTCTTTACCCATTCCTCTGTCAATGGATGGTTAGATTGTTTCCATGTCTTGGTTCAGTGACATATTTTATCTTTTGGGGCTCCAAAATTACTTCAGACGGTGACTGCAGCCATGAAATTAAAAGACATTTGCTCCTTGGAAGGAATATTACAACAAACCTAGACAGCATATTAAAAAGCAGAGTCATCACTTTGCCAACGAAGGTCCATATAGTTAAAGCTCTGATTTATTCAGTAGTCATGTGTAGATGTGAGAGTTGGACCATTAAGAAAATTGAGTGCCAAAGAACTGATGCTTTCAAATTGTGGTGCTGGAGAAGACTTTAGAATCTCTTGGACAGCAATCAGATCAAACCAGTCAATCCTAAAGGAAATCAGTCCTGAGTATTCATTGGAAGGACTGATGCTGATGCTGAAGCTCCAGTCTTTTGGCCACCTGATGCAGAGCTGACTCACTGGAAAAGACCCTGATGCTGGAAAAGATTGAGGGCAGAAGAAGTGGGCCACAGAGGATGAGATGGTTGGAAGGTATCAGTGACAATGGAAATGAGTTTGAGGAAACTCTAGGAGATAGTGAAGGACAGGGAGTCCTGGTGTACTGCAGTCTGTGGGATCGCAAAGAGTCAGACATGACTTACTGTCAGGACAACAACAACGTCTTGGCTACTGTAAATAGTGCAGCAATGAGCTTTGGAGGGTATATATCTTTGCCAATTATGGTTTTCTCCAGATAAATGCTCAGAAGTGGAATTGCTGGACCATATGATAACTGTTTTTAGTTTTTGAAGGAATCTCCATACTGTTTCCATAGTGGCTGTACCAATTTACATCCCCACCAACAGTGTAACAGGGTTTCCCTTTTTCCACATCCTCTCCAGCATTTATTATTTGCAGGCTTTTTAATGATGGCCATTCTGACCAGTATGAGGTGATACCATATTATAATTTTTATTTGCATTTTTCTGATAATTAGTGATGTTGAGCACATTTTCATGTCTTTTTAGCCACTATATGTCTTCTTTGGATAAATATGTAGATCTTCCACTCACTTTTTGATTGGGTTGTTTGTCTTTGTTTTTTTATTGAGCTGCATGAGCTTTTTGTATATTTTGGAGATTAATCTCTTGTTAGTTGCTTTACTTGCAAATATTTTCTCCTATTCTGAGGGTTGTCTTTTCATTTTGTTTATGGTTTCTTTTCCTGTGCAAAGGCTTTCAATTTAATTAAAACTTAATTAAATGCATGCCCTCAAACCTGTGCCCTCTGCCATGGAAGTGCAGATTCTTAACTAGTGGACTGCCAAAGAAGTGTTTATTGTTTACCTCTTAATAAATATTTATTCTGTGTGGAAGTTAATTTGAAGAACTCCCCACTAATCAGCTGGCTCTCAACCCACAGGAATACTATTACTTGCATTCCTTCCAAGAGTAAGTTCAATATTTTTTAAGGTTCAATTTGGTCATAACCACTATGGTGCGCCGTATTCCTTCTTTCCAGCTGAATCCTTCTTTCAGTGATTCAAAGTTAAATAATGGCAGTTTGGGATTAATATATACACACTACCATATATAAGGTAAATAATCAACAAGGATCTCCTGTAAAACACAGGGAACTATACTCAATATTTATAATGAAATTTGTAATTTGTAGTAATAATAACAGAAAAGAACCTGAAAAGAAGATACAGATGTATATATAACTGAGTCACTTTTCTGTACACCTGAAACTAATCCAACATTGTAAATCAACTAAACTTCAATTTTAAAGAAGCGAAAAGAAGAAAGAAATTTTAATTCTCTAATTTTAAAGAAACAAATAATGATAGCATAGCAGTTGTGAAGAGAAAGAAACAGAACTAAAGAACTTCAATTCTGTTACTTTATGCAGCCACTTAGAGTTTTGTTTGAAATGTATAAGAGTAGAACTGCAAACTGTGAGGTATGATACATCTGGTTGGTTTGTGTAAATTTCAGTTTGTACAGGTAATATTTTACTCTATTTGATTGCTATCTTTAAAGAGTTGAAATATAGTCTTTTTAAATTGCTAACTAAGAAATGAATCAAGAAAATAAAACATTAAATCAATGGTACTGATGTAGGAGATAGATGGGCTCCAGGTTACATACAAATATAAATAACTGGTCTCCTGTTTGTATTTCATGGGGCATGAAGAAGTGGACTTCAGGATGGATGCTTACAACTGTTAGCATTTTCTGAGACAACAGATAGTTGGGCTCCTGTTAAAGCGTTTACAATCAGCCTCCCGTTTGCCCTCTGAAATGGAAGTAACAATAGAAGCAGGTTAAATAGCCAGTGTATGTCTCTTGTAAATACCTTACAGTAATCATCATGGCAATAGAAAGAAAGAAAGTGAAGTCGCTCAGTCCTGTCCGACTTTGCGACCCCATGGACTGTAGCCTACCAGGCTCCTCTGTCCACGGGATTTTCCAGGCAATAGTCCTGGAGTGGATTGCCATTTCCTTCTCCAGGGGATCTTCCCGACCCAGGGATTGAACCCGGGTCTCCCGCATTGTAGACAGACGCTTAACCGTCTGAGCCATGTCTCTTGTAAATACCTTACAGTAATCATCATGGCAATAGTTAAGGTAATAGTCTTGGGAAGGACAAAGAGGGGCAAAGCCCTGTTTGAGTTAAGGTTTAAGGGAGCTCCACTCCCCCTTTTTTTAGGAAAAGGGAGACACTACACATGGGCACAAAGGCTCCTTGTGGGTCAGAAGTCAAGGAGTAACTCCAGGCCATAGTGAGTCTTGCTCCTCCCAGAAGCCTTCAGTTTGAGATCCATCTTGGCTGAGAGATGTGTGCACACCCAGGGGAGGGTCCCAGGGTGGGTCGGGTGTATAAAAGAAACCAGGTAATTGGGCCGATGGAAGAAAAAGACCCAGAAGAGCTGACCTATACAAGTGGCTTAACTGCCTCTTTCCCGTGCTCCTCCTCATGCGGGGCCCGCACAGCCTTTCTCTCCAGGTGTGCACCTCTGCCTTGCTTCTGCCTTAACGAGACAAACTATTTCCCTATGTGCTCCTCCACCTCTTGCACTGTGTCTCTAATAATAAACTCCGCACCTACTTTACAGTTTCTGCCTCCATGATGAATGCATTTTTCACTGGAGGCAAAGATCCAGGAAAAAATAGCTTCCAGCCTCTAGCCCTTACTGGTCCAGTGGCCTGGTTCTCATCCAGGCTACCCAGGTTTAACTTCTGGTCAGGGAATTAAAATCTCACTTCCTGTCACCGCTTACTGCTGCCTCGCTGAGATCAGTACCACTTAATAGAGGCAGATATTTCAAAAGCACAATGCTTAGGAATCATTTCTGGTACTACTCTCCATGTTTCATACACTAATCAGACTTGCAAAGTGGTCAGACAGATCCATATTGAAGATGGAAAAGTTGAAATAAAAGAGTCACTTTGGGGTTCATCTGCTACTTCTGGAAAACTCATTATTGAACCCACAGAAGAGATGTTGAAACAGCTGAATGGTGACAAAGCTGAAACTATGACAAATACTTACAGTGGTGTCAGGCATCAATCAAAACCCTACTCCCAATCCTGTGTGTCTTATGTAAAGCACTCTGAACTGTTGCAGAGTTCTCTTCTTTTGGAAGTGTCATAGTTCTTCTTGAACTTTGGAAAATGTTTATTCATTCATTCAGTTTCCCCCTCACTGCTGGAAAACACTTCAGAGTATGTGTTGAACAGTGAAAAGACCTTCCCAGACTAAATGTCACACCCATTATGGATCTATACAGTCAAACCAAGTTTGAAACATTGATTTCAATCTTCAATGTACAATACAATCCAAAAGAAAATGTGGACATAAGAGAATTAGCTTACATTTCCTCTCTGTGGCATGCAATGTTTTTTTCTGAGTTACCTTTTTTTCTAATGTGAAGTATTAGATGAAGTTAATCAGACCTCAAAATATTTGCAAACAACCCAAATCAACCCTGAGTAACATATAGTGAAACAGCAAGTTTTAAAATGATTGCTTGAAGATCAACATCCAGAATTCTGAAGGCTGTAATTACACCACATTACATTGAAAGGAACAAAAGTCAACCAAAATGTTATCAAAGTGAAAACATCTGAGCTAGAGCAGAAGCAGAAACAAATCATGCCTGAATTACAAAAATCAGCTATCATTGAGGCAACTGTCCTTAGGCGCTGGAATATTTTTTTTTAATGGGTAAACAAGCCTCATCAGAATCTTCTTCCATCCTTCACTGCTCTAACTCAGCACCCCTTCCTATACGGGGTAAGCTGGTATAGAAACCTTTATCCCTACATGTCTCTGTAAAGTACTCCCACATGTGTAATACATTTTTGTCCTGTTAATCTGTCTGTTAATTTTTGTCCTGTTAAATTGCCAATTAATTCACAGGCCCCTGACCATACAGTCCTAAGGTGGTAGACAAAAAGTTTTCCTTCCCAATAAGATACAAGAAAATGGATGTTTACATAGAAAAAAAATTAAAATTTAAAGAATGCCAAGAGGAACAGCAAGAGATGCTAGTCTTACATCACTAGAATATATTAAAAACAGCTAGAAAAGGTCCATCTAGTCAAAGTTATGGTTTTTCCAGTAGTAATGTACAGATGTGAGAGTTGGACCATAATGAAGGTTGAGTGCCAAAGAACTGATGCTTTCAAATTATGGGGCTGAAGAAGACTCTTTTGAGAGTCCCTTGGACAGCAATAAGATCAACTGGTCAATCCTAATAGAAATCAACTCTGAATATGCATTGGAAGGACTGATGCTGAAGCTGAAACTCCAGTAATTTGGCCACCTGGCACAAAGAGCCAACTCATTGGAAAAGACCCTAATGCTGGAGAAAACTGAGGGCAGGAGGAGGAGGGTTTGACAGAGGATGAGATGGTTGGATGGCATCACCGACTCAATGGACATGAATTTGAACAAACTCTAGGAGATGGTGAAGGACAGGGAAGCCTGGTTTGCTGCAGGCCATGGGGTCACTAAGGTTGGACATGACTGAGCAGCTGAACACCGGCAACAAAGGACTGAACAGCCTCATTGTCTGCCAAGAACTGGAGTTTAGTTCTGATGTGAGGGATCAATCAAATAGCCTCTCTGGTTTTTTCAAAAGAAAGAAAAATCTGAAAGTTTGTATGAAAAAAGATAAAAATATACGTTGAATTTACTAACTGAAGATATTTTAATGGAAAGGTTTTTGATGGAGATGTCTGGGGAGTATGTAATTTCCTCAGTTCTGTCTCACCGCAGCAAAAATTTGAAGTGATGGATGGACCAGTGCTACAGCTCGGAGTTACAGCTTAACTTTATTTGGAACGCAAAGGAAAATGCATCCTTGAGGCATGAGGGCGGGCTGACACAAAAGGAGAGGAGAGAAGAAAAAGAGAGAGAGACAGAGGGGCTCAATTTTTGGCTCTTCTTTTTATATGATTTTTCTCCTCACCCTGAGCTCGCCCTATGTAAACTGGGGCCTCACCTGAGGTTCCACTCTGGTCCTTGGACCTTCCTTTGTTCTATTTTCGTGGGCTTTTTCTTTTCTTTGTCTTTTAGCCACTGCTATTTTGGACTCCTTTTTCCTATTGTAGCTACCTAACAGAGACATTTGAAAGCTGCCAGAATTGAGTCCAAAGAAACAATGACATGCTCAGTACTGCAATTTTTGGAATTTATTTTGAAATGCAAATTTTATAAATCTCTGCCAAACTTACCCTTTGCTTAAGACTTTTCACTGTTATTTGTATATGTAATGCATCATGCGAAAAAATCTTTTGAAATTAAAATGAATAGAAAGTAGTTTTTCAACCGACCATGAGGGAAATAGATGGACAAAGGCAGCAAAATATGAATATGTGAAGAAGATCCATTTTGAAAACATTAAGGCTTGAAAATAGAAATTGTAATATTATTCATTACTGTGCTAGGCCAATATGAAGGAATATATTTTTCCTTTTTTCAAGAAATGTATTAATATAATTAAAATCTATTAAGCAATTATTTTTTACCTTTTTCTGAAATATTTTTATTTTATTTTATTTTTCTGGCATGATTGTAGTTACAGAAATTAACAACACACTCTTCACTGTTTGCATTTCTTTTCTGTCCATTATTATGCACTTGTTTCAGCCTGTGATAATTACTGAAATAATTTCATGATGGAGGGTATGAAGATACTCTCAAATACCTGAGGGGACCTCTAGATGTACCACTGCTTGAGCCCCCTCCTCAGTTTCCCCCCACAAACTTGCCTCCCACCCAGCCTCTCCTTCTCCCTCTGGGCCTTCTCATCCCAATCATAGAGGAGAGGCTGAGGTAGAAATGCAGGCTTTGTGCCATTAAGGACAATCAGCAAACCACAACCCCACCTCCAACATGCCAAATCATTCTTTGAGCTAGAATGTCAGGTACTTAGTACCATTTATTCTCAGAATTGCTGTTCTTTTAATTTTGGAAAACAGGAAAGATTTTGATCAGCCCTCACACTACCACACATTTTAAAACAAGTAGGAGATCAGTTCTTGAATCAATGTCTTCTACTGAACTTGATTGTACCAGATTGGCATTATTTAATATGAATATATAGTCATTTTAGTTTAATGGGATAATTTTGAGACTTTCCTCAATAATCTTTTTCTTAAATTCTCACCGTTAAGTATCTGTCACTTAGACTTGTTCAGTTCAGTCGCTCAGTTGTGTCTGACTCTTTGCAACCCCGTGGACTGCAGCACGCCAGGCCTCCCTGTCCATCACCAACTCCCAGACCTTACTCAACTCATGTCCATCAAGTTAGTGATGCCATCCAACCATCTCATCCACCGTTGTCCCCTTCTCCTTTCACCTTCAATCTTTCCCAACATCAGGGTCTTTTCTAGTGAGTCAGTTCTTCACATTAGGTGGCCAGAGTATTGGAGTTTCAGCTTCAGCATCAGTCCTTCCAATGAATATCCAGGACTGATCTCCTTTCAGATGGACTGGTTGGATCTCCTTGCAGTCCAAGGGACTCTAAAGAGTCTTCTCCAACACCACAGTTCAAAAGCATCAATTCTTCAGCGTTCAGCTTTCTTTATAGTCCAACTCTCACATCTATACATGACCACTGGAGAAACCATAGTTTTGACTGCTGCTGCTGCTACTAAGTCGCTTCAGTCGTGTCTGATTCTGTGCAACCCCATAGACGGCAGCCCACCAGGCTCCCCTGTCCCTGGGATTCTCCAGGCAAGAACACTGGAGTGGTTTGCCATTTCCTTCTCCGATGCATGAAAGTGAAAGTGAAGTCATTCAGTTGTGTCCGACTCCTAGCGACCCCATGGACTGCAGCCTACCAGGTTCCTCCATCCATGAGATTTTCCAGGCAAGAGTACCGGAGTGGGTTGCCATTGCCTTCTCCATAGTTTTGACTAGACAGACCTTTGTTTTTCTGGAACTCTCTTGCTTTTTCCATGATCCAGCGGATGTTGGCAATTTGATCTCTGGTTTCTGTGCCTTTTCTAAAACCAGCTTGAACATCTGGAAGTTCATGGTTCACCTATTGTTGAAGCCTGGCTTGGAGATTTTTGAGCATTACTTTACTAGCATGTGAGATAAGTGCAATTGTGCGGTAGTTTGAGCATTTTTGGCATTGCCTTTCTTTGGGATTGGAATGAAAACTGACCTTTTCCAGTCCTGTGGCCACTGCTGAGTTTTCCAAATTTGCTGGCATATTGAGTGCAGCACTTTCACAGCATCATCTTTCAGGATTTGAAATAGCTCCACTGGAATTCCATCACCTCCACTAGCTTTGTTCGTAGCGATGCTTTCCAAGGCCCACTTGACTTCACATTCCAGGATGTCTGGCTCTAGATGAGTGATCACACCATCGTGATTATCTTGGTCGTGAAGATCTTTTTTGTCCAGTTCTTCTGTGTACTCTTGCCACCTCTTCTTAATATCTTCTGCTTCTGTTAGGTCCATACCATTTCTGTCCTTTATCGAGCCCATCTTTGCATGAAATATTCCCTTGATATCTCTAATTTTCTTGAAGAGATCTCTAGTCTTTCCCACTTGTTCTTTTCCTCTATTTCTTTGCATTGATTGCTGAAGAAGGCTTTCTTATCTCTTCTTGCTATTCTTTGGAACTCTGCATTCAGATGCTTATATCTTTCCTTTTCTCCTTTGCTTTTCGCCTCTCTTCTTTTCACAGCTATTTGTAAGGCCTCCCCAGACAGCCATTTTGCTTTTTTGCATTTCTTTTCCATGGGGATGGTCTTGATCCCTGTCTCCTGCACAATGTCATGAACCTCATTCCATAGTTCATCAGGCACTCTGTCTATCAGATCTAGGCCCTTAAATCTATTTCTCACTTCCACTGTATAATCATAAGGGATTTGATTTAGGTCATACTTGAATGGTCTAGTGGTTTTCCCTACTTTATTCTATTTAAGTCTGAATTTGGCAATAAGGAGTTCATGATCTGAGCCACAGTCAGCTCCTGGCCTTGTTTTTGCTGACTGTATAGAGCTTCTCCATCTTTGGCTGTATAGAATATAATCAATCTGATTTCGGTGTTGACCATCTGGTGATGTCCATGTGTAGAGTCTTCTCTTGTGTTGTTGGAAGAGGGTGTTTGCTATGACCAGTGCGGTCTCTTGGCAAAACTCTATTAGTCTTTGCCCTGCTTCATTCCACATTCCAAGGCCAAATTTGCCTGTTACTCCAGGTGTTTCTTGACTTCCTACTTTTGCATTCCAGTCCCCTAAAATGAAAAGGACATCTTTTTTGGGTGTTAGTTCTAGAAGGTCTTGTAGGTCTTCATAGAACCATTCAGCTTCAGCTTCTTCAGCATTACTGGTTGGGGCATAGGCTTGGATTACTGTGATATTGAATGGTTTGCCTTAGAAATAAACGGAGATCATTCTGTCGTTTTTGAGATTGCATCCAAGTACTGCATTTCAGACTCTTTTGTTGACCGTAATGGCTACTCCATTTCTTCTGAGGGATTCCTGCCCACAGTAGTAGGTATAATGGTCATCTGAGTTAAATTCACCCATTCCAGTCCATTTTAGTTTGCTGATTCCTAGAATGTCGACATTCACTCTTGCCATCTCCTATTTGACCACTTCCAATTTGCCTTGATTCATGGACCTGACATTCCCGGTTCCTATGCAATATTGCTCTTTACAGCATGGGACTTTGTTTCTATCACCAGTCACTGCTGGGTATTGTTTTTGCTTTGGCTCCATCCCTTCATTCTTTCTGGAGTTATTTCTCCACTGATCTCTAGTAGCATATTGGGTACCTGCTGACCTGGGGAGTTCCTCATTCAGTATCCTATTATTTTGCCTTTTCATACTGTTCATGGGGTTCTCAAGGCAAGAATACTGAAGTGGTTTGCCATTCCCTTCTCCAGTGGACTACATTCTGTCAGGAGGACCTGAAATCCATTAATAGTTACAACATGGGGGAGGGAAGGATGATAAGGGTCTGGTTTTTCCATATCTGCACTCCAAGACCCTCCTCGGGTTTATCTGCTCATTTGTCCTTGGGTCACCACAAGGGTGACAATATACAGCCTTGATGTACTCCTTTCCCAATCTGGAACCAGGTTGTTGTTCCATGTCCAGTTCTAACTGTTGCTTCTTGACCTGAACACAGATTTCTCAGGAGGCAGTTCAGGTGGTCTGGTATTCCCATCTCTTTCAGAATTTTCCACAAATATTTTTCACAAAATAGAACAGTGAAAACATTTAAAATATGTGATCATACCCCTTTAATGCACCGGAGAAAAAATCAGACGAATTCACTTCTTTGCAGCTGCTGCAATACTGACAGGATCTGTCGGTAATGGATACTTTGTTTTTATTCCCCAGCTGAGAAAGACAAAAATGGTTCCGAAAGGCACAGCCAGTTATTTTTCAAAGATGTGTATTTATTACAGTAAGTTTAAAAATTTGAGACTATCTTACAGAAATCCTCTCTGCAATTGTTCAGAGCTGCTCTCAGGCAAGTCATCTTCTGATTTCTTATTTGTGTTTGCTTCTCCAGGCTGCAAGAATGAGAGTCTGAGGGCAAATTATCTGTGTGGTTCCCTCCTGGGGAGAAGTCATCAGGGCAGGATTGACGGAACATGTGCAGTGAGGCTGTGTTCCTTGGAGGATGAGCCAGAAGGCTGGGCAAACGGAAGACGGCTTTTGTTTGTTTTTCTTCCTGTTACCAGTTGGCGATTTAGGGTCTTGAGATCAGTGTGTACTTGACCTTTCTCTGTGTAACAAAGCCGTTCAGGTACAGCCTTTGGAGTAACATTGCAGAAAGGGAAAGAGAAAAACAAAATCACGAAGCTTGGAATGGTGGTTTGTACTTTGCTTAGTGACTTCTCTACAATATACACTGCACGTAAGGACAAAGGTTTTTGAACCTCTGTTCTCCATTTACAGAGAATATTAGTTCTGGTTCACTGACACAGAGGCAGGAAAGTTGCTAAGATGAATTCAGTCAACATAATTGATGGCTTCCTGAGAAAACTTTTAAAATCATACATCTTTTATCTTTTCATGAGAGGCTATCTAGATCTGATTTTTTTTAAAGTCCAAAAATGTTTACAGACTGACACTTCAAAGGAAAAAAGCTTAATCATAATGGCCACAGTATGGTCTCCATCTATACAATAAGGTTATTTAATTGGGTCACACTACCAGCATTAGGAAATTTCCTTTTTATCATTCTTTAAAATGTCAATACTTCAATAAAATACACTGGGACCTGAAATAAGTATTTTCCCAAGTAATTAAGTTTGGCTTCCTGTCCTGTAAGTCCCAGACCGCTTGGGTCGGGTGCCTAAAAACCTTTTCGAAATGCCTGTAGTGTATGCCCATTGTAAGAAAAACAGCTGTGAAACTCTAGACGCTCAGTAGAAAGAGAATTCCTGTGGACGAGGAGCCTGGTGGGCTGCTGTCCACAGGGTCGCACAGAGTCGGACACGACTGAAGCAACTTAGCATGCATGCATGCATTGGAGAAGGAAATGGCAGCCCACTCCAGTGTTCTTGCCTGGAGAATCCCAGGGACGGGGGAGTCTGGTGGGCTGCCGTCTATGGGGTCGCACAGAATTGGGCACGACTGACGCGACTTAGCAGCAGCCGCAGAAAGAATACTGGTTGTGTGAGTCTTACTAATGTATGGTTAATGAAGTTGCCTGAGCCCGCGACTGGATTTTGTCTTCTCAACAAACTTGCCAATCCCATTCTTCTCAAAACACAGGGCTAGGATGAGCTAATTAATCCTCATGCGTTTTCTACTTTGGCAACTATATTGATCAAAATGTGTCCTTGTCCATGCAGGGCAACTCCTTCCTTGGAGTTGATAAAGAAACACACAGAGGAGATGGCTAATGGCTCAGTGGTAAAGAATGCACCTGCTAATATAGGAGGCGTCTAGAGCGTGGGAGCCGTAAGCACTGAAGCACATGCGCCCTAGAGCCTGTGCGCCACAAAAAGAGAAGCCACTGCAATGTGAAGCCCTCGCACCTCAAAGAAGAGTAGCCCCTGCTCGCTGCAACTAGAGAAAAGCCGGCACAACAATGAAGACCCAGTACAGCCGCAAAAAAGCTAAATAACAAATAATTTAAAAATAAAAAACTAAACAAACACACAGAGGGAAAAAGTTATTTCTCTTTGCTAAATTAGGACTGCCAGGGGACAAGGTTCCCCTGCCACAGGCGATCAGTAGGAGAGGACAACCATGAGAGGAAGACCCAAAGCCAGATGCGGAGAAAGAATGGCCCCAGTGACCTCCAGGTCTGTCTCTTAGCTCTGGTTCCTAAAGCCCTGCCGCTAGGTCTGTCATCTACCACAGGAGCTCATCCGGGCTACCTGGGCAGTCAATCAGCTCTCTCTTTTTTTGTTTTGCTTAAAAATCCTTTGCTTCTGGACGTCCCCGGCTGTTCAGTGGCTCAGTGGTTCAGTGCGTGCTTCCATGCAGACAGGCGCAGGTTCCATCCCTGGTCGGCAAACTATGGTCCTAAATGCTGTGCAACCAAAAAGTTTAAAACACAAAAATAGAATCATTTGTTTTTGCGACGTGCAACCCCAAAGTCCAGACTCATACATGAGCCATTTTTACAGCATTTATTTTTGCCCTGTTTTTTAAATTTAGGTTTTAGTTTACATACAGGAAAACTCACGTGTTTTTTTTTTTTTTTTTGGATGTGCAGTTATTTCACTTAACTTAGCTTTGGCGCATGCCTAGAGTCATGTAACAACCACTGTAACAAAACACAGAACAATTCCATCAGGCTCCAAAATGTCCTTAAGCTCATCCTATATGGTCACTCCCTGTACCCAAGCCCAGTCCCTAGGAATCAGCAATCTGTTCTTCATTCTAATAATTTTGCCTTTTCCAGAATGTTATATAAATGGAAGCATAGAATATGTAGTCCTTTGTGTTTGGTTTCCCTCACTTAGCACAGGAATTGGCAAACTTGTTCTGTAAAAGGCCAGGTAGGAAATAGTTTTGCGAGCCATATGGTCTCTATTGCAAGTATTTAAGTGATATAGTAGCATGCAAGCAGCCACAGACAATACATAAATGACTAGATGTGGCTGGAGTTGGCAGACCAAATGGTTTGCTGACTCCTAACTTCTCATAGGGCTTCCCTGGTGGGTCACTCAGTACAGAATCCACCTGCAGTGTAGGAGACCCAGGTTCGATCCCTTGGTTGGAAAGATCCCCTGGAGAAGGAAATGGCGACCCACTCCAGTATTCTTGCCTGGAGAATCCCATGGACAGAGAAGCCTGAAGAACTACAGTTTATGGGGTCCAAGAGTTGGACACGACTTAGTGACTAAACCAGCTTAAGTTGTTAAGTTGGCTACCAACTTAACATATTGCTTTCAAGATTCCGCCATCATGTTACCTGTTTATTCATTTTGATTGCTGAGTAATATTCCATTGTGTGAATGTACCATAGTGTATTTATCCATTCAACAATCAAAAGACACCTGGATGGTTTCCAGTTTTTGGTGACTATGAATAAAACTACTATCAACTTTTGCATAGCGAACATGTTTTTGTGTGAACTTGTTTAGTTTCTCTGGGGTACAATATCCAGGTGTGAGATTGCAAGGTGGTTTGGTTTTTGCATGTTTAGCTTTTATTTTAAAACTTCCAAACCATTTTCTAGAGAGGATATTCTATTTTGCACACCCTCCCACAATACATGATGATTCTATCTGCGCCTTGTCTTCCCTAACCCTTAATACTGCTAGCTGTTTTCTTTTTTTTGCCATTCTAATATCTGAGTGTAATAGTATCTTATGCTTTTAACCTGAATTTCCCTGTTGAGTAATGATGCTGAGTATCTTTTCAGGTGCTACTCATCTATCTTCTTTGGTAGAGAGTTCATCCAAATCTTCTGCCTATTTTTAAATTGGGTTTTTTGCTTTCTTGTTATTGTTGAGTGTTAATATTTTTTCTTATATTTGAAATACAAGTTCTTCCTCCTATGGGATTTGTAAATGTTTTCTCTCAGTCTGTTTCTTTGCAGTCTCTTGACAGTGTCTTTCACAGAGCAAGTTTTAAAATTTGATGAAGTCTGATCATTTTATTGTAGTCATGCTTTTGGAGTCATATCTAAGATTTCTTTCTTCAGTTCAAGGTCACAGAGCTTTTCTCCTACCTTTTCTTCTGAACGTCCTACAATTTCATATTTTATATTTAGAATCATAACCTATTTGGTGTCCATTTCTTTGTTTATGGCTGGACAACTATTCTTTCTCTGTTTAATTGCCTTTGCATTATTGTTAAAAGCCAGTTGACTATATTTGAGTGAGTCTGTTTCTGGACTTTCTGTTTCTTGGAACTACACATCTATCACACTATCTTAATTACCGTAGCTTTATAGGAAAAAAATCTTGAAATCAGGTATCGTTCATTCTCCAACCTGTTCTGCTTTGACAAAATTATTTTGGCTATTCCAGTTTCTTTGCCTTTCTATATAAATTTTAGAATCAAATTTTTGCTAACTAAAGAATGTTCTGTCAGCGTTTCTATTTGGATTTTCTTGTATCTATAGATTTGGCAAGAATTGACTTCTTGATGGTATTGGGCTTTCCGTTAACATGGCATATGTCTCTAACTGTCTAGTTCTTCTTTGATTTTATTCATCAGGATTTTATAATTTTCAGTATGGAGAAACAGTACATTTTTTGTTGAATTTATACTTAAGTATCTGGATATTTTTGAAAGGATAATTTCTTAATATTACTAGTACCTAAAAATACAATTGATTTTTCTGTATGAACATTGTATCTTTGAAATGAAACTTGTCATTTGAAATGGCAACCCACTCCAGTATTTTTGCTTAGGAAATCCCATGGACAGAGGAGCCTGGTGGGCTACAGTCAATGGGGGTCTCAAAGAGTGGCATACCATTTAGCAACTAAACAACAGCAACGAAGCACTGCTTTAGTTACAGTCAGAAATTTTGATCTCCATTCAGTTCAAAATATTATAGAACTTTGAAGTTTCTTCTTTGTCTCATGTATTATTATTTAGAATTGTGTATTAAATTTCCAAATATTTGGGGATTATTAAAATATCTTCTTCTTACTGTCAAATAGGCACATGAGATGTTACAAAACTATTTAAGCTTTCATAAAAATAAAAGCCTGAAAAATTGTGGCAAAAATTACTAACACATAGAAACGTTAACTGTAGACAAAATTGTTAGTCAATTTTTGTTCTCCTCTCTTCTTTCCCTCCCAAGTTTTTATACTTTAGAAATTTAGGTAAATGTTTTCATACTTGATATATGATTAGCAACTTGCTTTCCCCTTCAGTTTAGCCTGAGATTGATACCTGCTGTTTCAGTGTGACCAACTCTATTGTTAGCCATTGAGCAGTGACTGATAAAAGCATTTATTTATCCATTCTCCTCTTGGTAATGCTGTTTCCTGACTGATGCTATTGCCAACAATAATGTCTTGTTTCGACCATCTTACTTCATATTTTTTCATTTATTTTTATTTTTATTTTCTTTCGTTTTCCCTCTTTCAGTTTGGAAGCCGTGGCTTGTATTTTATGCATGACAAATTACCTTTAATTTTTAAATATAAATATTTAACTATATATTTTTCAAACAGTACCTAGAGTTTTTCAGTATTTCAATTATTCCCCTGAATAGGATACAAGAGCCACAGCATGCTTCAGCTGTTCAGTGAAAAACTCCTTCCTTCCTGTTATTTTTATCTTTTAATTTTTTGACACACAAAAATAGTAGAAGCTGTATTTTCAGTAGCTAATTTAAGACTTACTTTAATCTCTTTTTGCGATGAATTTTGTTTCTTGTAATTCAAGACTTAGGAATTCATTTCTTTTTGAATAGTGCATTCTTTAAGAATCCTTTAGTGGGGATATGGGTTAAAAAATACTTAGCTTTGGTCTGAAAATGCCTATTTTTGAATCTCATTCTTGAATAATAATTTACCTAAGTTTAACAAAATTCTAGGTTGATGGTTACTGTCCCTTTCGTACTTGGAAGATCTTAGTGTATTGCCCTCTGTCATTCTTTGCTGCCTGTGACAAATACGCTGTCAGTCTAATCGTGATTTCCTTGTCATAATGGCTAACACTCTTTAACCGCCTGCTCTGTACCAGTGTGCTAAGCACAAATAGAAACTTGCACTTCTCAGCAACCCTCTGAGGTAAGCATTGTTAATATTTTTGTGTTATAGATGAGGAAACCAGCACACCTAGAGTTAAAGCATCTTGATCAGGGTCCGCAGTCAGTTGGTGGCAGAGCTGGAACAGTGTATTGATCTTTCTCACGCTCAGTACTCTGAATGTGCTGCTGTTGCTGCTGCTGCTAAGTCACTTCTGTGGGGGTTAATAAATCATGTCCTCCAACGCTGGAAAATTCCCCATTCAAATCTCTTCAACACGTTTTTCCATTATTTTCTCTTTGTTCTCTTATCAAGTTTCTGTACTGATAAAGGTTGAGCAGGGAGTGCACTGCACAATTCCAGGGGCACCATTCACATCAGAGGTTATGAGCCTTTAAATTTTAACTCGTTTCAGTCAATTAGCATAGAGACTGTTTTGTCAGTTCTCAAAGAACTGATACTTAATTCAGGAATTTCTACTACATGTTTGTAAAATAGCAACTACCTACATACTTGGTGCTCCAGAAAAGAAGACTGTTTTTGATGACAAATTACTGTCATTTAGAACTGTCTCAGATTGTAAACAGCAATAATAAAACAATAAGTGTGAGTGTATGCTCAGTCATTCAGTAGTGTCCAACTCTTTGCCACCCCATGGATGGTAGTCTGCCAATAATGATGGTTATAACGTTAATGATAAAACCTTTCTCACGTGTCACATTCCACCATCTTAATAATGATTCACGACCATTATTTAACCCGATTCTCATTGCAGTCCTGTGAGATTGGGATAGTTGGGGAGTACGGTATCACTCCTATTTATTAAATAAGAAAACCAGATCTTAGTGAAATCAAGTGGCTTACACAAGCTCACAGGGTCACAAAGCTTTGAATGACGACTGGACTCGAGTCTTCTGAGTCTAAAATAGCACTCACAACACTCTCAAAAAAATAGTGATGTGTCAGCTTCCTTGATAATGCAGTGGATAAGAATCTGCCTGCCAATGCAGGGGCCATGGGTTCAGTCCCCGGTCCGAGAAGATTCCTCATGCTTTGGAGCAGCTAAGCCCATGTGCCACAACTACTGAGCCCACGCTGCAGCTACTGAAGCCCGTGTACCCGAGCCCGTGCTCTGCAAGAGGAGAAGCCAGCACCAGGAGAAGACTGACCGCTGCAACGAAGCGGAGCCCCTGCTCTCCACACCTGGAGAAAGCCCACGTGCAGCAACAAAGACCCAGTGCAATATAAATACATACACAAAGAAATGGTGGTGTGAGTAGTAAGGTCCAAGGCCAAAGGAAGTCCTGTGGAAATCAAAGAGGTCTGTCGTACCTAACTTGTCATTACGATTATCAACTTTACCATAAAATAAACTGCATTCGGTAATACAATTAACTATGGTATAGGGTAAAAACTTTAGATGCGGCATACAATTATTTAACATAAATATTACCCAGCACTTTCCCATGACTCAAGGACAAAATCTGAGCCCCATAGCATTCCACACCTTGGCTCCGCCTTACATTTTTCTGGTCTCTTTGCTTATTACCCCTGTCCCATAACTTTTCAGCATTCCTGAACATCTCAAACTGCTTCAGAGTTGATATTTCTCTTCTCTCTGATTTTTGCGTCCTCTGCCCCTCTGTGGAGCCATGGGCAGGAGACCACCTATGGGATGAGATAGTCATGGATGACCTCACCTTTCTGTGACTTCTTTACCAGTTTCTTCTTTGCTGTGCCTGCATCCCTCCCTCTAAACTATGAGTTGCTAGAGAGTGGGGGCTAGTTCTTAGTTGTCTCTGAATCCACATTTCTCAGCACAGCACAGCGAGTGCCTAACATTTTGCGGATGAATAAATTAAATGAAATACAAAAAGTAATTCCAGATAGGACAGTTTCACAGTTTGAGAATCCTTTCATATGTAAAATACCTAACCTTTTATTTTCAAGCTCTCTGAAAATATACCAAACATTGCATTCATATATGTTAAAAGAATAACCAGCAAATTAACTGACGAATAAATTACTGGATCATAGTGATAAAATAATGCAATATATCATTGTGTATTTAGTAATAACTCTCACTTTAAAATTTAACATAGGATTTTGTGCAATTAACTCTTAACCTTTACTGACATGTAAATCTATAAGCTCACACATTTAATCTGTAAAATGAATGCAGTGTCAAATGTTTAAAGTTTGTCAGGGAATCTGAACAAAAAGGGATAAGCAAATACAATTTGCCATGTTAGGTATTGATTTCATCATTTCTGACCTGGGATCATAAAATCAATGTTTAATATGGCAGCCGATGATGAATGTTGGGGGCTAGATGAGCTTCCTGTATGTATTCATTCTGATGATAAGTGAAACAAAAGGGATCCACTGTGAATTGCGTCTGCATCGAAGTTGATTAAACCTGCATGCGCAGTCACAGCGTGACTGAAATATCGTCGTATCCGTGATGGGTTGCCCCTGCAGAGGCTGTTTGCCTTGAGGGAGCAGCAGGCAGCAGATCCTCCACAGTTCAGGGATTTTACTGCTTATATACGATTTCAGGCAAGTGCAACGGAAGATGCTCAAAATAAGGGCAGCGCTGGAAAGACAGCCGAGCCATAAATGACAGATTGGCTGTTTCAGAGACCCCAGGAACAGGGCAGCTTGATAAGCATTAAGAAAGGAGCAATGGATGCCTGGCATTTCATTCCATTGTCGAAGCCAGACTAGAGAAAAATCTTGTCTTTGCTGGGTTTGTAAGCAGGCTAGGAAGGAGAAAGATAAGCAAATATTCAAGGAGAGAAAACTGGAAAAGCACTCTTTTCACAGATGGCCCAAGTCCACTATGCTAGATTAGAAGAGGTGTTTAAGACCTAGAGAGGGAGGCATGACTACAGGGAAAGAGAATTCCATTATGATGTGGTCTGTGCGGGACGACTTCACTTTTCATTCAACAGATATTAGTAAGGATCTTGTTAGGGAATATAGCAAATGCAAAGGGAACAGGCCACATCTGTGCTCAGGTGGCCTTGCTTGGTTAACAATGCCCTTTACCATTATGGATGTGATTGTAGTTGGAGGTTACAATGAAAAACATCTTGTTCTTGCATGAACACGTTTTCCCAGAGTCCAGTGAATTCTTTATTATGCTAGATCCCATTGTTATTATGTCATCTTAGAAACATTTACTTTGGGAGGTGTTTAGCATCTTTGGGGCCATTAGAATGTTGTTTGGGGAGTGGTTTCTCTAATCCTAAGCATTAGGATCCATTTCAGGAAAGGGTAAGAGTTAGAGGTGTTTTATTTATTTATATGCTCAAATTCGGCAATTTATTTCTAACCTAAGGCTTTTTGTTAATATGGTATTTTCCCAGGTCATTTTAGACATTTCTATGAGGCATGCCCATTAAAACTGAATTTTACTTCCTGAGCAGCTAGATAAAGTATTAAGTTTAAGTGTCAGTAACTTGGGTTTACCAAATGGCACTCCTACCAATGCAGGAGACATAAGAGATGCAAATTCAACCACTAGGTAAGAAGATCCGCTGGAGAAGGGAATGGCTACCCACTCCAGTATTCTTGTCTGGAGAATCCCAGGGACAGAAGAGTCTGACGGTCTACAGCCAAGCGGGTCACAAAGGGTTGGACATGACTAAAGTGACTTAATATGCATGCCTGTCAGTTACTGATACAGTCTTGTCAGCTTTTATTTTAATATAATCTTAAAATGAACATGGATTCAGAAGTTCATAGGCTAAAATAACTGACAAAGAGAAATTGCAGGATGGTCTGTGTTTGTGGGTTTTCAGAAGAACTGGATATTAATCACTTCACAAGTTGACCTGAAGGAGAAAACATCAGCAAATGTGAATACAAAGCATTTTGCGGGTCTTTTTCTATTTTACTTATTTTTTAGGTTTATTTTTGGCTGTGTCATGTGGCATGTGGGATCTTAGTTCCCTGACCAGGGATTGAATCTGTCCCCCTGCAATGGATAATCACTGGACTGCCAAGGAAGTCCCTCTTTTGCTATTTTAAATAATTCTCTGAAAAATTATGCTAGGCTTCCAAATGACAAGTGGCCTTTATCAGTCTTGACTGTATTTTTTCAATTATTTGGCATTTTGAACAAACACCTCACTTTCCATTATGTTACACTTGTTTAATTCAATTCAATAAACATTTTAAACTTCTACTTGTACCCTTTTTGTCTGAGAAATCTGTATCCCAAGGGCCACATGCTGGAAAGTCTAACTAGCTAAAAAGCAAAAACTGCAAGGCAGTTTCTAGAGTCTAAATTTTACACAGGAGTCAGTTTAAACATTTTTTCGTGAAAATTACTAATATTACTGATAGATTTGAATGTAAAATTTACTTGAATTTTTAAGATAAAGCACAGCTTCAAAGAAATTTTATCCTAAAGCAATATGGAGGCACATACTCCTTTGCTCTGAGTAATACCTGGGGGGAAATGTGAGAATGTTCTATGCAAGGCAAGGAACTAGCCCCGTAGCCCTGAGAAGTGCAAAGAGTCATTTTCCTTTTACTCATGGAGCTTATCATTAGGAGGCAGAAAATATATTCACGGTGAACACAAACAGAAACTGTGAAAAGACATGAGAGTGCCATGTAGGTATGAAAGTTTGAAAAGGCTTGGAAATTCTAACAGAATTCCAACAGGTAGAATGTTGTTGTTGCTCAGTTGCTCAGTTGTATTTGATTCTTTGAGACCTCATGGGCTGCAGCGCACCAGGCTTCCCTGTCCTTCACTGTCTCCTGGAATTTGCTCAAGCTCATGTCCATTGAGTCAATGATGCCATCCAACCATCTCATCCTCTGTGGCCGCCCTTCTCCTCCTGCCCTCAATCTTTCCCAGCATCAGTGTCTTTTCCAATGAGTCAGCTCTTTGAATCAGGTGGCCAACGTATTGGTAGAATGTGGGGGAGGGCATTCCAGGTGAAGGGATCAGCCTGTGCAAGGTCCCAGAGGCATGAACCAGATTTAGGAACAAGAAAACGTGTCACTCAGCTGGAATGTAAGTACAGGACACAGGAAACAAGTTGTATCAAAAGTTATGCTTAAGTGTATTTTTTCTGTGTTATTTCAGATAAACCAACGTCCAGTCTTTAAACGAATCTGGGAAGAATCCTGGGAAGAATTAACTTTGTAAAGTAAAAATAATGACCCCTCCCTCCATGTATCTGCAAAAAGATAGGATTTTTATTGTATCTTTTCTTTTTTTTTTTTTTTTTGCCCATGCCACACAGCATGTGGGATATTAGTTCCCTAAGCAGAGATCAAACCCTCAACCCTTACCTTGAAAGCTTGGAGTCCTAAGCACTGAACCACCAGGGGAGGCTCTGGATTGTTAAATTCATTTAGATAGGGGCACAGCTGTATATTATCACTTTTATGACAGGGTAGGTGAGCATGGTTTTTTTTTTTTTTTTTCATTTATCCACGGGAGGATTTTTCTTTTTGATTTCTGAATACAATGATATAGTGCCTACCATTGCCATGTGGAGTGCTAGAGCTAACTGCAAAGGATGCCTCTCTCCTCTAAAAACAAACAAACAAACAAAAAAATAGAAAACCTTCTCTGAAAGAAGACTGAGCAGGTCTGCTACTTCTTTTTACCAATGCATCTCATCATTAAATGCACAAGAAAACCTAGTTACCATGGGGCCTCCAATGACAGACAATAATTTCCAATATTCTCACACACTTGGAAAAAAGCAAATAAATCACATTATTTAACTCAATATCCATGTTTCTTCCCAAGAGCTGGAGGATTCCCCTAGCGGCCTTCCTTCCCTTTTGCCCTCACTCAGAAGTGTATCCTTCATTTCCTATGAATAATACTGAGAAAGTTTATACATTGTGAAAAGCCAGGAATAATGGTCACATTTAAAACTTCTCTTCAGAGTGAAAAGAACAGCTGCTGAGATGGAAAATTATTTCAGTGTTGAGAAGAATATTAACACTGACCCACATTAAGGTCATAGAATGACATAGAAAGCAAAATAAATTGGGACCTTGTCAGAAGAATTCCATGCTGCCTGAGACAGATTGAGAAGGATGAGGTAGAAAGACTGGCCAGGCCAGAGGGCAGTGTGGATGTAGTGTGATGTGTCCTTAGTGGATATAGTGTGATGTGTGCTTATTAAGGTCACCATGGCCAACATCTACGTACCAGCTTCTGGGGGTCAGGAACTGAATTTTTCCAACACTCTCAGAAGTATCAGTCTCGAGTGATATGAAAAACAAAAAGCCAAGCAAATCCTTTTATGTGACAATGTCAATTTATTAGTCTAGAGATCCATGATCAGGACAATCCCTGGTCCTACATTTCTGCCACAGGAGTACCCCGTTTCCCACCAGGATCTGGGGAGGATCAGAAGGCTACTTGGTGAGCATAGCACTGAAACAAAGGAAGGTGGGAGTAAGAAGGCTGAGTCCCTCAGGTCTCAGCACAGCCTCACAAAGGAAATGGTCTCTGCTGCTCAGGAGGAAGTGCCATAGTGATGGGTGGATGGACTGGGAAGTCAGATCTGGGTTTTGGCTCAACCCAGCCATTTACCAACAATCGCCCCCAGAGAGTTAGACAGCTGCTTTATTATTCTAGTTTATCTATGCTTAATTGGAATATAATTGCTTTATAACGTTGTGTTAGTTTCTGCTGTTCAATGAACTGAATCAGCTGTACACATACATAGATTCCTTCCCTCTGGACCTCTGTCCCTCCCATCTAAGTCACCACAGAGCAATAAGCTGAGCTTTGTGCTTTATAGCATATATTAATACAATAGCCAAGACAAAGAAGCAATGTAAATGTCCATCAACAGATGAATGAATAAAGAAGATGTGATATATTCTTCAGTTCACTTCAGCCTCTCAGTCGTGTCCGACTCTGTGACCCCATGGACTGCAGCACACCAGCCTTCCCTGTCCAACCAGCAACTCCTGGAGCTTGCTCAAACTCATGTCCATAGAGTCAGGGGATGCCGTCCAACCATCTCATCCTCTGTCGTCCCCTTCTCCTCCTCCCTTCTACCTTTCCCAGCATCAGGGTCTTTTCCAATGAGTCCGTTCTTTGCATCAGGTGGCCAAAGTATCAGAGCTTCAGCTTCAGCATCAGTCCTGACATATTCATACAATGGAATATTACTTAGCCATAAAAAGGAACACAATTGGGTCATTTGTAGAGACATGGATGGGCCTAGAGTCTGTCTTCATATAGAGTGAAGTAAGTCAGAAAGAGAAAAACAAATACTGCATATTAACACATATACGTGGAATCTAGAAAAATGGTACAAATGAACCTATTTCCAGGGCAGGAATAATTACATAGACGTAGTGAATGAACATGTGGCCACAGGGGAAGAAGAAAGAGTGGGACGAACTGGGAGATTAGGAGTGACATATATACACCACCACGTATAAAATAGATAGCTAGGCAGCTTCTCTTAAAGCTGCAGTTCCATCTCTGAAATGTTCCATGGATAGTAGTGATCGATATTAATAACTCTCAGTGAGCACTCTGGATCTGGCTGTGCGCCCACCGCTCTGCAGACTTCTCTCAACCAACAACAAGCCTCAGAGGTGACTGATGAGGAAAGCAAGGCCCTGCTGCTCCCTGCAGAAACAGCAACAGCCCGGCCCCACTGTGACAGCTTTTAGAACTGTCTCATTTCATGGAGAAGAGCTTGCTACTTCTGCAGGTTTCTCCTGGCTCCCAGAGGAGAAATGGGTAAACTGCTCTCTGTTCCCTCTGATCTCTTGACTCCTGGGGGCTCCTGGGGTCTAGAAGGGAAGCAGGAATCCTGGTTTTGTGATGCCAAGGGAGGAGGGGGGGCCAAGTGGGATTTTCCAATCTAGCTTGGGCTCTTTGTCTCCTAAAATATCGAAAATCAAACATTTATCCCACCAAGACATACAATTTTTTTTCTGTCCCATCCTTTAAGTCTCCATGTTGCCCATGAGAACGGTTTATATTTCTCTCTTTTTTTTAATTGGAGGATAATTGCTTTATAGGAGCTTCCCTGGTGGCTCAGACAGTAAAGAATCTACCTGCAATGCAGAGACCCAGGTTTGATCCCTGGGTCTGGAAGATCCCCTGGAGAAGGGAATGGCTACCCACTCCAGTATTTTCCCCTGGGAAATTCCAAGGACAGAGGAGCCTGGTGGGCTACAGTCCACAGAGTTGCAAAGAGTTGGACACGACTGAGCGACACCTAACACTTTTTTTCTGGTTTACAATGTTGTATCGGTTTCTGCCGTACAAAAATGTGACTCAGCCCTAAGTATACATATACCCCCTCACTCTTGAACCTCCATCCGCGCCCTCATCCCTCCCCTACAGCCCATCACAGAGCACTGGGTTGAGCGCCTTAGTTATACAGCAACTTCCCGCTAGCTGTTTTACATATGGTGATGTGTATGTCTTACTGTTGGTCTCTCAATTCATCCAACCCTCTCCTTCCCCCGCCGAGTCCACAAGCCTGTTCTCTATGTCTGTGTCTCTATTTCCGTCCTGGAAATTGGTTTATCAGTACCGTTTTTCCAAATTCCATAATATATGCATTAATACATGATATCTGTTTTTCTCTTTCTGACTTACTTCACTCTGTATAACAGGATGTAGATTCACGAACAGAGCAGGCAATGGCACCCCACTCCAGTACTCTTACCTGGAAAATCCCATGGATGGAGGAGCCTGGTGGGCGGCAGTTCATGGGGTCGCTAAGAGTCAGACACGACTGAGAGACTTCACTTTCTCTTTTCACCTTCATGCATTGGAGAAGGAATCGGCAACCCACTCCAGTGTTCTTGCCTGGAGAATCCGAGGGATGGGGGAGCCTGATGGGCTGCCGTCTATGGGGTCGCACAGAGTCAGACATGACTGAAGCAACTTAGCAGCAGCAGCAGCAGCAGATTCACCAATCTCAGTTCAACTGACTTGAATTCATTCCACTCAGATTATTACTAATATTACTCATGGCTGAGTAATATTGTGTTATATATATATATATACCACATATATATATATATACCACAACTTGTTTATTCATTCATCTGTTGATGGACATATAGGTTGCTACCTTGTCCTGGCTGTTTTAAATAGTGCTTCAATGAACACTGGGCACATGTGTCTTTGAATTATGTTTTTTTTTCAGGGTTTATGCCCAATAGTGGGATTGCTGGGTCATATGGTAGTTTATTCCTAGTTTTTTTTTTTTTTTCTTTTTTAAGAATTTCCATAGTGTCAGAAGGAAATGGCAACCCACTCCACTGTTCTTGCCTGGAGAATCCCAGGGACAGGGGGAGCCTGGTGGGCTGCCGTCTATGGGGCTACACAGAGTTGGACACGACTGAAGCAACCTAGCAGTAGCAGCAGTAGCAGTATACTGTTCTCCATAGTCGCTGTACCAATTTACATTCCCACTAACAGTGCAAGAGGTTTACCAAAGCAAGGGATTAATCTCCAAAATGTACAAGCAGCTCATGCAGCTCAGTATTAGAAAAGCAAACAACCCAAGCAAAAAATGGATGGAAGACCTAAACAGATATTTCTCCAAAGAAGACATCCAGATGACCAATAAATACATGAAGGATGCTCAACATCACTTGTTAATAGAGAAATGCAAATCAAAACCACAATGAGGTATCACCTCACACCAGCCAGAATGGCCATCATCAGGAAATCTACAAACAATAAATGCTGTAGAAGATGCAGAGAAAAGAAAACCCTTATATTTCTTTTATTTAAGTATTTTTACCCGTAGTCTGTGTATAACTTTTGACTTTGGTTTGTTGACGGCATTCGTTCCTTCCTCCCCTCTGGCGCATTCTTATGCGTCCACTCACTGGCCAGCCCTGAATGGGGTTGTGCCCCAAAGCACCCTTCTTCTTTGCTTCCTCCTCTGGCTACAGAAGAAGCTTGAATACAATTATATTTCATCCACTTCACCCACCCACAGGAATTCTTTCCTGAGGGGCCAGAATAACCGCATTTGCCAGATCACGTGTTTTTCTTCTGTGGGCAGGGTGGAAAGATTACTGTCAAGGTCTATAGAAATGTGTATCACACATCCAGAGAAGGGCATAAGTGGCTAAGGTGACATTTAGTCAAGAGAGCTTCTGACCTAGTCTTCCCACCTAGGGTACCAGAAGGGTAATTATCACTCACAGAATACAGGTTCTATCATCATTCAGATATGGCAAGGTCAACAGATTGAGACACGTGCCATGGAAGAGAGAGCTTGTTAAACTCATAGACTCTGAGAGGAGAGGACATGCCATGTCATGAGGGGTCACATGGGAGTGCAACCAGGTTAAGTCAGGAGACAGAGGGTGCCAGGGGAAAATGTGGGCATGAGCCTTTATTTTAGTTCCTGTGAGAAGAAGCTGGTGAGGCAAGCTGAACTGGCTTAGGATTCACTAGTTGGGATAATATCAGCAGACCCTGGGGGTATAGGGGCAGTCTCTGGTTGTCTGACACCTGACCCTGGGGTAATTAAGGCAGGTGGATAGTGGCCCAGAGTGTGAGACCCTGATAAAGCAGCTGCTTGAGGGGCACGGGCTCTGGCTGGTTTCCTTAGGAAAGGTGCATTCACAGGTGAGTTGTTTGCTGTCTCTGGGCAGTCCCACCAGGGTCAGCAAGCTCTCAAGATGTCAAAGCCTCAGGAAAGCAAAGGTCTGGTTAATACAGCAAATGAGATCAATCAGATGTAGACTTTGGTGTTGCTGCTGCTGCTGCTGCTGCTGCTGCTGCTGCTGCTGCTGCTGCTGCTAAGTCGCTTCAGTCGTGTCCGACTCTGTGTGACCCCATAGACGGCAGCCCACCAGGCTCCTCCGTCCATGGGATTTTCCAGGCAAGAGTACTGGAGTGGGGTGCCATTGCCTTCTCCGAGACTTTGGTACTAGAGATGTTCATTAGCACAACCCTGCACAGAGATCACAAAAGGAGTAATTGAGGATAACTTAATGAAGACCATATGGAATAAGAAGTATAAACACATTACTCTGAATTAGCTTGGGCATGATTCTTCACTACAAACTGTAAGCACTGTGCACAGTGGTATTTACAATAACTTCCAGCTCGGTCTCAGGGCAAATTCCTAGAACACTTAGGGGCATGGCTAGAGGAGGTGTTTAGCCTTCTATCTGATTTACCTCAGTCCTGATATTTCCTCATCTGCTGACCCTCTTTCATGATTCTCATTGCCCTGTAGGAATGCTCATTTTTTAGTATTCTTCGCAGCTAATTTCACAACTTTTTATTCTCTTGAATAAGCATTGAAAATTTAGATTTTAGGAAGGCAGATTTCTCCAGTTGTATTTCTACCAATTTGTCAATCTGTCATTAACTTAAAAACTTTTTCAGGACTTTCTCGTGAAAGGCCCATGGACAGTTACTTACATGCGAATCATGTGGATATGCAGTTAGAATTTCATTGGCTTTTTGCTAAGAGACTTTTCATCTAATATTTGATCATGAAATAAAGTAACATTTTCTTCATAACTGAGTGCATCTGTTCATTCACTGTCCCTCCAATTTTTCTGTCTCATGTTTAGGTGTAATCCATTTGAAGTCCACCCTGTCTGGGTTTCTCCCCAAAGTTCCATTCAGACTATCCGGTTTGGAATTTTGGGGGGTTTCCTACATCTGAGAATTTGAGTCTTTCTACAATTTTGGAAATTTTGAGTATCTTTTTGGATACTTCCTTTCCTTTATGCTATTCTCTTTTTCTAAAACTCTGGATTGAATATAGTTAAAACTTCTTACTAGAGACCTTCCTTTTATATCTTTTGATCTTGTTTATCTCTAATTTAATTGAGTAATTTCTTCAGATCTATTTAGCTTCCTTTATCTGTAGAGTTTCTCACTTCAATAATTATCTATTTCTTTATTTTCCAAAAGTTTTATTCTTATTTTTTACCCACCCAGTCATTTTGTAAGTCTCTTTGCCCTATATTCTCAATACTTTTCATTTAACTTTCAGCATAGTGAAACTTTATTTTATATTCCAGTATCAAATATCTCCAATACCAAATCTCTACTTCTGCAGTTTGCTGTTTCAGCTAAATCTTGGTTATGGTAGCTTATTTCCTCTTGCATTTAAGAGGTTTTTAATGAACTTGTGTTTCCTGGAATGTCTTCTGTAAAGATTTTTTTGCGTGTTGAGTTCGCAGCTCTTACAGTAGAGAACAATACCATCTCCCACTGTTGTAACCTTGTTTGGAGCTGCTGGTCAGAGCTAATGCTCACCTCTGGACTGGCTCACAGTCCCTCCAGAGCACCTCTGCTCCATGAAGGTTGTCTGGTCACAGCAGCCTTGGAAGAGAGAACTTTCAATGGGGCACCTCCGCAGTGACTGAAATCTCAAAGGCCAGGGAGTAAAATAGAGGAAAAGGGAATTAACATTTGTTAGGTGATTTTTGTATCAGTTCAGTTCAGTTCAGTTATTATATGACAAGGTCCAAATTGGGTAGTTTTTTCTTTAAAGCTTTTTTGTTGTTGCTGTGTGCCATTTTTAAAGTCTTTATTGCATTTCTTGCTGCTGCTGCTGCTGCTAAGTCGCTTCAGTCGTGTCCGACTCTGTGCGACCCCATAGACGGCAGCCCACCAGGCTCCCCTGTCCCTGGGATTCTCCAGGCAAGAACACTGGAGTAGGTTGCCATGTCTTTCTCCAATGCATGAAAGTGAAAAGTGAAAGTGAAGTCGCTCAGTTGTGTCCGACTCTTAGCGACCCCATGGACTGCAGCCCACCAGGCTCCTCCATCCATGGGATTTTCCAGGCAAGAGTACTGGAGTGGGGTGCCATTGCCTTCTCTTACAATATTGCTATTGTTGTCCTCTATGTTCTGGTGTTTGGGCTTCAGTGTTTATGAGATCTTAGCTTCCAGACCAGGGATTAAACCCACACCCTCTGTGTTGGAAGGCGAAGTCTTAACCCTGCCTGCGTGCATGCTGTTCTTAGTCTTTGCGACCTCATGGACTGTAGCCCACCAGGCTCCTCTGGCCATGGGATTCTCCAGGCAAGAATACTGGAGTGGGTTGCCATGCCCTCCTCCAGGGGATCTTCCTGACCCAGGGATTGAACCCATGTCTCCTGTGGCGCTTGTATTGCAGGTAGATTCTTTACCACTGAGCCACCTGGGAAGCCCTATCTTAACCACTGGACCACCTCAAATTGATTGCCTATGTTTAATCTGTCTTTTAATCTGGAAAGTAGCTATCAATATCTCACATCTTGAACCCCACACTCCTACCACTTTCTAAGTGACTCAAACAACCAGGAAAGACTAGAGATAATTGGTCTCCTGAAAACACTGGCCCTCTTAGGTACCATCTTGTTTTGATTCATAATTTTGGAATGAATTCCTACACTAATTTAGTCCCTAGGGTTATAGATCCAAGCTTCTCCTAGATCCATATGGATCTGAAAACTGCCCTCTCTAGCAGAATGTTCCAAGTGATGTGGTAACATAGATTTCAGCTCTGCTATAGAACACAGGTGTGGGGGATGGTGCCAAAAGTTTGGCTTCACTTCCAAAGGGACTGTGTTTATCTACAGTGATTAAAAAGTATTCCTTGACATTTTTGAGAAATATCCTAGCACTATTTCAAAACCTTCCTAATCCAGGTAGATCAATCCTCCTGTGTACAAACTATCAATATTTCCATAGGATAGTTTCCATATGGATCATCCCCATGTTAACATATTAAAGCAGTATTTAAAATGAAATATTTTGCTTAAACGGAGAGGTGTTAAAAACAAAGACCAGCTGTTGTGTCTATGAACTTGGTAAAGAAACAGCTGGAATCAATATAGTATTTGGACACATGGCTGAAGATGTGTTCTGTGTGAGGAATACGCCCTTGGGCGAAAAAAAAAGCCTTTGCCTTTGTGTGCAGCTGAAGTGGAAAATAGAAGAGAACCTTGAAAGCCAGGGACTTTCTTCAGTTACATGACAGAAGCGAAGAGTGAAAGCTTTAAACATTATTGATTGCAAGGCAGCCATGATAAACCATGGAGTTTTAATTAAATCTTGCTCACCGGCAGTGAAAGCCCAGTCCCAGATTTGTGCTAAGTTTTAGCAACTGAGTATTAACAGAGCCTCGAAGGGAACCTTAGTGCCCTGCACATAGTAGATTTGTGCTGTTCAGGTTGATAGCAGTAGCCATGTGTGGCTGTTTACATTTAAATTAATTTAAATGAAATACAGTTTAACATTCAGTTCTTTGGTCTTTCTAGACACTTTCAAGTGCTCAGTAGTCACAGGTGACTACTATTTTGAGCAGTGAACATTTTCCTCATGGTGGAAAGTTTCTTCAGACCGAACTGTATTAGACATTCAAGAAATAAATTAAATTTGATACACAAATTGAATGAACAAATGAATGCCCAGAGTTCAAGAGGGGGAAACAGGTACCACTTTGGTAAAAAGTTGAGCCAGTCCTCTTCTGAGCTGTGTGTGTTCAGTCACATCTGACTCTCTGCAGCCCCACGGACTGTAGCCCGCCAGGCTCCTCTGCCCGTGGAATTCTCCCGGCAAGAACACAGGAGTGGTTGCCGTGCCCTCCTCTAGGGGATCTTCGTGACCCAGGGATCGGAACTGCGTGTATTGCCTCTCTTGCGTTGAAAGGTGGATTCTTCACCACTAGTGCCACCTGGGAAGCGCCCAGTCTTCTTAAAGAAGACCTATTTATTGGGGGTGGGGGTGGGATTAGAACTCAGGGGTGAAGTGATAGAACCACCTTTAAAGAGCATAACTGGGGCTTCCCTGGTGGCCCAACGGGCATGGCTCTGTGCTTCCAATGGAAGGGATGCAGGTTGGACCCCTGGTTGGGTAACTAAGATGCCACATGGCCAAAAAAAATTTTTTTGAAAAGTACAGTGTCATGATCCCATTAGATATAGCTTAGGCTTGTGGCAAATTTCTCCTCTGAAATCTCCAGTAAAGTGTTTTGTTCAGGAAGGACTCTGCGAATGGGGACTTTTTTGAGTTGCTCAGTACAGGGGCTTCATTTCACAGGAGAGTCAGCAGGGTGTAGAGTAGAAGACTGAAATGAGGCAGGAGGAGCCTACAGGTTTGAGGGAGTCTTGTATTCACCAAGAATAGATGGGAATCTTAGGGAAAGCTCTGAAATTCCGCAAGCCAAAAGTGGACTCAAGCCAATCTTGCCTCTAATTAAATTACCCTGGCTGATGTCTAAGCTGCACTTTGATATACTATAACGGGGCTGGCAAGCCCAGTCTGACCCACCATCTGTATCTGTAAAGCCCACCAGCTAAGAAGCTTTTTCAATACTTTTTAATGATTACAAACGAAAAAAGGATATTTTATCACGTATGAGAATAGTATGTAATTCAAATTCCCAAGTTCATAAAAAGTTTTGTTGAAGCACAGCCATGTCATTTGTTTACATATATATTGTCTATTGCTCATTTCATGCTCCAGTGGCAGAGCTGAGTGGTCTCAACAGAGACCACAGGGCATGCAAAGCTTAAACTACTTATGCCCTGGCCCTTTATAGAAAAATTTAGTCAACCTCATCCTGTATGATCAATAGTGAGAAAAGGGATCTACCAGACATCGCAAAACATGGAGGCCAGGAATGAGTGTCACTAAAACGTGGCTGTTTCATGGGGAACCAGAAAAAAGAGAAGTTTTTAAAAGATTAGAGATGGTGAGAGGTGTAGAGAGTTACTGAACTGGAAAAAATCTCTCCATCAAACATAAACTGCTAGATTTTTATTGATAAGGATAGCAGGAAACTAGACACATAACAGCTGACCAACGAGTCAGCTAGCCTTTCTGAGGTTCAGTTTCAACGCCATGCATCTATGAGGCAGTAAAGTCCAGCACCAGAGGCTGCCACTCATTTGGTCGAGAGGAGCCTCTTTAGTGCCTCCCATGGGAATGCCCTGTGCTAAAGTCAATCGGAAGGAAGGAGGGGAAGCCTGAATGTTGGCCCCTGTTCTCCAAAAAATATGTAATCTCCTTGGGGAGATAAGAAAATATATTGGATTATTGCTGATAATCAAGCGACAAATGAGAAATTTTGGAAACAAATGATGGAACCATTCAGAAAGGAATGAGCTACAAATCAGCAGAAGGAGTCAAATCTTCTTCCTAGGGAATTTCCTGAGGGGCTGGTGGTAAGCAATCTATTTTGCAAAGCAGGAGACGAGGGTTTGACCCCTGGATAGCGTACTAAGATCTCACAAGCCATGGAGCAACCAGCCCTGAGCACCACATCTAGAGAGCCTGTGTGTCACATAGAAAGATCCCTCACGATGCAACTAAGAAACTAAGACCCAAGGCAGCCAAATAAATAAATAGATTAAAAAAGAAAAAGCCCTTCTAAAGAAGGCAGGAAGGAACCAGGTTGGAACTTGAAGGCTGGTTGGGCGGAGGGGAGGGGAACAAAGTCTGCATGGGGAAATTGACATGCGATGGCTCAGCATGCGGGGAGAAAGACACCCGTCTCAAAATGGGGAGATCTACCAGGCTGAAACAGATCCGTCTGATGGGGAGAAGCCAGAGACAGAGGAGTAGGGCACGGACTGGGGTTTGGGAAAGTTTTCAAAGACCAGGATGAAGGGTTTCCCAGATTGATAATGGAGAAACCTAGTTTATCTAAGTAAAAAGGAAGAAAAAGAAACTAGCATTCTTCGAAGCTGTAGCACAGAGAAGAGTCATATAAACATAAAGGGAACAGACAAGCCTAGTAGACTAGATAGGCTGGTAGATATTCTAGAATATCTGGTCGCAGAGAGATGAGCAGGAAGCAGGACTGTGCGCCTCGGGCTTTACAAGCTGCGTCCTAATGGACACAACATCTGGAGCTCCTGAAGACAAAATATAACAGGAGTCCATGAACAGGGACTTTCCTGGCTGTCCAGGGATTAAGACTCTGCCTTGCAATGCAGGGCACGCTGGTTCGATCCCTGGTTGGGAAACTAATTCCACACACCACAGAGCAACTAAGCCCACACGCCGCAACTACTGAGCCCCTGCACTCGGGAGCCCAAGCACCACAACTAGAGAATGCTTGCACCCCAACAAAGAGCCATCTGCGGCACCAAGAACCGACACAGCCGAATACATAAATCAGTGTCTTTTTTAAAAAGACGACTTTGGCAGCGCCATCAGTGAGCCCTGATTTGAGCAGATCAGACAGGCTTGGGATGAATGACCCAAAAGTCATGTTCATCTGACATGGAGTTTCTTGCCTACATTGGCCATAAATGCACTTATTGTTTGCGTGAGAACAAAGGCAAAGAGTTTGCATGAGACTAGGAAAAAAATATCATAAATAAAAATTATTTATTCCACGATTAAGATGGCTCCTTGTAGATATGAAATGGAAGATAATCAGTTTTCCGATTGATCTTATATACTTGAGGAGACTGGCTTGGAAAAAAATTAAAACTTTAGACCACTATTTTTTGGTGAACAGAATTAATTATTTCTATGTAAAAGTAGATTTAATGTGATAGTGAGAAAACATAGACTATCCAGTTTTATATTTTAAAAGGTGTCCAAAACATCTAAATCTTCTGCTAATTAATTTACAACTATATGAGTGACTAGAATGGACAGGAATTGACAGCACTGATATTGAAACATGTTTCTAGCTAGACTAATCTCTGTAAAATAGGGTGATTATATTGTGAAATGAACTAGATTCTATTAAGAATCAAAGGGTATCATGATCTAACTTTGCATGATTTATGTCTACAGAGAGGGAAGATAAAGAGTTAAACCTGAAAATAAAATGCAACTGGTTTATTGTGAAAGCTTTTACACTTTTCCATTTAAAAAATAACTTCTGGATTAAATTCTTCCTTTTACATTGTAATGTGAATCTTTAGGCAATTAGAATTCGATTTTAAAGCTCAAGGAAATGCTTCCAAAAGGAAAGGAAAAACAAAACTTCAAAAGACAAATTGCCAGCTCAGAAAAAAATCATTTGTGTACCTTTCAAATGAAAATAAAGCACATTTCAATGTCTGGTTTCTTTAAAGGTTATTTTAAAAATCTTGAAGTTCAGGTCAGTTCCTGTCATGAATACTAATGAATAGTGAAAACTTATTTCAGATGCTTTCTCTCACGCCATAAATTTAACAATGGTGCAATGTCAAAATAATAGAATATTTTTCTCATCTGCTGGGAGAACCACCTCCTGAACCCTAATTAGAGGGTGATGCATAAAACATTTTGCTAACATATTTGGAGTCGAGATACTGTCCAGGGAACATACGTTCAAATAAAGGGAGAGCTTATTTTGTGTAAAGATTACTCTTGATTATTACATGTCTTTTTCTTCTCCGCTTAAAACTGAACTGCTTTGAGAGAAATTTGTTTTTTTCAGGTTTTATTTTATATTGGAGTACTTTGTCGTTGTTCAGTCACTAAGTCGTGTCCAACTCTTTGTGACCCCATGGGCTGCAGCAGGCCAGGCTCTCAGTCCTTCACTATCTCGTGGAGTGTGCTCAGACTCATGTGCATCGAGTCAGTGGTGCCATCCAACCATCTCATCCTCTGTGATCACCTCACCTCTTGCTCTCAATCTTTCCCAGCATCTTTTCCAATGAATCGGCTCTTCACATCAGGTGGTCAAAGTGTTGGAGCTTTGGCTTCAGCATCAGCCCTTCCAATAAGTATTCAGGGTAGATCTCCTTTAAGATTGACTGATCTGATCTCCTCGCAGTCCAAGGGACTCTCAAGAGTCTTCTCCAGCACTGTAATTCAAAAGCATTAATTCTTGGAAGCTCAGACTTCCTTATGGTTCAAATCTCACATCTATACATGACTACTGGAAAAACTGTAGCCTTGACTATACAGATGTTTGTCTGCAAAGTGATGTCTCTGCTTTTTAATACACCATCTAGGTTTGTCATATCTTTCCTTCCAAGGAGCAAGTGTCTTTTAATTTCATGGCTGAAATCACAGTGTAGTTGATGTACGATGTTGTGTTAGTTTCAGAGGTATAGCGAACGATTCAGTTACACACTTTCATTGTAAAGAAATGTTTATTTTAAAGAGTAAATAAGGAAAATGAAGATAAATACAACCAAGTTCACTATTTATGGGGCAAAGATGTACTTATAGATGAAATTTAAATGTAAAACAAATAATTTATCTAAGACTTTTTTTTTTGCTAGGAAAAAAAAAAAAAAGAATCAAGATGTCCCATCTTTGTGTTCAAGTAACTAGTGTTTGGAACCCAAATTAAGGAGTGCAGAGGTAGAAACCAGGGCCTTTGGCACAATTGGTTGACACAACCTACCTCAGCGCAGAGCAGGGGTAGCCACTGAGACAGCTAGCAGTGAACCCATGTCAGGGAGGCTCCACTTGCTCTGACAGAATGCAGAATTCAGCAGACTGGAACTGTCCCTATCAGAGACTTGAACAATCCCAGAATAGCAACAAAATAATGCTTTCCAGCAGATAGGCCATCCCCAGATAAGATAATAACACGGTCCACACAGCCTGGGAGCCTTGCTTTCTACAGCTACAGCTCTTGTAAACAAGTGTCTGCAGGTCCGGAGCACCCTCTTGGACCCTCAGCCTCACAGCGATACAGCATAACAGGAAGCTGTTGTTCTCCTGGATCAACAGGCTAGTCTAATCTGGCTGAACTGATAGGGATTTTCTTCTAGTGTTCAGAGGTGCATTTAAATTTTATGGAATTTTTATAAAATTAGGTATGAAAATAAACATTGGTTAGGGTGAGGAAAGGGGCTTCCCAGGTAACACTAGCGGTAAAGAAGGAACCTGCCTGCCCATGCAGGAGATGTACGAGACACAGGTTCACTTCCTGGGTTGGGAAGATTCCCTGGAAGAGGGCATGGCCACCCACTCCAGTATTCTTGCCTGGAGAATCCCATGGACAAGAGGAGCCTAGTGGGTCCATAGGGTCACTCAGAATCAGACTGAAGTGACTTGGCATGCAGGCATGCAGAGTGAGGAAAGATAATACCTAAAATTATGAAATAAAAAAGACTGACAAGTACCAACACTCCCAAATGCAAAAAGAAGCGTGTCTCTTTTTATAATTAAGTCCCTAATACATAAGCATTTTTTTACTGTATATTCCTTGATCACTTCATAAGAAAATTAAAATTATTTTTATATCCAGTTTTCTGGAGATAAAAACCATTCATTCTTTCCTCTGAAAGCCTTCATTGAACTTTTAAGAAATTGTTGACAGCATTGGAAAGTTTATTGGAACTTCATATCTCATTATTGTTAATGGATTGTATGTTTTTAGGAAATTTCTTCCATGTATGTATTGTAAGATTTCAGAGCATTTCAATTTTTTTTAAATACAGTGAATGATCTTAAATACTATTTGAAATAAAAAGTGTCAATTAGGCAACAGATAAAGCTATAGAATTACTAAGTTGGAAAAGGCATATTCTTGACCAAAGCAGACAACACTGTGGGATTTCCCTGGTGATCCAGTGGTTGGGAATTCGCCTGCCAGTGCAGGGGACACAGGCTTGATCCCTGGTCCGGGAAGATCCCACATGCCCTGAAGCAGCTAAGCCTGGGAGCCACAACTACTGAGCCTGAGCTTGGCAACAAAAGAAGCCACCACAATGAGAAGCCCATGCCTCACAACCAGAGAGGAGCCCCCACTCATCGCAACTAGAGAAAGCACATGCATAGCAACGAAGACCTAGTGCAACCATAGAGAAAATAAATTAATCAAAATTTTAAAAGATATTAGTATACTTAATTTAAAGAAAAGAAGGAAAATGTTGTGACATTCTGCACTGTTTCTGGGCAGTTATTTCACAAACTGCATCTAGCTTTCAAATGAGAGAGAAACTTCCACATCATTTAAGCCACTGTAACCAGGGCTTTGTCTATCAGATGCAGCCCAAACTATCCTTAACTGAGAGAGGGGAGTATCAGGATCCCCAAGGGGGGTTTCCAAGTGACCTCCTCCTCCGTTCTGCTGTCCTCTGATGCTGGGCGGGGCAGAGTGTGAGGCCTTCTGCTGGAGAGAAGGATAGAGAGAAGACTTGGTGCATTTCAGCTGTCTACTGCACTGAAACAGGCCACACCAAAGCTTAGTGGATTAACATAGTAACTTCTTATTTCCTGTGATGGTGTGAGATGGATTGGCTTGGCTGCCCACATAGTGATTATATGGGTAAGATGCATTTAACTAGGCTCTTGGCTCAGACTGGAACACCCAGGATGTCTTCACTCATGTCTGGGCCTCAGGTGGGGCTGGCTGGTTCTCACCATATGGTCTGCCATTATTCAGTAGTGTAGACTAAGCTTGCGGCTTTCCAGGTGTCTCAGTGGTAAAGAACCTGCCTGCCAATGCAGGAGACACTGGTTTGACCCTCGGTCAGGAAGATCCCCCGGAGAAGGAAATGGCCATCCACTCTAGTATTCTTGGCCGGGAAATCCCATGGACAGAGGAGCCTGGTGGGCTGGAGTCCATGGGGTTGAAGAGTCAGACATTACTTAGTGACCAAACAACAGGGTAAGCTACTTCACACAGGAGCTAGAGCCCATGAGAGCAAAAGCAGACTTTGTAAAGCCTGGGATTAGCGCAGCATCACTCCCACCATGTTGTGCTGGTCAAAGCAAGTCACTGAGCCTGGCTGGATTCCAAGGCTGGGAAAATGGGCTCTGCCTCTTGGTGGGGCAAGTGGTCTGCAGGTACAAGTGCATAAAATGTGTTAGCAGCCATCTTTGTAGACAGCCTATGTGGAAAGAGATGGGTAGAGAAGTAAAATGATTTCTAAAAGGACCACAGAGTAGGATGGAATGGAACCTATACTTTCAGTACCAAGAATGCAAGGCCACTGTCAGATTTCAGCCATTCGGTCATTTCAGCTATCAATCACTTGTCTCGACCGAAAATGGATAGTGCTTGGAAAAGGTATGCTGCTCGCTTTCCTGGATGGACCACCCGGGATGGAGTAACCCTTGGAACCATGTTCCAAGGTCTAGTTCCAAACTACAGTTTTTCAAACACATCACACACACACACACACAGGTCACAAAACTCAGATTGCCAATTTATTCATTTGACATTAGAAAATAGCTGCTAAGTAATTTAGAATATTGTGTTTTGTGATCAGGACATTTTTCATTAGAAGTTTGACAATCTATTTGAAAATATAAATTCTTTTCAGAGGTTGTAAAAAGAGTACTGAAATCAGAATGGAGGAATTAGATTATCTTACTATGGTATCTGCTTCTACAAGGCTTGAAGGAAGTACCTGCCAAGTGGGCAATTGCCTAGATCTCCGTAGGTTAAATCCAACCTGTGGTCCGTTTGTGTAAGAACTTTGAGCTAAGAATGAAAGTGTTATAAAGAAAAACAGAGAGAAAAATACAAAAGAGACCACATGTGACCAGTGAAGCTTGAGATACATTTCCTGTGGTCCTTTACAGAAAATGCACACCAAGCCCTGAGCTGGACAATTATTTGACAGAAGGAGCCCTCTGTTTCTCCTTGAACAGTTTAAAGAACTGGATGTCACAACCCAATAATGGGCTGAAATTAAGTTACTGAGTAGATATCAGGGCTGAGCTTTGTTCTGAATATTTTAGTTTAAATCTAATAACTAAGTAGAAGTTTTCTGTTTTTTTTTTTTAATTGCAATGTTTGAGACTAAGATGAATACAATTCTTTGTTACAAAGTAGCATCCCATTCATGCTCCATTTTCATTTCCCAACTTCTGTTGATGCTAACACATCTAGAGGAAGCAATGATGGTGGTGATGCTATACAAGCTTTTGCAAAGCTTGTATTATTTGTATGCTAAAGGATGAAAATGTAAAATGTCACACTTAAGAGTTTTATGACCCAGTCATTCAGAGAGACCATCCCTGAACTGGTTAGTTGTCAGGATGGAACAAAATGATCTCAAGTTCAAAAAAAAAAAAATATCATGGCTGAAAAGTTATGGATGGGATGAATTGTGTCCTCCAAATTTATATGTTGAGTAAATATTGTTTAATATAGCTCTGAGGAGTGAGTGGTGAGAGGCATAGACTGGACACCCCAGTCCTGGGGTTCTATGCAAGGCAGAAGAGCCCTCCTGGGTGGTTGGAGGACCACGGGGCCTAATGGGAGGAATGTGGAGAGCCTGGAGACTGCTAGGGAGGAGCCCCGGTGTGCTGGCCTGCCTCCAGGCAGGGTGAGGAGAGGTCTGCTCTAGGGTTGCTATGTCTCCTGTGACCACCTCGGCAAGTACCCCCAGCCCAAGCCAAGCAAACGCTCCAGCCCTGCTCACCCCATGGCACAGTGTTGCCCCCGTGCTGGGATGGCCATGACCAGGAGGAGACTCAAACTCAGATGCAGAAGCACCTTGGTCCCGGGGCAGAGCTGGGTGGGGTGGTGGTGGCCGCTGTTGGCCCTTAGTCAAGCAGCTCCCAGGAGCCCAGATCTCTGACACTGGCTGCCCTACCACAGCTCATCTCCTCACACAGGCCGAAAGTCTATGCAGGCCCCACCTGTCCTGGCTTGAGGCTTCACAATAGGGCTGGAGAGGCAGGGGACGGTGGGCGCTGTGAGGGATAAAGGGGACTTGCACCCAAGCTGCGTCTGAGCAGAGCGAGGGCCACAACTGCAGATGTCTGCACAGGCAGCTCACCAGAGACAGCCTGGAGTTTTGTCTGTGGCTGACACGAGCCAAGAGCTCACTCAGGCCCCACTTGCTTCAGCGCTCTGGAGTGGGGGTCCCAGTGGTGTGGGCAGTGGAGAAAACACACACTTAAAAGGGAATAAAGCCAGCTTGGCCCTGACCTTCACGGCTTCTGCTCCAGTAATGTGGGATCAGCTCCTGCCTCTAATGAGACAGTGACAGCAACTGAGCAGATGGAATGTCCCACCTCATACCCAGCTCCTGCTCAAGCACCTCCATCTCCAAGCTCATGCCCTCCCCGCCTGCCGCAACAAGGTGACGGCTGCCAGAAGCCCCCCGACAAAAAGACACGCCTTAGCGTTCATGTCAGATTCAGCTCCCTTCCCCCAGTAGCACTGGGCATGTGCAGTCTGTATAAGGATGTTCCCACATAGGAACACTCCCTCCTGACTGTAATAAGTAACTGTTTCACCTAAATGCCTAGAGGCAGAGAAAGTTAAGCAAAATCAAAAGGCAGGGGAACTACTCTGAATTAAAAGAGCAAGAGAAAAATCCCTGAAAAAAACCCAACAATAATCTAGAAATAAACAATTGGCCAGATCAAGAATTCAAAGCATTGGTAGTAAAAATAGTCTGAATTGGGGAAAAGAATAGCTGTACACGATGAAAATTGTAATAAGGAACTAGAAAATACAGAAGAGACCCAATCGTAAGTGAAGAATTCAACAGATGCTATCAAAAATCACTAGAAGGAATGGCTAGCAGAATGAGTGATACAGAAAAATGCTTAACTGACCTAGAAGACACACTAATGGAATTCATCAAATCAGAGCACCAAAAAGAAAAATTTTTTAAAATGAAAGTAGTTTATTAAGAGATCTCTGGAATAATACTAAGTATATCAACATTTCCCCATGGGGTCACAAAGAGACAGTCACACACACAGACACATCAACATTCACATTATAGGGGTCCCAGAAGGCGAAGAGAGAAAAGAGGATTGAAAATGTATTTGAGGAAACTATGGTTTCCCAAACCGGAAGAAGGAAACGGACATTCGGGTACAGGAAGCACAGAGCCCCAAACAAGATGAACCCAAATAGAGCCACACTAAGATATATCATAATTCAAATAGCAAAAGTTTAAAAAAAGAGAAAATTCTAAAGGAAGCAAGAGAAAAGCAAAGAGGCTTATACAATGGAATCCCCATAAGTCTATCAGCTGATTTCTCTACAGAAAAACCTACAATCTAGGATACTGTATCCAACATGATTATCATTTAGAATAGAAGAAATAAAGAATTTTGCAGATAAACAAAAGCTAGAAGAGTTCATCAATATTAAACCAACCCTAAAAGAAATGTTAAAGATCTTCTCTAAGTGGAAAAGAAGTAAGAATTTATATAAAGGGAAAATCCCATTAGAAAAGACAAAAATATAAGGACTGAGAATCCACCACTTAATAAGCCAATATGAAGCTTAAAAGACAAAAAACTGTAAAAGCAACTACAATAAACAATTAAGGGATAGACATGAAGATGTAACATACAACATCAAAAACACAAAATGTGGGGGAGGGGAGTAAAAATGTAGCTCTTTTAGAATGTGTCTGAACTTAAATGACTACCAGTTTACAACAAGTGGGTACAGTTATAAATCAACATATATGAACTCCATGGGAAACACATATCAAAAACCTACAATAGACACACAAAGATGGAAAGAAAGGAACACACTGTGTAACATAAACCAGCCAATGGGGAAGCTATTCGTTCAGTAAGACAGTGCCAGGTCTATTTCCATAACATTAATAAAATAGCACAAAATTGAAGAAAGTCATAATGATCACAGTGTAAGAGTCACCCATCTCGATCGCTTATTTAAAGCATTCTTCTCTGCTTTCTTTCTGTAAAAATCGTCATAGAGCCTCTAATACCTCTGATCTCCATTTTCTTCATTTTTCTTTTCATTTCTGGGCTCCCCATGCTTCAGCTGACTCTTGCAAGAATTTTGCTGAGGCACCCTCCTTTTCAAGTGGCTTGTCTGTTTCCACAAGAGTCCTTAAAAATCACACCTGCTACGACAAGTCCACTTGGCCTAAATTAGATTTTTTTAGTGACTTCCCTGTATGCATCCCATCTCATTTCTCTTCACTTTCTCCTAATTTCAGCAATTCGTTCCCACATTTTTGGGCATACAAATAATTAAGAAGCTCACTGAAATTTCCAAAATGTCAAATCCAAAGGATATACTTGAGTGTTTGTCTGATCTGACTTTTCTTGGAGACAGCTTTCCACATAATATTGAATCCTTTCTCCTGACTTTCCTACTTCCCTGGGTGATTCTTCATTTTCTGTTCTCCAGGACTTGCTGAACATCACAGCCACTGTGTTGTCTGATGCTGAATTTAAGCACCTGGGTGTTTCACCTCCTTCTCAAATTCACAGTGGCCAAAGGCAGCGTCATTTTCTTCCGTTTTAACTGCCTCCACCAATCAAGTCAGAAAATGTGGGTATCACCACCTCTCTCCCCAACAGCTAATAAGACATCTGCATGGCCATGACCCTTGCCCAAGCCCTTATCGTCCCGAGTTACCTTCCTCCCAGTCTCTATTCTTCCCGACATCACCTTTCCCTTCACTCCATCTTCTCCTCCCGCTGCCAACTCTATGATTTTCTGAAAATGTAAATATGATTCTTTGCCATTCTTGCTTTCAACACTTCGATGTCTTCAGATCTCTACAGCAGTGCTTCTCAAACATCAGTATGACGCAGGCACCCAGGAGCTTGTTAAAATGTGACTTTGATGGAGTGGGGACATAGCCAGCTCCCTGCGCTGCTATAGCTCCTTGGATGACACTTTGAGTAGAAAGAGTTCCAAGTTCATGTCCAAATCTCATAGCCCCTACAGTCTGGTTCCTGCTTGACATGACATCTGTGACCTCTGACCTTGCCCAGGAATTACATGTCAAACCTTAGTCACTTCAAACCTTCATTCCACCTCGATCCATGGACCCTCAGAGTTTCTAGATACAGTTCCCATTTCTTTTGTCAGCCAGTGAAATAAGCACCAGCTGGGGATTAGTCCATATTCAAAAGATAAAAATCAGATAAAATTTCCATAATAGCAGGGCAATACATGTTTTACAAGCTCTTTAGTGTGAAATGGTTCAATAATATCACCTTTGTTTCAAACTTCTTAGCAATTCACCTTTGGGTCTTTACCACAGTAATCTTTTTTTTCCTTAATGAAAATCTCACTAAATTTTTCATGAGGCTAGTGGTAAGAGATCAGAACTATATTGAATCTTATGAAAAATATATTATACATCTTCTTCTAGATATTGTCTTTAATATTTTCAAGAGATGATCAATTGCTTATCTTCATTCTAGCTTTGTAGCTTCTTTTGCTTTTATCATTAAAAGTATCTAATAAAAAGGTAGATTAAAATACATTTGGCTGCTTGACCAGAGTTGAACATACTGTCCTAACACCATGAATGTTGGGAAGCAATGTTTTTTTAAAAGTTTTTATTGGAGTAGAGTTGATTGACAATGTTGTGTTAGTTTCAAGGCTACAGCAAAGTGATTCAGTTATATATACATACATATATACACACATATATATATGCACGTGTGCATGTGAGTGCTAAGTCACTTCAGTTGTGCCGCACTCTGTGCAACCCTAGGAACTGTAGCCTGCCAGGCTCCTCTGTCCATGGGATTCTCCAGACAAGAATACTGGAGTGGGTTGCCATGCCCTCCCCCAGGGGACCTGCCCGACCCCGGGATCGAACCCTGTGTCTCCTGCATTGGCAGATGGGTCATTACCACTAGTCCCACCTGGGTAGCTTATACATACATACGTTCTTTTTCAGATTCTTTTTCATTATTATAAGATATTGAGCGTAGTTCCCTGTGCATTGCAGTATGTCCTTACCAGTTATCTATTTTATATATAGTAGTGTGTATGTGTTAATCCCAACCTCCTAATTCATGTGAGAAAAAGTTAACGTCCTTGTTCCTTGAGCCCAGAACAGAACCTACTATAGAAAAAAATCTCACACAGCTACCTGAGCTGTTGGGTTCAGCCTCATCTTTTCCCAAGTCTACCAATACAACCCAACACTTTATTAGTTGTGAAAACTGCTGAGCTGTCTTTACACTCATCTGTACTTTTGCAAATGCTACTCGATTGGCTTCAAATTCCTTCTCACTCCTGTAGCTAACTCATGCTGATCTTTCAGAACTAGGTCAAATGTCACCTGGACCAGGAAGCCTGAGCTGCTGGCCTTAGCTGAGCTAGCTTCTTACTGAGTTACCTATCAGGACCGCCATTTGTAATGTAGAAAATCTGATTTGTCTGCATGATCTCAGTCCCCACTCCATTAGAGGCAGAGACCTCATATCTCCTGAGCCTGCTGGCACAGTGTTGAATCACATGGTGCTTGTGGTAGACAGAAGAATGCCCTCTCCTCTCAAAGATATTCATATCTTTATCTCTTGCACCAGCTTTCCATTGGTTAAAGGGACTTTGCAAGTGGAATTCATAATCTTAAAATGGAGTTTTTCCTAGATTATTATCTGGGTGGATCCAATGTAGCCACAAGGATCCTTCTAAGAGGAAAGATGTGTCAGAGTCACAGAGAGAGACATGAGGTTGAGTGATGCAGCCTGGAGCTAAGGCCTGTGCAAGCTGAAAAAGGCACACACACACACACACACACACACAAAATCCCCAGAAGTCAACAGAAAGGAAGGCCAACACCTAGATTTTGGTGGGTGAGACCTATTTTGGATTTCTGACCTCCTGAACTCTAAGATGGGTTTCCCAGGTCGTGCTAAAGACCTGCCTGGCAATGCAGGAGACCCATGAGACATGGGTTTGATCCCTGGGTTGGGAAGGTCTAGAGGAGGGCATGGCAACCCACTCAGTATTCTTGCCTGGAGAATCCATGGACAGAGGAGCCTGGTGGGCTACAGTCCAGATCACAAAGAGTCCGATGTGACTGAAGCTTCTTAGCACACATGCACGACCTCTTTGAAAATCAGATTTTCAACATTACCGATGGTGGAAAGTCCTCATAGGTAACTCACTAAGAAGCTAGCTCAGCTAAGAGTCTGATTCAGTCATCAGACTTTCCGGGCAGCCCAATGGTTAAGACTCTGTGCTTCCAATGCAATGCAAGGGGCACAGGTTCAGTTCCTAATTAGGGACCTAAGATCCTGCATGCTGCTCCTGTATGCCAGCACAGTGCTGCCAAGATAAAAGGATTTGTGTTATTTTAAGCCACTACATTTGGGTGATTTGCTACAGCAGCAAAAGGAAACTAATACAGTGCTCAATTAACGTTCTTTCACAGAACACAGGAATAGAAAAATGCCTCTGGGCTCAGCTCCTCGATTTTGTGCTCTTTCTGTCTCCTCTTTCTCCCTGAGCTGCAGGTAAAGGTGCAGATGATGGCTCTAGGACCTCAGCAAGATACCTTTCACACGCATAGGTTTACTGCACACCCCTACGACTATTCCCACCCCACGCCACCCCCCGCCCCCAATGTGTTCTGTTGGTCCAGCTGGGGCAGGGCTGGGAGGGGAATAATGAAGGGCTTATGTAATACACTGTCACTCCACTAAAACGCAAAGTCCTGCTTCATTAAATAAATATTCTCTGTCACCTAGTGGTGCAGGTCCTGTGGTTGGTGTAGGGAATCTTTATCTGGTTTCTAGTTTAAGATTCTCTAGCACTCTTTGAGAACTGCAACAAGGTAAATTCAAGCATACTACTGCTGTTGATCCCCCACCCTCCCCCGGGTCTCTCCATGCTCCCCTTCTCCCCCAGGAACACAGGACGGCTTACCTCCTTGGAGAACCTAGGTTTCTTGACTTTCTTAGGTTAATCTTCTGAAATACTGCAAAAATTACCCCTCCTTAGGCCTTTATTTCCAATGTAAGGCATGTAAATATATACTGAAAAAGACCTTTTTTGAAAGGTAGCTTTCCTTTTCACAGCTGTCTTCATAAATCTTTTAATTGCAATGGTGATGGTTAAAATGCACGAGATGAAGTCCACTCTGTAATTTGCATTCAGTCATCAGGCCTCTAGGTGTCGCCACCACCCAAGTCCTGTTATCGGAGGGCGCTGGCCCTGCACAGAGGGACTCAGTGTTCAGTATTGTTTCAAGATTATTCAGGAAAAAAAAAAAGGTGTAAAGTATACAATATATATTTTATACATACAATGTATGGCTTTCCCTGGTGGCTCAGATGGTAAAGAATCTGCCTGCAACATGGGAGACCTGGGTAAGACCCCTGGGTTGGGAAGATCCCCTGGAGATGGGAATGGCACCCACTCCAGTGTTCTTGCCTGGATTCCAGAGAAGCCTGACAGGCTACAGTCCCTGGAGCCACAAAGAGTTGGACATAACTGAGCAACTAACACTTCCAATATACAATGTATATATTTGCGCCTATAGTACACATATAACAAATTTTTTGGCCTAGATCTTATATACATATAAAGAACATTGGCATTTTCCTCCACGCCATTCCCGCTCTAGTTTTCTGAGCAAAATTCAAATAAGAAAGTAAAAGCAGTACAGTGGTAAAGAATCCACCTGCCAATGCAGGAGACTCTAGAGACACAGGTTCGATCCCGGGTCAGGAAGATCCCCTGGAGGAGAAAATGGCAACCTACTCCAGTATTCTTGCTTGGAGAATGCCATGGACAGAGAAGCCTGGTGGGCTGCAGTCCATGGGGTCGCAGAGTTGGACATGGCTGAGCATCTACACACACAAGAAAGTAAATGATGTACCTGGCTAGTTTTAAATTTTATTCTTTTGCTCTGTTTTCCACATCAGCACTGGAACATCCTGGATTTTGTTTGACTATCAAAATATTCATTAAAGATGCACCCCGTTCTACAGATACATGCAGAAAATTGTTCATTTCAAAACAGTCAGTGTTTTCCCTTCCTCTGGATTCTCATCTGTTTTCGGAGACCACTGTGAGTTGCTTGTCAAAGCAAGCGTAAAGCAGCAAACAGGAGAGAATGGAGGCACTGAGAGTTCTAAAAATACTCCAAAATGTCACTGCTTAATCGTTAATGTTCGGTTCTTTCCCATTCTGAAGTTTTAAGCTTACGTATTTGTACGTATATGGTATGCGGAATCTGAAATAAGAATGCTGGGTGGGTGAATTCAGAAGGGTTCAAAAGAGTTGCACGTCTGCCCTCCAACTCTGCCCTTCTGTGATCTGAAGAAGGTTTTCTCTAGCCACTTCAGTTTGAAAACATATGGCAAACTTTTACAAAAACGATCAGTTGTTCTAGTTTCCCTCTTTACGCTAAACTTGCCTCCTTTGTTCCCGAGTCTTTATTTACACCATGGCAGGGCTACAGCTCCTGTGGTTTTGCTGGTCACTCTCACCCTAGGATTTCTCTTGCTGCTGACTCTCTAATTATTGCATTTTATTTCTAATAGCTGATGTAGGTCACATTTCATAGGCTAGGCCAAGACAAATAATTAGAAAGAACATTGTGTTTAAAGATATTCCTTGCCTCTCCTTTTTTTAAAAACTAAGGTTTGGTAGAACGAAAACCTGAGACAAATCTCCATCAAGACATGTATGTATGTATGTGTATTCACGTGCACATGCACACACACACACACATACATGCGTGTGCGTGCACACAGACATAAATAAATCCACATCTTACATTTCAGATTTAGACAGCCATTTTCTGAGAACTTTGAATACAACCAAAACTATTGTTAGGCAAAGAACTTTGACTGTAATCAAGGTTATTGTAAGATAAGAGAACATGCTGTTTTTATCATCCCCCCACTTGTTCTCCCCAAGAAAAATACTGAACAGCAATGAGCTCATATTAAGGCCTATGTCTAGTTACTGCTCAACTGGCAGATTTCTGTCAGGCTTCTAAAAGCAATTCACATTGATTTCTGACTTTGGAGCTAAAATTAATAAGGAGCCCTCTGTTCCTTGAACAGAGAAACAACCCAAAGGCTATGTTAGTGAATGAATTGGCTGTGCTCATGAAGTCTTGTTTTAAAGTGTGTATATAAAAGGATAGCAACCAAATTGAAAAGGTGGGGCAAACTACTACATATAGAATGGATAAACAACAAAGTCCCTCTGTATAACATAGGGCGTTCAATATCCTGTGATAAACCATAGCAGAAAAGAAAATGAAAAAAAAAATGTATACATATCTATAAGCAAATCACTTTGCTGTACAGCAGAAATTAACACTGTGAATCAGCTAAACTTCAATAAAATAAATATTTTTAAAAACTGAGAAAGTGAATAATTAAATGAAAGCATCAAATTTGGGTCTGCTTCCATTGTAAGTCAACAGTGACTCTTCTACTTGACTACTGGGGAAATTAGAATGTTTACTTAACGAATAGTTTTGTAAAGTAATAAGGTTTCAAACCTCCCTGGCATACCTAAGAACAGCTGACAAGTCTGGGCTTGTGGGTAAAGGAAATTAATTCCCGGAACTAACACCAGTGTTACCACTGATTTACTGACACCTATGAAATCTACACCATAGAATCTAAGAGTTAAGAGAGTGCAGAGGCTGCCCAGGGAAGCTCCTCAGCACCCCAGAAACCTTTTCTACAGGTGGGTTTTGTACCACCAACAGTGACATCAACACAGTAAGCGCCTAAAACGATAGAGCCACATCGGAAGTTACTTTTCTATTCCCAACAAAGTCCAGAATGGTGCTGGTACTATGAATATGTTACTCTTGATTTAGTAAATATGGCTTGACAGCACACAAACCCCTCTAATACTGTTGAGACACTGGATCCAAAGACAAGCATTCCAGCAGCACGCTGAGAAAGGCACTGGGAAGGGACAGAGAATCCTGGACAGGTCATCTCGTGAAGCCAATTACTTTCTCAGTAAAATTAATTTTTCTTTCACTTCAGGCCCACTTAAAAGTTAATAAAGGAAGGCTATCTGGCAGGATAATCTATCTCTTCTTTACCCATCCACTTAATCACTAGCCACCATGGACTGCAAGTCTGGGAAAGCGCCTAATCATTGGATTTAATTGGACCTGGCACCTACCGTTTCCTAATAACTTTTTCTGCCTTGTCTTCCATTAGAGGTAGATCTTTTAGGGTGAGTAAATAGGTCAGACTTTACAGAGAGTCTATTCAATTTTCTGTTCACCACAGGAGTAAATTAAAAACAAAACGAGAAAGAGCCATAAGCTGTGTCCTTTATGCAAGTATTGGGTTCTTGGTTATTTATTGTTAGGGAATTTAAGAAGAAATTCTAGTGCTAGGCTAAGATCAATGCTCTAAAAATAGGTTGATGTATATCCTCTAAAGAACTGATTGCATGAGGAGTCACTTCTAGAAACTTTAAATATATTCCTCAGCATCATGGTTTTTCTTTTCTTTAAATTAAATTTCAACAGCTTTATAAAACCGAGAACCACAAAGTAAGGATGACTGGAAATCAAGGTTACATCCTGCGCTTCACATCTTCCTGTAACATTTGTGCTTGTGACAAGATGCTCACCAGCTTAGTTAGCAAGTGAGTGGCCAGCTTTCCCAATTTGACAGCCAGGCCTCAAGTACTGTTTGGGATGCAAATTTTCACTTAAATTACCAAATAACTTCACAAAACACGGATCGTCCTTTGTTCTTAATGAACATGTATAATTCCAGATGAGAAGTTATGACAAAGAGAATCCTTTTATGATATGTGCCAGCTATCACCGTACTAAGTCTTCACTCCAAATTCACCTGCCAACACACGTTCTGTATGGATGGACAGAACTCCTGTAAGCATCTTCCCATCACAGTGAGCACGCTGTTCCACTTGTTCAGACAGAAGGTGCTGGAGGGACAATGCAGGAGGAAGGGGGTGCTCCTGTGAGGCTGCAACATGGTGGGTCAGTGGGTTGGGTCTGATGGCGCTGCTTTAACTCCGGGTCCTAGAACATGTGGTGTCTCGGGGAACTTGTAGCTCTGGTCTGGCCATGCCCACCTGGTGCCCCCACCCCCACCCCAGCCCAATGCAGGAGGAGGTGTTTGCTTCCTGTTGCCAAGCAACTGTAGGCCAGTCCTGCCCAGGGAAACCTGTTAACTTCTCCGCAGACTGTAAATACAACTTTTCCAACAAACTCTGAAGCCTGATCTCCCTTCCTCCCGAGTTTGCCCTTCCTTGGATGCTCTCCCTCAGCCACAGGGCAAAATGCAGTTTTCTCAAATCCGAGAGTCACCCTTTCATCAAAGTGTAATAATTCTTGACATTTTACTTCCCTTGTTTAAATCACCGAGTGGTGTGTATCTTCTGATTGGTCACAGTCTGATACAACACATTTCCCACTTCACAACCAGTAACTGTCAGCAGAAAAGACACAAGGCTTCAAAGCTCCTTCAACTTTTCAGTACCTGGTCTTACATGTAATTATCAAGTACACCATTAACACATGCTTAAAGCCATGTATTTCATCTGACTGTAGGGTAAACTATTAACATAACAAATTTACTGTATACAAGTAAAAAAGAGAATATATATGTAATTCCACTCTCTTAATACAAAGCTGACCCATACCAAATAAGATAAGATTTAAGAAATGGAAAAAAGCAGCCTTTGAGACACTGAAAGTACACACTTATGCCCCCAGATAAGGCACAAAGAGCACTGTGCTGCGCCGTGCTCAATCGAGTCCGACTCTGCGACCCTACAGACCATAGCCGACCAGGCTCCTCAGTCCAGGGATTTTCCAGGCAAGGATACAGGAGTGGGTTGCCACTTTCCCTTCCAGGGTATCTTCCCAACCCATGGATCAAACCCGCATCTCCTGCACTGCAGGCTGACTCTTTACTGCTGGGCCACCAGGAAAGCCAGTACAAGGAGCGCTATACCATACAAATGTAAGTATCTGTACAGGTACCAGTGCAGGTATCAACAAACTCCACGTGGTAACAGAAATGATGTGGATCTGGTTTAATCACATCATGTTTGAGTTTGACTGGTGATTATGCCATTTCTGAAATAGGATAGGGCGTATTCTGTCCTTTCTCAGATGTTTACCAGGGAAAAGATACAGAGGAGCCTGGCAGGCTACAGTCCATAGGGTCACAAAGAGTCAGACATGACTGAAGCAACTCAGCATGCATGCAAAGGGCTATTTGCAATGAGAATGACTAATACACAATTTTCAGGAACACTGGAGAAAACCTAAAATCCATTCTATGTTAAAAAGACCCATATTTAGGAAGACAGCCCTGTCCCTGGATAGACACTGGCACCACTGAAATTCCCCTCATTCACTTGTTATTCTGCCTGCGCTACCCTGAGTGCAGCAACAGCTGCCTATCCTCACTGGAGACGTAACTGTTTGCACTTTGTGACTTGAGTAAAGCTGTCCCTAGAGAACTGGGTCACTGTGGAATGGTCTTACTAAGAGGCAACCTGTTCACTGAATGAGTCCATGGTAGGGAAAAGGTCGGGCTTCCCTGGTAGCTCAGGAGTAAAGAATCTGTCTGCAATGCAGGAGACGCAGAAGATGTGGGTTTGATCTCTGGGTCAGGAACACCTGCTGGAGGTCATGGCAACCCACTTTTGTACTCTTGGCTAGAGAATTCCCATGGACAGAGGAGCCTGGCAGGGTACAGCCTACGGGGTTGCAAAGAGTCGCACACGACTGAGCGCGCATGCAGAGGAAAGAGGTTGCTTGCTGTCATTGTTCAGAAACTACCCACCAGTCTGAATGCTACAGTCATTTTACCTGGTGAATCCGTAACCGATAACACTGTCTGCGCCCAGTCATGTTTCGACTAGGATGGAGATCCTGTCGTATCTGATTTCTCATTTACGACTGGGACACAGTAGAATAAATATTTCTTAGGCATTTAAACAGTCCAGGAAGGGAAGCAGCTGTCTCAGTCCTTCCCTCTGGTTGCCAATCTGGGAAGTAAAAATATTGCTGTTGTCATCACTTCTGCTCCCTGTACTTGGTTCTTTAGGATGTGGCTAGGAGCGGATTGTTTGAGTGGTTTATCATGAAGACAGGCAGGGAGAGAGAAAAAGACAAGTCTGGGCAAGGGGAAGAGGGTCAGCGCCGAAATGCTGGTCTTCCTGCCCCAGCTGTTGAGCTCAGAGTGCTCTCTGAGACTGACCGTGGGCTGTCCTGGAGCCCAGGATCTTTATTTCAACCTCATGGTACTATTAACATACGACATGAAATGGATTGACAGGGAGAAAATTAAGAGAAAAATATGATCTCAACGGAACAGATGGGACAATAGTACCAATAAGCTAAATAAAATCAGCATGAAAAATGTGTCTATCATTTATGTCAGACAAGTTGTTCCACCCATTAGCGCTCAGTCCCTCAGTTGTATGCGACTCTTTGTGACCCCACGGACTGCAGCCCACCAGGCTCCACTGTTCTTCCCAGGTAAGAACTGGAGTGGGCTGCCATTTCCTCCTCCAGGGGATCTTCCCGACCCAGGGATCGAACCCACGTCTCTTGCATCTCCTGCATTGCCAGGTGGGTTCTTTAACACTTCACCACCAGAGAAGCCCAGAGACTAAATCCTGTCTAAGTGTGGTAGCTCATTAGAAGGACAAACCAAGAGCCCCAGAGCAGCAAGCAACATAGATGGCTGGCATCTCTTGGCTGGCAAGGGCTATATTACAATCTCTCTATTTCAGAGAAGTGTCCTAAATGAAATAATCTGAAGAAACATTCTTGCACTTAATGACTACTGTTACCATCAATTATTTTCACGACAAAAATAATACATGTTTTCTCCCAAACTATTTTGCTAAGAGAGTAACAACAACAATGAAAAAGGTTAAAAATTCTGGGCATGAAAAGGAAGCCATTCTCCCTTAATACTCACATTTTGTTTTAATCTTTGGCAATGAAACTTTTAAAAAGCAGACGATCCATATATTCTTCTGAGCTCAAGTTTTACAGATACAGAGAACATTTTAGGAAATCTAGGACAAAAATCCTATTAATATTCATCACTGTTCTGCAGATTATAGATGGGATCTGTGATTCATTAAATTCCCTCCTTAAAAAAAAAAATGCCACCATGACTCAGTTCACAGGCGTTAACTGATGTAATAGGGGACATCAACATGATATGATAATAAAGGAAGAGGCTGGACACAGAGAGATGTCCTGGGTTACAAGACATACATGTTATTCTTTCGTTCCAGAAAAAAAAAAAAGAACCTCTGCCTTGAATGGGTCAAGCTAGAGGGACAGAAAAACCAAATGAGAAAAGCATTTATCCTGGCAGTATATTAGAAAATTATATTCCAGAAGATGTTCACACTTCCTTTCATATTATAAAGAAAAAAAGGAGATATTTTGCCAAAACTCAAAAGTGCATTTAAGGTCTTTCTTTATTATAAATTCAGGTAAAGAACAGTACAGTCCAAGAGAACTGTAACATAAGCCATATACATAATTGAAAATTTTCTAGTGGCCACATTAAAAAAAAGGTGAAATCAGTTTTTAACATTTAAACCAATATGTCCAAAATATTATCATTTAAAATGTAATTGATATAAAAATTAAGATATTTTATTTTTTCATAAGTCTTCAAAATATGAACCACATTTTAAATTCACAGCATATAACAAAGTCAGGAAGTACATTTCAAGTGCCCAATAATTCTATGTGGCTTGCTGGAACCACACTGAGCAGCTGTTCTGTACTATTGAGCTTTCGTTTCCGTTACATTAATGATGATAGATATTTGCACTAGAGCTTTTTCAGTAGAAAGTCTGGTGACAGTGAAGTTTATGATTATAGAACCCAAAAGGATGTATATTACGAGAGTGTGGACTGCTGTTTTAATAAAAAAAAGGTCTAAATTTTTGTGCCATTCATTGTACGCAGTACCAAATTTTCAGTTAGTATTTTTCAAATGTCAGAGTCCTTGGCCCATGAAAAACACTGCCCCCTGATTAGCAGGAGCCTCTGAAGACTGCACTGTAGTTTCTTGTTCTTATACCTGCCAACCAGAAATGAAAATATTCACATCACTTTGCTGACAAAGGTCCATACAGTCAAAGCTATGGTTTTTCCAGTAGTCGTGTACAGATGTGAGAGTTGGACCATAAAGAAGGCTGAGTGCAAAAGAATTGATGCCTTCGAATTATGCTGGAGAAGACTCTTCAGAGTCCTTTGGACTGCAAAGAAATCCAACCAGTCAATCCTAAAGGAAATCAACCCTGAATATTCATTGGAAGGACTGATGCTGAAGCTGAAGTTCCATAACTGTGGCCACCTGATGTGAAGAGCTGATTCATTGGAAAAGACCCCTATGCTGGGTTAAGATTGAGAGCAGAAGGAGCTTGGGGCGACAGAGAATGAGACGGTTGGATGGCATCATTGACACAATGGACAAATGAACAAACTCCGGAAGATAGTGAAGGACAGGGAAACCAGGCTTGCTGCAGTCCACAGAGTCACAGAGTTGGACACGACTTGGTGGCTGAACAAGTCACAGCATACTGGGTTTATTCACATGATTGTGATATTTCATTCAGCTTAAGAATTATTTAGTTATGAGAATAGGTCCAACACAATCTCCTTCAACTCAAAAAAAATTATTCTGGTGGAGAACGGGTGAAGTAGAAAAGAACAGCTTTATTCCTTTGCCGGGCAAAGGGGGTCTTAACAGGCTAATGCCCTCAAAACTGTGTCCTACAAAAAAATTATTTTTTAAATGTCCTTTTAAGTATAACATCATTTTGGCCTATTGCTGTAAGCCTATTCTATATTGACATACAAAGGAATTGTGCATAAATAAACATGAAGTCTACACAAAGATTTCCTTTTGGTTTTATTCTGCAGTAGGAAAATAAATCACATTTCCTACCAAATAACTGGAATTGATGAGCCTTAAAATTACCTCAAAGAAAGAACACTTTGAGAGCATAGTTTGTGTGTGTGACTGTGTGTGTGTGTGTGTGTGTGTGTGTGTTTACTTGTTAAGTCGTGTCCAACTCTTTGTGACCCATTAGACTGTAGCCCGTCAGGCTCCTCTGTCCATGGGATTTTCTAGGCAAGACTACAGGAATGGGTAACCATTTCCTCCTCCAGGACGTAGAGAGGTTTCCAAGGTACATCTTCTCTAGGCTGAGATGCTGAGGAGGTGAAAATTAGCACATAACACATAATTTACGCATTTAACTTTATTCCCTCCAAATAGAATAGTTTCACATGCTTTCTTCATAATTTTGGAAACAATTTCAGAAGAATTTTTACTCTAAATATGGTTTCTACTTTATTAGTTAAGCATTTACCAATAAAACTAGAAAGACCTTTCAAAATTAAAAAAAAAAAAAAAAAAAAACCACAATAGAAAAAATGGTAGAAGACCTAAGAGGGATTTCCAGGAAGAAGAAATAGGAATTCCCATAGCAAAACATATTTGTCGTGTTAGTAGTCAAATAAATGAAACCACAGATACCATTTTACACTCCTCAGCTTGGCAAAATGTTGAGTCTGATGATTGCAAACCCTAGTGAAATCGAGAGTACCAGAAATTCTAGAACCCCAGCAAGATTGTCAGTAGGTACCATCACTTTGGAAAACAACTTAGCCTTGTCTAGTTAGGTTAACGATGTGCCTTATAGCACGTGGAATATAGCAATTCCATTCAAGGCTTACATCTACTTGTGTATGTGCCCCAGAAATCACCAGAAGAATGTCTGCAGCAACATTTCCTTTCTCTATTTCAAAGAAAGGTGTGTTTCCATATGGAGAAGGGAAAAACTGTGATATATTTATACAGTGAACTAATACTTAGCAGTAAAAATAAACAAGCTAGGGTACTTGCTTCAAAATAATTATGCCCCAAAGCAGTGAACATAAAAATGAAGGCGATGGAAGAATACAGTTTAATTCCATTCATTCAAGATATGCACATTTAGGTATCTACACAAAGGTAAAATAAGAAAGGACAGAAAGGTTACGATCAACACAGCGCTCAGGACGGCCTCCCACTATTAAATGGGGATGGGGCAGGGTCAGGGAAGGCCACGTGGCGCCACAAAGGGACGGCAGGAAGCTGCTGGCACACACTGCCGTGTGTGTGTATTTTTCTTTACGTGGCAGCGTATATATTACATAGGGGTGTGTGTGTGCACGCATGCTGATTCCACTGCAGGTATGAGATAATTTTAAAAACCAGAATGGTTCAAACATACAAAGAAAAAGATTATACACCATGTTTCAGATGAACCATCACCTAGAACACTGAACTTACCTCTCTCTCCAATCACCACCTGCTGTCCTTGCTGTGAGCGCTTCTCTGTTTCTTTCCTCCTGGAGGCCTGAGACTATCGTCCTGCTCAGACAGTCCCCCTCATGTTGTAGGGGTGCAACACATACTGATTAACCGGGTGACCAAACTAACCTGGCCTGCACTGCCAAAAAACTAGCAAGTTGGAAAATCTGGGTTACAAGTAGGCAGGCATTTACTTGGCTTCCCTGGTTTCACAATTTAGCACTTTTCTGGAAACTGACAGCCTGTTCTCTTTATCTCCTCCTTTGCCTCCCTCGTCTTGGTGTCTAAGGTTAGAAACAGTTCAGGGATGCGCTTAACTTCAGACGCTGCCTTCAGAAATATCTTCTGCCTTCAGAGGTGGCTGCAGCAAACGAAGCCCTGCTATTACAGGTTGCGGCTACACTACTTTTTCATTTTTTGCACAAAATTAGGGACGCGATGGAGAAGGAATGGCAACCCATTCCAGTGTTCTTGCTTGGAAAATCCCTGGACAGAGGGGCCTGGCGGGCTACAGTCCATGGGGTTGCAAGAGTCGGACACGACTTAGCAACTAAACCAACCAAGGGAAGAGAAGCCACAGCCCAGCGCTTCAGTGTACTCAGAAAACCACTGTCAGGTATTTGAACCAAGCAAGGGATGAGTGATTTAACGCCATTCTTGGTCCTGGTCACTGAGATGATTCTGCAGTCACCTCCAATACACACACACACACACACACACACAAACACACATACACACGATTCTGCAGTCACCTCCAATACACACACACACACACACACACACACGATTCTGCAGTCACCTCCAATACACACACACACACACACACACACACACACGATTCTGCAGTCACCTCCAATACACACACACACACACACACAAACACACATACACACGATTCTGCAGTCACCTCCAATACACACACACACACACACACACAGAGATGATTCTGCAGTCACCTCCAATACACACACACACACACACAGATGATTCTGCAATCACCTCCAATTACACACACACACACACACACACTCACACACGATTCTGCAGTCACCTCCAATAGACACACACACACACACACATACTCACACGATTCTGCAGTCACCTCCAATACACACACACACACACACACAGATGATTCTGCAGTCACCTCCAATACACACACACACACACACACACACACAGATGATTCTGCAATCACCTCCAATTACACACACACACACACACATACACACTGAGATGATTCTACAGTCACCTCCAATACACACACACACACACATTATGTAACCGTCTCTTTGAGTGGTCAATGAGCCATATGCATTTTTCCAACTAATCTATAGCTTTTCAGATTCAAACAAACACAAAAGTAAAACTAGAAAAGGTATAAGACACAGTAGGGAACAAACACTCCATTTTCAGACTGTGGGTTTTCTGGAATTTATTCCTCTTTAATGCTGAATATAAAATCTGACATTTCGCCAATGCCTTTAGAGACAAATGCATACAAATTGAAATCTAAAAACAATAATTTTGCAGATCAAAGTGGGTCTTGACACTTTAGAAAAGATATTAAATGAAAAGCATCTGTAGAAAAAGCAAAACCCTATATAACAGAATCAAATTAAAAAAAAAAAACAGCAAGAGGCTTTGGTACCCTTCAACAACAGAGGACAAATAAGTTTAGTTCATTATTAAATTCATGTAATATAAAAACATCTACGTGGGAGTGTGGGATAAATCTATAAAACAGAAACAAATCTAAAATATATTAGAGCCTGAGAGAAAAAAAAAATCTTCCTTTTCTCCTCTTTGATTTTAATAGAACACCAGAATCTGGAAAAACAAGTACTTCCCCAAATAAATTTTCTTCTGGTCTGCATATACCTAGTAAGATGGCACTCTGTATTTTGTCTAATTTTGAAAAGGCGTAATCTGATTTTTTAGCAGCACATTTCCTTTGCTCTAACAAGCCTGCTATAGGAAAGAAAAATTCTGTCTTGAAAAGCTCCTGATATATTTATGTCTACGATTCCCATCCACTTCTTTCCTAGGTGACTATCCAGATCTAAAGGCAGCTAGTTAAAGAAGGGATGAAGAAAATCATTACGTGTTTGGAATTTAGCTGGTAAAACACCACAAGTAAGAGCATGATATTATCTGAACACAGTGTGGCTCAGGTAAGCCCAGACAGCAATACCCTCTGGACTCCACAGAGCCTGGATACCACGGGAAATACCATACCAATGTGCTTCTGCGCTCACTCGTAACAAGCACAATACCAGCTCAAGCTGGTCTCTCCTATTTCTTTGCTGATCAAAAAAAAAAAGAAAAAATAGTACAGGTGAGGGTAGATGGTGTGTAACTGTGATAATAATTTAGCTCTCCTATTCATCTAGTCTGCTTAGGAGAATCTACTACAATCAGAGTAATTCAAAGGTGTTGAGACAAACAAGTCTGAGTAGCTTTCTTGGTCTGCCAAGTATTGTATTGATCCTATGACCCCAGAATTTAACTCCCAAAGACTCAATCTTACCAAGCTGCTTCTTGGTACTCACTGGCAAGAGCAGACAAAATGTAAGTTAGATCACAGTAACATTAATGTTTTAAACTGCCATATCTTAAAAAGAAATACTAAGTCTTATCAGACTTTAACATAATAGCAGTTCAAAAACAATTTCCTGGATAGTCCCTGGGATTTATCAAGTGGAAATGTGACCTGGATTGTATTTAATGCCAACTAAGCAGTCATACTCATGATTTTATAGCAGCTTTCCTTGGAGAGAAAACTGTGGATTATGTGTCTGTTCCAGTCAAGTAGGAATCAGTGGAATGCTTTCCTTCTGGTTATAGTCTTGGACTGCAAACCTCAGGCTGGGGATATCAGCTTTAGCATTCAACAAGTTCTTTAGAAAAGTCCACATTTAGCAAGTGGGAGGGAGAGAAAACACAGGTGACAGGAACTCAATTCTTTTGTTCTCTTCCTTTCTTACAAACTTCCTGCTCAGAATCCAAGGGCAGGCCCACCATCAGGATGCTGAGAAGAGCAGAATGTCTTACACAGTCCTTTAAGAGTTTATCCTGTGCAAGACTATTCCCAGGTTTGGCAACTAAAAACTCTTAAGTGTGAGCAGGGACAAGGATGCAGTAAAAGGCGCCTCTGCCTTAATGAAGCAGACAAGTTCAGTATTTATCTGCATCCACTTCACAGGGAGCAGGGACTTCACATGCCATGTACTATCCAGAGTGAATCTCTGACAGCCTCTTTCTTGTACGTACTCTGTTCTGAAAAATCAATGGTGCTCATACATGGAGTAAGAACATGTACCTACATTATTCTGAAAATCTGGGACTGTGCACCGGCCAGAAATATGAGTTGGCAGAATGAGAGGACCAATGAAAAGTAACACAGGAAAAAAAAAAAATTAAAATGTATAGCAATATTATTTTTAATATGCCTCATCAAGGGTTCCCAAAATACATCTAACCAAGATCTTCCTTTCTCAAAAAATATAATCCTTTCACAAAATATATAAGCAGCTACTAGTTAGGGGAGCTGCATTCAAAAATATATGTGCACTTATGCATACTAAGTTGCTAGAGCTGAAATGCTTTCAGATATGAGTCAGATAATATCCTCTACAAATTTACTATCTAATTAGTACACCTCTTGAAATATACCTTTTATGCAATCTTATGCATTAAGTGAGACTTGCCCCTTGCAAGAGATAAAGAAGCATGTATTTTTCAAAATAGCAATTCTTTTCATCCCTATAACTCGGTTCTGATCATATACTGTAATCAACTATGATTTCTGGACACATCAGGAGGAGCTTGGAGGATTTGTAGGGGTAAGAATTTCCATCACCAAAAGGAGGCTAGAGCACCTAATTTTTTCTACAGTTATGACAAAGCACTGGAATATTTGTGATTCTGCAGCAAAGACCTTCAGCCCTTTGTCAACCAACACTGCTATTTTTCTTTCTGATCAAAATATTCTAAAAGCCTGGCAGACTAATTTCAAGGATATCACCTAGATAGTTAGAAGAGAAGCAGGTTTGAGCAATCCTGGCATCAACTACAAACCAGGGCAGATCCAGTATTTTCTCTCTGATGGTGCTACCCGCTTATCATTCAGTCATTCAGGAAGCACACCTGGAACAGGTGACAGTTCCTCTGGGTAAAGTGAGGCAACTGCAGGTAATTCTGAAAATAAGAAAAAAAACCCACCACAGTCCTGATTTGGTTTAAAGCAATCATGCAATCCCATTAGACCCAAGTCTTTCCCAAACACCTTTTCCATGGCAAGCAAAGTTACTGATAACGCATGTGCTTCTGTCACAGTGATGCATTAGGTAAGCAGGTGTGCGCCGAGTACCAAAGGGGACTCTGGAATGCATCTCCATCTCTTCCACTTGTCTTCGCTAAGGTTCTGCCTATTCATTAAAAAAAAAAAAAAAGGCTAGTTATTGCATTACATGGACAAGAAATTCACCCTGGCCAGTGATCTATGTTATTTATTCATTTATTTATTGGCCGCACCATGCGGCACATGGGGTCTTAGTTCCCCGACCAGGAGTTGAACCCCCACTCCCTGACCTGGGAGCACAGAGTCTTACCCACTGGACCCTGGCAGTGATATCTGAAATGCCAGGGAACAGAGAGGTTGGAAACCATAATAATTACCCTCGTGTGATGGGTAAGAGCGAATCCTAGGTCTCAGGATCAGAGCCCAGATTTAAGTCATACCCACCTGACCTGCCAAATAGAAAAGGGGAAAGGAAGCCACCTGTTTTCAACACTGATGAAATGCCTCTTGCACCTGAGTGAGCAGGGTGGGGGGCAGTTAGCTCACTCAGGGGCCCCGCAGAGGGTAACCCAGGGGGACACCACCACACCTACTGGTGACCAGCTGATACCCCAATCCCCCAGGAGCCACCATGACCCAACAGCTGGATGGCTGACCACTGGTGTGGGTGGGGGTGGGAGCTCTGAGAGGAGCCCCCTGTTGGTTCAGTGCCTAGGGTTTACTGGTGGCTACACATTTTCAAAATCAGCCTTGAATGGGGGAGATCCAAAAGCAGAAAATTCCATTTCAGGCTCTATTTTGAGTCTATTATGAGAATGAGGTTGATGATTTCCTTTGAAGATTATTCGTGAAAAGGTCTTTTCTCATAAGTAGGTACCACAGGGACCTCCAGATATCCATAGGAAGGTGTGCCCCCGCTCCCCCACTCCCAACTAGGGTTTGGACAATTCAAGGAAGAGAGAAACGTGGGAAATCAGTATTTTAAGTATCAGCAACTCACTTGAATTCTTTAAAAACGTATATGAGCAGAGTGTCAGTAGCTACAAGGATGTTTCTGGGCACTACTAAGAATGCAAAAAGTTGGAAGCAAATGTGGTGTCCAACATATTCATTATTATGCAGGCACACTGGCTCTGGATGTCTGTCCTGCACGGACGTTTTTTTCTTTAATGTAATTAAATTTTATTCTGAAGCATGACTATATATCATCCCATTACACACACACACACACACACACACACATATACACACACACTCTATATGGGACAGTAGCCTTGCAGGCCACCACTCTGTCACTTTCTACCGTCCTATGTCCCATCCACTCTTAACACTGGCCAGTGTCTACACCCGGGTGCTGAATGTTCTTTTCCTATTGAGCTTCTCTCCCCTCACTGTTCCTCGGAGCAATCAGATGCTAATGGAATCTTTACGTCCCCTGGTGGGCTGCTGCTGCTGCTAAGTTGCTTCAGTCGTGTCCGACTCTGTGTGATCCCTTAGATGACAGCCCACTAGGCTCCTCTGTCCCCAGGATTCTCCAGGCAAGAATACTGGAGTAGGTTGCCATTTCCTTCTCCAGTGCACGAAAGTGAAAAGTGAAAGTGAAGTCGCTCAGTCATGTCCGACTCTTGGCGACCCCATGGACTGTAGGTAGGCTCCTCAGTCCATGGGATTTTCCAGACAAGCATACTGGAGTGGGGTGCTGTGTCCAACTCTATGCAACCCCATAGACGGCAGCGCACCAGGCTCCTCCATCCCTGAGATTCTCCAGGCAAGAATACTGGAGTGGGTTGCCATTTCCTTCTCCAGTGCATGAAAGTGAAAAGTGAAAGTGAAGTTGCTCAGTCGTGTCCGCCTCCTCGAGACCCTATGGACTGTAGCCCACCAGGCTCCTCCGTCCATGGGATTCCAAGGCAAGAATACTGGAGGAGGGTGCCATTGCCTTCTCCCCCGGTGAGCTAGCCTACCCTGTCTTTCATGTGCTTGTGCTGCAGAGACGGTAGGAAAGACAGGAAAGGAGGCTCCATCGTATAGTGTATTACACCCATGAAAGCTCCATCTAGGCCTTAAGAGTGTAGACTGTATAATGAATTACTACCAAGGTACAAAATAAATAGGGATTCCCAGGGGGCTCAGTAGTAAAGAATCCGCCTGCCAATGCAGGAGACACGGGTATGATCCTGGGTCGGGAAGATCCCCTGGAGGAGAAAATGGCAACCCACTCCAGTACTCTTGCCAGAAAAATCCCAAGGGCAGGAGCCTGGAGGGCTACAGTCCTCGGGATTGCACTGAGCACACATAAAAAACCAGAAATGGGGGAGATGCTGATTTGCTCTTAGAGATACCTGCACTTCTCTCCTACGGAGCTGAAGTATGAGTTGCTATTAACGCTTAAGGCCTTGGCTGGTTTATGGGAGCAGCACGTACACTGCACCACAGCCCTCTGCCTGGGCTCCACAGGCTCCTGCTCACGTCTGATTCACTCAGGAGTCTGAAAATGGGGGTCGGAATGGGTGGGGATGCCCAGAGCCCTCACTGCTGATGGGATGGTCTCCTGAAATCAAGCAAACCTCAATGGCATCAAAACCAACCTTGGGACTTCCCTAGTGGTCCAAGGGGTAAGACACCATGCTCCCAATGCAGGGGGCACGGGTTTGATCCCTGGTTAGGAACAGAGATCCCACATGCGGAGCGGCCAAAAGTACATAAATGAGCTCTATGCCTGTGGTGATAGTTACACAGCCCTGTAAATATACCAAAAATCGCTGAATTGTAAAAACAAGTGAAATGTACGGTATGTAAATTATAAATCCATTAGAACATTTAAAACATAAGACCAACTTTAATCCCACGACCACAAGTTATGGGAGAATGCATATTTTACAGATCATAGGTTTCCTAAAAACTTTCTAAGAGAATATAAAGATTTTCAAAGAGTAAAAAAAGCCAGCCCACAGAATCTCACAAGAATCTACATCTTCGGGGAAAATGAGAACAAAGATGGCAAGCACACAGTATTTTTCAAAGATGTTTGCACAGACACTGTCCACTGGATTCATGCATCCATTAGACTGCTCTTATCCCAGTTTTTTCCAGTTCTTTGAAGATAAATCTGGATTGTTTAATATCTTTGTATGAAACACGTTATAAAAATACTTTCATTTTCCCAAGGATTCCAATGTTCTATCTTTATAAAAATAGCTTTAAGAGCCTTTAAATATTTTATGTGTGGGTTTTGCCTCTGTTTAAAACATGTGCACAGAAACCACCCACCACCATCTGTGGACTTACTGATGTATAACAAAGCACAGTTTCACATTGGCGAGGAACTACAGGTGCTGGGATGTAATTTATATTATTGATAGTCTCTGCCTTCCTCCCACAGGTGTTCCAGAAATGGTACAGATCCCGGGTGGCCTCAAAAGGCCTATTACTTATAGACATCAAAGTTTCCCAGTAATGCTGTTTCATTTCAACTCAGTGTTAAAAATAGATGCTTTAGAATTCGGTCTCAATTTGAAATACAGTCAAAAGCTCCACTGCCATGTACACAAAGACTGCAAGGAAATACGTCAAAAATGTTCATGTGGTCTTCTCTGGTGACTTTTTATTTTCTATTTTACACATTTTGCCTTTTCCCAATTTTTTAGAATGAGTCTAGGCTATTTTCATAATCAGAAAAAAAAAGTATTTTCTGAAGGGGAAATAACACTAAAAATATTACCTTATTTAACAAAGAAATGGTATTTTTTATTTTGAAAATGAATTCATGTGCTTTACAAAGTTACAATAATATATATCATCTATAGTTCTAAATGTTAGAAAAGGTTGAGGCTTTTACATTTTCTAAAAGACATTTGACACAATAAAGTGGTTTCAAAAACACTTGGACTAGTTTGGGAATTACCCTGTTTTCAAGGTTGACCATTTGTTATTGCAAATCATGTCCTTTCCAATGTAAATGACTTAAATAGGAGAAGACCTTAAAAGCATGGCTTTGATTCTTTTTCAAAAAAACGTAAAGTAATGTGAGCTTGCACTTTTTAAAGTAAGAAGCACCTATGATTTTTGGCTACCTTAAATTTTTCTTGGAAGAAGGAAGTCCAAATTATGAATAAACTGAATTTTAAATAAAGATAAATTCTAATGTATAGCAACAGTTAAAAATGAGACAGAAAGAAAGAAAAAAAAAAGGCATCTTTATGTGGCTTTACCCTGGGCAGTCCTAACTGTGCCCCTGAGAAAGCAAAAGCTGAAAATCTGGAAGACTAGCCATACACTCCTTTTACCTCAATCCCTAAGAACAACTCAAGAAAATTACATTTTAAAACAAGAAAAGATTAACCTACCTTTGACGCCAACTGTGATTTCAGGCCTAAGAATGAAAAGACTGTGTTGCTCTCCTTGGATTCAAAAAAACTGTCATAATCCTAGAAAAAGGAGAAGCAGAAAATAAACAAAAGCAAACAACCATCTTTGTACTTGGTGCTTTTGACAAAGTCTTTATGTCAATAAAAAATGTACTGCTGTTCCATCCAGGCCAGGGAAAAGCTACATAAATCCACTGGATTTGCTCTGTTTGAGTCTCAACATATGAGCATGATGATGAAGGCAACACATTTTTAATCCAAAGCCTGTGACAGGAATTAAAATGTAAACCATCAACAACAGAAAGGAAGTCAGAACATGCTGACTCGCGTGTCAAACTAACATTTATTTGTGTGGAGTCACTCTGACCCAAGATTTTTACTTAAGCATTTCAATCTGGAAGGCAGTCTCCCAATTCCACTCTTGATATTTTGTTATGTAGGGCTTAAAAAAAAAAAAAAATCACTGCATGAACAGAAAAGTTGTAAAGGTTTCCGTGTGTCAATGTGCATGCTTCTATTCTGCTTTTGAAGTTTCTCCACATTCTTTGAGACTATGTCTTCAGAGAGAAAAAAAAAAAAGATCAAGTAAAACCTCAAGGAAGAAATATTCTCTCTAACATTTATCTTTGCCTCAGACACAGAATCCCTTTTCTCTTCCTACTTTTGAGAGAGAAGCCATCAAGGGGTTCTGCCCAATGTTTTCATTACTTGTTTTCTTTTCCAGAGTCTGCCTGTAAAATACTATACAGTTGCTAAGCTGATGTGAAGGTGGTGGTCGGGGGGTCTTAAAATCTGACATAAGTCCCTTGGGTCACTTTATGCAGAGGATAAACATTGCAAACAGACAATGACCAGCATCAGTGGTGGGCATTTGCTTTGGGTTCGGTGTCTTATCATCACCACATCATTCAAAGGTTATTTCATAATTTTTAATGGGAGAGGTTTTTGCAAAATTATTAATTTAATTTTCGGGGTCTTCACTGCTGTACATGGGCTTCTTTCTCTAGTAGCAGCATGCGAGGGTTCCTCTTCATCGCGATGCACAGCCTCTAGGTAGCTTGGACTTCAGTAGCTGCGGCGCATGCACTTAGCTGCTCCACGCCATGTGGAATCTTCCGGGAATGGAGAGGGAACTCATCCCTCCACCGCCCCCGTCCCATCCCCAGCCCACCACCCCCATCCCACCTTGCCGAGGAGGACTCTTAACCACTGCACCACCAGGAAGTCCAGCGTATTATTTAATCCCCACCACCAGGTTAGAAACTGGCTCAGAGCAAAGAATTATGGCACCCAAGGTCGACAGCCGATGCATAAGAGGACTGAGATTTGGGCCCAAGTTTCATTGGTGTTGAAATCAACGCTTTCTGTATTCTACGATGCTTCTTGCCCAAGAGGAAACCAGGTATGGGGCACCCTGTACATGAGTCACTGAGCCCTAATGAAGCTGCTGCTGAGCTGGGTCAATGGCATTACAAACACTTTTGAAACCTGTCTAGGAATCTAAATGAGAGTCGATGACTCAGAATGGAGATCTGCCTCTTGCAAAGCAGGCCTCGGTGGATGAAAAATCTTTAAATGATTTGCCTTTGCGTAGACTCTGTTGTCCAAGTGTTTTAGTAAGTTGAGTCTCATCTGCTTGCAGGCAGCTTGATTTTTTGTGCCCAGTCATCCCAGCCCCAGGGATGCGTGCACAGCTCCTTCTGTAGATCTTGGAGCAATCACTCCTGCTGTCATTTCAGATTACCCCTGAGGCTAGTCACCCCAAAGAGCGGCCTTCCCTGACCACGCCAAGAAGGAGAAACACCTCTAAAGAGGGAGACTCTTCAGCAAATACTTCCTTGGAAAATGGAGTTTAAAGCTGAAATTCTTTAGAATCAACAGAACTAGATAAGTGAGGGGCTGGGATAGGAGCCTTTGGGATAGGAAATAACACCAAGGAAGGGCAAAGCTGGCAGTTATGACTGGGATCAGCATGTGCCAGACTTTAGAAAGCAAGAGAAAGATTTTGAATTTTACCTTAAGCACGAAAGGAAATCATGTGCGGGTTCTGAATAAGGGAGCAAGCAGAATGATCTATATAGTAAGCTCCCTACATACGAACCTTCAAGTTGTGAACTTTCAAAGATTCGAATGTATGCTTCCATGTCCAATCACGTAAGTTCACATGTCTGGTTATACACTGTCCTGAGTGTGCACCCTCTACAACTGGCTGTGCTTTTGTGTACTTGTATGTGCTTCTGTGTACAAAGTACAGTAAGTACAGTATCTTTATTCCAGGCACAGGATGTCTGGAAGCAAGCATAGAAGAAGCGGTACAAAGCTGACTGTGTTAGCAGGGTACCTAGGCTAACTCCGCTGGACTCCTGAACATACTGGACTTATGACCGTGTTCTCAGAACAGAACTTGTTTGTATGTAGGGGACACGACTAAAGCAACTTAGCAGCAGTAGCAGCAGCATAAATGGAATACAGACAGTACTTTGCCAACAAAGGTCCATCTGGTCAAGGCTATGGTTTTTCCAGTAGTCATGTACAGATGTGCGAGTTGGACTATAAAGAAAGCTGAGTGCCAAAGAATTGATGCTTTTGAACTGTGGTGTTGGAGAAGGCTCTAGAGAGTCCCTTGGACTGCAAGCAGTCCATCCTAAAGGAAATCAGTCCTGAATGTTCACTGGAAGGACTGATACTGAAACTCCAATATTTTGGCCACCTGATGCAAAGAGCTGACTCATTTGAAAAGACCCTGATGCTGGGAAAGACTGAGGGTGGGAGGAGGGCAGGACAACAGACGATGAGATGGTTGGATGGCATCACTGACTCAATGGACATGACTCTGGGTACACTCCAGGAGTTGGTGATGGACAGGGAGGCCTGGCATGCTGCAGTTCATGGGGTCGCAGAGTTAGATACGACTGAGCGACTGAATTGACTGAACTGATAAATGGAGTAGAACCTTTAACAATTGTGAATCATTGTTGTACGCCTGAAACATACAATATTGTAAAAACTATAGCTCAATAAAAAAAAAAATTTTTTTTTGGAAAAAAAAAAATTAAAGAAGGTCTGAGCTTTGTGACTTAAAGGGAAAGACCAGAGGGAAAAAGCAGGTTTGAGGATAAGGTTGAAGCTGACTTTCAAAATGTTAAATTTGAGAAACTGTATGAGACACTGAGTGAAGAAGATCTCAATGGAGCACTTGGAAGTTTCAAATGACTCTAGGTATTATAGATTTCATAGAATTTTTTTTTCACGGAAAACTTTTAATAAAAATTATATCTCAATTTGATGTAGAATTTAGGCAAAATTCCATGAACTGAAAATGTTGTTATTGATAGTCTTTGTAACAAAGGTAGTTCTAAATACTTGAGTAGCATTTTACTGGCCTTGGTTTAGGAAATAATCCTCAACACGTACTTTCTCTACCTGATCATTTGCCGCTTATATTCAGTGTGGTAACAGGAGGACGAGTGCTAAACTACATCCAGCTTATCCCAACCTTTAAGATGTCTACCATGTGAAAACCGCTGGACTTGTTTCTCTCCACACCATATTCTGCCACTATCTGATCTAAATTCTTTCCCTTATGGAATCTCACTCAAAGCCGTGGTTCTAATTAAATTCAGATCCCTACCTCTGATTCTCCTATCAACTCTGATTCCAAGTAAGCAACTGTTCATAGACTCGTTAAAATATATTTTTTCTTTAATTTAAAAATTATTTAATTATTTATTATAAATAATTTACTTGATAAATTTAGGTGTTTATTTTTAATAAATAAACAAACAATATTGTTTATTTTAATAAACAATATTGTTTAACAATATTTGTTTTTAATAACTAAAATTTAGTTATTTAAAGAGATAAAATTTAGTTATTTTTAATAAACATTATGCATTTATTTCAGGGTCTTTGTTGTTGCGTGGGCTCTAGTTGCGGCGTGCAAGCTTCTCATTGCGGTGGCTTCTCTTGTTGCAGAGCACGGACTCCAAAGCGCAGGTTTGAATACTTGTGGCTCGTGGGCTTAGCCACAATGTGGCATGTGTTGTCTTCCCAAACCACGGATCAAACTGGTGTCCCCTGTGCTGCAAGGCAGATTCTTAACCACTGGACCAGCGGCGAAGCCCTGCTCATAGACTCTTAAACATAATGGTTCTAAATGGCAATTCATGCTCTTCCTTCTATCCCGCAAGCCAGACTTCTCAGAAGAGTGGCCTCGCCACCTAACAGGCTCTACCCGTCAGAAACCGAGGCGTCAGAGAGCTCCGCTCTTCCCTCAACCAGTAACTATCTTACATATCCTTTCAACCTCTCTGTTCTTCTACATCGGTCTCATTGCCCTCGGTCAAGCAGACATCTGCAATAGCAGCTCAACACACCAACCATCTTCCAGTCCAACCTATCCCCCCAGTCATTCTCAAGTGAGCATGTATTTATCCTTTAAAGCTGTAAATCGGAGCTCTGTGGTAACCTAGCGGGTTGCGATGGGGTGGGGGGCGGGAGGGAGGGCATATATGTGGACACAGAGCTGATTCACTTCACCGTACAACAGAAACCAGCACAGTATTCTAAAGCAACTATACCCCCGATTTAAAGGACAAAACCCCTAACAGAAAGCAAATGCAAATCTGATCATATCCACTTAAGTCCTCTCCTTCAAGACTGACTGCTCCTTGGGGAGAAGAGGGGATTGTATGAGAGTTGTGCGACAGCTGTTGTAATTCTTGACTCTCCCTAACCTTCTACATCAGCTCCACAATCGAGTATGATCGACTCTTCCTCCAAAATGGATCTCCAGCCTGCCCACTCCTGTCCACTCCATCACAATGGCTCTGGTTCTACCTGCACCAAACCAGCGTCTGTCACACCTTCGTTTCTGGGAAATTGAGTGGTACATACAAGCAGACAACCTACTATCTAAGTCACCACAGCGACCAACTCATTTAACCTCCTCAGACGGCTTCTTACTTCTGTATCAGACTCGACCAAAGCCCCCTGAGGCTCCAGAACTCGATAGAATGATGGCGCATTCAGTGAAGTTGCTCTTAAAAGGGCTGTCAGCTGCTGTCCAGATGTAAAGTCTAGCCCACGTATTCCAGTTCCTAGAAAATACCTGTTTGAAGAGTTTACCCCTCTCTGAACAGGAAACAGATTTAACAGAACAGGTAAGGGAAGGGCCAAAAGTGAGAGGAAAAAAAAAAATTGAGGACTAGTGACTTTGTTATTAAAATGTTATCCCTGCTCTTGAATTCAGAAAGACCTTTTTGCCTGTTTCTACGTAATGAATAATCTCTGATGTCAGTGTGAAAACAGAGGAATAAAAAAAAAACTAATAATATAAAAAATGAAAAATAAGAAACAGTGCCTAAATCAATCTCTACAGATGTAGTGTGAATTTTCTTTCAAGACCAAAGTGCTAACATGAAAATATAGTGCATGCAGAAGATTAAAAGGCAAGTTACAACAAGACTTAGTATGTTTAATTCAGGTTTCAGCGTTTATATTAAAAACCTTAATCTTAAAATGATTACAGTTCTCCACATCACAAAACTAGAAATAAAGTCACCTCTCACAAGCGAGTTTCATACATATAAAACAAGACAGCCTATGTACACATACAGAAAAATATGTAACATTATAAACGATCCATTTAACCACACTGAACCAACACTATTCTTAATAGGAGGTGATTTTAAAATTTCTAATACTATTTTACTCTTAAAAATTAGATCAGTCATCAACAAAGAATAGTCATCAGCCAAAGTTATTTAGAAATGTCAGACATTTAGACATCTCAGAACGGCAACATTACGTATTTATATAAAAAATTCTCTTAAACTGTATTTCTGCTATAAAAGTTATAACCATTACTTTTAGTTTATGAACCTTTAACATATCACACTCTGGCCAGAGGGCTTCTGACCTGAATATTAAATCAAATGCTGCCAACAGTTTAGAAATTGTCACTTAAGGTAATTAATTTCTTCTGGAGTGACGAATACAAAATTTGGCAATTAACTTTAAAAGCAAAATAATTCAAAGGAAACTATTTTTAAAAGTCAATGTGAGAACAGTACCTGACACACACCAGGCAAAGAGGGTGAGAAGCTGTGTCTGTTAATAAATGACCAACAGATCATGTTTTAGGTAATCTCATGCTAGTAATGTAATTTGAGTAAGTTCTATTTCTACTCTAAGTTACTTATAGATTTTAAATCACTATGTAAAACATGTACCTTCTGACATATAAAAGCTTTTGAGCGCTCTGATGAATCTTGAATTGTAAGAAGTTATTTTCTTTGTCATGTTGAGACAAAGAGTAAGTGATTGATAATTTAAAATTGAGATCTTCTTAATACCTTCTTTTAGAGATAATAAACTAAATAGTATGATCTAATTTGAGTAAAACAGTATTCGAAATTTTAAAATCACCTCCTATTAAGACAGAAGTTTTTATAGTATGGCCTTAGGCATTCACCAAAAAAAGAGAAAGATTGGCTTTCTTAACAAAATTCATTTCTATTGAAAAGAAAACACACTAGGGCCTATACTGCAAAAGTTAAAAGCATCGCATTTTTAAAACTCACCATAAAGTTTCTAAATGGGCTTGCTGAATTTCTTACACTCAAAAACACTCTCTATAAAGTGTTTGTAAATACGCATCTGCAAACTGCACATTCCTGTGACTACAGAATATAATAATCAGTTAACATCACCTTGGGAGAAAAGTACAAGTACATAAAGCATATACGAGAAAAAAAAAAAACCATTAGTTTCAGAAGCTGGTACATTTAAAACAAAGGCTGAAAAATTCACTCTGCTTCTAGTACCAACTACTCAGGGAAAGAAAAAAATTCTGGGCTATAAAGATATCAACATAACTGAGCAGTTACAAATGGGATATTTATCTAAATGCTGCAATTTTAAGAAGAATAGAGCTTAAACAGCTGTTAAGAAAAAGGGGGAGAAAAGCTTCCATTACCTATACTTGGGTTTGCTTTTCAAGTGAAAACCAATGTTAGAGACATTTATAAGCTCATGATAAAATCTACAACAGGTAGAGCTCACAATAGTTTCATTCATCCACAGAGCTTACTTAAGAACATTACCCGTTCACCACGGTTAGACTATTATGGACTGGACAAGCATTTGAGACAAAGGCCTTAAAGTTCTTTGCCCTTTAAGTGTTCCCTAAGAGAATGGCCAGGAAAACCCACAGCAGCCACTCTGAAAAGCGGGATCGCTTCCCACACTAAGTCGATGACAATTATGTGACAAACCCGTATTATTTCTACACGCCAAGGGCCTTTCCAAACAGAAGGCCACAGGGAGCACAAACAACACGTGGCCCATAAGGAAACAGTGGCAGCAACCACCTCTAAATGAGCCAAAGAGAATGTGGTTTACCCCAAAGAAGACATTCTTTTAAAACAGTCTTGCTAAGACTACAAGAGTTACTGCTGCTCCAAATGCACACAGACTTCTTCCTGAAATTTCTTTCAAGTCTGAGAGTAGCCTCTGAGCAGAAAGTCTTCATTCAGTGGTTAAGGACCATTAATGCTATAGTCTATTTTGCGAAATCTTGATATAGAAGGAAAAAATAGTTGACGGCTCCAATCCTGGGAGGACAGGCAAGATGCAATTGTCTAAAATAGCTTTATTCAACAACTTTTAGGCCAAATACCAAAAATATGAATAAGCCCAAAGCTAAAGATTTAAGATTCCTAACTTACGTTTAACATTTCTGACTGCTCTGATACAAGAGGGCAGAGCAAGCAAATACACCTACCCAAGTGCCCATTGAAACCGGGGGGGGAAAAAACTTTGTGTTAAACATAGCAAAGGCAACCAGCAATAAAAGTTTAATAAATACCCAGAAGAGTAAGTGCAAAGGCTAAAGTCAGTTACGAGAATCTCTCATTAATAAAGTCATTCTTTAAGCCACAGGAATTTAATAAAAAAGGATTATATACCCTCCACTACAACTGCTAACATAACTAAACAGTTCTGTAGAGAATAATATGTGTAAAACAATATAAATGTAACATACTTCCATGGTATAGAATAGTTATTACAGTACAGAAGACAAGTCACTGTTCTAAACGTTAGCAATGCCATATGTGTGTACCCACAGGATGTGTGTGCATGCGTTAGTAAATCAAAATGGGCGAGAAATGAGAGAAGCTATATGAATTCCAATTTCTCATCCTCTAAAGAAAAAAGCAAATACTGTCCAATTTAAAATCAAAGAATAGAGATACTAGTATCTCTAGTATCTAGAACATAGAAACAGATGAGAGAAACATATCTTCGTGTTTCTCTATCCCTCTATATCTATGTTTTCAGAGAGGTGATAACTTCAAATCACAAAGCAGCCTATCTCATAAAAGAGGCTGTATCTTGGGAATCTGGGGGAGACTCACCTTTCACGATGGACCCTCCTGTCGACAGACTTTATTATCTTAACACTGATATTAACATGGTGTTAGTGCTTTTCAGTTTTGTTTTCTTTTCCTTAACTGCGTAGGCTCAGAAAAGAGGAAAAAATTTAACAAAAGGAAAACCGCCAGTTTGGATATCTATTAAGATACACTGCTAAGCATACAACTGGGGTGCCCTGAACGGATGGAGATGTTCAACATTCAGAGCACAAGCCATCGTTTTCATGAAGGACACGTGGCAGGGATGTGTCACTGTAGAATATTGAGACAAACATCTCAGCGAGGTGAAAATGGGAGATTAAACATTTATAGAGAGAAGAATAAAAAACAGGGTTATACAGAAGACAGAAAACTGAAAAGAATATCTAATTAAAATGCTATGCTTCTGGGCATCCAGTAATAAAGAGGGACCGATATCACCCTTCCCCCCTCCACCCTCTAGTATCTGTAAGGATGTTGCATTAGATCATTTACGGTAGAACATTTGAAGAAAAAGATTCCCCTTGACTAGATCTCTGATCTTTTAGACAGAAAACCTTGGAATATAGATTTTCAAATTCAGATCAAAAGGTTCCTAAGAAAATTCTACCTGTGGTGCAGGTGAGCTTCTAACAGAGGTGATTTCCCCAATAGATGTCATTGTAAAATTTAGAAGATAGTTCAATATGCTTGCTTTTGAGATATTTGGCTTTGAGTTTTATTAATAAACAGGAATGCAAAATGCTCAGGACCTTGACAGGGCAAGATCCAACAGAATGGGTTAGCCACTTGCTTGAGTGAAAACATCTGTGGAGCTATTCACCCATTCCTAGAACCAATTTTTGTTAATATGCTCTATGTCCCTAGTGTTCTCGTAGGTACCAGGTACTAAGATAAATATGCCACGGAGTCTGCTGAGGGTGAGCACAAGCAACTCAGAGACTGGTTGAAGGCAAAGTCACGAAAAAAAATTCTAAGTGCTAAAGGTCATGTTGAGAGTAATGAGGCACAAGTTTGGGGCACGATACGGGGGATAGGGAATAACCAGTGTCCTAATTAATTAGAGAGAGTCGACGAGTCCCATCTGAACAGAGCTTCGAAAGAGAAACAGGACAGAATTTTGTAGAAGGTAAAAATCACAGGCCTTGTTAATCAAGGGAGTATGCAGATGAGGAAAACGGGCGTGGGGTGACTTTCAGGGCTTTGCCTAGGACCCAGATAAATAACATCCACGGATGCTGTAGCCTTGAACCTATATAAACAACATCCATACTTTACAGAGACAGTTGCCATCATCTTGTGGATGATGACAACTGGATTTTAACTTTCCTTTTTATTTTTCGTACTGACTCTAACAAAAATCCTATTAACTCATAATTACTGCAGACAACTGGACTTCAACAGGGGCCAAGCTGCTCTCCTCATTAAGTTCTAAGCCATTGTGCCAGACAATATGCTTAATTTTCCTGAAGGAGACTTGAAAAGCTAATTCTATGTTTCTCCAATGAGACTGCAACTGAACTCTAGGAAGCATAGGTCATGAAGGGGTCCATGAGCTAGGAGATTAGAATGGTTTGCCAGTTAACAAACTATTGTTTCAAATTGCTGAAAACAAACCAAATAGCCCACGGCAGGTGGGAGGACAGATGATAATTAACTAAGTTCTAATAACCCTTCTAATAATCTTTCCAATCCAGGAATCGAACCTGGGTCTCTTGCATTATAGGCAGATTCTTTATCATCTGAGCCACCAGTGAAGCCCTCTAATAATCCATCCAAGGAAATAATATGCAACGTCTAAAAAATTAAGTTTGCAATGACATGGAAGCTATTTTTGTTGGAGAAACAAAGCCAGACACAAAATGGTAGATACAGTATGCTCCCTCATGGTCCTGGAACCACTCCCCTGCAGAGGCCAGTTCAGTTCAATTCAGTCGCTCAGTCGTGACCGACTCTTTGCGACCCCATGGACTGCAGCACACCAGGCCTCCCTGTCCATCACCAACTTCCCAGAGTTCACCCAAACCCATGTCCACTGAGTTGATGATGCCATCTAACCATCTCATCCTCTGTCGTCCCCATCCTCTGCCCCCAATCCCTCCCAGCATCAGAGTCTTTTCCAATGAGTCAACTCTTCACATGAGGTGGCCAAAGTACTGGAGTTTCAGCTTTAGCATCATTCCTTCCAAAGAAATCCCAGGGCTGATCTCCTTCAGAATGGACTGGTTGGATCTCCTTGCAGTCCAAGGGACTGTCAAGAGTCTTCTCCAACACCACAGTTCAAAAGCATCCATTCTTCAGCGCTCAGCTTTCTTTATAGTCCAACTCTCACATCCAAACATGACTACTGGAAAAACCATAGGTTTGACTAGACGGACCTTTGTTGATAAAGTCAATTCTCTGCTTTTTAATATGCTGTCTAGCTTTGTTGGCAAAGTAATGTCTCCGCTTTTTAATATGCTATCTAGGTTGGTCAGGGATGACTATATGTACGTGTGTGTGTAACCTTTTTTAAAATAAAATTACATGTATGAGGTAGGGATTTGTAAAACTAATAATTAAAGGAGTTGGTTCTTCAGTTTCAGAAAAGATTCTAAAATATATCATGCAGAGACAATCTTTTCAAAAGTTACATAAACACTGCACTTGGGAACAATACAACTGCATACATTTAGGTATTCTAGTGTGCTTCTGAGCCTCTACCCACAGTTAGAAAATGCTGACATATCTCGTTTCCTTTCATACCTAACAAAGAAAAGCGGAGGAGACTCCACAAAGAACCACTGCTGGTCATTTAGCATTTCTGTGCCTCCTGAAGCCTACCCTATCTGTCATCTACGCTCAGACTCCAAGTAAGCAAGGTAATATGGGAAAAGGCAGTCACAGCTGCCCCTCAAATCATTACTCAAACAAAACTGGTCAACAGCATTAATGTAATGTTATCTGGTGAGCAATACACCCAATGCTTAGGTACAAATTTAATATTTTGCAAGTAAGATCTAAAAGTGCAAAAAAAGTAATTCAATAGTTTTAAAACAATAGATAATTTTATAGGTTGCCTCATGGAAACTAATCAAAAGTCTGCCATCTGTCTCTTAGCCGAACTGCCCTCTCTTCATTAGACAGAATGCTACATGAGTAGTTCTAGCCACAGATTCCACGTCACTTCATCTCTCTCCCGCACTTCACCCATAACCTAATTCTAAGTATTGGCATCCTTAGCCAAACACATACCTGCTCATCTCAGTTACATGAAGGGTCACTGTGTCCTCCTCTGCTAGATGGCGGATCCACAAACTGGTTAACATGACCCCCAAGTCAAATAAAATTTGGCTGCATTCCCATTTCAAACTCCCAACTTTTTAATAAAATGAAAGAATTAATAAACTTATTTAGCAAAGTTGCAGGACAAAAAGAAAAAAACATATAAAATTCACTTGTGTCTCTACACACTAATAATCAACAATTGGAAAAGGATGTTAAGAAAATAATTCTATTTATAATAACACTAAAAAAAAAAAAATCACTTAGGAATTAACCTAACCAGGAGGTAAGAGACTTGAACACTAAAAACTGCAAAACAACGCTGAAAGAGATGAACAGAGACATGTAAAATGAAAAGACTCCAGTGTGCACAGACTGAAAGACTTAATATCGTCAAGATGTCAACGCTGCCGAAAGCAATCTAAAGATCCAGCATTTCCATATCAAAATTCTAATGGCATATTGTTTTGCAGAAATAAGGAAAAATTCTAAAATTCATACAAAATCTCAAGCCAAAACAAGTTTGAAGAAAGACAAAGTTAAAGAAATCACACTTCCTAATTTCAAGACATATTACCAAGTTACAGTAATCAAACCAGTGTGGTACCTGCATAAAGACAGGCATATAGACCAGTGAAACAGAACAGAGTCCAAAATATAAATAAATTAATAAGCCCTCACATATATAGTCGAACAATCTTGAACAGAAGCATCAAGATCACTCCATAGGAAAAGCACAGTATCATCAACAAATGGTAATAGGAAAACTAGATAATGACATGCAAAAGAATGAAGCTGGACCCTTTTATACCATATAAAAAAATCCGCAAAAAATTAATTAATTATAGACCTAAACATAAGACCCCCAAACTACAAAACTTCTAGAAGACAACATAGGGGAAAAGCTTCATAACACTGCATTTGGCAAGTAATGATTTCCTGAGTATGGCTCCAAAAGCCCAGGCGACAAAATCAAAAACAGCCAAACGAGTCAGTATCAAACTTACCAAGTTTGTTCATCAAAAGATACAATCAAGAAAAGTGAAAGGCAACCTAAGAATGGGAGAAAATATCTGCAGATTACATATCTGATAGGAGGTTAATATTCAGAATATACAAAGAATTTTTACACAGTGACAAGAAGTCAAATAACCCAATTAAAAACTGGGCAAAGGACTTGAATAGACATCTCTCCAAAGACAATATACAAACAGAAAACAAAGTATAGGAGATGTTCAACATCACTAATCATCAAAGAAATGTACATCAAAACCACAACAAGATATCACCTTATACCCATTAGGATGGCTACTCTCAAAAACAACAACAGCAAAAAACCCCCAAAGAACAGAAAATAGCAAGTGTTGGTGAGGATATGGAGAAGTTAGAACTTTTGTGCACTATGGATGGGATTATAAAATGGTTCAACCACCGTGAAAAACAGTTTGGCAGTTCCTCAAAAAATTCAAAACAGAATTGGCATATGATATGCAGCAATTCCACTTTTATGCATGTATCCCAAAGAACTGAAAACAGTACCTTGAAGAGATATTGAAAACCCATGTTCATAGCAGCACTATTCACAATAGCCAAGAGGCAGAAGCAACCCAATCTTCATCACGGATGAGTAGAAAAACAAAACGTGACATACACATACAACAGAAGCCCCTCAAAATTCATACATTGCAACACCAATTCCCAAAGGAGGCAATTAAGTCTGCAGAGCCCTCTTGGATGAGATTACAGCTCCACTAACCCCTTCACTACAAGAGGATACTACAGGAAGTTGGCAATCTGCAACCCAGAAGAGGGCCTTCACCAGAACCCAGCTCTAGTGTAACCCTTACCGTCCAACCTCCAAAACTCTGAGAAATAAATTTCTATTGTTCGTAAGCTACCCAGTCTGCTGTATTTTGTTAGGATGAAGACATACATGATGGATGAACTTTAAGGACACTGTGCTATGTCCTTTCACGTAGCACAAAGGACAAAGACTGAATGGTTTCACTTCTAGGAGGTCTCTAAGCTAGTCAGATTCAATAGATATAGAAAGTAGAATGATGGTTATCATTCTACAATGATAGAGGACAAACAGGTGTATTTAATGAGGATAAGAATCTCAGTTCTGCCAGATGAAAAATCCTGGGGACCTGTTTTACAGCACTGTGAAGATACATAACATGACTCAACCGTACATTTAAAAGTGGTTAAGACAGTAAATTTGGGGGCCTTCCTGATGGTCCAGTGGGGAAGACTGTGCATCCACTGCGGGAGGCAAAGGTTTAGTCCCTGGTTGCGGAACTAAAATCCCACATGCCGAGTGGTGCAAAAACAACAACAAAAAAAGTAAATTTGATGATAAATATTTTTAAGAAAAAAAAATATAAAGAAATCCAAATCTTTTATTTTTTTTCCTTCCTTCTAAATAGGGAGGGAGAAAAGAAATGGGAGGAAATGTTTTCATTTTGTGCAGATGTGTGCATTTTCATTTCTGGTGCATTCCACACATGCCAGTTCCACAGACAGAGAACAGAGTATAAACCTTGAACATGAGGATCTGAGCTTTCTGAAATAAGAAAAGCCTACATGTTGGGATGCTGATCTTTAGGACTTCATTTCCAGAGAAGAATCTTGCTCGTGGTAGGACATTTCAGGGAAATAGAAAGAACCACCAGTCTGCGTCAATAAGTGTTCTTACCCACAAAATGAAACAGACACTGGAAACTTGAAAGAAATATATAAAGGTATAGGGGGAACTCAGAATCCATATTAGGTCTGGAGATCCAGTTTAGAAAACAAGAGGAACTTCCACGTCTGGGAAGCCAAGAACACATCCAGGCCAAACCCCAGGACCAGCTTCCTTAAGGCGCCAAACATACAGCGTCCAGCCGCCAGGTTACACCTGGCCCCATCACTCCCTGATACTCACTGAGCCACCTCCAACTGATGCTATTTCTGCATCATTTCCTCAATGTCCAGATCTAGGGTGGGAAGAAGCCATGCCAGGACGCTTTCATTTGGTGGGAAATTCCAAAGGCTAAAGGCAGGATTTTCAAGTGTTAAAGGAGAGAGAGGGCAATTGTCCACACTGGTTAGTAAACAGCTTAGCAGCTATGAATGTCTCACATGCCTAGCTCATCCAATTTAAAACAAAGTAGTAAAATTTCCAGCCAATTTAGGAAACAGGAGAATCTTCATGCTTACTGGAGCCTGTCATTTGCAATACTGCAGGTTTCCACAGGTTATCCAACTAGATAAGACCACTCATCAACTGTCACTGGGCAAAGAAAGGTGCACAGGAGCAGGTGGTTTGAATGAAGCCATGGTTCAATGCCCTCTAATTCTTTTGTTTTTCTCAAAGTTGAATTTATTGGACCTCGATAAAAGCAGACACTGTCTTCAAAACTGCTGCCAGAACAGACTATAAAGACAGAATGCACGCACAACACTGCCTGCCACCGCGGGACTGACTCTGCTCTAGCAGAGAAGATGCCTCTTACAGGGCACAGCTGATAAATATGGAAGCCTCTAGCCAGCTGCCAGTCCACATGAAAAAAAACTCCATAGACTCCATAGGGCAAAGATATACAGAGATTTAGAAAGTCATGACGAAGTGAAAATAAAGAAAAGGAACTAACTTTATTCCACATCACATTCCTTTTTATTCTTTAAATACATTCCTCTACTCAAAAGGGCCCTGAAGACTTTGGCTTTTATGGTGACAAAGCAAAGATGTCTCTACCTGCCTCCTCCTAACAGGGCTATGAAACAACAAGGATTAAAAACAACTCCACTTCAAAAATAAAACTAGGAGACGCCAACAGTCCTGAACCACATAAGCAGCAAGTGGGTAGAGAAATGGAGAGACAAGTTGAGAGCAGAGGATGGTCACACTTCAGTGTCTGAAGAGGCAGCATCAACAAGAAATAAGCTGCATTATTATATAAGAATAAAGGTCACTATTTTTGTGGATTTTTTTGAGTCATGATCACATATTTTATTGGGAAAGTGTATGGTAACCAAGGGTATATCCCACTCATGATTACTAGAAAATGTATCAATACTTTCATGCCTACAGGCCAAAATGAGATATTAGTTGAAAATTTGTGTAAACTGTACAATTCAAAATAAAGCTGCTAGGGACTTCCCCGGTAGTGCAGTGGCTAAGACTCATACTCTGACGCTGGGGGCCCAGGTTTGAACCTTGGTCAGGGAACCAGATCCCATATACATGCCACAACTAAGAGTTTCCACATGCCGCACATACCAATGGAGATGGAAGATCCGCATGCAACAACTAAGACCCAGTGCAGCCAAATGAACATGTAAATATTGAAAAATAAAAGAGAGCTATTAGTTAAACAGTGCAAGAAAACTTAAAACAAAAATCCAGTGGTTTTGTTGGATTCTGTTCCTCAAATTCTGCAGCTGTGAAAATGCCTTTATTCTGGTCTTGTAATTGAGTGGTAATTTGGCTGGGTATAGAATTTTAGGAGTACTTTAGAAACAGTCATAAATATCCTGGGAAGTAAGATAGATACTATCATCCTTTGTGTAAAGATGAGAAAACTGAGGTATAAAGAGATAAGTGACTTTCCAAAGGTGTCAAGCCAACACAAAATGGTACTGAACTCAAATCAGTGTCTAGCACCAGGTTCAATTTTCTCTTCATGACATGCAAAGACGCTGGGCACCATCTTTACAGCTTTATGTTTCAACATCTCATTCTCTCTCATGTTCATGGAGACCTGTTTCCTTTTGAGCCACCTAAAGCACTGTTACCCTGTTTCTCCATTCTAGCGGCAACCCAGTTCTTTACTCCACCTTAAGTACCCTCACATTGTAGCCCCTCCCTCTTTCCAGGCCATCCTTAGAGAACTGCAATGCAGGTCTCAAAAGAAACACTGACTTACGTACTTAGAGTACTGGCAGAAAGCAAATCCTAACTACTCATTAGAGAAATTTCTCAAAAAAAATTTTTTTAACCTAAGGAAAATACATAATTAGTCAAAAATGCCTTCATTTTCTGAATGCCACAAACAGCAAGAAGGCATCTGTTATATTTTAGCTGTTCATAATGACCCAGAAGAACCTGGCAGGCTCTTGGGGTGCAAGAGTTGGACATGACTTAGCGATTAAACCACCACCACCACCAATGATCCACCTGGTTCATGATCATCAAACAGCAAAGCGCTGACTTATAATCAGGTATTAGCAGTTTTTGAGAAATAAACATTTAAGAACATACCCTTTTCATTCTGTCCCCCAGAATGTATGAATCAAAAAATATGCTTTAAAATGTAGAACACAATAAACACGCATATACACAGCTTCTCTTCCCATCCCCTTGTCTCAAAGCAAACAGGAAGACATAGCCTGTGACCTTGGACTCACACGCCCACATAACTTCACTCTCTGTTAGATCTGTGGACCTGGATAGGTACTAGGTGAGGAGGTCACAGCCTGCACTGAAAAATCCCAACCGCACCCCAGGCAAAGAAATGATGTGGGAACAATCCAGCTGCTTACTCCACAGTATTGGTCATCATTAAATATCTGAGGCGGCAGAGGGTTGCCCTGAGCAGGCTTCTTCTCCGGGGGGATGTTCTTATACATCCACTGCCTCTGCTCTTCTGACATTGTGATGTCCACCTCCTCAAACTCTATCTTGTTGGCTTCCAGAAATCTAACCACATCCTGCTGTTTCTTCTTTATCTGCAGAGAGAAGACAAATACATAAGGAGAAATGCTCCTCTGAAACCATATGCACAAGTTTCCCATGTGAACTAGATTTGACTGCTCATTGTCAAAGGCCCCTGAGCCACCCCTCCCCCCAAAAAGAGGTGATTTTTGCAGACCCCACACACCACCCACTCCCTGGTTATCAAGCGGATGGCTAAGTAAGCCCTGACACAGTGATTTCTGCACAGAATTCTGGGGCACATCTCAGATGGTCTGGGAGGGACAGACTAGGTCTGAGGTGGGAGATTCACTTAGCTTCCTAGGGGCCATAACCACTCCCCCTCCCACCCCTCAAAGTTGACAGGTACAGTCACAAAGACCCCCTGTGCCCCCAACCATTTGAAAACCATATATAGCCCATCTGAGATGTTGACACTTCATTGATTCCTGGGAGTGGCCACATTTTTATTCCCCCCAGCAGCCTCTTTCAGATATTCCATAGCTGTCATCAAAGCATTCTTTCATCAACTCACAAGAGGAAAATGTTCTCCACTTCTAAGATGAGAGTGAACAGCAAGCACCACCTTACTTTGAACTCCCTTTCTTAACCCTTCTTGTTTCTCTGATCTTTATGTTTCCTTCCAGTCACCAGGGGTCAGGTGTGCTCTTGAAGAGCTGCAAACACCTGTGCCAGGTTTTCCAACTGTTATAAATCTTTGTTTTTTAAGGTATGTATTAACAAACCAAGATGGGGTGACAATATTCAGTATCTTCAACACAGCATATGAAACATATGAGTAAACAGGTGTGCTTTTTCTAAATGATTCTGGGAAACATGCATAAAAGCCAAACAAGGGAATTCCCACGGGGTCCAGTGGTTAGGACTCCATGTTCTCACTGCCGACAATGCAGGTTTGATCTCTGGTTGGGTAACTAATGACAGACATTGAACATGACATTGAAGCCGCTCAGTCGTGTCCGACTCTGCGACCCCAAGGACTGTAGCCTACCAGGCTCCTCTGTCCATGGAATTTTCCAGGCAAGAGTCCTGGAGTGGGTTGCCATTTCCTTCTCCAGGAGATCTTCCCAACCCGGGGACCGAACCCGAGGCTCCCGCATTGTAGGCAGACGCTTTACCGTCTGAGCCCCCAGGGAAGATCCTGCAAGATCCTGCAAAGCCGACATGCAGCCATTAAAAAAAAAAAAAAAATTAAGAGGTGAAGTAAATGTTATAATGGCCAAAGGAAAGAATCATTTTGAGAAATGAAGCAGCTAGAAAGACCTCCCAACACAGAAAATAAAATGCTGAACAACCAACCTTCACATACCAATAGCCCCAACCAATCCCTCCCAGCCCCACCCCCCAATCCAACTCCTCCCCCAAAGCTTCCGTGACATGTTTCTCTGAGGTGGAAGTCTGTTAAACGCCAGGAGGACAGAGGCATTGGGAAGCCCATACCTTATATACGGAAACCCAGATCACTGGGTTCAAGTCTATGAATGAATAAGGAGATGGCATAATTAGTACAGACAGAAATAAAAGGCTGGCAAAATATGACATCTTTAAGCTCAATATTATAAAAAGAGAGAATTGCCATGTGGTTGTAAATCCAAGTTGAAAATGCCATTATCTTAATTTCTTGAATTAAGCCATTTCTCATGTCTGAAAAAGTTAACTTTTTCTCCTCATACTATTTCAGAATATATGTTATTTTGTAACTCCAATGTGCAAAACGTTATCAGCCTTCCTAGTTAACTTTTCCTTACAACCCTACCAGGCAGAGTTCATCATCCCTGCGGTTGAAAGTGTTCACCTATTTTGATCAAAGTCCTAGTGGGTGTTCCTCTCAAGACAATCATGTCATTGTCCTAAAATTCTTGTTCAGTGGACCCCCACTGATCTTTGTAGTACAAACAAAAGGTTACCTACAATTTTACTATCCAACAGCCACTGCCAAAATCTAAACAGAGAAAAGGGTCCTGATTTAATGTCCCTGTTTGGAGCTCTACATACCCAGCACATTTCAATCACTCATAAGTGTGATCAAAAATGAAACTTATCCTGGTTTTCCATATATAAGGTACGGGCTTCCTTGATGGCTCAGATGGTAAAGAAACTGCCTGCAATGCAGGAGACCTGGGTTTGATATCTGGGTTGGGAAGGTCCCCTGGAAAAGAGGATGGCTACTCACTCCAGTATTCTTGCCTGGAGAATTCCACGGACAGAAAGAGTTGGACACAACTGAGTGACTAACACTTTCACTTGTCACGTGTAAGGTATAGACATAAAATAACATCCACCACTACCCCAAAATGTGGGTAAAGGGTCAAACATTTTCAGTATGAGGATATATTGAGACATATACACAACTTCTTTACTCCCCAGCCTCCTGACCCTAAACACACAGACACAGACACAGACACAGACACAGACACAGACACACACACACACACACACACACACACACACACACACACACACACAGTATTTACTGTTGGACTATAATCCCCTACAGCCCACCTGATCGTTTCTTTCACAGGATCACAGTCAGTAAAAATAGCTGCACCCACCCATTTCATTCAAAAATATGAGCACTGCCTCTGTCATTTAAAACTTTTTTCAAAAGCACTAATTTTAATATCTTCCTGGCAATTTCATCATGAAGATGTATAAAACTATTACTCTGTTGTTTAATACTCAGCACCCTTCTAAGTTTCACCACGAGAAACCATATCACGTGAACATCTTTATAAATCTTTTAAAAGTATTTTATTTGTTTATTTTTGGCTGTGTTAGGACGTAGTTGCAGCTCTCTAGTTGTGGCTCATAAGCCTGGTTGCTCTGCAGCGTGTGGGATTTTAGTTCCCCGACCAGGGCTTGAACCTGCGTCCCTTGGACTGGAAGGATTCTTAACCACTGGCCCACCAGGGAAGTCCCTGTAAATCTTTGATGGTATCTCTCAACACTATTTTGCTTCCCTCATAGTCCAGTCGGTAAAGAATTTTCCAGCAATGCAGGAGACCCAGGTTCCATTCCTGGGTTGGGAAAACCCTCAGAAGAAGGAAATGGCAACCCACTCTGTCCATGGAGAATCCCATGGACAGAGGAGCCTGGTGGGCTATAGTCCATGGGATCACAAGAGTCAGACACGACTTAGCAATGAAGCAGCCACCACCACCTCAATACTATTTTAGGACAAAGCCCCATGAATGAAAGCCAGATGAAAGGGCAAAGACATTTTTCAGACTCCTGAAGGACTCACGCTAAAAATGTCTTTCAACACAGCCACCTCAATTTACATTCCCAATTTACATTCCTCAAATTACATTCCTCAATTTACATTAGCAATGTCTAGGAGAGTCCATGTCTCAACATCCCTCTTCCTTAAAACCAGGATCTGCAAGCTGTATTGTAGAATATTAAAATTCAAAGGGCATGGGGTGATGGATGTTAACTAAACTTATTATGGTGAACAAATCACAGTGTATACATACATCAAACCATTATGCTATACACCTTAAGCTTATACAGTGTTCTATGTCAATTATACCTTAATAAAACTGGTGGGAAAATGGTCATTACGCTAAGAAGAAAATTCAGATGCATCATTATACCCTATCAACTTTCAGGAAGCAAAGGACAGGTCATCACTCACTCTGGCAATGGCTGATGGTAGCATCAGGAGCTAAATGCAATTCTATCTATATTTTAAGAGAAAATCAGAAGAGGCATGACCAGGTTTATGTGCAAAGAGACCACTTTAATACTATGCATCTTAGAAAGAAATAAGGAGGGACTTCCCTGGCAGTCTAGTGGTTAAGGCTCCATGCTCCCAATGCAGGGGGCATGCGTTCTATTCCTGGTTAGGGAACTAAGATCCTGCATGCCATATGGTGCCACCAAAAAATAAAACACCTGGATACTTTCTAAACAATTTTTTTAATCAATAAAAAAATAAAAAAGGAGAAATTCTGTATGTACTGTCAACACTGCTATGAAAAGGTTCCCAAGGTTTATAAGAGAAAAAAAAATTTGTGTGTACACTAAGGACTTTTTTTAAAACAATAGAAAAAATAGGAACGTATCTATATTTACTTGTATTTTCATTTCTTAGAAAAATGGCTGAAGGTTATATAAAAAACTAACAAAAGTGGTGGCCCGGGGGCGGGACATGGAGGAGAGGGGACACAGTGGGAGCAACAGTTAGCACTCTATGGATGTACACTTTTTTGGAAAATGCGAATGTGTCTATATTCACAAGATTAAATACAAGAAATTAATTTGAGAGAGAAAGAACGTCCCATAGAAGACAACCTGGAGGGGGATGGTAGTCCACGTCCATAGAGAACTGGGGCATTTTATGTAAATCATGCTTCCTAACACGGTGTGAAGCTGGACTCTGGGCATGTTGCTGCTCGCTGGTCTCCTTGACTCTTTATACATATAAGAAACAGGGGGGAAAAAAGAGAGCTCTAAATCCTGGTTTCTTCATTTATTTACTGGATGAGTTTGAGTCAAGTTACCTCGCTATGCCTCGGTTTTTCCATCTTTAAAATGGGAACAATAGTATTACCTACCTCACTGGATCACTGTAAGGGTTACATTTAAATTACGTCTAGCTAACAATACTGCCTGGCACATAATGTCTAATGTTTCCAATTATTATTGTTGAGTTTGCTATTTGACAGCACATTAAAAAAAATCTTTTAGAGTGCAGTATCAGTTTTTAAAAAGTTCACCTTTTTGAGACAAGGTGAATCGAAATCTATTTCGCTTTACTCTTGTTGAAATTTAGAGAGAGCAAAATTTTTTTAAAAAAGAACTAAGGTCACAGAAAATTGATACGATAGCAAATCAACCAAATAAACAAAAGGAAGAGATTTACCCCAGAGAAGGAAGTTTCAAAGGGATGTTTGCTTACAACATTAGCCTCAGGAAGGAAGATGAGTCACGGCACTAGGGCTGATTTTGAGATTTATCAGGTGAATGTGGTTGGAATAGCGGGAGGCCAGGGATGAGCGGCAGGGACAGGCAGGACCCAGGAGAGGCTAGGGTACCAGGTAATGGAAAGGCTGTTCCCACAAGGCAAGAGGAAGCCATCAAGGGCACTGCACATACTGGCATAAACCCAGGGTTCAGATAACAATAACACACACCATCACTTCCTGGACAAAGAGCTTTATGCTTTACTTCAACTGTCCTGGAACAAAACACATCTTACAATTAATATTAAAGGAAATCGGGGAGAGAAACTTGTGAAAGAGAACAAGCGAATTGTGGGGCGTCTGTTGCTTCCTTCACCCCCATGTCAATTTAGCCTTGTAGCTGTTTTTTTTTTTTAACAAAAACACTTACAAGCCATGGCAGATAATGCTAGTTATTTTCCCAGTAGCTAATCTCCCATTCTTTCTTAATAACCAAAGGCTGATTTTACTTAAGAAAGCAATGTGCTCAGCTACAAAAACTTGTTGACTCAAACTCCTCCGTAGCTAGGGGCAATCACAGAACACAGTGCTGCCCAGTGAGATGTGAGGCGGCCGCTCCTTGGAAAGGCTCCACTTAATGAATGAAAAGACGAAGACCATTTTGCACCTATTCATTGGAAGGACTGTTGCTGAAACAGAAGCTCCAATACTTTGGCCACGTGATGCAAACCAACTCACTGGAAAAGACCCTGATGCTGGGAAAGACTGAAGGCAAAAGGAGAGGGGGTGGCAGAAGATGAGATGGTTACACAGCATCACTGACTCAGTGGACATGAATATGAGCAAGCCCCGGGAAATGCTGGAGGACAGAGGGGCCTGTAGAGCTACTGTTCATTGGATGATTTAGTGACTGAACAACAAGAAATTCTTTCTCTCTTGCAGAAATGCACCTGTGGCGCCTGGAGGTACAAAAACTATTTGGCAAATGTGAAAAGCAATGCCTTATGCAAAAATGGTGGTGGTCAAGCAGAAGTACAGAAACCTGAGTCCTTGGTATATTACAGCTGCCACACTAGTCTTATGCAGCCCAAGCTAACCTTTCCCTATTAGACAAATAAATCCATAATTAGTTAAGCCACTCTATAACAACTTTTCTACAGCTTGCATCCCAATGCAATGCTATTTAGTAAAACTTAATTGCTACATAAAATGTCTTTGGCAATACTGTGGTATGATGGGTTGAAAATAAAAGTTACTATTGCACAGCAGAGCCTAGAAATGACAGGTGTAAAAGGCGTAAATTTCACATAAGTGAAATGAGTATCTGTCACTAGATAAAAGGATGAATTTTCCTTTTCTTCGTAAAGCAACAACAAAGACGTTGGACCTAAAATAGCAAGACATCTACAGAAGCATGAAAGATGCATTTCACCTTATTATTAACCAAACACCATTACATGTCATCCAAAGCAATTAAAGGGAAGTTGTTGTTCTTGTTCAGCCATTCAGTCGAATCCAACACTTTGCGACCCCATGGACTGCAGTACACCAGGCTTCCCCGTCCATCACCAACTCCTGGAGCCTGCTCAAACACGTGTTCATTTAGTCGGTGATGCCATCCAACCATCTTATCCTCTGTCATCCCCTTCTCCTCCTGCCTCAGTCTTTCCCAGCATCAGGGTCTTTTCTCACGAGTTGGCTCTTCATATCAGGTGGGCAAAGTACACTGTTAAATCTCTCAGGCTCTAACACAGGGAGTCCCTCAGACCAATTCTAGCCCACAAAAACAGTCTTTATCTTTTAAGTGGTTGAAAAAAAGCCAGAAGAATAATAGTATTTCATGCCATGTGAAAATTCTGAGATACCAATTTCAGCGTCTGTAAATACAGTTGTAGGCAACTTCCTTCCTGGGGGTCCAGTGGTTACAACTCCACATTTCCACATCAGGGGCCTCAGGTTTGATCCCTGGTGGGGAGCTAAGGTCCTGCACACCCTGCAGTTTGACTAAAACAGAAAAAGAAAAGTTGTATCGGAAGACAACTACATCCATTCGTTTACATACTCTACTCAGCTGCTTCCACCCTAGAAAACTTCGCATCGTTGAGCCACTGAAACAGAGGTGGTATGGTTCCCAGGTGGCTAGGTGGTAAAGAAACCACGGCCAACGCAGGAAATGCAAGTTTAATCCCTGGGTCGGAAAGATCCCCCTTGGAGAAGGGAATGGCAATGCTCTCCAGTATTCTTGCCTGGAAAATTCCATGGACGAAGCGCCTAGTGAGCTACAGTCCACTAGGGTCACAGAGTCAGACACGGCTGAGCACGCAGGCGCACTGCATGATTCCCAAAGCCTAAGGTATTTCCCAGCTGCCCTTTTCAGAAAAAGTTAGCCAGCTTTGCACTAGGTCACAGATCCTCATTTTTGGCTCAAAGCTCACTTTCTAGGGGAGGCCTTCCCTGACCACGTGATTTTGTATTTTCCCCAGCCACCACCTTGCCCCCACCAACCCCACAACCCCTACTCTTCCTTCAATGCTTTATTTTTCACCACAGCGCTTAGCATCTGACGTATAGGTCCATTTTACACATGTGTTTGTCCACCTCTTCTATCAGAATACAAATTCCACTAGGGCAGGGTGTTTTGTCTGCTCTTGTGTTCACTGCTGTATCCCTGGGTCTAGAATGTTATCTGGCACAGAGAAGACACTCAGTAAGTGCTTAATGGACAGCCAGGACTTTCACTGATTCAATCATCATGAAGACAAGATACCTCAGGTACCACCCTTCTTGGAGGGCCCTCTCTAGCTTCCTCAGCTGAAGTTTTATTAGTTACATCTGTTACAGTTTTATTTATCTGTTTACTTGTTTTTATGCTCATGTCTCCCTCCACAGTGTCAGCTCTCTTTAAGCACAGGGCCTGGAGCACAGGAGGTGCTCAAAAAATATTAACTGAGTGGATCATTAAAGAGTTATCGCCCCAGTGCTGAACATCAAACCTTTCCAGGTGACATTCAGGAGATCACACTGAATTGATAATTTAATTTAGGAACAAATGGAATTGAAGTTTAGCCAAACAGGAATGTAGATCAAATACCAATATTTTTCAATGAATGCTAAAGCTGAATGACTTTAAAAAGGTCTACCATGCTACTTGGAACCGGAAACAGCCTAAATAATTCAGAAGAATCTCTGGACCCTAAATGTGAAAAAGGCATCCCTTCTAACGTTGCCACTGACCTTGAAGAAGGAAGTTGGATGTGATTCTATGTTTAAATAAATGCTACAGTCAGTTAATTTTAAAAACTGCAAGTGCATTATGTATCATAGTGTTTCGCCCAAATGGTTTGTTTTTTTTTTTTTAATACGATTGCTGATAGATTCTTCCCTGTTGGTCCAGTGGTTAAGAATACACCTGCCAATGCAGGGGATACAAGTTCAATCCCTGGGTCGGGAAGACTGCATATGCTGCTGAGCAGCTAAGTCCAGGCACCACAACCACTGAGCCCACGTGCTGCAGCTACTGAGGCCTGCACGCCTCGAGCCTACACTCCACAGCAAAAGAAGTCGCTAGAATGGGAAGTCTGCACACTGAAGTGAGAGCAGCTCCCGCTTGACACAACTAGAGGAAGTCCACGCACAGCAACGAAGACCCAGTGCAGCCAAAATTAAATAAATTTATTTTTTCTTAATATATACATATATATATGTATTTTAGTGAAGTATAGTTGACTTACGATGTTTCAGGTGCAGAGCTAGGTGATTCAGTTATACAAATACACATATATTATTTTTGAAATTATTTTCCATCGTCAGTTATTACAAGGCATTGACTATAGTTCCCTGTGCTAGACAATAAAACTTTGCTGCTTGTCGCATGTCTAAATTCAGCATTCTATTCATATTAGGTTAAACAAATGAATCAAAATGTCATAAATTTTTTAGTTAGGCAAAAATTCCTGTTTTAAAATATATATATACTATTATATATAGTATTTATATAAATGTATACAAAAGCTTTTCTACTACGGTTGATAAAGGCTTGAGAAAGAACATTAAAAAAAAAAATGAAGAGATGGAGAAATTGGAAAACATAAACTAAATGAAATGGGAGCCCTGAACATGAAATAGAAAAAGTGAAACAAACTAGATGAAAGTGAAACATCATCATATGGTCCAATTGTTTTTAAACATGACTGCTGATTTATGTCTGAGAGTGTTTTGCCTATGTTCTCCTCTAGGAGTTTTATAGTTTCTGGTCTTACATTTAGATCTTTAATCCATTTTGAGTTTATTTTCGTGTGCGGTGTTAGAAAGTGATCTAGTTTCATTCTTTTACAAGTGGTTGACCAGTTTTCCCAGCACCACTTGTTAAAGAGATTGTCTTTACTCCATTGTATATTCTTGCCTCCTTTGTCAAAGATAAGGTGTCCATATGTGTGTGGATTTATCTCTGGGCTTTCTATTTTGTTCCATTGATCTATACATCTGTCTTTGTGCCAGTACCATACTGTCTTGATGACTGTGGCTTTGTAGTAGAGCCTGAAGTCAGGCAAGTTGATTCCTCCAGTTCCATTCTTCTTTCTCAAGATTGCTTTGGCAATTCGAGGTTTTTTGTATTTCCATACAAATCTTGAAATTATTTGTTCTAGTTCTGTGAAAAATATGGCTGGTAGCTTGATAGGGATTGCATTGAATTTGTAAATTGCTTTGGGTAGTATACTCATTTTCACTATATTGATTCTTCCGATCCATGAACATGGTATATTTCTTCATCTATTAGTGTCCTCTTTGATTTCTTTCATCAGTGTTTTATAGTTTTCTATATATAGGTCTTTAGTTTCTTTGGGTAGATATATTCCTAAGTATTTTATTCTTTTCGTTGCAATGGTGAATGGAATTGTTTCCTTAATTTCTTTTTCTACTTTCTCATTATTGGTGTATAGGAATGCAAGGGATTTCTGTGTGTTGATTTTATATCCTGCAACTTTACTATATTCATTTATGAGCTCTAGTAATTTTCTGGTGGAGTCTTTAAGGTTTTCCATGTAGAGGACCATGTCATCTGCAAACAGTGAGAGTTTTACTTCTTCTTTTCCAATTTGGATTCCTTTTATTTCTTTTTCTGCTCTGATTGCTGTGGCCAAAACTTCCAGAACTATGTTGAATAGTAGCGGTGAAAGTGGACACCCTTGTCTTGTTCCTGACTTAAGGGGAAATGCTTTCAATTTTTCACCATTGAGGATAATGTTTGCTGTGGGTTTGTCATATATAGCTTTTATTATGTTGAGGTATGTTCCTTCTATTCCTGCTTTCTGGAGAGTTTTTATCATAAATGGATGTTGAATTTTGTCAAAGGCCTTCTCTGCATCTATTGAGATAATCATATGGTTTTTATTTTTCAATTTGTTAATGTGGTGAATTACATTGATTGATTTGTGGATATTCAAGAATCCTTGCATCCCTGGGATAAAGCCCACTTGGTCATGGTGTATGATCTTTTTAATGTGTTGTTGGATTCTGATTGCTAGAATTTTGTTGAGGATTTTTGCATCTATGTTCATCAGTGATATTGGCCTGTAGTTTTCTTTTTTTGTGACATCTTTGTCAGGTTTTGGTATTAGGGTGATGGTGGCCTCATAGAATGAGTTTGGAAGTTTACCTTCCTCTGCAATTTTCTGGAAGAGTTTGAGGATAGGAGAACATAGGCAAAACACTCTCAGACATAAATCACAGCAGGATCCTCTATGATCCACCTCCCAGAATTCTGGAAATAAAAGCAAAAATAAACAAATGGGATCTAATTAAAATTAAAAGCTTCTGCACAACAAAGGAAAATATAAGCAAGGTGAAAAGACAGCCTTCTGAATGGGAGAAAATAATAGCAAATGAAGCAACTGACAAACAACTAATCTCAAAAATATACAAGCAACTTATGCAGCTCAATTCCAGAAAAATAAACGACCCAATCAAAAAATGGGCCAAAGAACTAAATAGACATTTCTCCAAAGAAGACATACGGATGGCTAACAAACACATGAAAAGGTGCTCAACATCACTCATTATCAGAGAAATGCAAATCAAGACCACAATGAGGTACCACTTCACACCAGTCAGAATGGCTGCGATCCAAAAATCTGCAAGCAATAAATGCTGGAGAGGGTGTGGAGAAAAGGGAACCCTCCTACACTGTTGGTGGGAATGCAAACTAGTACAGCCACTACGGAGAACAGTGTGGAGATTCCTTAAAAAATTGCAAATAGAACTCCCTTATGACCCAGCAATCCCACTGCTGGGCATACACACCAAGGAAACCAGAATTGAAAGAGACACATGTACCCCAATGTTCATCGCAGCACTGTTTATAATAGCCAGGACATGGAAACAACCTAGATGTCCATCAGCAGATGAATGGATAAGAAAGCTGTGGTACATATACACAATGGAGTATTACTCAGCCATTAGAAAGAATTCATTTGAATCAGTTCTGATGAGATGGATGAAACTGGAGCCGATTATACAGAGTGAAGTAAGCCAGAAAGAAAAACACCAATACAGTATACTAACGCATATATATGGAATTTAGAAAGATGGCAATGACGACCCTGTATGCAAGACAGGAAAGAAGACACAGCTGTGTATAATGGACTTTTGGACTCAGAGGGAGAGGGAGAGGGTGGGATGATTTGGGAGAATGGCATTCTATCATGTATACTATCATGTAAGAATTGAATCGCCAGTCTATGTCTGACGCAGGATACAGCATGCTTGGGGCTTCTGCATGGGGATGACCCACAGAGATGTTATGGGGAGGGAGGTGGGAGGGGGGTTCATGTTTGGGAACACATGTAAGAATTAAAGATTTTAAAATTAAAAAAATAAAAAACTATAATAAAAAAAATAAAATAAAATAAATAAACATGACTGCTCATTAGAAACATATCTGGAGCTCAGGAGAACATTTTTTAAAAGGTTTGTTGATATCTGGTAACTGATGGCAACCGAAAACTAAGCAAATCTGTTGGTATTTCCCTGACCCTGCTTCCAACTGCTACCATAGAATTCTATCAACACCACCTCTAACCGCCCCAACCCCTTTCCCCCACATGTCTCCCAGAACTCCGAAGCGAGCTCCTCACACGTGTTTCAAAGCAGCCTTCTTGGCCCCTGCATCGGTAAGTGCTGCGCCCTAAAGGTGTCACCCCCGAACTCCTATGCTGAAACCTCACCCCTAAGATGGCAGCATTGGAAGACGAGGTTAACGGGAGGTAATCAAGTGATGAGGATGGAGTGCTCTTATCAAGGAGGCCCGGAGCTCTCCTGCCCCTGGCGAAATGTGAGCACACAGCCAAGACGACAGTCTGCTCCCTAGAACTGGGATTTCCCCAGCACCCAACCATGCTGACACCCTGTTCTTAGACTTCCAGCCTCCAGAACAGTGAGAAACTTCTGTTGCTGAGGAGCCACCCAGTCTCTGGCATTTTCTTATAGCACCCTGGATGGACTAAGACAAGAAACCTTTTACCCTTTCAACTCTGGGGAGCCCTGCAGGACCCAGACTCTAGCTCTCAAGTCCTGATGACCCACCGCTGGTGATAAGATGTCTGGGCTGGGGCTGCTGAATCTGCTGACGTGGCGTGAACCCTCAGTGACTCACAGACACCCCAGTGAAGATGCTGGGAGCTTCCACTGGCAACCTCCTGACTCCAGGAACCCCTAGGGTTTGGATCAGAGGCCAGGCTAAATAAATGACACCGCACTTGACTTACACTTACCCCTGTTCTGAGGCACTGGCTTATGAGTAAACTTGTATGCCTCCACTCTCTCTTTATGTAGGATTAGTTCTCTCCCAGAAGGCTGCCAGTTAACTTACATAATTAAGCAGCCCATGCCAGATTCCTTCCAGACGTGTCTAGTCATGTTTGAATTCCAGGCTGAACACAGCCAAGGCTACATCCTGGGATCCTGGAAGTCTACTAGTAAATATAAATATTATCAATTAGAACAAGAGAGGGCTTCTTTTTTTTGCTTTTGCATTTTAACTAAGATTTAATGTGAGCAATTGTGGGAAAGCAAGTTTATAGAAAAAGCACAGAAACACAAGAAGAATGAAATAATGCCATCTGCAGGAACATGGATGGATCTAGAGATTGTCATATTAAGTGAATAAGTCAGACAGAAACAAATATCTTATGATAACACATGCAGAATCTAAAAAAAAAAAAGATACAAACGAGCTCACTTATAAAACAGAGTCACAGACATAGAAAACAAACATGTTTACCAAAGGGGAAGAGGGAGGGAGATAAACTAGGAATTTGGAAGGAACACAGAGACACTCAGTTCAGTTCAGTTCAGTCGCTCAGTCGTGTCCAACTCTTTGCGACCCCATGAATCTCAGCACACCAGGCCTCCCTGTCCATCACCATCTCCCGGAGTTCACTCAGACTCATGTCCATCGAGTCGGTGATGCCATCCAGCCATCCCATCCTCGGTCGTCCCCTTCTCCTCCTGCCCCCAATCCCTCCAGGCATCAGAGTCTTTTCCAATGAGTCAACTCTTAGCATGAGGAGGCCAAAGGACTGGAGTTTCAGCTTTAGCATCATTTCTTCCAAAGAAATCCCAGGGCTGATCTCCTTCAGAATGGACTGGTTGCATCTCCTTGCAGTCTAAGGGACTCCCAAGAGTCTTCTCCAACACCACAGTTCAAAAGCATCAATTCTTTGGCGCTCAGCCTTCTTCACAGTCCAACTCTCACATCCATACATGATCACAGGAAAAACCATAGCCTTGACTAGGCGGACCTTAGTTGGCAAAGTAATGTCTCTGCTTTTGAATATGCTATCTAGGTTGGTCATAACTTTTCTTCCAAGGAGTAAGCGTCTTTTAATTTCATGGCTGCAGTCACCATCTGTGGTGATTTTGGAGCCCCCCCAAAAATAAAGTCTGACACTGTTTCCTCTGTTTCCCTATCTATTTCCCATGAAGTGATGGGACCGGATGCCATGATCTTCGTTTGCTGAATGTTGAGCTTTAAGCCAACTTTTTCACTCTCCTCTTTCACTTTCATCAAGAGGCTTTTTAGCTCCTCTTCACTTTCTGCCATAAGGGTGGTGTCATCTGCATATCTGAGGTTATTGATATTTCTCCCAGCAATCTTGATTCCAGCTTGTGTTTCTTCCAGTCCAGCATTTCTCATGATGTACTCTGCATAGAAGTTAAATAAGCAGGGTGACAATATACAGCCTTGACGTACTCCTTTTCCTATTTGGAACCAGTCTGTTGTTCCATGTCCAGTTCTAACTGTTGCTTCCTGACCTGCATACAGATTTCTCAAGAGGCAGGTTAGGTGGTCTGGTATTCCCAACCCTTTCAGAATTTTCCACAGTTTATTGTGATCCACACAGTCAAAGGCTTTGGCATAGTCAATAAAGCAGAAATAGATGTTTTTCTGGAACTCTGTTGCTTTTTCCATGATCCAGCGGATGTTGGCAATTTGATCTCTGGTTCCTCTGCTTTTTCTAAAACCAGCTTGAACATCAGGAAGTTCACGGTTCACATACTACTGAAGCCTCGCTTGGAGAATTTTGAGCATTACTTTACTAGCATGTGAGATGAGTGCAATTGTGCGGTAGTTTGAGCATTCTTTGGTGCTGCCTTTTTTTGGGATTGGAATGAAAACTGACCTTTTCCAATCCTGTGGCCACTGCTGAGTTTTCCAAATTTGCTGACATATTGAGTGCAGCACTTTCACAGCATACTCTTTCAGGATTTGAAATAGCTCAACTGGAATTCCATCACCTCCACTAGCTTTGTTCATAGTGATGCTTTCTAAGGCGCACTTGACTTCACATTCCAGGATGTCTGGCTCTAGATGAGTGATCACCTCATCCTGATTATCTGGGTCGTGAAGATCTTTTTTGTACAGTTCTTCCGTGTATTCTTGCCACCTCTTCTTAGTATCTTATGCTTCTGTTAGGTCCATACCATTTCTGTCCTTTATTGAGCCCATGTTTGCATGAAATGTTCCCCTGGTATCTCTAATTTTCTTGAAGAGATCTCTAGTCTTTCCCATTCTGTTGTTTTCCTCTATTTCTTTGCATTGATCACTGAAGAAGGCTTTCTTATCTCTTCTTGCTATTCTTTGGAACTCTGCATTCAGATGCGTATATCTTTCCTTTTCTCCTTTGCTTTTTGCCTCTCTGCTGTTCACAGCTATTTGTAAGGCCTCCTCAGACAGCCATTTTGCTTTTTTGCATTTCTTTTCCATGGGGATGGTCTTGATCCCTGTCTCCTGTACAATGTCACGAACCTCATTCCATCGTTCATCAGGTACTCTATCTATCAGATCTAGGCCCTTAAATCTATTTCTCACTTCCACTGTATAACCATAAGGGATTTGATTTAGGTCATACCTGAATGGTCTAGCGGTTTTCCCTACTTTCTTCAATTTAAGTCTGAATTTGGCAATAAGGAGTTCATGATCTGAGCCACAGTCAGCTCCCGGGGTTGTTTTTGTTGACTGTATAGAGCTTCTCCACCTTTGGCTGCAGAGAATATAATCAATCTGATTTCAGTGTTGACCATCTGGTGATGTCCATGTGTAGAGTCTTCTCTTGTGTTGTTGGAAGAGGGTGTTTGCTAATGACCAGTGCATTTTCTTGGCAAAACTCTATTAGTCTTTGCCCTGCTTCATTCAGCATTCCAAGGCCAAATTTGCCTGTGCCAGGTGTTTCTTGACTTCCTACTTTTGCATTCCAGTCCCCTAGAATGAAAAGGACATCTTTTTGGGGTGTTAGTTCTAAAAGGTCTTGTAGGTCTTCATAAAACCGTTCAACTTCAGCTTCTTCAGCATTACTCGTTGGGGCATACACATGGATAACTGTGATATTGAATGGTTTGCCTTGGAGATGAACAGAGACACACTACTATACATAAAATACATAAAAACAAATACCTAATTTATAGCACAGGGAACACTCAATATATTGTAATAATCTATATGGGAAAGGGGACTTCTCTGGTGGCTGAGACAGTAAAGAAGCTGCCTGCAATGCAGGAGACCTGGGTTCGAGCCCTGGGTTGGATAGATTCCCCCAGAGAAGGGAATGTCAACCCATTCCAGTACCCTTGCCTGGAGAATTCCATGGACAGAGGAGTCTATGGGCTACAGTCCATGGGCTGGCAAAGAGTTGGACACAACTGAGCAACTAACATACATATACACATACGGGAACGGAATCCGAAAAAGAACATATGTATTTATACACAGCGGAAACACTCTGCAGTACACTTGAAACTAACACAACACTGTCAATCAGATCTACTCAATGAAGAATTTAAAAAAGAAAAAAGACAAAGCACAGATGGAAGACAAGGAAAAACTAGAGGAAAAGTAAGTATTTTAGAGTTACACTGTCCTGGTTTTAATCCTGCCCCTGTCAGTTGAGGAGCCTTGCTGATATTATTAAGCTTCTCTTTCAGCCCTAGTTTTCATACCTGTGAAATAGACTCAGTATCTTCTTCATAGGTTTATTGGGAGGATTAAGTAAGAAAAAAGCTAAATAGTATTTTTGCCTGAGACATCCCATGGACAGGGGAGCCTGCTGGGTCAATGTCCACAGGGTGGCAAAGAGTGGGACAGGACTGTAGCAACTTAGCATGCGTGTAAACAGTAACAGGCATTGCTCAATTATTTCATTCATTCAAGCATATTAACTTTTCTTCCTTCACCCTAGACACAGCCTTTGGCAAAAACTGCAAAGTAACTTCTGAGAACTTTCAAAGGCTTTAGGAATTAGATGCAATAGTTCTTCATTTCACCTCCTTCTGCACTTCAAATATACAGATTTCTTTCTTTTGACTTGAGGCAGATGTAAGGCTAGTTAGGGCTTTTTATGTCTCTCACGAGGAAAAAGTCAAAGGCAGGCAAAGGAAGGACAGAGAAGACATATTTTCTTATAACTTGATGAGACCTACGGAGACAGAGCTGGACTAAACGAGGAAGCGGATGGGGCATGAGGACAACTCCTCCTTCCAACCTAAAAGGTAGGAATGGGCTCATGATCCTTCCCCGCTCAGAGACCCAGGAACTTTCCCAGGATTAAGCAGGGTGCCTCAAAGATCAATCATTTCATGGCAAATTCTTTAACTAATACCACACTGTGCGACTCACCAGGCATTGTATTCTCATAAAGAGGATGCAAATGGCAGATGCTAGTTACCCCAAAGCTATTCTCTACTTCTCCCACGAAGCCTGGAAAGTGAAAGCCCCGAGTTCCCAGCCATCCTTGCAGCTGGGCAGCCATAGGACCCAGAGGCCACAGCTGAGCAGGGGCCGAAGTCCACGGAGCAGGGCTTCTGAACAAGGCTCTGCTTTCCTGCTGTAGCTGCCCTTCCTTCCTCTTCTTGCTCAAAACCACGGCACGAGGGCTGGAAGTGCAGGGGCCACCTTTCCACTGTCAGGCAGCAGGCGTCGGGAAAATGCCGAGAGAATCCCAGAAACACAGGTCTGAACACATCAGTTTCCTGATTTACCAACAGAGACCAAAACACCTGCTCATTTAAGCTCGGGTTAGTCAGGTTTTACCTTCAAACAGACATACTCCTTCCTGAAACAGCCATTGGTATGTTTCCTTTCTGGAGAGCAGGGCAGGGGTGCAGACTACACCCCAACAAGCATCAACTCACCGGCAACATTCAAACGCTGTTTAGCTCCACACGCGATTACACACGAATGGCTGTGTCTCTGGTGTCTATTTCAGTCTGTCTTACTAGAAAGCAAACACCAGGTCACCACGCCAGAGATAACGAGAGAGGCTGTCCTGCAAGAGATTGAAACTTGAGTTTCAGGGAATCAGAGTGTCAGAAAGGGGAATTGTGAACCACAGGGCAATTTTTGAAAGAATCACTATTAAATGTTGTAAATTAAAGCAATACATTTTCAGTGATGGAAAAGATCATGCTTTTTCATCTTTGTGTCATTAGCAAACTCCCTGGTACTTATGAGGCACTCCATATGTTTGCATTAAACAAATAAACATTACTGAGCTTGAATAAATACTATTAACATACTTTCTTTTTAACCAGTAAATATTTTGGATCCTGTTTCCTTGCATTGGCTTCTTTCCCCCATGTTTATAATGTTAAGTCATCTTTTTAATTTAAAAAAAAAAAACAAACCCATAGTATCATCCTGAAGTAATTATTTTTCATGTTACTTTCCAAGGATTCAACATTCATAAATAGATTTTATATGGCTGCCACAATAACATATATACTTGGGGTAGAATGTTTCAGATGTATTACAAAAATTTTCCTGCTTTGATAATCTCCACAGTTACCTTACCATACGATGGATTCTGTTATTTACTCTAATATTTAGAACATTATCCTACCATTGGAAATTTAAGTATATACTGGAGATATTTTTCTTTTATATAAAAAAAATGTTCTAAATGGGCTGACATTTTTCATGGTGACAAATGATATCAACAGTAAGCTACCTAACAAATATTAAAACACAAGAGTCACTCACACGTACACACAGACCCTATTCTTTCTTTATTTGTTCCTTCAAAGTAAAGATGATACTTTTGTCAAGTAACTGTTTCACAAAATGGATTTTAGGAAATGTTTGATATTTTTGTTACTGTAAACAGAGTTTGTCATCTATAAAAACTGTCACTATGAAAACCCAGAAACATAATTTTCTAATCTACTAAGTCTTTCAAATGACAAATTTCAGTGCCTTTTATTAAGTGTAGAAATCTAACAACATCTTTCAATTAGTTTTCAGGAACAACCAAAAGATATCAGGGAAGACAGTATGATTTTAACGACAAAATGTTTACCACTTCTGCACTACTGATGAATGAGGTCAGAAAAATGATTATCACTATCCTTTAATTCTAACGCTGCTTATCCTCCATTTGCATCGACATATTTTTAGGAGTTACAACTGCTGGACTTCCCCTGTGGTCCAGTGGTTAAGAATTCACTTGCCCATGCAGGGGACACGAGTTTGATCCCTGGTTCGGGGAGATTCCACATGTCTCGGGGCAATTAAGTCCGTGTACCACAACTACGCTCTAGAGGTTGCGTTCCGCAGCAAGAGAAGCCATTGCAATGAGAAGCCCATGCACCACAACCAACAAAGCCCTTGCTCGGGAATGAAGGCTCAGCCAAAAGTAAGTTAGTTAATTAAAAAAAAAAAAAAGACAACTGTTAAAAGCGGACTTTCAAATTGTAGTATTGATCTTTAGCTCTCATTGTTCTCATTAAGAAAAAAAAATTTTTGATGAAAGATTTTTATCATTAAAAATAAAATTAAGAATGCAATTTCAACTGTATCTCATTATTCTATAACTGCTTTAACTGACATTTAAAAATGCATGTCCTTTATTAGTACAGTAATGTATACATAAAATTCATTTAAAATACATACATATTGGGGAAATACGCTCAAAGAATTTTTTACCATTGGGATATGTGATCAAAAACTCCGCAGACCACTGTACTAGAGAACCATGGGGCCCACGAGAAACGTGAGCGTGCAAATCAGAGGATTTTACGTTATTTTCTTTTATAATATAAAATAACATGTCTAAACAGCTTCCAAGTCAGAAGGCAAATCTCTTTTTCAGACATTTGATAAACATTAAATTGTATTATTCTAATTTTTAGTGTCTTATTTCTTAGACTATGTTTGAAGGTCAGTTTATAAATTCCTATCTTGCAAAACCAGCAAAAATGGAGGGAGGTGAATCCCAACATATTCTCTGAAAGTTCAGAAAACTAACCAGAGTTTCACTGTAAATATACAAATCTACTATCCTAATATATTTTCTGTTGAGTTAACATAACTGAGACATGGTAATAAACCTAGAGGCAGGAAAAAACAGGAATATAAGCAGATACTAATACAGCTGAATCAGGCCATACATGCTTGAATCATCACAGCACCTCACAATGTCCTTTATAATCTGCTTGCTCTTCACACGACTATTTTGAAGACATCAAACATTTCCACAACTTCAACTAGCCCCTCTATGGAAACCACATCTAAAATCTGCATTTCATGCAAATCAAAACCACAATGAAGTACCATTTCACGCCAGTTAGAATGGCTGTGATCCAAAAGTCTACAAGCAATAAATGCTGGAGAGGGTGTGGACAAAAGGGAACCCTCTTACACTGTTGGTGGGAATGCAAACTAGGACAGCCACTATGGAGAACAGTGTGGAGATTCCTTAAAAAAACTGGAAATAGAACTGCCTTATGACCCAGCAATCCCTCTGCTGGGCATACACACTGAGGAAATCAGAATTGAAAGAGACACATGTACCCCAATGTTCATTGCAGCACTGTTTATAATAGCCAGGACATGGAAGCAACCTAGACGTCCATCAGCAGATGAATGGATAAGAAAGCTGTGGTACATATACACAATGGAGTATTACTCAGCCATTACAAAGAATACATTTGAATCAGTTCTAATAAGGTGGATGAAACTGGAGCCTATTATACAGAGTGAAGCAAGCCAGAAAGAAAAACACCAATACAGTATACTAATGCATATATATGGGATTTAGAAAGATGGTAACGATAACCCTGTATGCGAGACAGCAAAAGAGACACAGATGTATAGAACAGTCTTTTGGACTCTGGGGAGAGGGAGAGGGTGGGATGATTTGGGAGAATGGCACTGAAACATGTATAATATCATATACGAAACGAATCGCCAGTCCAGGTTCAATGCAGGATACAGGATGCTTGGGGCTGGTGCACTGGGATGACCCAGAGGGATGGTACGGGGAGGGAGGAGGGAGGGGGGTTCAGGAAGGAGAACATGTGTACACCCGTGGTGGGTTCATGTTGATGTATGGCAAAACCAATACAATACTATAAAGTAATTAACCTCCAATTAAAATAAATATTTATATTTTAAAAAATCTGTATTTCAAAATTGGCCTCTTTCACAATGGCCAACCCACAGTTCCAAAGCCTTTCTCAAAGTGTATGCTCACATGTCTCACCAACATCTCAAAACTTGACTGCCACAACAAAACAACAACAATGATAAAACCTTGTTGTCACAAGATTTACCTACCAATCTACCTCCTCCTAACTTCTCTCTTTCTATTTAGCATACGTCACTTTGCTGATGACTCAGCACGACCACAGACCTGCCTATCAGTCCAACACTTAACGTTAACAATCTACCTAAATGGCAGCCTTCGCTTTCTCACACTCTCTCTTTTTTCACTTTTATTGAAATACAGTTGCTTTACATCGTGTTATTTTCTGCTGCACAGCAAAGTGAACCCGTTGCCTGTATACATATAGCCCCTCTGTTTTGGATTTCCTTCCCATTTAGGTCACCATCGAGCACTGAGCAGAGTTCCCCGTGCTGCACAGCTGGTTCTCGACATTTACATTAATACGCAGCAGTGTATGTATGTCAAACCCAGGCTCCCCGTTCACCCCATCACCCCCCTTCTCCCCTTGGTGTCTGTAAGTTTTTTCTCAATATCTATGTCTCCATTTCCGTTTTGCAAATAGGTTCACATGTACTATTTTTCTAGACTCCACATACAAACGATGTTACACAATATTTGTTTTCCTCTTTCTAGGAAGAGTGTCTCCAAGCTCAGGGTGGCAGTAATGGAATAGGAATGGTGTAGAAAGGGTACTGGAAGAGTGCCTCTGAGGGGTCCTGGTTCATCTGTGACTTTTTCCTCGATGGTTAGAACATTTGATGATGATGTCAAGGGCAGTGGCCTGATCCTCACTTGGGCCACTTAACTCTGATTTATGTTCTAGTTCCGGATATCCAGCAAGGGACGGATCTGTGTCACCCCGAGCAAATTACTTCTTCTATCAAAGCCTCAGTTTCCTTATTGGTAAAATGCAGATCAAAATTTAGGGCAGAGAGTGGCAATGAAAATTTAAATGACGCAATCAACACTCACAGTTAAGCCATAGCAGGCACCCACTGAAAAAGCTCAGCACACTTAGTTACTATTACTGCTACTCTTTTTTTTTAAGGCTATTTTGCTGTATCTATTTATTTTGGCCATGCCCTGTGGCAGGGGCAATCTTAGCTCCCTGACCAGGGATCAAACCCATGCTCCCTGCATGGGCAGCACAGTCTCAATCACTGAACTGCTAGGGCCAAGGCCACAAGCCTCATTAGCTGTTCTGTTCTTCGGTAAGTGGACGCTCTCACTAGTCACTGAGGACACAGCACCATTCGTTCAGTGAGTCCCTCATCTGTTCTTTCCAGAAGGGCATTCTGAGGGTTGAACAGGTGCGAGGCACTGTACTAGGCTTAGGGGGGATGCACCTGCCTTCCTTCAGCTCGCCCCCCAGGAAAGCTGGGAGTCACAGGCAGTCACCAGTCAGAGCACCGACAGTGCCTGAACTATAAAACCAGACAATGCAGGAAGGACTGATGACAGCAATGCTCATGTCTAAGAGACAGGAAAGTCACTGTGGCTTATCCACAGGTTAACTTGAACTTCATGCTAACTGAAACAGCCTGTTTACGGTCATCAAGTATACACTGTACACCTGCTCTAATTACTAGAGAAAAGGACACACTGACCAAAAGTAAAGACTGTCCATGTTAAAAATAAAGATGAAATGCCTCTCTTCCTGGGACACCAATGCTGGTCCTCCTTTGAGGATAAGACTCCCTTCCCAGGGACCAAGGCCATGCTGACTTGCTGTGAACTTGTTGGACTGTTCTTTTTTTGAAGCCTTGAAGAAATGTATCCCTGACTTGTTTAATGTTCTTTGTTCTAACAGGAAATAAAAGTGCGCTGAAAACCCTGCTTCTCCGGAGCAGTTTATCAGAACTGCCTGGGAAGCAGGCTTCTAGGCTAGTCCTCAGTTTGGCTCAAATAAAGCTGCTTTCTATTCTTATAGTTGACTGTTATATTCATTATTTCTGTCAACAGGATCCACTCCCTGGGAATGTGAAGTGAAGTGAAGTCGCTCAGTTGTATTCGACTCTTTGCGACCCCATGGACTGCAGCCTACAAGGCTCCTCTGTCCATGGGATTTTCCAGGCAAGAGTACTGGCGTGGGTTGCCACCTCCTTCTCCAGGGGATCTTCCCAACCCAGGAACTGAACCCGGGTCTCCTGCATTGAATATACCCATTGGTAAAAATGGGTTTCTCTTTAGATGCACGCGTAATTGCTGTCACACTAGCATAGATTCTGTGGGGCTGTATTCTCATGCGAACACTGCCATGTTCCCATCCCGGGAAGCAGGCTAGGGCAGCGTGAAGGTGATGAGGGCAGCGACGGGTCTCCTTTGGGCGTCCCTGCACAGAGCTTGTCACAGCAGAATGCGTCTCAGCTACCCTAGCCAGACTCACCAAACGCGGGAACAGGCAGGCGCTGTCCCTCGTCGTCTGTTCACAGGAATAACCTTTTGGACTTCCCTACCTCTGCTGCATACAGGGACTGAGAAAAAAGAATGCTAGAGTTCAAACTAGAAAGTGGGGGTGAGAGGAGAGGGAAGGATTGGGAATTTGGGGTCAGGAGATGCAAACTATTATATAGAGAGTGGATTAACAACAAGGTCCTACTACGTAGCACCGGGAACTATATTCAATATCCTGTGATAAAGCAGAATGGAAAAGAATATAAAGAAGAATGTTTAAGTCGTATAACTGAATCAATTGGCTGTATAGCAGAAATTACCACAACACTGTAAATTAACTAGACTCCAAACAAGAAAAAAAAAACAAAACTGGAAAGTGGAACGGAGAGAACCACAAATATCAGACAAGTAAAGGCTTCCCTTGTAGCTCAGTTAGTAAAGAATCCGCCTGCAATGCAGGAGACCAGGGTTCAATCCCTGGGTTGGGAAGATCCCCTGGAGAAGGAAATGGCAACCCACTCCAGTATTCTTGCTTGGAGAATCCCACAGACAGAGGAGCCTGGAAGACTACAGTCCATGGGGTTGCAAGGGTCGGACACGACTTAGCAACTAAGCCACAGAGAGTAATTAACAAATGTCTCCAGAGCTGTCCTCTAAGACTAAAGGGCCATCCTGGCATATTTTTAAACCGATAACCAACATCAATTTAAACACCTGCTTATCTGGAGTCAGAATCAGTTTTAGAAATGAAGATTAAGATCAAGAAGTTAAGATGGAATTTAATCCAATCACTTCATTTAGTTCCCTGACTGACACTTTGGCGGGTGTTGGAGTTTATAGTCTACAGTTCTTGAGTTTGAAGAAATATTTCAAAGAGAGGTTCCTGCTGCCCTGAGGCTGGCAAAATAACTGTTCCCATGAACTTGAATCTAATCCGTCACTAATGAAAATTTATGTATTTTCTGATTGGGAACTGGTATTCTCAGAATAGCTTTGTTGTTGTTTAGTTGCTACGCTGTGTCCAACTCTTTGTGACCCCATGGACTGTAGCCTGCCAGGCTCCACTGTCCATAGGATTTCCCAGGCAAGAATCCTGGAATGGGCTGGCATTTCAGAACAGCTTGGGCAAGTCCTTTCATATTCTACATCATAGGTTACTGAAACAACATTTGCTTCTAATTCTTGGTATAATTTTAAAAGATAGGCTAATAGGACCATATGAGAACCAAATTATAATGGAAAAGATAAAGGATTCAATAAAATCTGCTACCTCAACTTTTAAAGATTTTATTTTTCGAAACCACACTTAAATTTATTTAATTCCATGTGAGCACTCACTCATGTTAAAAGACAGTCACTGTCTCAGCCTTCCTCTATAAGTCCTCCATCACAAGTTATGATGGGCATAAGATCTTTCGGCTTCCTAGAAACCATGAAGTCACCTCCTTCCTCTCTTTGTTCCCTTGCTTTTTCCTACAGCTGCTGAAAATTCCACCGCTCCCCTCATCTTGCCGATTTCCCCCCATTTCCGCGGTGCTTACGCTGCTCTCAGTCTTACCCCTAGAGGTTTTACTAACTTACCCACGCCCCTCCAAAAGCCCATGAGAATGTTCTTCTCAAGCACAAACCATTACCTTTCCACACTTTCACAATTCCTCACTGGCTCTTGACTTTAAAAAAATTTTCAGACAGTTCTACTGTCTCCTGCCCCTGGATTCCCCAGGCCTCTCAGCAGCCATGCCCTGTTTCCATCTCACCTTCGGAATCCTGGATCACATCTCTATGAGCCAAGCACCTCACCTCACCCCGGAGGCCCTTCCAGAATTGACCAGAACCTCATATCTCTTCTGGAGAAGGAAGTGGCAACCCACTCCAGCATTCTTGCCTGGAGAATTCCATGGACAGAGGAGCCTGGCGGGCTACAGTCCATGGGGTCGTAAAGAGTGGGACATAACTCAGTGAGTAACACTTTCAGGAGGGGGAAACACCCAAAAAAGTGATTTGACAGTGGTCACATAGTTTTAAATTTTGGTGCTAAAATATGAATAATCTGAACTGACTTTATTCTGGCTGCAAAGGGCATGCTTTTCACATCACTAATGTCACCTGAAAAGAGTACAATTTGTAAACAAATCAGGTTTCTTGAGTCGCTGTTTATAAATGCACCCATTTTAAGTGTACAGAGTTTGACAAGTTTTGACGAATATATTCATGCATGTGTTGGAGAAGACTCTTGAGAGTCCCTTGGACTGCAAGGAGATCCAACCAGTCCATTCTAAAGGAGATCAATCCTAGGATTTCTTTGGAAGGAATGATGCTAAAGCTGAAACTCCAGTACTTTGGCCACCTCATGTGAAGAGTTGACTCATGGGAAAAGACTCTGATGCTGGGAGGGATTGGAGGCAGGAGGAGAAGGGAACGACCCAGGATGAGATGGCTGGATGGCATCACTGACTCGATGTGAGTCCGAGTGAACTCCGGGAGTTCGTGATGGACAGGGAGGCCTGGCGAGCTGCGATTCATGGGGTCGTAAAGAGTCGGACACAAATGAGCGACTGAACTGAACTGAACTTACAGCACAATAAAGGTATAGGATGTTTCCATCACTCCAGAAAGTTCCTTTGTGTTCTCCAGAGAGTTCTGCCTCCACCCCTCACTCTGCTGCCTAGCTCACCATAGGCAGCCATCACTCTGCTTTCTGTCACCAGTTCTGTTTACCAACTATGGCCCGCAGACCAGATCTGCCCTACTGTTTGTTGTTTTTCTTAAATTAAGCTTTATTGGGACACAGCAGTGTTGCTTTGTTTCCATATTGTGTGTGGTTGCTTTGATGCTACAGTGACAGCAGTTACAAGACATCCTGTGATCCACAAAGCTGAAAATATTTACTATCTCACAGAAAAAGTGTGCTAAGCCTTGTTCTGTATAACTAATTATGATGATGACATTTGAACAGTTCTGTAGTACTCAGTGCATATTCAGCTTTTCCTGTTTGTCCTCCCAATAGCTTTCTGTGGTTAATTAAAAACAAATCAGGATATTATTCCATTGCATGTGTGTGTGTATACGTGGGCACACGCACATTTGGACATAGTTCTGTAAATAGTGTCACTATGAGCATTGGGGTGCATGTATCTTTTTGGATTAGAGTTCTAAACGTCTCAAGTCAGTTGTCTTCATTATTACTGCCCCACCTGAAAGTAAAAAGACTTTGCTCTGTATTTTTCTCCTAGAATTTTTATAGTTCAAAATTTTACAGTTTAGGTTTATGAATCACTTGAGTTAATTTTTCTAATGGTGCAAAGTGTGGATTGAGATTAATTTTTTTTTTTTTTTGCCTATGGGTGTGTGTAGTTGTTCCAGCAGTGTTTTTTGAAAAGACATCTTTCTCCATAGAATTGCCTTTGTACCTTTGCTGAAAGCCACTTGATCATGTATGTGTGGGTCTGTTCCGGGATTCTGGATTCTGTCATATTGTCTGTCTTTCATTTTTTCTTTCACAACACTGTTGATTACTGTATCTATACAGTAAGTCTTGAAATCAGGTGGTATGAGTTCTCTAATTGAGTTATTCTTCAGAATTGTCTTTGAGTATCCTAGTTGCTTTGCCTTTCCAAGTACGTTTTATTTACTTATTTTTATTTATTTTTTGGCTGCACTTCAAAGCTTGTGGGACCCTACTTCCCTGACCAGGGATTGAATCTGGTCCCCTGACAGTGAAAGTCCTAACCATTGGATCTCCAGGGAATTCCCCCCAAGTATATTTTAGAATCATCTTGTTTAGAAGAATCCCGCCAGGATTTCTGACTGGCCCTGTATTTAATCTGTAAATCACTTCGGGTAGAATTGACAGCTTAGTCATATTGGGCCATGAACACGATTTATGATGTTCTATTTATTTCGACTTTTTTTTTTTAGTTTTTTTGTTAGTGTTTTGTAGATTTTAGTCATTGGATCTTCCATGTTTTTAAAATAAGATTAATATGTATTTCATATTTTCTGGTGCTGTTGTGAATGATGCTTTTAAAATTTCAGTTTCCTGTTGTTCATTGCTAGTCTGTAGAAACAGGATTGAATTTTTTTATGCTGACCTTTTGTCTTACAGACTTCTCTGGTGGCTCAGACGGTAAAGTGTCTGTCTACAATGTGGGAGACCCAGGTTCAATCCCTGGGTTGGGAAGATCCCCTGGAGGAGGAAATGGCAATCCACTCCAGTACTATTGCCTGGAAAATCCCATGGACAGAGGAGCCTGGCAGGCTACAGTCCATGGGGTCGCAAAGAGTCGGACACAACTGAGCAACTTCACTTTCCTTTCCTTTCAGATCTCTTCTCTCCACTCATCAAACACTCCCATCTCTGCTCTCTAAACTCTGGAAATTCACCTCATGTGCTTGCAAAGACACACACCTGAGTCCAAACACCTTGGTTACACCTTTCTTTTCTAGCTTCTCAGATATTATTTATATATATACACAATAGTATTAACATTATGGTTCTAGATGTGTAGGCATGTCTCCCAAGAGTATTTTCTGCATAGTATGTACTGATACACTGTCCCCAAGGGCTGCTTGAAAGAGTAGATTCCAGGGGGAGGAAAGGAGACTAAGATTTACCCACATATTAGAAAACTAGAAAATTCAGACCATCTAGTGATGGTACCAACACCCACACATCTGCCCAACCCAGAAACCTGGATTCTATCTTTACTTCTACCCCAATGATACAATTAATCACCAAGTTTCTGCTTTCCAATTTTTTCTTGAATCCATCCGTGTTTCTCCATTTTCACCCCGACTTGTCCACGCCAAGCTATCATCTCTGGTCTTCCTATATCTTCTTCTAGCTAGATTTCCCCCGAAGCTACTTTTTACACAGGAGCTAAAATGAGACTTTAAATTTTTTATTTATTTAAAAAAAATTTTATTTTTATTATAATTTAAAAGGTTACTTTCCATTTGCAGTTACTACAAAATATTGGCTACATTGCCCACTTTGTACAAACAGTGTATAGAGTTAGTTGCTCGGTTGCGTCCGACTCTGCGACTCCATGGACTACAACATGCCAGGCTCCTCTGCCCGTGGAATTCTCCAGGCAAGAATGCTGCCAAACATCCTTTTTAAAATGAAATTTTTTAAAAAGCATAAACCTAATGGTTTTATACCTTTGTTTAAGAACCTCCCATTATCCTTGAGATGAAGGTAGAAATCCCTGCCCAGGCCCATGAGGCCCACCTCTCCAGCTCCCCTACCCCTCAGGAGCCCTGGCTCTCCATCCCTAAGTACACCTGAGTCGCCTGGAGGGCTTGTCCTGGAGGACTCCAAAGTTTCTGATTTGGTAAGACTTGGGTGGGGCTCAATAAATTGCATTTCAGAGCCCTCCCTGATGATCCAGAGGCTAAGATTCTGTAATCCCAATGCAGGAAGCCCAGAGTTTCAAATCCTGGTCAGGGACTTTGATTCCACATGCTGCAACTAAGATCCCACATACTGCAATTAAGACCCAGTGGCTCAGACAGTAAAGCGTCTGTCTACAATGTGGGAGACCTGGGTTCGATCCCTGGGTTGGGAAGATTCCCTGGAGAAGGAAATGGCAACCCACTCCAGTACTCTTGCCTTCAAAATCCCATGGACGGAGGAGCTTGGTGCAGGCTACTATCCATGGGGTCTCAAAGAGTCGGGCACGACTGAGTGACATCACTTCACTTCACAGAGCCAAAGAAATAAATACTTTTTTAAAAAGAATTTGCAATTCATATCCATCAATGAACGAAGTATGGATACTCAACACAATATGGAAGAACCTTGAAAACATTATGCTAAAGTGAAATAAAGCTAGTCATAAAGGATCATCTGTTGTATAATTCCATTTAAATAAAATGTCCAGAGAATAGACGAATCTACGGACAGAAAGCAGATGAGTGGCTGTGCAGGGCTGGAGTGAGGAGGATGGCAGGTGTGGGTAAGGGGTGTGGGATTGGCATTCGTGGTCCCAACTTCTCCATGCAGTTGACCACCTCTTCTTTCCTACACTTACGTCCTCACTACACTGATAACCCTTGCTTTCCATACCTGGAATGCCCTCTTGCCTTCTCAACAGTGAATTCCTACCCCCTACAAAGCTCTACTTCAAGCCTACCTCTCTCACACAGGACCACCCCAGTCCAGAATATTCTCCACTCACTTCCCCTGAACTTCCAGAGAACATGACCCACACTCATTGTATGTCTAAGAGTTACTGGGTCCTGTCGAGTCAAGGAACTTTCGATCCCGGAGGGCAGGAAACTTATGCTATGTCTCTTTGACTTTAAAGTACCTTGCACGCTGCCTCGGCAAATGATGAAGTCGCAGCAACAATGGACGTGAAATTGCCAACGCCTAGATGACTGTGATCCTGAAATGAGTCATTTATTCTACGTCTATTCAATGACCCGTCAACCTACGCTTTTGACAAAATAATGAAACAGAAACACAGGTTAGTTAAGTAATTTGCCCAGTAGACAGAGCTGGATCCACATATCCTAACAAGCAGCCCCACATCCGCCTCCCCACTCTGCCAAGTGATTTTTGTTGTGTAGTTGCCAAGTCGTGTCTGACTCTTTTGAGGCCCCATGGACTGTAGCCTGCTGGACTCCTCTGTCCACGGAATTCTCCAGGCAAGAATACTGGAGTGAGTCGCCATTTTCTTCTCCAGGGGATCTACCCAACCCATAGATCAAACTCCCGTCTCCCACACTGCAGGTGGATTCTTTACTGCTGAGCCACCAGGGAAGTCCTGCCAAGTAATTTACGTTCAGGAATTGGGAAACTGAGAATTCTTGTCCCAGACTATTATCCCAAATGAAAATACAAAGCCTTGAGCTCTATGCATTATTTCAAGCAACTAGTTTCAAGCAAGGAAGCAGTTAATATTCAAAACTGAACCATTCTAGAAACACACAATGTATCATGAGTCAGGGACGCAAAATAAAGAAGGGAAGAAAAATAAAACCCATGAACACTTTAGATCTTAAAATTATCAGATACGGAATATAAGTAAGTGCAATATGTTCAAAGAAAGAAAAGAGGGGTAATTTAAAAGTACGTGGCAGAAGGGGGTGGGTTGGGGGAAGGAAGAATTGGGAGTCTGGGATTAGCAAATGCAAACTATTATATATAGACTCTGGATAAACAAGGTACTACTGTATAGCACAGCAAACCATATTGAATATCCTATGATTAACCATAATGGAAAAGAATATGAAAAAGAATATATATATGTGTATATATATATATATATATATATAACTGAATCACTTTGCTGTACAGCAGTAATTAACACATTGTAAATCAACTATACTTCAATAAAACTTAAGAAAAAAAGTTCAAGCAGCAGGTGGAATTTCAAAGCAAACTTTCAAAGTTCTTCAAAGCTTCTTGGGAAGACAGAAGCAAAGGACCACAGCCTTCGGCTAAACAATCGGCCTTCACAACCCCACACCCACACCATCCATGCGTCCAAACAGGAATCCAAATTATAAGTAGAGAGGCACATACCCACCAACGCCACTATAAAAACAGTACCAAGGTCACAGACCTTTCTCCACTCACAGAAAATGCAAATTCGCCAAAACACATTCTCCTTTCTTTCCTTAAGAAATGGCCTTAAGCACTGGCAAATAATCACAAACATTACTGTCTGCCAAAGATACTAAATTGTTTACAAATCCCAAGAGGGAAAGACACACAAAAGGTGAACACCCAGTCTAAAATATATCAATGAAAGTTTCAAAATCTTGGTCCCAGGGCAAGCAACTAGAAAAGGTTTCTAAGTGGGAATAATCAGATGCCTGAAGACAAGACCCAGAGACTGGCCAAATGACAGACACCCTCCTAAACACTGCTCCTGTCTCAAAAATACCCACTGGGTCCTCCCGCCGAGATCCACTGCGCCTGGGGTGGAGGCTTTCCAGGCATTCGTTCATCCAGTCATCCTGAAAATACTGAGTCATCAGGTCTAAGATGTGGCAAGCACACTGTGAGGGCTCAGAATCCAGTCCAACTCCATGGCCCACACGGGCCAAACCTAGCCCATCGTATTCCACACTGTGGGTCCTAAGTCCCATCTGGTCAGAGTTGCGATCCTTCCAGAGCGTCAGAGGTAAAGGACCACTCCACTACTGTTCTTACTATTTCACTGTTCTCATACTTCAACCTTCCAATGGTCTTTAATGTTCTGAGACTGTCAGAAAATGCATTTCTAGAAAAATGAAATGATTAAAAACATACAAAACAGAAGCCTAAAGTTTTCGTGATTATAGTCAGAAAACCATACAAAGTTAACTCTGTAAACCTGCCACAGAAGTTGCTAAATGTTTACCCTCGATTGCAATACTTATATCAGCAACAAGGTCCAGGCCACAGATGCTACTCTGAGCAGGCTGCTCCAAGACCGACTGGGTCTGGGGGTGGGGGGATGGGGTTGGGGGAGGAATAAGTTAGGAGGAGTTTAGGATTAACATATACACACTGTTACATACAAAATAGATAAATAACAAGGACCTACTGTACAGCATGAGAAACTATCCTCAATATCTTGTAATAATCTATAATGGAAAAGAGTCTGAAAAAAAGAATATATATATATATACACATATATAACCGAATCATTCTGCTGTACACTTGAAACTAACACAATATTGTAAATTCACTATACTCAAATAAATAAATCAAAAATCAAAACAAAAAATTGACTGGGTCTTTACATAATGGCACCTGGTAACTAAATCATCTCCAAATGGTCCACACTTCCTATCCAAGTTCTACTTATTCTTCAAGATTCAGCCCTAAAGACACTGTGCTCAACTACGCCTACCCAGTGGTTCGAAGCTGGGGCAACTTTGTTCCCCCTAGGAAACAGTGGTCAATATTTGCATACCTTTTTGACTGCCACAATTAAGGGATATAATTGGCATTTGGGAGGCAAAGGCCAGAGGTGCTACTAAACATCCTCTGATGTACAGGACAGCCCCCCAGAATATCAACAGTGATGACGCTGAGGAATCCTGACATAATGCCAACCACTGCCCTCCCAGATTGTCTCCTGACCAAATTCCCATTATACCGACGGTCAGCAGCAACCTAGAATTTAATGATATACAGCCTGGCACTGTTTATAACAGTTGTGTTTGTGTGTGTCTTTCCCCAACTTAACTGTAAATTCCTCTGGAGGATGAAGACCACGTGGGTATCACATCTGAGTCCCCCATAGGACTTGGGAGGGTTACTCTGAGGACTGCTCGTCACATACCCATTAGCTGATCTGTCTCCTTTCCCACCTGCTTGATGCAATATATACGGCTCTACGTAATTTCTCTATCAACTCATGCATTAAACTACTTTTACTCTGCACTTTAGCAAAAAAAACAAAAAACAAAAACCAGACTTGTGTTACTTAGCAATGTGAAGTCATAAAAAACATTAGCAAAAACCTGGAATGAAAGATGTGGGTGGTTTGATGCTATTGTTTTTACATTCCCTGTCAAGATTACATGTTTATTTCCTCAAAGGAAAAAGTCAGCCAAGTATAAAATACCAACTTAGAATGCCACTATTTTGCAAGACTATCTATGAAAATTATATACTACCCTGTTCTCACACACGTTTCCTGTTAATTAGAGGATACTTTGTAGAAAAAGCTGCTCCAGCAGAACTCGCTATAATAGTCCAAATCCTCTGCAGTAAGGAGGAAATCCTGCTGACGATGGTATTTTCCACCAAATATGACAGGACTGCAGCCAAAAGTCAAGCCTTTATCAATGGCCAGGGTGCTACACTGCAACAGTGTTTTTGCAACACGATCTTCCCATTTCTATGCCAGTCCATCCTCAGATTTGCATAAAGAGATCCTAAGAGGTAATCTAGAAATGATAACTATTCACATTTGACCAAAGAGCATAGGAACAGTAGACTGTTCTCACAGTTACATTTCATGGGAGATCACAAAATGAGTTCACATTTCCGTAGTGGGCACACACTGATGCCCCAGAGACATTCTGGGCATGCTCACCCACATCCCACGGGCTAGGTCCCATCAGCTCTCTCCTCCCTCGATGGGCTACAAAGCCAGGACAGGGCGCCCTCTCTGCTGAAAATTCCAAGTATCAGACTTCATTAACAGGCTTCCTGGGTGAGTGGCTCAATCAGTAAACAACTGGCTTGCAATGCAGGAGACCTGGGTTCGATCCCTGGGTCGGGAAGATCCCCTGGAGAAGGAAATGACAACCCACTCCAGTATTCTTGCCTGGAGAATCCCATGGACAGTGGAGTCTGGCAGGCTACAGTCCATGGGGTCAAAAGAGCTGGACATGACTTAGCGATTAAACCACCACCAACTTCATTCAGTTGGACACAATGTTCTGTTTCAGTTCAGTTCAGTCACTTAGTCATGTCTGACTCTTTGCGATCCCATGAATTGCAGCACGCCAGGCCTCCCTGTCCATGACCAACTCCTGGAGTTCACTCACACTTACATCTATCGAGTCAGTGATGCCATCCAGCCATCTCATCCTTTGTTGTCCCCTTCTCCTCCTGCCCCCAATCCCTCCCAGCATCAGGGTCTTTTCAATGAGTCAACTCTTTGCATGAGGTGGCCAAAGTATCGGAGTTTCAGCTTTAGCACCATTCCTTCCAAAGAACACCCAGGGCTGATCTCCTTCAGAATGGACTGGTTGGATCTCCTTGGCCATCCAAGGGACTCTCAAGAGTCTTCTCCAACACCACAGTTCAAAAGCATCAATTCTTCGGCGCTCAGCTTTCTTCACAGTCCAACTCTCACATCCATACATGACCACTGGAAAAACCATAGCCTTGACTAGATGGACCTTTGTTGGCGAAGTAATGTCTCTGCTTTTCAATATGCTATCTAGGTTGGTCATAACTTTCCTTCTAAGGAGTAAGCATCTTTTAATTTCATGGCTGCAGTCACCATCTGCAGTGATTTTGGAGCCCCAAAAAACCTTTCACTTTCAGTGTTCTGTTTAGATCCCCAAAAAACCACCACGAGGAGCTTTCAAAGTCTGCTCGTATCTCCGGAGGCACTCACCCTTCCCACAAATGACCCCGATTCCTGCAGCCCAGATGAGATAAAGTCTGTCTGGAAGAACGTCTCCAAATTCTTGAAGAACGTCCTCAAATTTCTATCTTCAACCAAGTCATTTCTGAATTCCGTCTTGACTCCAAACAGTCAGTGGAAGAAGTTAACAAAGAACTAGAAATTAACACAACCCTGTAAATCAACTAGAAAAGGGAAAAGTCAAAGTGTTAGTCACTTAGTGATGTCCGACTCTTTGCAACCCCACGGACTGTACCCCGCCAGTCTCCTCTGTCCATGGAATTTCCCAGGTAAGAACACTGGGCTGGGTTGCCATTCCTTTCTCCAGGGGATCTTCCTGACTCGGGGATCGAATCCCGATCTCCTGCATTACGGGCAGATTCTTTCCATCTGAGCCATCAGGGAAGTTCAAGTAAAAAAAATATAACTGAAAAAAAAAATTTAGTGAGAGGGGGTGGTAGCACAAAGGAAAACCAAATTCCTTAAAAGGTCAAGGAGCCAAGATTCACTCGACAGGCTTTACAAGACCTTGTTCGGACCTTGAAAGGTTGTAAACGTTGCCATGGGAACTAGGAGAGCACAGGTGAGAAGACAAGGCTTCCAGTTTGAGGCAGTGCAGTCACTGGGGTGAGAGGACAGAGTCAGGGCTTGTCAACAGGCAACTCCCTTGAAACTGGCAGTAACGCAGGAGTGCCCACAGGGCCAGGAGAGCCCAAAGGCAGGTGTTCTGTGGGGAAGGTGCTGGGGAGGAACTGTCACCACAGCTAACGTGGATGGGAACAAACGCACAGCATGAGAACTACAGAAAGAAGGAATATAAAACAAATGGCTCCGAGGATGATAAGGAGAAAGAGTCAACACCTATAATACTGAAAGACAGAAAGAAAAGTGGGAAGTGAAGAGCAGGTGCCATATGGGTACAGAGTTAAGAGTAAGCAAGTTACTCTCTCTTGGGATTGGAGAGTGAGGCGTTCTGTATAAGTGAAACTCAGCCCCTTAAGCACAAATTTATTACTATCTTTTTCCAAGCGTGCAAGTGCTAAGTTGCTTCAGTAGTGTCTGACTATTTAAGACCCCGTGAACTACTGCCCGTCCATGGGATTCTCCAGGCAAGAATACTGGAGTGGGTAGGCATTTCCTGCTTCGGGGGAGCTTCCTGACCCAGGGATTGAACCCGGGTCTCCTGCCTTGCAGGCAGATTCTTTACCATCTGAGCTACAAGGGAAGCTAGTAAAGAACCGACCTGTGATGCACGAAATGCAAGTTCAATCCCTGGGCAGGAAGATCCCCTGGAAAAGGAAATAGCAACCCACTCCAGGACTCTTACCTGGTAATAACCAGGGCCTGCCAGGCTATACAGTCCATTGGGTCGCAGAGAGTCAGACACGACTTAGCGACTAAACAACCCAAGTTACTTTCTCCTGGACTGGAGCCTTAGGGTTTCTGTGTAACTGAAACTCAGCTCTTTAAGCACAAATTTATTACTATCTTATTTTAAGCCACTTTTATTTTAGACATCTTTCTGAAATGCACCACACGTATTCCTGCCTTTTCAGCAGGGTACATCAAGCCAAAATAAGCCAACTCCGATTTGATCTCTCCTGGACTGAGTGTTATCCTGCTGACCCATTTTTGTCCTTTGATGTGGTATGCTGACATTCTCAGAGCCCACTTATGTGTCAGAGCCTGCTGGCTTATTTTATACCAAACAGACCAAAGCTGTGCTTCTGGAATGCTCTATGTCTGCCTTCAGAAGGCGACTCCCCTTCTCAAGAGCTTCCCCTGGTGACCCCGATCCCCACCCCGTGGGGCCAGGACTGCAGGACCCCACTGCATTCCCAGTCGTCTGGAAGAGGGCAGCCCCCCGACTGGCTGAATGGAGACCAGCCAACTGCCTCTCAGAGGTCTCCCTGCTTCCTTCCAAATGAAGATTCTAGAATCCTGGTATCAGACTAAGAGAAGTGTGTAATAAAATTATCCCTAATGACATGGATTCTTCATGCCATCTATTTAAGAAGCAGTGAAATGAATCACGCCCCTCGCAGCCTTTCTGTTTTCCTACCATACTTTCATCTACCTACTCCACACCAGGCTCCCCTGGCAAGGTCACCAACTCTTATTAGCTTTCCTTTCTGATGTGGAAGCTACAGAAACAATATTTCTTTTCCATGTTGTTCAATAAATACAACATGCCAAGTTCTCTGACAGGAAACGTGTGCACGCACACTCAGTCATGTCCAACACTGCAACCCCATGGACTGTAAGACAAGAATGCTGGAGCAGGCAGCCATGCCCCTCCTCCAGGGAATCTTCCTGATCCAGGAATTGAACCTGAGTCTCTTAAGTCTCCTGCATTGGCAGGTCAGTTCTTTACCACTAGCGCTACCTGGGAAGCTATGACAGGAAGCGTGGGGGGAATAAAAAGAGGACTAGAAAACTGCATATGAGAAGGAAGGAGACATACGGGAAATCTCTACTTTCTATTGACTTTTGCTGCAAATCTAAAATTGCTCTTAAAAAAATAACGCTATAAAAGCACTTGTAAAACATAAATATTTTCCTTAAAAAAAAAAAAATAGAACCTGACCTTAGCGAATTTCGAACTTAAGAGTTCAAATCACCTGGGTACAAAATCACTGTAACCAAGTGTGAAATGGGCTTCCCGGGTAGCGTGAGCAGTAAAGAATCTGCCTGCCAATACAGGAGATGCAAGAGTCTCGGGTTCGATCTCTGGGTTGGGAAGACCCCCGGAGTAGGAAATGGCTAATATACTGGCTCTAGTATTCTTAGCCAGAAAACCCTGTGGACAGAGGAGCCTGGTGGGCCACAGTCCACAGGATCACAAACAGTTGGCCATGACTTACACGTGTCGAGGCCGCAGGAGAGCAGTTCCCCAGGTTGGACTTTGGGGGGCTGGGGAAACAGAGTCCTCCCGATTTAGAAGGTGAAAGCGGGAGGCAGGTCGGGTCGTGAGGCGGGTGTACTGGGAAATGTCACTGGCACGGGCTTCAAAGAAGGAAGAGGCCTAGTCCCAGTGCAAGGTCAGCACAATCAAGGGAAAGAAAGTAGTGTGAGAAAAGGCCCAGAGGGAAAGGATTAACAAAGCCTGGTGTGGGGACTCTCCTGGTGGTCCAGTGGCTAAGATTCCTATTCCCAATGCAGGGGGCCTGGGTTTGATCCCTGGCCAGGGAACTAGGTCTCACATGCCACAGCTAAGAGCCCGTGTAGCCTCTAATAAAGAGAAAAGCCTGGTATGTGTATATAGTTGGAGAAGGATATGGCAATCCACTCCAGTATTCTTGCCTGGAGGATCCCTGGGACAGAGGAGCCTGTCAGGCTACAGTTTACAAGGTTGCAAAGAGTCAGACAGGACTAAAGCTACTTAGCATATACGCATGCCAACAAAGGTCCATCCGGTCTAAAGTTATGGTTTTTCCAGTAGTCATGTGTGAATGTGAGAGTTGGACTATAAAGAAAGCTGCTGCTGCTGCTGCTAAGTTGCTTCAGTCGCGTCCAACTCTGTGCAACCCCACAGACAGCAGCCCACCAGGCTCCGCCGTCTCTGGGATTCTCCAGGCAAGAACACTGGAGTGGGTTGCCATTTCCCTCTCCAATGCATGAAAGTGAAAAGTGAAAGTGAAGTCGCTCAGTCATGTCTGACTCTTAGCAACCCCAAGGACTGCAGCCCACCAGGCTCCTCCATCCATGGGATCCTCCAGGCAAGAGTACTGGAGTGGGTTGCCACTGCCGTCTCCAAAAGAAAGCTGAGTGCCAAAGAATTGATGCTTTTGAACTGTGGTGTTGAAGAAGACTCTTGAGAGTCCCTTGGACAGCAAGGAGATCCAACCAGTCCATCCTAAAGGAAATCAGTCCTGACTATCCATTGGAAGGACTGATGCTGAAGCTGAAACTTCAATACTTTGGCCATCTGATGTGAAGAACTGACTCATCTGAAAAGATCCTAATGCTGGGAAAGATTAAAGGCGGGAGGAGAAGGAGATGACAAAGGATGAGATGGTTGGATGGCATCACTGACTGGCTGGACATGAGCTTGAGCAAACTCCGGGAGTTGGTGATGGACAGGGAAGCCTGGCGTGCTGCAGTCCGTCCATGGGGTCGCAGAGTCGGACATGATTAGCGACTGGACTGAACTGATATATACAGTAGAGAAAACACCACAGAGGTAGGTCAGGATTGGATCAGGGGGCCCAAGGTGCCAGCCAAGAAGTGAGGCCCTGAAGGGAGTAGGTGTCAGCAGACAGTGAGGTTTTCCTACACTCTCTGAACTGAACACAGACTTCATCTTGTTAGAAGGGAGATGCTTAGTTTCCCGTTTTTAATGGAAAAGGAACTTAGAAAGGTGACGTATTAATCTCATCTCTGTTAGTCATCGCTTAGAACCGAGCTCACCATTTAAGTATTACTGTGGAACCCCCAGCAGCGTATGTGTGTGCCATGCTCTCACTCTACAAGTGCAAACGCATGCCAGTGGGAAAGGAAGCATCTAGGCTAGGACACCAGGCAGCATGGTGCACAATCCAATCCATCTCTTTGACAAAAAGAGAATAGGAAAGGTGATATCTGTTCCAGTTCACAAGCTCATACAAAATATGTTGAAAAAAAAAAAGTCTCTCAATTTTCCACTAAAGCCTTTTATTTAAGTAACACTTTCTAGAATCTTAAAAATAGTCATCTTCCCAGTTGAAGAGACGCTACCTTTCTGGCGAGCTCAGAATATGGCTTTCTTTGCCCTCATCCAGATAAATCTCCCTGCCCTGGAGGCTTACTGACAGGACAGGTCATTCTAGCATTATATTCCCTAGGACTCTGTTTTCTGCGCTCATGTTTTCTGCTCAATCAGATGACTAGCTATCTGACTATACCATCTGTATTCATGTTGTGTCCTGAACACAAGTGAACACTGGGCAACAAAAAGTACTCATGAACATATGGGGAAGGATTAACTCCATTAAATTTAAATCTATACCTTCCTTACCCATGGATCAAAAGCACATCTCTGGTGTCTCCTACATTGGCAGGTGGGTTCTTTATCACTAGCGTCACCAGGAAGCCTAATATATATAAGTAGAGAGAGAGAGAGAGCGCCCTTAACGACTCAATTCTGTCATATTGGTCTAAATGTGGAATAAAAGAAAAAAAAAGTGAAAGTGTTACTCGCTTAGTCGCGTCTGATTCTCTGCAACCCCATGGACAGAGGGCAGACTAGCCAGGCTCCTCTGTCCACAGAATTCTCTAGGCAACAATACTGGAGTAGGTAGCCATTCCCCTCCCCAGGGGATCTTCTCAACCCAGGAATTGATCCCAGGTCTCCTGCATTGCAGGCAGATTCTTTAACATCTGAATTAAAAAGTTAGAGTTAGCTCTGGGACAAAAAAGATCTAAACCAGTTCTTAAGAAATAATAGCAACAGTACTGGTCGCAAGGGACATGCAAATCAAAACCACAGTGAGATTCCACCACATACCCACTGCCTGCAAACACCTAATAACCATTTAGGACTATTATGTCCTTCCTTCCACAAGAAGGACTTTCACTAGCTCCATTCTTCATGAAACACATCTAACCTTCTCAACAGACTCTCAGCTTTACCTACTTTGATAGTCATGGATGCCAAGAAATATGTTCTAGTATAAGAAAAAGAGATGGTTGGATGGCATCACCAATTCAATGAACATGAACTTGGGCAAAATCCAGCAGATGGTGAGGGACAGGGAGTCCTGGCGTGCTGCAGTCCTTGGGGTTGCAGAGAATTGGCCATGACTTGGGGACTGAACAACAATAAATATGAAAAAGAACAGCACGCGCTCAAAAACAAATGGCTCACAGTTGGAAAGATGGCAGGAATGATGGGGAGCTTTGGAGACCCCAGGGGTATATGCCCTGATGAAGAAGGGACCACCACTAGCCATCTCCAGTGGATCTTTGCCTTGATGGAGGCCAAAAAATCTTCCGATGTCTCAAGAAGAATGGGAAATCCAGATCATGTGAGGGGGTGAGAAAGACATCTCCTAGAATTTAAAATCTTTGCTCAAAAAATTTTAAACACTGTTAAGTTAAAAACAAAGGGGTTCTTTTTATGGCTGAGTAATATTACTGTATATACACACCACAGCTTTTTATCCATTCATCTGTTGATGGACATCTAGGTTGCTTCCATGTCCCAGCTATTGTAAATAGTGTTGCAATGAATATTGGGGTACATGTATCTCTTTCAATTTTGGTTTTCTCAGGGTACATGTCCAGTAGTGGGATTGTTGAGTCATATGGTAGTTCACTTCTAGTAGAGGTGATGGAATGCCATCTGAGCTATCTCAAATCCTAAATGATGATGCTGTGAAAGTGCTGCACTCAATATGTCAGTAAATTTGGAAAACTCCGCAATGGCCACAGGACTGAAAAAGGTCAGTTTTCACTCCAATCCCAAAGGAAGGCAATGCCAAAGAATGTTCAGACTACCGCACAATCACACTCATTTCAAACGCTAGCAAAGTAATGCTCAAGATTCTCCAAGCCAGGCTTCAACAGTATGTGAACAAAGAACTTCCAGATGTTCAAGCTGGATGTAGAAAAGGCAGAGGAACCAGAGATCAAATTGCCAACATCCGCTGGATCATGGAAAAAGCAAGAGAGTTCCAGAAAAACATCTACTTCTGCTTTATTGACTACGCCAAAGCCTTTTGACTGGGTGCATCACAACAAACTGGAAAATTCTGAAAGAGATGGGAATATCAGACCACCTGACCTGCCTCCTGAGAAACCTGTATGCAGGTCAAGAGGCAATAATTAGGAACTGGACATGGGACAAAGGACTACTTCAAAATTGGGAAAGGACTACGTCAAGGCTGTATATTGTCACCCTGCTTGTTTAACTTTTATGTAAAGTACATCAGCGAAATGCCCAGTTGGATAAGCACAAGCTGGAATCAAGATTTCCGGGAGAAATATCAAGAGCCTCAGATATGCAGATGACACCACCCTTATGGCAGCAAGTGAAGAGGAACTAAAGAGCCTCTTGATGAAGGTGAAAGACTGAAGAACTGAAGGTGAAAGAAGAGAGTGAAAAAGTTGGCTTAAAACTCAACATTCGGAAAACTAAGATTATGGCATCCAGTCCCATCACTTCCCAGATGGGGAAACAATGGAAACAGTGACAGACTTTATTTTCTTGGGCTCCAAAATCCACTGCAGATGGTGACTGCAGTCATGAAACTAAAAGACGCTTGCTCCTTGGAAAAAAAGTTAGGACAAACCTAAGCAGCATATTAAAAAGCAGAGACATTACTTTACCAACAAAGGTCCGTATAGTCACAGCCATGGTTTTTTCAGTAGTCACGTACAGAAGTGAGAGTTGGACCGTAAAGAAGGCTCAAGGCTGGAGAACTGATGCTTTTGAACTGTGGTGTTGGAGAAGACTCTTGAGAACCCAGTGGATGGCAAGGAGATTAAACCAGTCAATCCTAAAGGAAATCAATCCTGAATATTCATTGGAAGGACTGATGGTGAAGCTGAGGCTCCCATCCTTTGGCCACCTGATGCAAAGAGCTGACTCACTGGAAAAGACCCTGATGCCGGGAAAGATTGAAGGCGGGAGGAGAAAGGGACGACAGAGGATGAGATGGTTGGATGGCATCACCGACTCAATGGACATGGGTTTGAGCAAGCTCCGGGAGATGGTGAAGGACAGGGAAGCCTGGCGTGCTGCATTCAATGAAGTCAACAAAGAGTCAGACATGACTGAGCGACTGAGCAACAGCGACAACGTGGTAGTTCTAGTCCTAGTTTTTAGAGCCTGTTATACAGAGTGAAGTAAGTCAGAAAATGAAAAACAAATATTGTATATTAACGCATATATATTTGGAATCTAGAAAGATGGTACTGATGGACCTATTTGCAGGGCAGCAATGAAGACACAGACATGTGGACAGAGGACAGACTTGGGGACACGCTGGGGAAGCAGAGAGTGGGATAAATCGAGACCGTAGCACAGCAATCTATAAATTAACCTATTTAAAATAGATTAGCCAGTGGCAATTTGCTTTTTGAAGCAGGGAGCTCGAATCGGGTACTCTGTGACAACCTAGAGGTGTGGTAGGTGGGAGGAAGGTTTAAGAGGGAGGGGACATGTGTATACTTATGGCTGATTCATGTTGATGTGTGACAGAAACCAACACAATATTGTAAAGCAATTATCCTCCAATTAAAAAATTTTTTAAAAAGGGGGTTCCAGCCTCTGCAAACAGGCCATGAGGTAGCACACGTTAACCCCAATAAGCAATGTCAAATTCAGGTCTTCCTAGGAATGTGTTCCATCGAATACAGGACTTACTGTTTGGTTATAAGAACAACTGCTTTTCTTTAGTTAAATCTTAATAGTTTCACTTGAAGTTGAAAATTTACCAAAGACCAAAGAATTACTGTTAACTTAAATTTAAATGAACTCATAATATTATTGACAGCTGCCATTTCTTGAAACTCCCAACAACTTAACAAATGGGAACGCTGAGGTCCAGAGGAATAAAAAGACTTGCTAAACTATCCTGCTAAACTCTACTGCCAGCTGGGGAACCAGAAGCATAATCTGAACCCAGGTCTTTCTGTGCTGAAAATCCATTCTCTCCACTTCCAGTGGCTACCAGGCCAAGTTACTTTAAGGAATACAAATAACAAACACAAAGCCCTGAGTACTTCCTGCACATGCTGTCAACCATACTTTAAAATTTTTTTTTCATTTTAAAAACTTACTTATTTGTATTTTGGCTGTGCTGGGCCTTCATTGTGGTGCAAGGGCTGAGTTGTCCTGTGGCATGTGGGATCTTAGTCCCCTGACCAGGGATCGAACCCGTGTCTCCTAAATTAGAAGGCAGATTCTTTACCACTGGACCATCAGGGAGGTCCCTCAATCTATAGCATTCCTGATAGCTTTTATCAGTCTCTAAAGAAGCAAAGCCATTGTTTAAACAAGCCCTGAGGACACTGTGCCTAAAATGACCTGCTCCACAGATGAGTGCAGGCCCCTGGAATGGCTCTGTGGAGTCTTGCCCCTCTCGCTTTGTTAGCTTGGGCTCACACACTGTTATCCTAGCAAGTTTTCTGGGTCAGCATGGCCAGGTTCTCACTAGTCTCCAAACAGGGGCTTTTCTGGTGGGCAATGTGGGGTAACAAAAAATGGACTAGACACAAAACCAGAAGACGTGGGTTTCACTGAGCTAAGTCATGCTGGGCATGTGACTTAACCACTCTTGTGCCCCCAATATTCTCATCTGCAAAATGGGTATAATAGCCTGCAGTCTGCAGGGTGACTGTAAGGACCGAATTACCTGCAGAAAAAAATTGTCCAAGACTGCTGGGCATGGGTAAACACTCATCATTCACCCGATCTTTCAGTGTTCAAGACTCAGCAGGGTGTGCAGGCTGATCCTCATCTATTTCAGTGCTTTTCTCCCTCTCCTGTCTCCACCACCTCGTTCCACAAAGCTCCTGCTCTCTGTGAACACCATCCCTCTGCCCATCTGCCAGATGTGAAAGAACCCTGCCTACCTTTCACGACATCAAGGTTCAGTGTTCAGTTTCACGGTGAGAATAATCGTGATGGCCTTTTCTGGACAATATCACTCACCTTCATTAAACACGGAGATCCTGATCTTTCTCTGCTTCCACCCCCTTATTTAAGGGTAGACGTCTGCAAAGGATATACTCCATCAATTCAATCCACTGTCCAATATTTCCATTCCCTCTTACTCACAGACTGGAAACATTCTACATTCAGTTACATGAATCTGAAACGTGCACAGAGTCGGAGACAGGGCTGCCAAGTATGTGGGCGACCCCTGGGCCGCCTGCTCTGGTGCCAGGGCAGACATCAACAATCAATCACACTGTGTGGTCCCCAGCTGATCCCAGACAAGGCTCCCAACCTCTCTCCCAGCTCTCCAGGCAGCCACCATCCATCGGACAGGGCTGCCATTTGGGATGGAATCTACTTGCCAAGGTTAGGAAGCCTTAAATCGAATGAGGACTCTAAAATCACATACCATCTACAGCAAAGGACAGTGCCCATTTGGATCACAGTAAGCACTTCGTAGGCTGTGAATAAACATAGCTTAATGACTCACGCACAGCATGTGATGTCCCTATATGGTGCTCACACATTACAGAACTCTAACTAAGTGATTTGCTTGGGGAATGACCTCAAATAATAATGCTCTTAATTTAAATTTCAGTCAAAAACTGAACTTAAATTTACTAAAAGCTCTCTAAAAATTATACCAGCGTGCACCCTTGGTTTAGTAAAGTCTTATGTACTGAACACAATATTTTTATGACTAAAGGTCTTGTATGATCCAGGGTTATAATTTTTCATGTTTTTATTACTGCTGCTGTTAATGATGATACAATGAAAATAATAGATGACAGGCACTGAATACTTCCTGTGTACCTGGCACTCGATATGGAATAGTTCATTGAAGAAATCTTTGATGCTCACAGCAATCCTATACAGAAGGTACCACTCCAGTCCCATTTTTACAAATGAAGGGGCTCCCTCACCAATGGTAGACTAGGATTTGGACCAAGCCCTGCCTTAACCATGAGACTAAACCAGTGAAGTCAATGTGCTTGCGCTGGTGATGTCTACCCAAGGGTAGATAGTCCAAACAGGCAGAAGTAGGCTCTTGAGTTGGATGTAAACTGACTCCAGAATTAAATAAATCAGCAGATATTCAATGCAAAGATCTACTCTGGCAAATATATTGTTTTGTCATAAAAGGATAAGGACAGTGCAACCCAAACCTCCTGTCAAGGGGGGAATCCAGGCTTATGGAAATGGCCAATTCTTAGGCAAAGGGTCTGTCCTAAGCAACATGATTACTAAAGCAGAGAAGATGGAAGCGTCAGTCTACGCGGGAATGTCACGAATGGAGACACACTCCCATTCCTCGTACAACCCACAGAAGGAAAACAAACTGACTCAAAAGTTACATTGGCTGTGTTGCTTCAAGGGTTTTTCTTTTGCTTTGTTGTCTTGTTTTTCATTTGAACGTGTTCTATTTGAAATCAGAGGCATTCATAAACCGATTTAAATCAGATATAGTCACAAATTGTTTCCCAACTTAATACGCACAACAGGTGGTGTATGTTTTCATTTACTTTTTTCTCTTTTAATTGAAGTATAGTTGATTTACAATGCTGCGTTAGTTTCAGATGTAAAGCACAGTGATTCAGTTGCACATATATACATATATCTCTATTCTTTGTCAGATTCTTTTCCCTTATAGGTTATCACAAGACCCTGATACAGTTCCCTGTGCTACAGAGAACTATGCAAGCTATACACGGCGCTATACAAGCAACCTTCTTGGTTGCTTTGTTTTTAACACTAGATTGGTATGTAGCAACAGCTACTGACTTTAACTCCATGCATTTGCATTTACGGAACACCACTGGACTGACCTGTCAGGCAAGTCACCTCTCACTCTTAGCCTTCCACTGCCAGAGGCACTAGAGCCAAGGTGATGACAAGCCATTTCCAGACATGGGCTACTCATCACGACTAGGAGGTGGAAAATGCACCCTGAAGTAGTAGAACTCTCTGCCCACAGTCAGAGCCAAGCTCCATTTCCGGCTTCAAGAGCCCGGCTATAATGCTGGTATGGAGCCCACAAAGGTCCCACAACAAGGCAGACACACCCCGATGCACACCACTCCTATCCTTCCACTGTCAGGGGTCAGTTCCAGGAAACTCCCTTTGGGGTTTTGCCAGTTACAAAGGAGTCAGGGCCTCTCAGGAATAAATAAGCTGTCAAGGCTAACACAAGGGATCAGATGCAGGAGACCAATGAAACTGCTCCAGTGCCTCCCAGGGGTCATACCAGCCTAAAGGGCCCTGGGGTTACAGGTGGGGGGCCCATCTGCCAGCACCCAGTTCAGCTGTCAGTTTACAGCAAAGCTGTCACAAGTCTGGAAGGGAAACATTCAATGAAGTACTTTTCCTAGGTTGATTTCTCTTTCAGCATTTGAGGGGAAAAAACACACACAATCAAACGTAAGAGAAATAGCAGCACTAACTTTAAATTGCTACAGTCTTGGGACTTCTCTGAGGGTCCAGTGACTAAGAATTCGTGTTTCCACTGTAGGGGAGTGGGTTTGACCCCCCTGGTTGGGGAACTAATATCCCACATGCTGCATGGCCAAAAAAAAGAAAATATTTGCGAAAGTCCCGGTCCTGAGGGACTAGCCTATACTGGCAGAAAAACCCAGATAAGCCTCTGAAGAGGACAGAAGGGAAATCACTGCTTCAAACTAGATGCTTAGCTGCTGCTGCTAAGTCGCTTCAGTCGTGTCCGACTCTGTGCGACCCCATAGGCGGCAGCCCACCAGGCTCCGCCATCCCTGGGATTCTCCAGGCAAGAACACCGGAGTGGGTTGCCATTTCCTTCTCCAATGCATGAAAGTGAAAAGTGAAAGTGAAGTTGCTCAGTCGTATCCAACTCTTCACGACCCCATGGACTGCAGCCTACCAGGCTCCTCCATCCATGGGATTTTCCAGGCAAGAGTACTGGAGTGGGGTGCCATCGCCTGCAGTTATCAATTTCCAATCTCCGACTCCCCCCATCCTTGCCCCCACCCCAGCCATCCCAACCACCAATGGTAAGTACCAAACTTGGCAATGGTAAGTACTGATCCTTATTGGTTTATAAACACCAAACAGAAGAGTTCGATGACTTGTTGTTACAAGAGGACCCCAAAAGCCAAGTGTACATCATCAGAAGCAGAGGATTTCCCTCACAGGTTAACAAGCATTCACCATTTTACAGAAAGAATAAATTTTCAATAAATTTCTAATTTGGAAAGCTACATTCCTTCCCTGCAAAATGCATAAACAAAATAATATAAAGTTGACCACAGAAAAATAACGAATACAGGAATGTGATTTAAATGATAACTTAAGTTTCTAACTAACCCTGCAGCTAAACTAACACCTATTAAAGCAGTCTGTACTGAAAAACAGATGAAACCTAAAAGGGTCTCCTTCTGAGTTTAGAGTTTGGGGGACAAATTTTTAAAAAATTAACATTTGGCAGCTAAACTAATAATTTCTTGATTCCATTTTTTCCAAATCCACATTTCAAAAAAGTGTTTCAAACTTTCACATATAATCATTAAATCATAATAAATTTTTATGTTAAAAGTGGCACAGTGGATAGGAATTAGAAGCCCACACACCTCAATGAAGAGTAGCTCCCACTTACTGCAACTAAAGAGAGCTGTGCAAAAGCAACAAAGACCCAGTGCAGCAAAAAAATAATTTTTTTTTAAAAATGACACATTCACTAAGAATCTTGTTGTTCAGTCACTCAGTTATGTCTGGCTCTTTGCGACCCTATGGATTGCAGCATGCCAGGCTTCCCTGTCCTTCACTATCTCCCAGAGCTTGCTCAAACTCATGTCCATCGACTTGATGATGCCATCCAACCATCTCATCCTCTGTCAAACCCTTCTCTTTCTGTCCTCAGTCTTTCCCAGCATCAGGGTCTTTCCCAATGAGTCGGCTTTTTGCATCAAGTGGCCAAAATACTGGAACTTCTACTTCAGCATCACTCCTTCCAATGAACATATTCAGGGTTGATTTCCTTTAGGACTGAGTGGTTTCAGCTCCTTGCTGTTCAAAGGACTCTCAAGACCCTTCTCCACCACCACAGTTCAAATGCATTAATTCTTTGGTACTCAGCCTTCTTTATGGTCCAACTCACATCTGTATATGACCGCTGGAAAAACCATAGCTTTGACTATACAGACCTTTGTTGGCAAAGTGACATCTCTGCTTTTTAATATGTTGTCTAGGTTTGTCATAGCTAATCTAGATTTTTCGACTCTGTTACCCATTTCTAACTTTACTGACAAAAAAAAGCATGAAATTCATTTCAGAACTTTTTAAACATGAAAAAAACTCTGAGGAAGAAATGTTCTTTAGTGGTAGTATCTCACTGCTTCCTGCAGAACTGTTGGGGTTTGTCTCACAACAGTTATTCTCTGCTGCTGCTGCTGCTAAGTCGCTTCAGTCGCGTCTGACTCTGCGCAACCCCATAGACGGCAGCCCACCAGGCTCCCCCGTCCCTGGGATTCTCCAGGCAAGAATACTGGAGTGGGTTGCCATTTTCTTCTCCAAAGCATGAAAGTGAAAAGTGAAAGGGAAGTCGCTCAATCGTGTCCGACTCTTCGCGACCCCATGGACTGCAGCCTACCAGGCTTCTCCATCCGTGGGATTTTCCAGGCAAGAGTACTGGAGTGGGGTGCCATTGCCTTCTCCATTATTCTCTGGTTTTGATCAAAAAATTGAAAAACACAGAAAAAAGCAAGACAACTAGACTTACATTCCTGCGACATGGAAACCACCTCATACTTTTCTAAACAGCTGTCAAAATTGAGTTTCCTCAAATAGAATGGAATATTTATTTAAAGTGTCCTAATGCAAACAGATTTTTAAAAGTCCCTAATTTCGTAAAGGAGTCCATGCCCTTGATTATATTTACAAATTTAAAATATTACAGAACGGAAAAAAGATGTCAAATTTGGGAAATATTAGCATGAACTAGAAAAACTGAGGTCAGGTCTTCACTTGGGATGATGAAGAATCTCCCTCGCTAGCAATGGACCTTAGTGTATGCAGGGACTAAAATTGCATACCCTGCTGCTGACTCTGGGATTCAGGAAATTTGCCCGTAGTCTTCCCAATTAAAGTGCCATCAATTAGTACTTCTAGTTCAACCCTCAACTCGCATGCTGTTATGGGAACTGGATTGTGTCCCCCGCAAAAGATGCTGAAGTCCTAGCCCATAGTACCTGGGATGTGGTCCTGGAAATAGGACCTCTGCAAATGATCAAGTCAAAATTAGGTAAAAGGGTAGGCTGAAGTTCAATATAAAAAGAGGAAATGTAGACAGAGACATACACACAAAGGGAATGCCATGCGGACATGAAGACAGATATAAGGGATAATCTACACACCAAGGAACACCAAAGACTTCCAGCAAACCATCAGAAGGTAGGCGAGAACCATGGCGCAGTCTCCTTCACAGCCCCTGGAAGGAAGCAATCAGACCAACACCCTGATCTTGACTTTCAGCTTCCAGCACTTTGAGACAAATGTCTGTTGCCTGAGCCCCACAGTTCTTGGTACTTCGGTAATGGCAGCCATAGAAAAACAACACACAAGTCTTCCCAGCCTGACGTTCTCTTTCGACTTTGTCCCTGTGTTAGTCTGTTAGTCGCTCAGTCACGCCCGACTCTTTGTGACCCCATGCACTGCAGCCCACCAGGCTTCTCTGTCCACGGGATTTTCCAGGCAAGGATACTGGAGTGGGTTACCATTTCCTTCTCCAGGGGATCTTCCCGACTCAGGGATCGAACCCGGGTCTCCTGCACTGCAGGCAGATTCTTTACCATCTGAGCTACGAGGGAAGCCTTATTTTTTTTTCTTCTAATATTCTTATATGCTCCCACCAATTCCCTAAGGTCATTCCACACCTCCTGCCACCAAAGCCCTTCGGTAGTATTTCTTGTCGGGTACCAATGGCATTTTGCATGGGGCAGCTCTCTTGGCCGACTGTCCAGGACACTGCAGGATGTCAAGCATCCCTGGCACTTCCATTCCATCAAGGACATGATAGTGCCCACAGTGCAGAAACTCGGCTCCAGAAGCTTTAGAGCCACCTGCCAGCCAGACTCTGACTCAAGGTCCCACCATCAACTGCAAATGATCTCAATCAGGTCAGTTACCTTCAGCCTCTCCACTTATAAGATGGGAATCAACCCTGCCAGGTGGCTCAGGATTGAATCAAAGATCCTAGCAAGTCCAGGCTTACCCTCACCAGCTTTTTCTGGGATTAGAGTCACTTAAGAATTAATGCTCAGCCTGTTTTACATGGTCACATACTGATTTACATTGGAACTCCTTTCGGAGGTTCCCTTCCACAAATAAAGCCTCACAATACATCCTGTGGAGATGGAACAGATCTCGGCATGTTTCAAATAGTTATAAGTCAGGCAGAATAAAATGCCTTTCTAAGCTTAAAAGAGCAAGACAACTCTGAGCACAGTTCCGTTTCCCCTCCACTCCCAACCTCGCTTGAAAACAGCGTTGCAGCTGTGGGCCAAGGTCCACATCTTCCAACTCTGCTTCCCATTTCTCTGTATCTTTTTCTCCCAGTGACTGTCCCCTCAACATCCAGCGATATACTACTGCTGTCTGGCTCATTTCACCTTGTCCCGTGGAAACATCCCCCAGGCCAGCATCAGCTCTGTATTCTCTTCGGTGAAACGGTTTACAGTCCAAGTGTCTGAGCTGTGAGGCTTCAGCACTGATTTATGCTGTGAAGGCAGTCTGTGTCTGTTCTCCTGACCATGGTATACACCTAGCACATATCAGCACCTCACAGAGCCCGGTTGTCGTTCAGTCGCTCAGTCGTGTCTGACTCTGCGACCCCGTGGACTGCAGCACGCCAGGCTTTCCTGTCTTTCACCATCTCCCAGAGTTTGCTCAAACTCATGTCCGTCGAGTCGGTGATGCCATCCAACCATCTCATCCTCTGTCATCACCTTCTCCTCTTGCCTTCAATCTTTCCCAGCATCAGGGTCTTTTCCAACAAGTTGGCTCTTTGCATCAGGTGGCCAGAGTATTGGAGCTTCAGCATCAGTCCTTCCAATGAATATTCAGGGTTGATTTCCTTTAAAATTGACTGATTTGATCTCCTTGCAGTCCAGGGGACTCTCAAGAATTTTCTCCAACACCACAGCTGGAAAGCATCAATTCTTTAGCTCTCAGCCTTCTTTATGGTCCAACTCTCACATCCATACACGACTACTGGAAAAACTATACAGAACTTTGTCGGACAGAGCCTGGTACTCAGTTGGTTTTCAGTGATTAATATATGAATGAGTACATCAAGGCACGAATACACGCAGGGTCGAGTGAACACAGGAATGAACACATTCAGGAGTCAGGTGACCGGGACTCCATTTAACCCCCAGCTCAGCACTGACTGACATAAATGACCTCAGAACAGGTCACTTATTCTCTCAGCTGTATTTTCTTCTCTGTGACATGAGGCGGTTGGACTTCACGAGAAAATCTCTCTTGGTGTTCTGCCAGCCCCACCACCGGAGCCCAAGGACTGTAACGAAGAGTGAAAAGCTTTCCTTCCTTTTGGAGAAATTTCAGTCAGGACAGGCAGGAAGGTAAAGAATCTTCTGAAATCACATCCCGGGGGCCCTCCCCATCAGACCACACCTTCCTCCCTGGGGACAAAGAGTCCAGACAGCACATCAGCTGCAAATTTTGAAGACATCTCTGAGATGCTAAGCACTCTGGACGTTGTTATCACGGGCTTCCCTGGTGGCTCAGGCATAAAGAATCTGCCTGCAATGCACGAGACCCAGGTTCAATCCCAGGGTAGGAAGATCCCCTGGAGAAAGGAATGGCTACCCACTCCAGTATTCTTGCCTGGAGAATCCCATGGACAGAGGAGGCTGGTGGGCCACAGTCCTTGGGGTCACAGAGTCAGACACGACTGAGCAGCTAACACTTCACGGACTCAGAGTTTGCCCTGTCCTCAAGAGAGGTCCACGGGGAACCCTGCAGCCTGCCTCCTCCCATCTAAGGCGCCCCCTTTCCAGCCTGAACAAGGTGGGCTTGGGCACTCTCCCCTCGGTTCCAAATCCAAGTCGGTCCCTCTCTCCGCCATCTGCCTGAGGCTCCCACATGCATATTTTATGACTCCTGGCACATCTCCTCCTTATCTGACATCCTGCAACGCATCCCTCTGCCGCCTATTTCTATCTGTTAAGAATGTTCCCGAAAGAGGCATGTGTCCTTGGGTTGTACTTTATTACTGGTGGTTTCACCTTTCCTATCTTATCTCCGGCGTGATCCCTACCTGAATTCTTTGAGGACACAGAAACCACACCCTCTGCGCTCCTCCAATTCCCGCAAGAATCCTTACACAGCTGGGCAAGCAGCAGACACTTAGAAAATGCTTGCTGACTGAATAAAATAATGAATCTGAAATAACAGGCTGATTTCAATGGTTTTCAATAGAAGAAACATGTATATGTATGGCTGAGTCCCTTTGCCGTCTACCTGAAACTATCACAGCACTGTTAATTGTCTATACTCCAATACAAAATAAAGTTTTTTAAAAAGTCATATTAATAATACATTTCCTGGATAAAGCTATCAAGATCACCCCTGCTGGGTATACAACCAAAATAAATCAAGACGTCTTAAAACAGCCCTTCTATGACTACAGCATTTTCTTAGGACTGAAATAAAATGCCCTTCACTATGATATGAAGGACAGCTGGATAAGAAATCTGATTTTCAGGTAGCCACAGCATAATAATGTGGTATTGCTTTTATTTCTTATAAAAGCAGATTTTACATTGAGCTGAGGAAGAGAAAAGGGCAATCACCTTTTGGTGTTAATTATTACAATTACCACCGTTAGGTGTTGAAGCTGGAGAGTTCAGGGAAATCAGAACAAGATATGAGGGTTTTCCCTAAACAGTTTAAATCTATTGTGCATTGGGGCAGAGCCTCTTTTCTGAAATTCCTGGGACTTATTTAGCCAAGTCTACTTCTAGTCACATTACTTCAGTGTGGTTTAATCAACTTCAGCTAAAACCAAACTGACTTAGGAATCAAAATATTCTTTCTCCCATGCACTTGCTGGTCATGGTTGGCCACTGGATAAAACAGAGCCAATGGTCAGTACATCACTGCTGGAGGGAAAACCCTGCTATGCCCTCACAGTTGAATACAGCATAATGCCATAAGCCCCAGGCAGCCTCTACTGCTCAGTAGCTGAGCTAAACAATTTCATTCTCTTAGAAATCACTATTCTTGCATAGAAGCAGAAACTTATCATTACCAAAAGTATCAATGATATATTAATTACAGAAAAACTGTGCAGGGATACAGGAGATAATATTACAAGTGGAGAGATTCAGTGACTGAGGACTGTCTGAGACCCAAAAAGATCAGGTACATTAAAATAGATAATTAGTGTTCATGGGCTGTACATATGGCACATGATAACAGAGTATGTCTTCCAGCTCAAACCTTATCTTGTTAGAACACAAACTGGGTGGGTCAAGGAGGGAATCCCAGTAAAACACCAAAGGGAAAAAAAATTCACTTTGATACTAGCATGTATATTGCCAATGTGAAAGGAGCTGTTATGAGGATTTATCTGCATTTATCCAACTAATTAAGCCAAAGGACTTTAAAGCTAGAGTGGAATGCTGAGTTTTTCATCACAACTCTTCATTCTAATGATGAGAAACTCAGGCAGAGATGAGGTACTTCAACCAAGCTCATTCTGCTCATCAGAGCCTGCCTGGGTTCTCTCAGGTCTAGCTTCATGTGCAAAACACCCATCATTAAATTTAAAAGTTAAAAAGGCACATAGCAGACAGGCAATAAATATCTGTTAATGGAAATAAGTAAACAGAGATGCAGGGTTTCAGAACTCTCTTAATATACTACCTCCTGAAGGATAAGCCAAATAATGACCTCAGAATTTTGACTCTGACTTGTCAAGGGCTTCCCTGGTGGTGCAGAGGTTAAAAGCGTCTGCCTGCAATGCGGGAGACCTGGGTTCGATCCCTGGGTGATCCCTGGGTCGGGAAGATCCCCTGGAGAAGGAAATGGCAACTCACTCCAGTATTCTTGCCTGGAGAATCCCATGGATGGAGGACCTTGGTGGGCTATAGAGGGCAAAGAGTCGGACACGACTGAGAGACTTCTCTTTGTCCAACATAGATAACATAGGTTTCTTAATACTATAAAGCATCCCTTCCCAGTCAATGAAATACTATTGCAATAGTTATGGAAGCATGCAAGTTGACGGTGAAACCAAGAGCTTTGTAGAACTTTTGAAGGCGTGACTGTGAAAAAAATCTATCCACAAACTCTATGGGTTCCCAAACACATGAAGTGTAGCTTCGGTGGAGCGGTGGAGGGATCTATAAAAGGCAGGTATGACTAAGCAGCCCCAGAGAGCAAGCAACACTGAAACTATCAGGAGTCTGGGGACCAGAACATCCCTGCATATAAAGATAAGCTGGAGTTTCCCACCTCCTGTTACTAATACAAAAGGGGGCCTTTTTTCTACCACAAGTTAATTCTTTTTAAAATAAAAAACTTCAGAGTTATGTTGCAAACGACATTTTCTTCGATTCTCCATCGAACCTGCCTTCTGAAACCAATTTGGGGAAAACCTAGTTGAGTCTCCGGGCAGGCAACCAAGTGGCCGGACTAAATTTGAAACAATCAATACCGCAGTTTTTGATGTATCTAACTCTGTATCTCACTAGAGAGCCCCTGAAATCTACAGTTTAACTCAGCTAAAGGTAACCAAAGCTTAATAATCATGTAAAACATACTGCTACATGTCTTACTCAGTGAGCTATTATTACTGAATTTTTCCTTAAAGTCTGACATCTAGCTATGTAACTTCTCCCTGAAAAAAAAAAAAAGAAAATTCGAGAACATCGGACCAAACAAAATAGCTTAAAATAATTAAACAGATCACAATTTACATACCCCCAAGATGAAACTGAGCACATAGGGGAAGATGAACCAAACACACCATATTTACATATAGATGTAAACATATTTATAGCACCTTAGGCAAAAAATCAAAAAACAACCCTGGCACAACAGGACAAACCTGGTTTACCATTCTCTCTGCGCAGGTATAAAGCTGAAGTAACGTGCTTGGCGGCGGGGCACAGAGGGTGGAGAGCAAGTTCCACTTAAACTTGTTCCATTCAGGAGCTAGGTGAGCAAACCAAGCAGCTTAACAAGCTCCCCTACCAAACGGAACCAGGCTGAAAGTCCCAAAGCGGCCAAGCTCATCAAGGAAAGTGGGACCCCCCGCCCGCCGCCCGAAGCTCTCCGACCACCCCTCTCCAAAATTCCCGAGCCTCCCAACTAGAGCCGGGGGCTTCCCGCCGAATCCACTTCCCGGTCTCCGTCTCGGACCATGCAGGGTGGGCATGTGGGTTGAGGCCGGGGTCCCCCCCCCCAACACACACACACCCCGGCTCCCCGCCCCGTTCATTGTCGTCCGAGGGAGACGGATCACCTGCCGGGCGCGGGCTCCCGCCGCCCGCCGCGCCCAGACGCACAGGGGCGAGCGCCGCCCGCGTCCCGCGGGACCAGCGCCCCCTTTCCCGGCGGGACCCGGCCCCCGCCCGCGGCCGGTCCCCTGCGTGCTTACCGCCACGAAGCCCGAGGAGGAGGCGAGGAACACGCGGATGACCATCCTCTCGCCGGGTCGGGACGGACCTTCTGCGCCCTCCGCGGGCTCCGGGCTGGCGGGGACGCGGAGGCAGAGCTCGGCTGGGAGCCGCCGCCGCCGCCCGACACAGCGCTCGCGTCTGGGGAGTCGGCAGGGACCCGGAGCCCGCCCGGCCGCCCGGTCTGCAGATAAAAGCTCGGCGCTGCCCGACCGCCGGCCGAGGTAGGGAGGCGGGGCCGGGCCGGGGAGGCAGCCGGCTGCGGGGCGTGATGGGAGTTGTAGTCCGGGCCGCTCCTGGAGGGGCCGCCGCCGGGCTCCTTCCCGCCGCCGCGTCCCTGAGCCTGCGTCCCGGCCGCGCGCAGGTGCCGCGAGGGCCACCCGAGGCCGCGGGGAGACGCAACGCCGGGGTGGCGAGGATCCTGGCGAGACGAGGCCGGGGAGAAAAGAAAGCTAGGCGAGGATAGCGTGGTTCGGTGTCCGAGCTGGGATTCTGCGTGTAGTGGTTTACTGCTTTGAAGCATTCCCCACACCCAGAAACGTCAACAGACAACAGCGATGCTTCGGAGACCCATCGTCTCCGGGTCGCGCGTGGGGTGGGCTGGGCGGCTGGGAGGTGGCCGCGGTGGGGACGGCGTCGGGGGCGCGGTGGGGCTGTGCGCTCCTGTTTTCCCAGCGGCTCAGCAGATTGCAGAAGGGTGATTCTTGGGGAATAAATACGAGGTTTTTTGTTTTGTTTTGTGTTTTCGGTAGACGCTGAAAATTAGAAACCCAGGTGAGAGCACAACCGATATTTTATTTTTCTAGCGAAACTGTAATAATTGTTGTAGGGGAAAAAAATCCCAAGCGAAATTAGAAATTTTATTTTTCTAGCGAAAGTGTAATAATTGTTGTAGGAAAAAAAACAATCCCAAGCGAAATTAGAATCCTGCTAATCATAGAGAATCAGGACCCCGCCCGCCCCACCCCGATTCCCTACACAATGGCTTCGGCTCTGTGCACCTAATATTCACAGATTTGAGCCAAATCTGTGCCGTTTTCAGACCTGCTGCACATTCCAGCGCAGCCTCCCAGGAGGATGCTGTTAAAATAAAAAAGCTGTTAGGTAGTTGCTAATAGTTTAGGAATAGTTCTTCAGCAAGTGTTTTCTGTTTCGCAAAAGCGCAAGCCTCTCACAGTTCCTGTAGAATGAACCAGTTTTCTCTGCAGTACTGTATTTACTGTCTTCCTTTCAGCAGGGGAGTTTTAGCAGAGTTCTGGGAACAATGTTAATTAACAGTTCTAGGAAGAAAGATTAGATGATGAGGTCTCTGGCTCTTTGGTAAAATTCTTGCATAAACATTGGACCATTTTGGTTTTGGAGCGTTTGTTTTTTAGAGCGATTTTGATTACTTCACATGTATAACCCTCCCTATTATTTATCAGACGTCATGTCTGTAGTATTCCATTTTTAAATTTATTACGGTAACAGAAAAGACAATCCTAATGGGACTTTATTTCTTCTTACTATTAGACATTTTTAAATGTACATTTTGCTGGCTGTAAATAATCTCTCTCTGCACATGTACTTTAATTTGGCTACCCTAAATGTAGAAATGAATGTTTATATCTTGAAAAATATTTTCTTAAAAGTAGATACCATATTTCCTGTATTGATGCAATTTTATAAAATCTAAATTTCTTCCATTTGGAATTATTCAGCTTTGAGGATATAGTTAAACTCAACAAATGAGAACTCCAAGCCTGTGCTCTGACAGGTACCAGAGTGCATGAAATGCTGAATAAGTCCTTTCCTCAGTCAGCAGAGTGTCTATTGACTGCAAAACAAAAAAGTCGGATACAGAAATAGCAATGAGACAAGACACACTGTACCAATAGAGTTGTGTGGATATAAAGAGAAAAGAGAGGGCAAAGATGGCCTTCTAGAAGAGACTTTAAAGATGAGTAGTATTTCTGCTAGCAGATGGAAGGGATACAGGATGGAATATTGGAGAAGGAAATGGCAACTCCCTCTAGTATTCTTGCTTGGAAAATCCTATGGACTGGGGAGCCTGGCCAACTGCAGTCTATGGGGTCACAAAGAGTGGGAGGCGACTGAGTTCACACATCCAGGATGGAATATGCAGGGTCCATAGGAACAGCAAGAAGTTTGTTTTACTTCAAGAAGAAATGTCAGGGTTCTAATAGGGGACAATGCTGAAAATACAGCTTTGGATGAATGCAGCCAGGGCCTCTCACTAACTTGTCTGCCCAACTCCTTGCCCTTTTCTGAAATCTGTTCTTCTGCTTTGATCTAAGAGATTTGGGGGGTGGGGGTCCCAACACCCTCCTGGTTCATAAAGCAAGACCCAAACTCCTGATACTTACCCTGAGCTGATTAGTCTCAGGGTAAGTATCTGAATCAAGAAAGGCCTGGCCACATCTCCACCCGAAGAATTTAGAATGAGGACTAAGAAAGAGAAAGAACACTTGAACTTTAGCTTGTAACCTGAAAGGTCAGTGCTTTCAGAAGTCATTTTCCAACATGAGCACAAGAGATGCTAAGGACAGTAGTCAGCAGGAAGAGAACAAAGCAGGTGTGTGGAAGATGACAGAGATGTTTCAGTGAGCTCTGATAATGCTTGAGCCCAGGGACCCTAAAACTCTGGCCTGTGTGTCGAATCCAGCTGGGTGTCTATTTTGTAAATAAAGTTTTATTAGAGCACATTACTTTTCCTATTGTCTCTGGCAGAGTGCCAGAAACCAGATAACTTGCAAAGCCTAGTACGTTTACTCCGTAGTCCTTTACAAAGAAAGTTTGCCAGTCTCTTATATTCCTGTATCCGTGTCATAAATCTGATCTGAGTCACCTCAAGTAGGGTTCTGTTTTTTTACAACCCTAGTTGCCTTAACTGAGAAGTTTGTACTTAATTTGTAAGCATTCTGAGGAAGAGAAGCATATGATCAGAACTATACTTTGAGATTATTCTGGTCCCAGCTCGCTCTGTTTTTAAATATCCTTGGTGAAGAAGGTTGTCTCCAAAGCTTGTATGTAGTACAAAGTGTCAGCAGTCCAGCAACCGACAGCAGCCAGGAGGGAGCTGAGACCCAGAGAGTGACAGAGAGAGTAAAAAGCAATCTGGGATATAATTTAAGTGTCCAAGATCAGCCCCAGGGTATCATAGCACAGAGAGGATTTACTGCCGATTTGACAAGGCAGGTCTGCAAATATAGCAGGTGGCTGAAACTTAAAGACAACTCAGAAAATGGAGTAGGCCATTGGACACCACAGAAGGTGCTCCCGCATTGTCTAGGACTTGATGGTTTTTACAGGTCATGATAGACCATCTGGCGAATGTGGGTTTTTTCCTTAGTTTTATTGACATAGGATTGGCATATAACATTCTGTAAGTTTAAGGTGTATAATATCTCTTTTCCTGGCAGCTACACAATCCCGACCAGAATATCCATGCAAAGCACTGAGAGTAAATACTGCTCGTATAGGGAGTCAGGCAGATGACATAAATGACAGAGGTCGGATAGATCCAAGTGGACATATATTCACCATGAGGACCATAGGAAACTAGGCAGCACCGCTCCAAATACAGACTTTTGTCTAAGATATTCTGATCTTTTAATACTGACTTGATTTTCAAAAATCGAGCCAACCAAGCCAAAACCATCTGCAAGTCCAGTACAACCCTAAGGTTCTCCTGGTTTTTCCAGTGTAAAGAAAGAGCCAAGCGTGGGGTTTGGAGCCCAGTAAATCCACAGGAACCACTGGGTATTATAATGGTGGTCTGTTATCATTGCTGACCTTTAGGAGAGCGCTTCCAGCAGGAGAGTGGAAGCAGAAGTTAAATGGCAGAGGCTGGAGCCCTGATGGCTAATGAGGCAGCGATCTGGTCTTTTCTAATTAGAGGATGAGGAGTAACGGGGTGAGTGACGAAGCTTGCAGGGGAGCCAGGGAGCAGAAACACTCTTCATTAAGGTTTCCTTACAGATTAAATGAAGAGCTCTTTGAAACAGTCTGGAGTCCCAACTGTCCAGATTTTATTTTTAGAGTAGAATTGCGTCTGATTGATAATTCTCTGTTGTCAGGGCTACCCTGTTCTTTTTTTTTTTTTTGCACACCGTGTGGCAGGCATGTGGGATCTTAGTTCCCTGACCAAGGATCAAATCTGCGTCCTCCGCATTAGAAGCACAGAGTCTTAACCCCTGGATCACCAGGGAAGTTGAGGATTGCCCTATTTTTAACAGCACTTAATCCAATACTATCTGGCTACCCAAAAATTTCACTTTTCAAGGAAAGTCGGTCATCACACCATGCCTGCCACAATCCGTGCACCACTGCAGGCAGCAGCTGCCGTGAATGCCGAGTGAGTGTATTTGGCTGTTAGTAGGCAATAGATTTGTGGGAGAGGAGGTTATAAGCCAAAGGGCAGGAGCAGGTCAGAGTGGTGAAAGAACTGGCTTGGCCACTGAGTCCGACCAGGATTGGTGTGTCACAGCTATATGACCTTCCTAAGGACCTTCCTAATGCAGGAGACCTGGGTTAGATCCTTGCCTGGAGAATTCCATGGACAGGAAAGCCTGGGGGCTACAGTCCATAGGGTTGCAAAGAGTCAGACATGACCGAGTGACTAATAACTAACTAAGGAAAGTTTATGTAACTTGCCAGTGTCTCCCCTTCTTCATTGTTGTTAGGGGACTTCCTGGAGAAGATTAAGGAAAGTGCTTTTCACACAGTGCCTGGGACATAGTTAGGACTCAGGAAGTATTAGCTGTTATGAATCATGCAAAGTAAATCAAGGAATGGCCTGTATTTACATAAAGCGTGTGAGTCCTATACATATTTCTGTCTTAAGTCTGTGATTTGAACTTGCTAAATAACAAGAATCTGGTTCTTATAAGCCTCTTTGTACAGTGCCATGTTCCATTAAAGTGCTTAACAAAATCTTTTTGATGTTAATGAAGTTTAGAGGCCATGCTTAAGATAAAAGGAATATTAGAGAAATGAAGCAGGCATAGAGTCAAATCAGGCAGCTTGGATTTCATGAGAGAATTCATCCAGTGCTTTTATGTGGCTTCATCAGGCCCATTCTGTCTATTCTTAATAAAGTAAAATCTTAGTTAACAGAGTCATACTGAGCAATCCCTGAATTGGATGAAAGTTTCAGCCCTCATGTTTAGGAACTGGAGGTAAATCATAAAGCGAGGAATTAGGCTTGAAACCAACATTTAGGACATACTCTTTTTTTTAAATTGAAGTACAGTTGATTTACAATGTGCTAGCTTCAGGTGTACAGCACAGTGATTCTGTTATTTATATATCTATATATAACTTTTATACTTATATATATATACACGTGCACATATATTCTTTTTTGGATTCTCTTCTGTTAGAGGCTATTACAAAATATTGAATATAGTTCCCTGTGCTATACAGTAGGTCCTTGTAGATTTATCTGTTTTATAAATATATATATATATATATATATATATATATATATGTAATAGTGGGTATATGTTAATCCCAAACTCCTAATTTAACCTCCCCCACCTCTTTCCCCTTTGGTAACCATAAGTTTGTTTACTATGTCTATGAGTTTCTTTCTGTTTTGTGAAGAAGTTTGTTTGTATGTTTTGGGTTTTTTTTTAGATTCCACATATAAATGATATCATATGATATTGTCTGTCTCTTCTGGCTTACTTCACTTAGAATGATAATCTCTGGGTCCATCCATATTGCTGCAAATGGCATTACTTCATTCTTTTTTATGACTGAGTGATATTCCATCCCATATATATATATTTATGTGTGTGTGTGTGTGTGCCCATATATATATATATATTTATATGTGTGTGTGTGTGTGTGTGCGCACCATTATCTTCTTTATCCATTCATCTGTCAACAGACAGCTAGTTTGCTTCCATGTCCTGGCTGTTATAAATAGTGCTGCTAGAAAAATTAGGGTGCATGTACCTTTTTGAATCATAGTTTTCTCCAAGTATATGCCCAGGAGCTGTATTGCTAGGTCATACAGTAATTCTAGCTTTAGTTTTTTAAGGAACCTCCCCATACTGTTCTTCATGGTGGCCATTCCAATTCACTTTCCCACCAACAGTATTAGAGTGTTCCTTTTCCTCCACACCAGGACTTATTCCTGAATCAGTTAATATTCAACCAAATCAATAGGGTTCCCCAGCCTCTCTAACAGGAGAAAACACTTTCATTTTCCCAATTCCTTATTCCCACTAGAATCTGAAAAAAGTCAGGAGAAGAGAGGCGAATGGCACAAGCCAGCATCCTGGAGCACTACTGGAACTATACCAAGGAAGCTTTAGGTCTGCTGGTGACCACAGGAAGGACTGAAGACCTGCGCGCAATTTGTTTCTTTCAGCTGGAGTCATTCAGTATGTGTCAGATGCTATGCTACCTGCTAAGGATTCAGGAGTAGATCAAACACAGTCCCTACCCTCATGGAGATTATGGCTAATCAGGAAGATGAAAAGTGAACAAGAGTATGCTAGGTACTTGATGAAAAGATGAGCTCGATAAAGGACAAAAATGGTATGAACCTACCAGAAGCAGAAGATACTAAGAAGAGGTGGCAAGAGTACACAGAAGAACTATACAAAAAAGATCTTCACGACCCAAATAATCATGATGATGTGATCACTCATCTAGAGCCAGACATCTTGGAAAGTGAAGTCAAGTGGGCCTTAGAAAGCATCACTACGAACAAAGCTAGTGGAGGTGATGGAATCCCAGTTGAGCTATTTCGAATCCTGAAAGATGATACTGTGAAAGTGCTGCACTCAATATGCCAACAAATTTGGAAAACTCAGCAGTGGCCACAGGACTGGAAAAGGTCAGTTTTCATTCCAATCCCAAAGAAAGGCAATGCCAAAGAATGCTCAAACTACCGCACAATTGCACTCATCTCACGTGCTAGTAAAGTAATGCCCAAAATTCCTCAAGGCAGGCTTCAGCAATACGTGAACCATGAACTCCCTGATGTTCAAGCTGGTTTTAGAAAAAGCAGAGGAACTGGAGATCAAATTGCCAACATCCGATGGATCATGGAAAAAGCAAGAGAGTTCCAGAGAAACATCTATTTCTGCTTTATTGACTATGCCAAAGCCTTTAACTCTGTGGATCACAATAAACTGTGGAAAATTCTGAAAGAGATGGGAATACCAGACCACCTAACCTGCCTCTTGAGAAATCTGTATGCAGGTCAGGAAGCAACAATTAGAACTGAACATGGAACAACAGACTGGTTCCAAATAGGAAAAGGAGTGCGTCAAGGCTGTGTATTGTCACCCTGCTTATTTAACTTCTATGCAGAGTACATCATGAGAAATTCTGGACTGGAAGAAGCACAAGCTGGAATCAAGATTGCCAGGAGAAATATCAATAACCTCAGATATGCAGATGACACCACCCTTATGGCAGAAAGTGAAGAGGAACTCAAAAGCCTCTTGATGAAAGTGAAAGAGGAGAGCGAAAAAGTTGGCTTAAAGCTCAACATTCAGAAAACTAAGATCATGGCATCCGGTCCCATCACTTCATGGGAAATAGATGGGGAAACAGTGGAAACAGTGTCAGACTTTATTTTTGGGGGGCCTCCAAAATCACTGCAGATGGTGACTGCAGCCATGAAATTAAAAGACGCTTACTCCTTGGAAGAAAAGTTATGACCAACCTAGATAGCATATTCAAAAGCGGAGACATTACTTTGCCGACTAAGGTCCGTCTAGTCAAGGCTATGGTTTTTCCTGTGGTCATGTATGGATGTGAGAGTTGAAGTGTGAAGAAGGCTGAGCGCCGAAAAATTGATGCGTTTGAACTGTGGTGTTGAAGAAGACTCTTGAGAGTCCCTTGGACTGCAAGGAGATCCAATCAGTCCATTCTAAAGGAGATCAGCCCTGGGTGTTCTTTGGAAGGAATGATGCTAAAGCTGAAACTCCAGTACTTTGGCCACCTCATGCGAAGAGCTGACTCATTAGAAAAGACTCTGATGCTGGGAGGTATTGGGGGCAGGAGGAGAAGGGGACAACCGAGGATGAGATGGCTGGATGGCATCACTGACTCGATGAACGTGAGTCTGAGTGAACTCCGGGAGATGGTGATGGACAGGGAGGCCTGGCGTGCTGCGATTCATGGGGTGGCAAAGAGTCGGACACGACTGAGCGACTTAACTGAGCTGAACTGATGGAAAGAATCTGTTTACTGTGTTGTTCTGTTTTGTAATCCTACAAGACTCTCCTAATCAACTTTTAAAAACGGTATATGGCTTCCTTGGTGGCTCAGATGGGAAAAAATCTGCCAGCAATGCAGGAGACTTGGGTTAGATTCCTGGGTTGGGAAGAGCCCCTGGAGAAGGAAATGGCTACTCACTCCAGTATTCTTGCCTGGAGAATTCCATGGATAGAGGAGTCTGGCAGGCTATAGTCCGTGGAGTCACAAAGAGTCAGACACCACTGTGTGATTAACACTTTCACTTTCATATAGATACATATATACACACACCCCAACCCCACCACACCCCTCAAGATTACATTCCAGATCAGGAGACAGTATCACCACAACAAAACAAAGGTTAAATTTGATATTGCTTAAGTAATTCTAGGCAGTGCTATTAGAGGAACTCCCAATACACTAGTGTTTTGGTTATTAGCTCGCTACTTTATAAATGAATACCATATGGTAGTAAACAAAAATTTACATGTAAGTTGTTGTTGAATTCTGAAATTATTTTGATTCCTTATGAATACATTGCTAATGAGTTTTCAGTTCATTATAATTTCTCATTATGCTAGGCATAAAGGCCATTTAAAATAATTGCAACAGAACCAGTATAAGAAAATGTTTACATATAGCTATAATTAGAGAAAATGAAAAAGTCAGCTTAAACAAATATAAAGTGGTATTGTAGCAATTGTTGTTTTTTATTATTACTTTCCCTAGGATTCTGAAGGGTCTACTGAATGGAAATGATTAACATTTGTTTATAGTACTTTTAAATACCTTGAGCCATAATGATTTTAAAAAGAACTAAGAGGTCTTTACCTTGAAATGTTGCAACTCTTTGCTGAAAGTAAAATTAAAGAGCAACAAAAAACATAGAGTGCTTTATTAGGTTACCATTTCTTTTCCTCAGTTCTTTGCATCCTTCTAAAGTTAGTTTATTTAGAAGCAATTTAAGTTGCAGGCATCACTCTACCTTGGTCTCCACTGCAATGAGAGCTGTTGGGTTTAAATAGCATCTTTGAGAGGGAAGGCATTCATTTGCATTAAGTGGAATTCCATTTAACAACGAGGTCAGGGAATTAGACTTCCCTGTGAATGCACTCACTGTACTGGGGAGCTCTGATCTGGTCCAGGCATCACTAACTTTATGACAGAATGAAGCCCTTAATAATGTAATGAAGCTCTAGTCCTTCTGGTGTTAATTGCTCTCTGGTTATAAGCCAAACTTAGTTGAAAAATCCATTAAATCCTTCTTGCCCTGAGAACAATGTGGCGGAAATGCCTGATTTTACTTGAACCAAATTTACACTTCCCAGAGCATGTAGCTTTTTATTAAAAAAAATTTTATTGGGGTATAATTGATTTACAAAGTGGTGTTAGTTTCAGGTATACAGCAAAGTGATTCAGTTATACATATACATATATTCTTTCTTTTTGATATTTCTTTTCCTTATAGGTTATTAAAGAATATTGAGTAGAGGCCCTTGTCATATACAGTAGGTCCTTATTATCTATTTTATATATAATAGTGTGTATATGTCAATCTCAAGCTCCTGATTTATCCCCCCGCCACTTTATTCCCCTTTGGTAAGTTTGTTTTTGATATCTGTGAGTCTGTTTATGTTTTGTAGATAATTTCATTTGTATCATTTAAAAATAATTAGATTCCACATGTGAGTGATAAATTTATCTTTCTCTGTCTGACTTGCTTTACTTACAGTTTGATAATCTCTAGATCTATCTGTGTTGCCCCAAATGGCATTATTTTGTTGTTTTATATGGCCAAGTAATCCATTGTATGTATGTACTGTTCTTCTTTATTCATTTCTCTGCTGGTGGACATTTCCTGTCTTGGTTATTGTAAATAGTGTTGCAGTGAACATTGGGGCGCCTGTATCTTTTTGAATTATAGTTTTCTCCAGATATATGCCCAGGAATAAGATTGCTGGATCATATGGTTAACATATAGCTTTTTAAAAATCAATCTGTTTAGTTTAGTTTATTTGTTGAGCACTTGAGCATTGGCTGTCTATTAGCAACTTATCAAACTTCCTCTCCTCAGCAATTTGCATTTCTTTAAATGTTTCATAATTAAAGAAATCATCTCTCAGGATCTGGAAAATATTAATATATTTGTAATTCCTGAGATGCATGTGACTTTGATAACTGTTTAATAGAGAGGATATGATGCAATTTTACTTCCATACCACTGGTATTTTATAAAAATCCTAGTAGACAGCAGGCACTCTACTAGATGCTGGGAATATGAAGATTCCTAAAACAAAGCATGTGTGTTGGGGACAGAAAGAAACAGTTTTAGCACAAACTAAAGTCCTAGATGACTCAGTGGTAAAGAATCCACCTGCTAGTGCAGGATACTCAGGTTTGATCCCTGGGTCATGAAAATCCACTGAAGAAGGAAATGGCAACCCACTCCAGTGTTCTTGCCTGGTAGATCTCATGGACAGAGGAGCCTAGTGGGCTACAGTTCACAGGGTTGTGAAAGAGTTGGATACAAGTTAGCAACTAAACAACAAAGTCCTAGATAGAAGCACAACTGTGAGCATGGGTAAGCATGTGGCTCTGTGTGAACAGTGCAGAGACAAAGACTGTGGGTCCTTGGGAAGAATGTCTGGAGTATGAACTGATGTTTACTTGCAATATGTATCATTACTGTTCTGGTTTTAGTAGAATAAATTTTCAGCAGTTAAAAAGCTCATCAGTATGTAGTGTCCTACAATTTGCTACATTTTGCCTTTGTTCCTCACTTAGGAATAACAACTGTGTATGTGAGGTCAAGGCTGAGGGGAGGAAGTGCTGTTGGAGATGGAATTCTGGGATACTGAATAGCAAACTATCAGCCTAAAATAGAAACAGGCTTCCTATGTCCAAAATCCACTTCTGTTCCCATAACTATAGTTGATATACATGCAGCTGTAGGTCTGGCTAAATGTAACAAATTTCCAGCAGCAATAGTTTACATTTGATGTGAAATATCACATAAGAAGAAGAGGATAGGGAGGTGAATCCAGGTTTATCATAACACCTAGCAGTATCCTCAAAATGCAGAACACATTCCACTTTTCAATCTATCATCCTCAGTGTAGCCATGCTTGTCCTTGGGCTTGTTGCCTCATCGTTGCAGGGTGGCTGCCTGAGCCAAAAGGATGACACTGTCATCGATTATCACCCTAAGGAGGAAGAAGGCAGGCAGAAAAAACGCTTTCTTCTATCACAGAGGGGGGCTTCCCAGGTGGCTCTAGTGGTATAGAACCTGCCTGCCAAAGGAGGAGACCTAAGTGTCGCGGGCTCAGTCCCTGGGTTGGGAAGATCCCCTGGAGGAGGATATGCAACCCATTCCAGTATTTTTGCCTGGAGCATCCCATGTCCAGAGGAGCCTAGCAGCCTATAGTCCATAGGGTCACAAGGAGTCGGACACAACTGAAGTGACTTAGCACGCACACACATCACAGAGGAAAAGCTTTCTCAGAAGCCCTCCAGTGGACGTCTGTCTAAACTTATTTGATCGGAACTGGGTCACATGGCGAACTACAAGGGAGACTAAGAAAGTGTATATCAGGAAGGAGCATGCCAGAGGCAAGGTGAGTGTAGGTCTTTTTCTCCAGGGACTGGGGTGGAGTGTGGGCCTATAGTCAACCTAAACTACTGGGGTTCTGCTAGCGAAGAAGACAGTGGAGGTGGGAGGGGGGCATGACAGCAGTGACTGTCATTTGCTCAGTGTGACCTTGGGTAAGTTAATTAGCATCTTTGCCTCAGTTTCCTCAGTAGTAGAATTGAGGTAATTATAAAGCCTAATTCCTAGGCTTGAGGTAAGGATTAAATGGCATAACCCATGCTAAGTGCTTGAATAAGTACATGGTTCAGTTCAGTTCAGTCGCTCATTTGTGTCTGACTCTTTGCGACCCCATGAATTGCAGCATGCCAGGCCTCCCTGTCCATCACCAACTCACTCGTAAATATTAGCTCCAAAAAAAAAGAGGTGCTGTATTTCCAAAAATGCTCTGTGTACAAGCCAGTTCCTCAGATTCTTTGGATAGCACCATGTGCAGAAGATACCGAACTGGAAAACATGGTTTCCAACCCTCAGAGAATTCTTTCCACCAGAAACATGTCAGTTGGCCAAAAAGTTGGCCCTGTTAGGTTGGCCAAGAAGTTCATTTGTGTTTTTCGGTACATTATTTCAGAAAACCTCAAACTTTCTAGCCAGCCCAATAATTTAGGGCTTTGTGCTCTTGCCTGCAGTGGCCCCCATTTCTCTTCTTTTCTCCCTTCCCTCCCTCTTTCTTCCCTCCTTGCCCTCGCATCTACTCTTGCATCTTTTCCCACTCACGCCCTTTTCTCCCTTCTCTTCCTTTCAGGCCAGGAAGTAATCATTGCTTTGCTCCTGCTCCTGACTGCAAGGCTGAAAAGGATGTTGACCCTCAGCCAGGGCTTCAGATTCCTATGAGACAGGTAGCCTTCAAGGACTAACAGGTGATCTCTTCAGAGCTTGATTAAGTTATTCTGTGAGTGCTAGAGTATCAGTAACTCACAAGCCAGGCGACAGTCACGCAGCCAGCATGGGTGGATCAGATGATAAGCACGCTGCATTGCATTAGTTTCTTTTTGCCATATTACTCAAAGGTCTGAAGAAAATCATTGCAGGGAAAGGCAAAAAGCTTTTAATTTCACCAAAATGGTCTTTCCATCTTTTTTTTTTTTTAATGAGTGGGGCAGAAACGAAACAAATGACTTAAGAAATGAATTTTGAAAGAATATACCTGCAAAAGAATTATCCAGCAAAAAGAAAATAAGAAAATGTGTGTGTTATGAGCTTTGAAGATGAGCACAGAAAAAAAGTCTGCATTAAGAGAACTCACATACTGAATATTTAAAGTTATTCTGAGAAATCCAAGACATGAATTTTGAAGATGAAAGCTCCAACTCCAGTATGCAGTAAAATCTTTCTTCAATCTAATGATGTGTCTTTTGAATGTTAGTAAAATCTTGTGTTCTGTTTTCTTTCTTTTTTTAATTGCCTATAAGTTAGCACAAGAGGAAAATGATTCCAATTTGTACATAGTAAAGAAGGGAGAGGGAAGGGGAAAAAAACAAACAAACATGGAAGTTAATTCCAAGCTGCATTAAATCAGCACCCTCCCCTTGGTCATTAACCCCTAGCTCTCCATGGAAACAGAAAAAACCCCAGGGTGCCTGGGGCTGGATCTGAGGGAAAACAGCCAGGTTAGGTTCCTCATTACCCTTATCTCCACCAAAGGCAATTAATGGGATAAATCTGGGAATTGACTGGACTTGGGTTCCCTGCTTCTGTCCTACTGGAAAGCTTTAGCAGAGGTCAAGACCTCAAATGCCTGTGAGGACCAGAAGAGCAAATAAAGGCAAAAAGAGCCACTAAGTAACAATACAAGCAAAACTTCTTGAGACCAAACAGCAACAAAAGTGTAGGACCACAATAAAGACTGCAGTAACAAAAAACAATGAGGAAGGTAAGTAGGAACTAGATGGATTCTCAGCAGGCATTGTTAATATTGTTAGGAAGAAAACGAGGCACAGCGCAGTAAATGTAGATTGCTTTCTTTTGTGTAAAGTGGAGAGGAAATCACTCATACACATGCAGAGTATCACACCAACAGAAATGAAAGTGTTAGTTACCTGGAGGTAGGGAGGAATGGGGGGGCAGGTGGAGGGGGATATGGATGAAAAAGTTGATTTCTTTAACTGTTGGTTCAGTTCAGTTCAGTCGCTCAGTGGTGTCCAACTCTTTGCTACGCCATGAATCGCAGCACGCCAGGCCTCCCTGTCCATCACCAACTCCCAGAGTTCACTCAGACTCACGTCCATCGAGTCAGTGATGCCATCCAGCCATCCCATCCTCTGTCGTCCCTTCTCCTCCTGCCCTCCAGCATCGGAATCTTTTCCAATGAGTCAACTCTTCTCATGAGGTGGCCAAAGTACTGCAGTTTCAGCTTTAGCATCATTCCTTCCAAAGAAATCCCAGGGCTGATCTCCTTCAGAATGGACTGGTTGGATTCCTTGCAGTCCAAGGGACTCTCAAGAGTCTTCTCCAACACCACAGTTCAAAAGCATCAATTCTTCGGTGCTCAGCTTTCTTCACAGTATATTTTTATGTAATTTTGAATTTGAGCCACAGAAAGGCTCAAATGCATTTTACCTGTTCAAAACTAAAACTTACAAAGAAAATAAAAGCAAACCAAATTTGAAATCAAACCAAAACAAGTTATTCTAACTATTCACCAAGTCCAAGCTCCTTCTGCTCCCTGCACAATAGGCCAGTAAATCTAGGAGATGAGGTGTTGAGGCACGGAATACAACTTTGTTTGGAAAGCTGGCTGACTGATAAGATGGCGGATTAATGTCTCAAAATAACCATCATGTTGGGGCATGGATGCCAGGTTCTTTTATGAATCAGAGATGGAGGAAGGTAAGGAAACAAGGTAAAAAGACCATTTAATTGTTGCAAATAGCTCCTGGAATGGCAAGCTTCAGGCAGGGGGATGCCTTAATTTCTTTCTTCCTGCCATCTGCAGGTTTACAAGGTTATGAACAAAGGCACTTTAGTTTAACAGGCAGAGGAGGGCAAGGTTCCCTAAGGCAAGCCATTATATATGCTCATAATAACAAAAGCAGCAAAACTTAAAGCGAGAGGAGCAGATTTGGCATGGAGTCATAATTAACCCTTCCCGGTTACATACAGATAACATAGTAAACATAGGAAATAGTTCTTTCAAGTGATTTTGGAATACAATACTCTTACTTTCATCCTTTTTCTTTTTTTTGCTATGCTGGTCTTCATTGTTGCGGGCAAGCATTCTCTAGTTTCAGCGAACAGGGACTACTCTTCTTGAGGTGCACAGCCTTCTCATTGTGGTGGCTTCTCTTGGTTTGGAGCCCAGGCTATAGCGTGAGTGGGCTCAGTAGTTGTGGCTCTTGGAATGTGGAATCTTACTGGACCAGGGATTGAACCCATGTCCCCTGCATTGCCAGGTGGATTCTTAACCACTGGACCGCCAGGGAAACCCTTACTATTCATCTTTAATTGAGTATATTTTAAGGACAAAAAGAAATACCCACTTAAAAAAATCTAAACTTCTGCCATTCTACTTTATATCTTTTATAAACTAAAGGAAATTAGTAAATATTTTAATGTCATTAGAAACTGTATACATACACACAGAAACTGATATGAGGGAGGAGGTATGATATAAAATTTTGAAAGTTGAACTCATGATTTAAATACATTTCTTAGCTTTAACCATGAAGAGAGCTTATAGGCAATAACACTCCAATGACAATGAACTCTCCAAGTTCAGAGATTTGGGATTTTAGATACTATTCTCCAGTAAAAGATCTCAAGGCTCCTTATTCTGGACCTGGGGTGTGGAAAATGCAAGGTGAGCCCAAGACATTTTCTTGTGCTAAAAAGCAAGGAAGGGCTCAAAGAATCATGGGGACATCTCAAAGGACACAGGATCCAGCCTAATTGAAGGAGCTCCCTCTGGCCAAATTTGGGGCAGTTTGAACCAGAAATGATTCCAATTGACTATAAAAATTGAATCAATTAAAAGCCACAAGTCCATATCTCTGTTATAGAGAGACAGAAAAAAAAACCCCAATTTTCCAGCATTGAAAGTGACTATGGCTATTTCTTATTCTGAAAGTTAGCAAAGAAAAGGGGGCACTTACCCTGCCTTTCAAAAAGAAACTGTAATTCATTCCCAGTAGGTAAGGAAAAGCTCTCCCCCCCCCCCCCCGCCCCTTTTACAAAGATATGCCTGCAAATAAAGGAAGAAGAAATGAAAATTTAGAAAATCACCATTTTGTAACTATCAGTTAAACAATATATACAATTAAATAACAAAGGGTGTGTTTACTATCAAGAACAGCATGGATGATCCACACTCTGCCAGAGAGATTTTCAAGAGAATCCCACCTTTACAATGGAAAGACCAAGTGATTATATTTAACATCATTTAACATCCTGGCATTGTATCTCCTGACTGAGGTGATGTGAAGTACAATCATCTTTGAAGTATCCCCATCTAACGTGTTTAACATAATTCCAATCCAGTCTTTAGACCTAACCTCCAGTTTATAGGAAAAAACAGGAGGAAAAGTTAAGTAACACCACAAGGAAACAATCAGAGAAATCCAGAATAAGGGTTATTCTACCAAACTTTGACCTGTGCTCTAAAAGTCAATATCATAAAACAAACAGCAGAGTTTGAGGAGCTGTTCTTGTTTACCTTGTTTAGCCAAATACTGTGAGTCAAGCTTGATTGAATATTGGTTCAAAAATGCAAGTAAAATCTACCAATGCAATTGGGCACAAGGAAATTTTAATCTGGACTGTCTGTTAAACTTGGATATAAATAGGAGACTATTGTTAATTTTCTGAGGTGTGATAATGGTGCTTTATGCTTATGTAAGAAAATATCCCTATTCTTAAGGAGATACAGAATGAATATTTAGAGGCAAAATCTTGAGATGTTCACCTGTTACTTTGTTTCAAAAATTCTTATAGATGATAGATTATAGATATATGGTAAGGGAGTTACAGAAGGCGAGGTTTGGAAAAAGAACAAGATCGGCAGTTTACAGGAGCAGATCACCTCTAATGAGACGAGAAGGGGCAGCAGTCAGATTACTGAGCTGCTGCTAGCCCAAGAAAAGAGTAAGTATATGTAGGCATATATGTGGAAAGCTACTGTCTTAAGGGGGCCTGTTCTTCTCCAAGGTTGTTTCGGATTAGTTATCTCTTAAAAGGCTGGGGCTGCTGCTGCTAAGTCACTTCAGTCGTGTCCGACTGTGTGATCCCATAGACGGCAGCCCAGCAGCAAAAGGCTGGGGCAAGGAATTCTGGAGATCAGCCAGAAGCTGGACTGGCTGGGAGCTGGGTGTAATCAACCTTAATGTCCTTTTTTTTTTCCCTTTGGGTGAGAGAGTTCTTTGTTTTGCATAGAATGGTAGGGAAGACCTGGAGGGGAGTTTTAACTCAAGGCTGTTTTGAGCCAAGTCAATGGCAACCCACTCTAGTACTCTAGCCTGGCAAATCCCATGGACGGAGGAGCCTGGTGGGCTGCAGTCCATGGGGTCGCTAGGAGTTGGACAGGACTGAGTGACTTCACTTTCATGCATTGGAGAAGGAAATGGCAACCCACTCCAGTGTTCTTGCCTGGAGAATCCCAGGGATGGGGGAGCCTGGTGGGCTGCCGTCTATGGGGTCGCACAGAGTCGGATACGACTGAAGCGACTTAGCAGCAGCAGCAGCATAGAAGAACCAAACGTGGCAAAATTTTAATAACTGCTGAATCAAGGTTTTGGTATTTTTTTAATATTTATTTAGTTTTCTATTTGACTGCTTCGGGCCTTAGTTGCAGCATGTGAGATCGTCTCTGCAGTGCACGGACTCACTAGCCGTGGAGCATGGGCTCTGGAGTGCTCAGGCTCAGTAGCTGTGGCTTGTGAGCTTTGTTGCCCTGCAGCATGTGTGATCTTAGTTCCCTGACCAAGGATCGAACGGCTGTCCCCTGCATTGCAAGGCAGATTTTTAACTATAGGACCACCAAAGAAGTCCCAAGATTTTGATAGTTTTCATTTATATGAAAATTTATATACAAATTAAACAGAGAGACAATATCTGGCACTTAATAAACAGATGCTCCATGCATTTTCTCTTTGCTTCCCTGGATCACTGAGCAGAGTTTCCCAAAGTGACAGGGGCAGCATGTGAGAGGTGGAAAGGACTATGGAGATCACCTGTCCAACCCCTTGATGTGACTACCAGGAGTCTCTGAGCTCAGAGATCGGTGCACGTTTAGGACCAGCCTCCCTGAGGCTTTGTTGTTCTTCCAGTGAAAGAATGAGCCCTGGAATCAGGAAGAAGAGATTCAAAGCCCCTGTGTGATCTCAGGCAAGTCACTTGATGTCCCTAAGATTTATCTGCCTCCCACGTCCTCCTAACAGGATAATCATCTCATCTCACATAGTCATTAGAGGATGAAGTGAGAAAAATATGCACAGAGCCTCAGGCAGAACTGCCACGGAGCCAAGAATCCCAGGAAGCGCTGGTTCTTATTACTCCTGCCCCCAACTCCTCAGTGCCCTCTCTGTTTCTCCTTCCCTTGGCCTTTCCTGCAGTCAGCCCCTACAGCACCCATCTCTTTGGGCTCTCACGAGCAAGGCCAGGTGCAGGGTCACCGTACAGGTGGGCTTCTGTGTGCTGCTTTGCCTGTGCGTGCCCCCATCTGTGTTGAGGAACTATCTTGAACAGCCCTTAGGGCCTCCTGCCCACAAACCTGGCCAAACAAGGTGGCTCCAGCCCACTTTCTTATAAAACTGACGAAATCAAGGGTGGCTTTAAACAGATTTTATACAAAGAAATGTAAAATATGAAGAAAAATATAAATCCAGGAACCTTTTGAGCGGGGACAGTTTGTTGTGTGCCCCAACAACAGGAGGAGACAGTGGCTTTTTAAAAAAATTATCTTGACTCTTCATGATTGATTTTCAGGTGTATTTTTTAAAAAGCTACTCTTTCCCTTCAGTCATTCATAATTCTAAAGAGTAGAACACAGAGCAGAGAGCATTCGGTTTTCTATTTATTGTAAGAAAACATACATATGTGTACAGTCAGAAATAGCATTGACGTATCTATTTTAAAGTTTATAAAAAATTTATAACGCCAAAGCATGCCAGACTTTTCAAAATGCTCATGGTATTGACTTATGATATCTTATGATATTTACTTTCATATCATTCTCAAGAAATGCTTTGCAAATTCACGTCCTGGTAAGTATGCACTTTGAAGAAATGTGAATGGAACCCTACTGTCTCTTATTTAGCAAGATAACTACCATGTTTGGAAGCATCCCCAATTAAATCCACAAAACAGAAAGACTGTTATCATTGAAGCAAAATTGTTCTGCCACCCAAGACGAACAAAACAGCAAACTTTTTGCTGACAAAGTTAAGTTACTTGCCACCTGATTACAATCACCCAACCCAGACTTGTTTTTTTTAAGACAATGAACCTTGAAGTAAAAATAACCATTCTGTTCCTTTTAGTGGCCAAGTAATATTCCATTGTATATATTAGTATGTACCACATCTTCTTTATCCATATATCTGATATTGAACATTTAGCTTGTTTCCATGCCCTGGCTATTGTAAATAGTGCTGCAGTGAGTGAGATACAGTCATTTGTAGAGATGTGGATGGACCTAGAGGCTGTCGTACAGAGGGAAGTAAATCAGAAAGAGATAAACAAATATCATATATTAACACATATATGTGGAATCTGGAAAAACGGTGCAGATGAACCTCTTTGCAGGGCAGGAATAGAGCCACAGACGTAGAGAGTGGGCATGTGTACACAGTGGGTGAGGGGGAAGGTGGGGCAAATCGGGAGATTAGGGTTGACACATATACACTCTCATGTATAAAACAGATAGCGAATGGGAAGCTGCTGTATAGCGCAGGGAGCTCGGCTCGGTGGTCTGTGATGACCTAGAAGGGTGGATGAGGCTCAAGAGGGAGGGGACAGATGTATGCATATGACTGACTCACTTCGTTGTACAGCAGAAATTAACACAACGTATAAGGCAGTTATACTCCAAAAAAAAAAAATAATAACCACAACTTCTGGAATTTTTAATAAGTATCAGTTACTGCACTTGACATTTTATAAGTATGCTTGCACTCAATCCTCGTGGCAACTCTTTAAGAGAGATGTTCTTCTCCTTTTACAGATGAGGACATGGAGTCTCAGAGAGGTTAAGTGCTTTGTTTCGTAAGCGGCAGAGCCTCATTTGCATCCGGGCCCAGCTGCAAAGCTGGTACTTTTATTCACCGATAAACTACACCAGCTGCAGAGTTATCCTGCCCCGAAGTAGCCTCATGGAGGTCACTGTGGTGATAAGGTCCATTTGACTGGACTCTTAACCGCTGTTTTTTTCTAACCACATCAGTCAGGCAGTATAATCCGGGAGTCAACTCATCACCTAGTTGGTCCATCCTTGTTGGCTTGTCTGAAACTGCAGCTGTGCTTGAGCCCCCCTCTCTCACGCCAGGAGCACGTGATCCCCACTGTGAGGCTCCTAAACCTATGGCATCCGTGGGCCTCATGGCCTCCCAAGCAGAGGCAGCGCCCAGCCAAGCCAAGAATGTCTGAGCACTGGTGCTGAGCCCACCGTCCCCCGGTGACGTTACTGACGAGCCCTCTGAGCTGCCCCTGCCAGTCCCTGTCCAGGCAGTCTTCAGGCTGAGCCCTGAGAGGGGACCAGGAGTGGCTTTCTTGGACTGAAACCAAGGGAATAAACTTCCAGGTCATCTTGGGTCACTTCTGTGGCTGTTTCTGTTTCTGCTCCCAGAGTTCCACCACATCAGGAAGTGACTTCAGCCTGCTCTGCTCTGTGGACTTGCCTGCTATCTGTCACGGGTTATAGCCTAGCCCTTCCTAAAACCCCCTTTCCCTCTCCTGTGACCACTGACCTCCAAGAAACCCATACTTCGTCTCTATCACCAGACCTGAGTCAGGCTTTGTCTCAATATGAATCAGAGGCTTTTGTGTGTGTGTCAAATAGGTGCTTGAAAGCTCCCCTGAACCCTTCCTGGAACTAGTTGGATGAGGAAGTATCTAGTGCATGCAGAGCTCTGTTTTAGTTTCAGGGAGGGACGCTTAAGGGCCCGCAGAGGGCGAGACAAGGCAGATGCCGAGACGGTGTGAGGCCCACTGCAGGTGCTGTAGGAACAAGTGTAGACAAACAGTAGAAGAAGGAAAATCTCTGGGCCTCAGGCATAAAGAAAGATTTCAAAGAGGCCATACCACCTTTCAACATTTTGGAGCCCCAAACGTTGTGTGCCAGGGAACAGAAAGAAATGAAACTTGTATCTCACCTAGCTTATCTCTTGCTGTTCCCACGTATGCATCCTACATTCCAGCCAGGTTAAACTGATTGCTTTACCCACAATGTTGTCCATCATTTTTCACCTCCAACTCATGACTTTTTCTACATGGATCGCCTCCTTCCAATCCACAATCTCCAACTGGCTGAATCTAATTACCTTTCAAGACTCATGTCAGGGGTCGCCTTCTCTGGGATATGCTCTGTGAGGTCCTCCCAGTAAACTCCCACAGCAGCATGTGTCTCTCTTCGTCACTGATGGTTTTTAGCGTGGCTTCTAGAGCCAGGCTATCTGACTGTGAATCCTGGCTCCAACACCTGCCAGCCAAGTTACCTTTACTTATTTAAGACAACTGAATTCGTATCCACGTAGCACTTAGAATAATGCCTGCTCATAAGAAGCACCAAACAAGTGTTAGTTATGATTGTTAACTGCTACCGTTATTGCCACCACCAGCAGCATGGAGTATACCCACCCTGGACTGTAAGTCTCTCTTCCTATCCCCAGATTAGGGTCTTCCTGAGCACAGGATTGTGTATTACATGCCTTGGTATTTTCCACCCTTCATGAATTTCCTGGAACATTAGTAGCATTAAATGCTTGCTGGAATTGAAGGTGGGTGGGTGGAGATGAATCTGGGCAGTTCCATAGGATAAGATCTGAGAACAGTGTCCAGGGACAGTATGGTCTAAGGTGTAGTCTTGTTTCAAATGATGAAGGTAGAATGGCATCATCAGAGTCAAGGGAGCATAGAACTATGAATACTGATGTTAGAGGCATCTGGGTGTGTTTTGAAATCACCAGGGCTGGTAGCAGGAAGTGAAGACAGGAATCCCAAGGGGGAGATCCCTGCAGCAGATGGGAATGTGCCCAAGGGCTGGAAAGATGCTATTGCAGAGGACAAGAGAAGGTATGGCGTAAGGAGAAGGATTGCCTCACCCCCACTACATCCTGAGTGCCCTGGCCACCAGAAGTTTAAAAGCATGGCCCTGGTTGGCTAGCTGCCTGTTCAGAACCTCCCCAAGCCCCCATAGCTTGTGGAGTTTGTACGTGTGAGAACGTATTTGTGAGACACACAAAGCTTCGTGCTGACCTCTGCTACCTACTCCCTCACCTCGCCAATCTCCCCTACATCCTGTCTCAGCCCTCTTGGCCTCAGAACTCGTTATTCTCTGTATCTATTGGCTATTTGACCTTGGACAAGTCACTTCATTTTTCTGGGCTTTTGATTCTTTTTTTCTCCACACAACATGGAGAAGTTGAACTGTGATCTCTACCAGTATTTTTAAAACTGCACATCGTGACCCATTAACCGGTCAAGAAACCAATTTAATAGGTCAACGAGATGTTAAAATGCGAAATAGAACAAGATGCGTATGTGTGTGTGTGTCCTGAGTCATGTGTAAAAGTGTTTCTTACTATGTGTTACGGTCAGAAAAGATTGAAAGCATGATTCTTTACATCCCTTTCCACTTTGAAATTCGAAACATGTAGTTGTTATGCCCAGAGTCCGAGTCCCCAAAACGGAGAGAATAAGACGTCCACAGCAATGCAAAAGCATAAAAGGGGTTTATTACCAGCTCGAGCCAGGACCCATGTTTCATCCAGCACAGTGGAATCAGACAAAGGCCCAGAGCTCTGAATCACATATACTTTTATACAGAGGGTTCTTTGTTTCTGTAACAGCATAGCTGATTGGTTAAACCCTACACGCGCCGGGACTTTTAAACCTCGCATCCCTATCCGGATTGGCTCAGGTCTGGCACGGGCGGGGGGGCTACAGGGATTTTTTTCTCATTGGTCTAGCTACACTGCCTGCGGGAATTCCCAGAGCCTCAGCTTTTCTCAGGCCTAGCCCACCCCTTAGAGCCTGTCCTGGCTTCGGTTTGGTCCTAACATAGTAGAGTACTTCCAACCTTCCTATGCAACTTTGAGGGTGGAAATGAGAAGAAGAATTTAATTTTTTAAGGAAGAGATGCTCATGGCAACAGTCAGCAGCTTCCGGTTGTGCTGGATGACAAGGCAGTTATCCTCTGCTTCTTCTATTCAGGAAACTGTTGGTGATAATGGGATGGCAGGCACCAGCCTGCTAAGGTAACATAGTATCTAACTCAGAATGTCATGCTGAGGGGTAAGGAGGAAGCCCTCTGACTCCCCTTAGGCCACGGTTCTGAACACAGAGTATCTGCCAAAGGATGAAAGGCGGGAGAAGGGCAGGAAGAGGAGGAGAAAGGGGAGGAGAAACTTCTTTCTCCCATATCATGCTACAGTTAAGTAAGACTTCAAAGGAAATGGCAACCCACTCCAGGATTCTTGCCTGGAAAATTCCATGTATGGAGGAGCCTGGTAGGCTGTAGTTCACGGGGTCACAAAGAGTCGGACACGACTGAGCAGCTTCCCTGGTTCCCTGGTTCCCTCCCTGGTGCATAAAATCCCACCATTACCAAGCTAGTGCTGTGTGGTCATCACTCCTCCTCCTAGAGATGCCTCCCGAGACGGTTCCCTAACTCATAACATGACACACGAGTGTGAGCTCCGCAGAGCCTGGAGTCTTGTTAAGGTCTTGAGTTTGACTCTCACAGGAAAGACAAATTCAGATCCCAGCGCTGACGTTCAAGGTCTGGTCTCCTTTCTCTAAGTATCTTTTGAGCATCTATTAACTGCATAAATCTGTTTTTTCTTTCCTAATATAAAGAGGCTTAATTAGAACTTCTCTGAGGTTCCTTCTGTATATACTACCTTCCAGCACTGAGATTCCCCTCTGCTAGAGGCTTTATACACTTTCTACCGTTTTTTTCCACATGGTAACCCCATGACAGACATATTTCCTTAATTTTTGAAAACTTTTGCGTATTTATTTTTTATTTTTTTGGCTGTGCCATGTCTCTGTTGTTGCCCAGGCTTTTCTGTAGTTGTGGCAGGTAGAGGCTACTCTCAGATCTCGGCGGGTGCATGGGCTTCTCATCATGGTAGCCCCTCTTGTTGGGAAGAAGGGGCTCTAGGAGGCGGGTGCACGGGCTTCTCGTCGTGGTAGCCCCTCCTGTTGGGAAGCAGGGGCTCTAGGACATACGGGCTCAGTAGTTGTGGTCTGAGGGCGCTAGAGCACAGACTCAGCAGTTGTGGCCCTGGCGCTTAGTTGCTCTGCGGCACGTGGGATCTGCCCGAACCAGGGATCAAACCCATGTCCCCTGAATTGGCAGGTGGATTCTTTACCACTAAGCCATCAGGAAAGCCCAGCAGAGGTGTTTTTATGCCGAGTTTTTGGATGTGGTGTGAAGAGTTGAGTGATAGGCCTCAGGTCACATGACTTTAAATCCACTCGGGTCTCTGCCTCCAAAGCTTTTGCTCTTCCCCTAATACTTGTGGTATCTGAACACCAGTCCCCTCAGGCCTGCTTGGAGGTCAACATCCCGGCCCCATCCAGGCTTGTTGACTCAGAACCCAGCAAGGTGGTTAGCTTCCGGGGCCATTCTGGTTTAGTCTCCATGTTTGAGGACCATCAGTTCAGTTCAGTCGCTCAGTCATGTCTGAGTCTTGCAATCCCGTGGACTGCAGCATGCCAGGCCTCCCTGTCCATTACCGGCTCCCAGAGCTTACTCAAACTCATATCCATCACGTTGGTGATGCCACCCAACCATCTCATTCTCTGTCTTCCATTCTCCTCCCGTCTTCCATCTTTCCCAGCATCAGGGTCTTTTCAACTGAGTCAGTTCTTCACATCAGGTGGCCAAAGTATTGGAGCTTCAGCTTCAGCATCAGTCCTTCCAATGAATATTCAGGACTGATTTCCTTTAGGATGAACTGGTTGGATCTCCTTGCAGTCCAAGGGACTCCCAAGAGTCTTCTCCAACACCACAGTTCAAAAGCATCAATTCTTCGGCACTCAGCTTTCTTTATAGTCCATCTCTCACATCCATACATGACCACTGAAAAAACCATAGCTTTGACTAGACGGACCTTTATCGGTAAAGTAATGTCTCTGCTTTTTAGTATGCTGTCTAGGTTGGTCATAGCTTTTCTTCCAAGGATCATATCATTAAACAAAAATGTACAGAAGCCTACAACAACAACAAAAAGTCTGCTACACTTTAGTCCAGATGAGCTGATGAAAGGGCTTTCCTGAGAGACCACAGCACCTGGCACGTGCAGCACACTTTCTAAAGGCCAGGTGCTATGCTGGGTTCTTTATGTGGGCCCGTTTCACTGCAGTCAGGTTACAAAGTGAATGACTCCACATCTCCATGCTATAAGTGACAAGTCTGAGGTTGAGGAGCTTACTGAGGTCATGCGGCCGGTAAGCAGCAAAGCCTTGAACTAAGCAGTGTGATTCCACTGTCCCCACCAGCAACAACCTGTTCCTCGGGCAAGAAAAGAAGCCAAATAGCACAAGAGACGGAGAAGGCGATGGCACCCCACTCCAGTACTCTTGCCTGCAAAATCTCATGGGCGGAGGAGCCTGGTAGGCTGCAGGCAAAGAGTCAGACACAACTGAGCGACTTCACTTTCACTTTTCACTTTCATGCATTGGACAAGGAAATGGCAACCACTCTAGTGTTCTTGCCTGGAGAATCCCAGGGACGGGGGAGCCTGGTGGACTGTCGTCTATGGGGTCGCACAGAGTCGGACACGACCAAAACGACTTAGCATGCATGCATGCATTGAGGAAGGAAATGGCAACCCACTCCAGTGTTCTTGCCTGGAGAATCCCAGGGACGGGGGAAAGCCTGGTGGACTGTTGCCTATGGGGTCGCACAGAGTCGGACACAACTGAAACGACTTAGCAGTAGCAGCAGCAGTAACACAAGAGAACAAGGAAGAAGGAAGACAGGACAAAGAGCAAGAAATGAGTCTGAGAAGGAAGCCCGGGGCTACTGACTACAAATATCCTTTTATCTTAGTGTTTTCTATCAAGAGCCTTCTTGAGAGAGTTCAAAGAACCAGACACGTTTATGTAATGTTTATTATGAAGCAAAATGAAGAACACAACATTTCCATTTCCAGTTTCTGGTTAAAAGAAGTGCCTCTGTCATCAAAGAAGAATTCAGAACTCATAGAGTATGAAGATGGGGCCTGAAACAAGCTCTGCATCACTGTGGAAGCAACCCAGACTTTTATGGAACCTCTGCAAGACGACAGGCAATGATCTGGGCCCTTCACCACACCCACTTGCTCTAGTCTTCTGCTTTGGTTTTTCTTTTGTCTGCACTGGGTCTTCGTTGCAGCGTGTGGACTTTCTCCAGGTGAGGGACATGGGCTTAGTTGCTCCGTGGCGTGTAGGATCTTAATTCCCGGACCAAGGATCGGACTCACATCTCATGCATTGGAAGATGGATTCTTAACCACTGTAAGAAGTGTCACCAAACCCAGTCTGTATGTACAGTGAGGCCAAACAAACTGAAATGTCAGAGTCTGGAGCAAAGGAAGGTTTGTTACAGGTCCCTGCAAGGAGATGGGTGGCTCATGCCGCCCGAACTCCGAACTTTCCAAAGGGTTTCAGCAAAGCACTTTTGAAGGCAAGGTGAGGGAAGGGCATGGTTTGTTGATGTCCGACTCCTTTGTTGTTGCAGCTGTCCATGTAGGTCAGTTCAGGGTGTTTCTGTAAATTTCCAACAAAAGAAATGTTTTTCTCCATTCTGTAACTTTTTATTTCTATGTGACTGGAAAACTGTTATCTTCTTAAAGATCAGAGCCTTAAGAATAGGCTATCCTGTGTGTTTCAGCCTATAGGTAACATTCTTTTACGAAAGGTACGGTCAGCAAGACTCAGCACAGGTAACAGAGAACAAAGCTTAGAGCAAAATAAAGCAGTTCTCTTATGGAGTCGGGTCTGTTCTTCCCTATGCCAGAAGCACATAGCAACACCTACTTCATACAGTTGCTAAAAGTATCAAACCCCACTGACTATCTGGACCTGCCTTGTGAACCATGAGACACTTGACATATGTTCAAGGATATGAATATCACGAAGGAGTTTCTTTATCATTCTCTATTTGCCGAGTACCCGGGGTTCACTCAGCGTTGACTAAACATGGGTAGAGAAACTAATTCATGGTGGCAAAGCCATGGAGACCAGGTGTGAAATAGCCAGAGACGGGAGATCAGCACCTCCCTTTGTGCATGGTTCTTTGTCAGTTCCATCAGTGTCTTCTCAGTATTGCAGATCAGGACACATATAGGGTTCATACAGACATATATGAAGACCCCTAGAGGGTTCTAAGTAAGTAAAGTCGTTCAGTCGTGTCCGACTCTTTGCGACCCCATGAACTGTAGCCCACCAGGCTCTTCCCTCCATGGGATTCTCCAGGCAAGAGTACTGGAGTGGGTTGCCATTGCCTTCTCCAGGGGATCTTCCTGACCCAGGGATTGAACCCGGGTCTCCTGCATTCCAGGCAGACGCTTTAACCTCTGAGCCACCAGGGAAGCCCTAGAGGGTTAGCGAGGTTAAATAAACTGCTAGAGCTTGTAAGTCTTTGAAAAGGCAAAAACAAAAAGCAGTAAAGCACTGGAGCGCTGGCTCCAGGTGAATGTGACTTGGTTTTGTTTTGTTTTGTTCAGTAAAATACAAAAGATAGGGGAGAATCTCATTTATTATTACTTCTGGTCAGTGAAAATCACAGGACTCTCAAAATTAAAATTCAGGACGGTTTGAGAATGGAAAGTCACTTGGTCTGTTTGTACTGCTGTAACAAAATCCCATAGCCTGGGTAACTTAGAAACAACAGAAATTTCTTTCTCTCAGTGCTAGAGGCTGTGAGTCTGAGATCAGGTGCCAGCAAGGTCAGGTGAGGACCCTCTTCTGGGCCACAGACATCCCACTGTATCCACACGTGGTGGAAGGGGCTAGGGAGCTCTGGGATGGGGATGGGGCGTCTCTTTTATGGGAGCACTGATCCTGTCTATGGCCTCTCTTCCTGTCCTTAAAAGGGCATTAGTCCCATAAGGAGAGCCCCAACTCACCACCCACATGTTTGCTAAGTCACTTCAGTCATGTCTGACTCTTTGGAACTCTATGGACCGTAACCCAGCAGGCTCCTCCGTCCATGGGATTCTCCAGGCAAGAAGCCTGGAGTGGGTGGCCATGTCCTCCTCCAGGGGATCTTTCCAACTCAGGGATCAAACCCGTGTCTCTTATGCCTCCTGCACTGGCAGGTGGGTTCTTTACCACTAGTGCCACCTGGGAAGCCTAATTACTGTCCTCTGATGTCCTCCAGGGCTCTGCCTCTCCCTCAAACCTTGTCTCCTTTGTGTTTGGCTTTTGAAAAACAAACCCTGGACTTTGTGTTTCCCATCTCACCCAGTGTCACGGAAAAGTGGGCAGAAGAAGAGAACAGAGAATGTTTGTGGAAAAAAAAAAAACAAAAAACTGAGTGAACAGCACAGACTGCCACCCACCACGGTGGCCTGAGAGTCATGCATGGAGCGGCTTTCTGGGCCCTGAGGCCGCGCACGTGGCTTCTCCTTTCTCACTGCCCTGGTTTGGGACTGGGGCCAGATGCCCAGGTTCCAGCTGCCCTGTCTCACATCAGGTTATGCTCCAAACCCATCTTCCTGAGGGAAGGTGCAATGACATCATGAAACGACTCAGGTCAAAATAACTTGCTTTCCAGGAGTCACTGAAGTAGAATGATCTACAGCTGGCGATGCCAAGGTTCGTGCAAATATTGTTTCTGAAGTTTACACGAAAGCTTCGTGTCTAAAATAGGGCTTCCCTGATAGCTCAGTTGGTAAAGAATCTGCCCGCCATGCGGGAGACCTGGGTTTGATCCCTGGGTTGGGAAGATCCCCTGGAGAAGGGAAAAGCTACCCACTCCAGTGTTCTGGCCTGGAGAGTTCCATGGACTGTATAGACCATGGGGTCACAAAGTGTCGGGCACGACTGAGTGCCTTTCACTTTCACTTTATCTCTAGAATACAAATACTGTCAGGTGGTTAGAAAAAATTATATAACTTCTTCTCAACATTATTTCCCTCCACTATCCCCAGAAACCATGGATTATAATTCAATATACTATAAACTAAAACTTTATTTTTAAAAAACATACTCTTTTTAAAATAATCAGCTTCACTCACTGCAGGGAATGTGGTGCTTTCTTTCTCTAGGTCCCTGCTTACCTAGTTCAGGCACTTTCGGGACCGAAGGCCTTCCTCTGGCACTTGAACCGCTGGGTTTTAATATAGGTTTTGATGCTGGAATAAGAATGGAAAGAGATGTCCTCGATTCTTTCCTTTTCTGATTCTAAAAGAATACAGTCTGGTTGATCTTTTATTAGCTGTGGGCTAAACAGCGCACTGCTTGGCTTTGGGTTAACAGCCCTGCAGAGGTGTCCCCACACCTGCCTCTCAGATAAAGTGAAAGTGTTAGTCGTTCAGTCGTGTCCAACTCTTTAGGATCCCATGGACTGTGGCCTGCCAGACTCCACTGTCCATGGGATTTTCCAGGCCAGAATACTGGAGTGGGTAGCCATCTCCTCCAAGGGGATCTTCCCGATGTGGGAATCGAACCCCAGTCTCCTGCAGATTCTTTACCAACTGAGCCACTAAAGAAAGTCGCAATAGGTCTGGCCTTTGTCAGCAGAATGCCTTAGATACCCTGGGAAATGCTACTAACAGCAAGGGCTGCAGTCAGATGTCCCGGAGGGCTGGCGCAGGCCCTGAGATGGCCAGGAAGAACACATGCACGTTAGTGGGACTGGCCAGTGCTGGCTGAACCCGTAGAGTCAGTTCTCTATCATTTCCCACATGATAAATAGACAGTTTTTGGTTCTATGCATTTTTGTTGTTTGCTGGAAGATTTCTGTAGCAAATATTTAACATGGAACAAGCTGGGCTTCTCTGAAACCAAATAGGTTTTTGAACTGCTTGTTTCAGTTGCTGTGAACTCAGGAAATGGCTGTTGATTTTATCCCCAGCAGAACTTAATGAGAGAGGAAGTTTGTTGCCATAACATCCAAGCTTCATGTCAAGGTCAAATCAAGATTATATTTTGTATTACTCACTGTTTGGGTTACTTATGTTTTCTGAGCTGGTATTTTAGTAGCCCTGTAACAGGGAGTAGGTGGCACTAACTATCCTTATTGTTGGAACTGGTTAAATTCTGTCACCTACTTATTATCAGATCCTTGATAATTTCCAGATAAGGTGGGGTGAGAGGACCAAAACCACCATAGGGAATGCTGGCCGAAATCATTGCAGGCTGCAGCAGGAAGAATGGAATTTAATAGACTACACTTATTTTCTCCCATGGATGATAAAGTTGTTAAAAAAAAAAACCCAGCCCTGTCTCGCCTAACACCATAGACTTGTAATTATAGCTGGTATTTTTGAGCCACTCCTATGCCAGATTTTTTACATACAGTTAATCCTCACAGAAAACCTTCAAAACAAGCATAATGATCCATATTTTGCAGATGAGGAGACTGAGGTTCTGAGTGGTTAAGTGACCTGTTTTCGGTTACAGAGCTAACAAGTGGCTAATGTAGTAAGAGTCTGGATTTGCCCGACACTGGAGTCCATGACTGACTATTTTTTAAAAAAATTATTTGGCTGCTTTAGATCTTCGTTGCAGCATGTGGGATCTAGTTTCATGACCAAGAATGGAACCCAGGCCTCCTGCATTGAGAGTGCAGAGTCTTAGCCACTGAACACTAGGGAAGTCCCCATGACAGACTAGTTTAAAGTAGAGACTAGACCTACATACCAGAGAAGGCGACGGCACCCGCTCCAGTGCTCTTGCCTGGAAAATCCCATGGATGGAGGAGCCTGGTGGGCTGCAGTCCACGGGGTCACATAAAGTCGGTCACGACTGAGCGACTTCGCAGCAGCGGAGCTACATACTCCAGTCAATCTAAGGCCAGTTAATTTAGCAAGGGCTTCCCAGGTGGTTCTAGGGTAAAGAATCCACCTGGCAATGCAGGAGACATAAGAGACATGGGGTTTGATCCCTGGGTTGGGAAGATCCCCTGGAGGAGGGCATGACAACCCACTCCAGTATTCTTGCCTAGAGAATCCCATGGACAGAGGAGCCTGGTGGGCTATCGTCCACAGGGTCGAAAAGATTTGGACATGACTTGAATGACTAAACACACACACACACACACACACACACACACACACAATTTAGCAAAGCTCTATTAACTAAAAGAGCAGAGGAAAAGTTGTTATTTAATGATGAAAATAGCAACAACTATCGTTTTGGGGGCATGCTGCTGCTGCTGCTAAGTCGCTTCAGTCATGTCTGACTCTGTGCGACCCCATAGATGGCAGCCCACCGGGCTCTGCCGTCCCTGGGATTCTCCAGGCAGGAACACTGGAGTGGGTTGCCATTTCCTTCTCCAATGCATGAAAGTGAAAAGTGAGAGTGAAGTCGCTCAGTCGTGCCTGACTCTTCCCGACCCCATGGACTGCAGCCCACCAGGCTCCTCCGTCCATGGGATTTTCCAGGCATATGTCATGAATATTTCTAGGAACTTCATTCCTTTCTTTCATTCAAATCACAAAACAGCCCTAGGATTATTGTCTGCTTTCGTAGATGACAACAATGATACTCAGAGAGGTTCCCCAGCACCCTTTCACGGACCAGTTTACTAACGATCAGGCCTCATACAGGAAGTTCAAGCTCTGGGTAGATAGGATATAAACTAATAAAATGATAGAATCTGAGAACCAAATGGTATAGTCATGGTGACCTTGTCTAACTCCTCTGTTTCACATATGGGAAAACTTGGGTTTAGATCCTTACTCCCATCACTTGATCTAGTTAGTTACAAATTCAAGACAAGAACGCAGGCTCCATTCAGTGAATTCATTTTGATGTGCATGCCTTCTATGTGCTACGCATGGCCAGGTCTCCCATCTCCCAGATCCAGGACCTTTCTGTCAGACCTTGTGTAGAAGCAGGACATGGGGCCCAACATCGTGAAGCTCACCCCTCCTTCTGCAGGGGAGGATCCTGTGACCTGCCGTAAAGAAACAAGTGATGACAGGGGCTGAGGCAGGACCTGTGTCCAGCCATTCATTCGTCTGCTCCTTAATACTGTCCACCTCTGTTGGGGACCTACTTGTGTACTGGGGACCAGTCCTTTCTTGAACTATGAAGCATGACAGACGTGCACATAACTCCTGGACACTGTCAGACCTTGTGTGGAAGATAGGATGTGTCCAAATTGTATAAGAAGGTTGTGTGTGGCCAAGACATGAACTCCAAGTCATGGGACTGAGACATAATTGGTGAGAAAAATTTTCAACCTGCTGTGAAGCCGGAGAGAAGCTGCAGCATCAAGTATCACTTGATCCTAAGAGTGAATGTCAAAAATACCATTCCCAGTGACATTTTTGGAGTGACTTGTCCTCCACAAAATGAAGTCCAAGCATTTTGACTGGAAGTTCATTGGATGATGTATTTCAATGCAGTTAATAAAGAAAAGCATCTTTTTTTTTTTTTTTTTTTTTTAATAACAGAGGGCCATAGTCATCAAGTTCATGACTTGTGAAATGCTGGGAACATTTTTGAAGGTAAGAGTGGCCCCATCATGGGCTTCCCTGGTGGCTCAGACAGTAAAGAATCTGACAGCAATGCAGGAGACCTGGGTTCGATCCCTGGGTCAGAAAGATCCCCTGGAGAAGGGAATGGAAACCCACTCCAGTATCCTTGCCTGGAGAATTCCATGGACAGAGGAGCCTGGCGGGCTACAGTCCATGGAGTTGCAGAGTCAGACATGACTGAGCAACTAACAGTTTCACTTTCACCAGGCACAAGGCAGGCCAAGGGTGCAGTCTCCTCATTGACCTCAAGTGCAGGAGATCCCCTCTGTCTTTTCAAGCTGAAAGTGTGAACCTTTTGGCTCTAAATATTTGCACATAATTTAAGAAATCTGTATTGAATGAAAAAAATGCATGACTGAGAAAGTCATGAGTAACTATCCAAAGTTAAATAACTAATTATCAGCAAACTTGTATAATAGGGATGAACCTTTGTATTCTACTACAAGTTAATCACTAAAGGAATGTTGCCTGTAAGCTTAGATTATACTTAATGGCCCACCTCTGTGAACCCTGCCTCCCAGGTAACCCTGCCTCCCAGTTCAGTTCAGTTCAGTCGCTCAGTCGTGTCCAACTCTTTGCGACCCCATGAATCGCAGCACGCCAGGCCTCCCTGTCCATCACCATCTCCCGGAGTTCACTCAGACTCACGTCCATCGAGTCAGTGATGCCAACCAGCCATCTCATCCTCGGTCGTTCCCTTCTCCTCCTGCCCCCATCCCTCCCAGCATCAAAGTCTTTTCCAATAAGTCAACTCTTCTCATGAGGTGGCCAAAGTACTGGAGCTTCAGCTTTAGCATCATTCCTTCCAAAGAACACCCAGGGTTGATCTCCTTCAGAATGGACTGGTTGGATCTCCTTGCAGTCCAAGGGACTCTCAGGAGTCTTCTCCAACACCACAGTTCAAAAGCATCAATTCTTCAGTGCTCAGCCTTCTTCACACTTCAACTCTCATATCCATACATGACAACTGGAAAAACCATAGCCTTGACTAGACGGACCTTAGTCGGCAAAGTAATGTCTCTACTTTTGAATATACTATCTAGGTTGGTCATAACTTTTCTTCCAAGGAGTAAGCGTCTTTTAATTTCATGGCTGCAATCACCATCTGCAGTGATTTTGGAGCCCAAAAAAATAAAGTCTGACACTGTTTCTACTGTTTCCCCATCTATTTCCCATGAAGTGATGGGACCAGATGCCATGATCTTCATTTTCTGAATGTTAGGCTTTAAGCCAACTTTTTCGCTCTCCTCTTTCACTTTCATCAAGAGGCTTTTTAGCTCCTCTTCACTTTCTGCCATAAGGGTGGTGTCATCTGCATATCTGAGGTTATTGATATTTCTCCCGGCAATCTTGATTGCAGCTTGTGTTTCTTCCAGTCCAGCGTTTCTCATGATGTACTCTGCATAGAAGTTCAATAAGCAGGGTGACAATATACAGCCTTGACGCACTCATTTTCCTATTTGGAACCAGTCTGTTGTTCCATGTTCAGTTCTAACTGTTGCTTCCTGACCTGCATACAGATTTCTCAAGAGGCAGGTTAGGTGGTCTGGTATTTGCATTTAGAAATGTCATTATGCAATCTGTTATAATTTGAGATATGCTGCCTGAGCTAATGCCTGCCTTTAGCACCAGGCTCCGCCATCCCTGGGATTCTCCAGGTAAGAACACTGGAGTGGGTTGCCATTTCCTTCTCCAATGCATGAAAGTGAAAAGTGAAAATGAAGTCACTCAGTCATGTCCAACTCCTAGCGACCCCATGGACTGCAGCCTACCAGGCTCCTCCATCCATGGGATTTTCTAGGCAAGGGTACTGGAGTAGGTTGCTATTGCCTTCTCTGAGTATTAGGCTAATATACCCTTGTTTAGCTCATAGGAAATATCCTGACCAGGCTTACCTGTGAATGCCTGCAGGAAGGAAGAAATTAACATATCCCTTCTAGAAACTGACCAGAACCAGGAAATGTTTGACTTTACTCCCTCCCTTTTAGTAGAAAACAAGTCTGAATTCTAACTCGGGCAGAATGGTTCTTTGGGACACTAGTCCGTCATCTGCTCAGTCTATCCACTTTGCAGATGAAGTCGCTATCCCTTGACCTGACACACTGATTCACTGGCCTGTCATACTGTAAGCAGTATGAGCTTGAACTTGGTGACGCTTGGACTGGAGGCTTCCATCCAATTTCTCTTTCATTCTACCAGTTAGCTTCTTTGGACTCTTTCAACACTATAAAAACGAGTAGTAATATTATGCCCTCCTTTGCTCCAGAGTAAGAATGTCAGCAGAACGTGTTGCAATCCTTGAGGAAGCAGATGTAAAATTAGAGTTTGGAAAGGCAGGCATTAGCTCAGGCAGCATATCTCAAATTATAACAGGTTGCATACTGACATTTCTAAATTTCTCTAATTTGATGTTGGAAATGTGGCTTACTTGTGCAGAAATGCAGTTCCACTTGCTGGGCCACAGGAGAAATGAGACTTGATTGGCCTGCCTTTTTTGGTTGGATAAATGGATAATAAGATTCTCCCTAGACTTTTCTAACTCTGTGTTCACAAGCATATTTGCTGTGTTAGTGGAAAATAAGATTGTCTTTATAATAAAGGCTACCAGGCTGAGACAAGATTGATTCAGTGTTTGAGAATCCTAACTGCTAATGGAAATACAGCTATATGACTGCTTAGATCAATATATTGGATCAACTGTGAATGAATGAATGGTTAATGATCACCATAGAAAATGCATTGCCCCAACTCTGATGGCTCTGTTGACTTAACCATGCTATGGGGCTGGGGATGGACAGAAACATGAGGAAGGAAAGAAAGACAGGTATCTCCTCTAACTGGAAGAGATCTGTCAGCAGGGCGAGAGCAGGGTTGCAGGTCAGGACTGCGGGCCTGGAACTGCAGGCATATTGTGAAAGCAAAGGCAGTATGGGGTATAGCCATTCTTTGTCTCCTAGTCAAAGTCATCTGGATGTGCCTAAGCAACGACCTTGGGCAAACAAAGACTTTTAAAATAGTACATGCTTCCTGCCCTTTATGTACATTTTCTCCTCATAGAACTTTTATTTTGCAGCCAACACGACCTCATTCCTTTGACTGTCAGCAGAGCAGCTTCAAATACATCCTAATGTCCAATGTCATGAACTAGAAAGGGGCTTATTACACAAGAGACAACTCTATTGCTTACCAGTGAGGAGGCACCTCGAGGGCCAACAGTAAATGTATATTTAGTGTAAATGATCAACCTAAATCTCCACCACTGCATCTTCCAGCCCTGATAAGAAGTTAATGGTTAAGAGTGCTATACCCCGGCCTGCCCAGCAATTTTGCAGGGTGTGGAAGGTTTAATACAAGGCTTGCATTTCAGCGTTCTCTGGGAGGAGTGGACCCAAACTTTGCCAGGCGTGAGACGGTTACCTGGACAACTTAAAATAAATGCATGTTTTCCAATAAATGCATTCCACATCTAAAGCCTCAAAATTGGTGGTAAGGGGAGTGGAGTTGAAACAGAGCAGCTGTAGGGTCAGGGGGCACTCCAGGTGGTTCTGATCTACAGCTAGGGTGGGAAGACGGATTCCGAGGTTGAATTCTGGGGGAAAAAATAAAGATACATAAAATAGATAACCAACAAAGGCCTGCTGTGTAGCACAAGAAACTGTAGTCAATATTTTGTGATAACCTATAATGGAAAAGAATCTGAAAAAGAATATATATCACACTGAATCACTTTGCTATACACCTGAAACTAATACAGCATTGTAAATCGACTATACTTCAATTTTTTTTTTAAAGGACCAAAAGAAGTAAAGTAAAAAGAAAGATTTGGGGGACTTCCTTGGCAGTCCTGTGGTTAAAACTCTACATGCCCGGTGCAAGGAGTACAAGTTCAATCCCTGGTGGCGGAACCAAGATCCCACATGCTGCACCGTACAGCCAAAAAAAAAAAAAAGGAAAGATATTGTAAGTCATAAGATTTCCCCCCTGAATAATAACTGCTGAGACACTTTAAGAATCTTTATAAAATCTATTGTTGTGATGCCCTGTGCAATTATGGTCCTGCCCTCAATTTATACTGGATCTTTTTGGAGGAGGCTTTGGATCCTGTTAAGTCAAACATTTTGAACAGTTACATGTGCCAAGCCCTTTGGGCAACTCAATGGGTCAAACCTATTTACTGTTCACAGGAAGCTGACACTGACTCTAGACCGTGGAAGATGAGACTCTTATACATGACTCATCAGATGATAAGCTGCAGATCGAAAGAGCCAGAGGTACTGAGGAGCTGGTCCTGGCTCTCTTTGATCCTGGTGATGTTGCTCACTGTCCTCCTAGGAGGCCAGTAAGCCGTGCCTCCTTAGTTGTGTATGACTCTTTGTGACCCCATGGACTATAGCCTGCCAGGCTCCTCTGTCCACGGGATTTTTCCAGGCAAGAATACTGGAGTGGCTTGCCTTTTCCTTCTCCTTCACCAGGGGATCGTCCCGATCCAGGGATTGAACTCATGTCTCCTGTGTCTCCTGCTTTGCAAACAGATTCTTTACCCACTGAGCCATCGGGAAAGCTCAGAGGCCAGGGAGGACCCTTTTCCAGTCGCCTGCTACTTTTCTTTCTCATAATGGATGGAATGCTCAGGATGCCGTGTCTGCGTGCTGAGTACAGCTGTCTCAAAAAGGTTAGGACTGAGCTGAATGGAAGCACCTCCCAGCCTCTAAGGAAAGAATTGAAGAAAGGCTGGAATAGCCGGTCTGTCCATAGATGCATGGAAGAAGTGCTCAATGGGACTGTGGGTTTAAAAAAGAGAGATGATGCTAATAAACAGAGAAAGGAATCAGAAGAGCCAGAAATTCTGCCTTCTGCCAGGTACACTGGGAACCCAGCGTGTGCTGTTTGCCCAGCTGTGAGTTCTGAGCCTAAGGATCCAACCCTCAGCTTTCCGTCCTCGGGTCTCTCCGTCAGGTTGCTGGTTTTCTTGTTTATCCATGCTCTGTTGCAAGGCTAGAGGTCTACTGCTGTGGTTTTGAAACTGCACAGAATCAGCTGGGGGGTGGGTGGCTAGGGGGGTGGGCGGGGGGGGTGGCGGGAGGGCAGCACGAAACTGCAGAAAATTTTAAGATCAGCAGAACCAAGCTGTATCATTGGAGACCACAGTGAGTCTGGGAGTAACCCAGGCTTCTATGCAGAAGGGCATGTTTGTGAAACAAGATTATTTACATTCTTTTTTTTTTATTTTCTTTTTTATTTACTTATTTTTAACCATGTTTTAAAAATTGAAGTATAGTTAGTCTACAACGTTGTGTTAATTTTAGGTGTACATCAGAGTGATTCAGGTGTGTGTGTATATATATATATTCTTATTCAGACTTTGTTTTAGAGATGATTGTAAGATATTGAGTATAGTTCCCTGTGCTGTACAGTAGGCCCTTGTTTATTTACATTCTTGTAAAATGAGTGCTGGGGAAACGTGGATGGGATCCTGGAGTAAATTCAGTAGCTAAGTCTCTTTTAAAGATTTGGAGAATTCTAGAGATGTACTACGGAATGGTGCTGGTTATCTCAAAAAAGAAGCAATGTGTGTTTTCCTTTTAAACAACTAGAAAAAAAATATTTATGTTTATCTCAAAACTGGAGCCCAAAGTTTGATTCTGAAAATAATGAACGTCCAAAACATAAATAGTTTTTTTTTTTTTTTTAAAGAACGTGATAGTAGGTAATGCCATTACCTACTATAAACTTAGTAGGTAATGGGATTTCTTATACAGTGCTCACTGTTAGCAGAGCTATATTTTTGGCTACACTGGGTCTTTACTGCTGCGCATGGGCTTTCTCTAGTTGTCAAGAGCGGGGGCTACTCTGGTTGGGTGTGAGGGCTGCTCATTGCGGTGGCTTCTCTTGTTGCAGCTCAGTAGTTGTGGCACATGAAGTTAGTTGTCCCGCGGCATGTGGAATCTTGCCGGATCAGGAATAGAACCCATGTCCCTGCATTGGCGTGTGAATTATGAACCAGCAGGAAGGTCCTAGCAGAACTTTCCATCCAGATTTTAGCGTGTAAGTCAATGACAAAAGACGTTCATTTATGTACTGCTGCTAAGTCACTTCAGTCGTGTCCGACTCTGTGCGATCCCAGAGATGGCAGCTCCCCTGTCCCTGGGGTTCTCCAGGCAAGAACACTGGAGTGCTGATCTGAAAAAGGGACTTTTCCGGAGCTTGAATGGCTCCAAAATATTGCATTTAGTTTAAAAAAAAAAAAGAAGAAGAAGAAGGGAGAAAATGGGTTTCTGATTTCTAAAAAGTCAAAGATCAAATATCCTTGACACAGTAACTTGTGATGTTTTAACCAGAAAGCAAATGACCTCTAAAGGGTCTGCCAGCTAGATACCTAGTATCAGATTGTTTTTCTGATGCACTGATGTCCGTCTCGGTTACAACTGCTCAGCAGCGCTCAGCATGGCAAGGGAAATGCAACGTAAGCCTCACGTGATGGCAGAAAGTCTGAATTCTTCCAGCAAGGGTATCTAATGCTCAACATGAGGAAAGTAAGTTTTCAGAGACCTGAGAGAGGAAAGAAGGTGGCTATACGTGTGTATATGGGCTTCCCTGGTTGTTCAGCAGGAAAGAATCTATCTGCCTGCAATGCAGGAGATGGGAGATGTGAGTTTGATCCATGGCTGGGGAAGATCCCCTGGAAGAGGAAGTGGCAACCCACTTCAGTATTCTTGCCTGAAAAATCTCAGGGACAGAGAAGTCTGGCAGGCTACAGTCCATGGGGTGCAAGAAGTCGGACATGACTGAGTGACTGAGCACAGACAGGTGTGTATGTGGCTAAGAAGAGTTAGGAAAACAAAATATATGGCCCACCAGCTAAAACCTGAAAACGCTGGGACTTCCCTGGTGGTCCAGTGGTTAAGAATCCGCCTTCCAATGCAGGGGACATGGGTTTGATCCCTGGTCAGGTAACTAAGATCTCACGTGCTAGAGCCCCTGCTCTGCAACTAGAGAAAGCCTGCACGCTGCAGTGAAGACCTAGCACGGTCAAAACAAACAAGCAAAACAAACTAAAAATCTTGTGTGAAGGTTGTTCTAAGGCTTCTGGGATGGATCCCCGGAGAGCTAAGTAGGGCAGACCTGCCCTCTCCAAAGGCAAAACGGACACTTTGCAACCCTCACCCAGGATCCACAGGATGCCCCGGGGATTTGTGAGCAGTTCCTCAGCCAGTCTGCCTGCCCGCTCAGCTCACACTTCTGGAAAGGCCCTGCAGCATCCATTTCTCCACTTGGAAAATCAGGTTCAAGGGACCAATTGACTAGTACTCTACAATTTCATGACCTTATTATTTATTTTAAAGGAGAAGCTTCTGGTTTCTTTCCATTGGGGATGAACATGATTAAGTCAGCAATTTGATGTCCAGGAGAAGAAGTAACCAAAATAAAATTTTCCACCAAGATCATATCTCAAGGTGAAATTTGCTTCCTGTCACCAACTCTGTCATCATGCTTTCAGATGCTTGTTTTCATTTCGTGATTGGCTCAGCAGGAATCATCTCTCTTTTGAGTGTGTTTAATCAAACTGACTGTAATCAACCACACGTGTTCATAGTTTTCTTTACGCAACTTGCATTTTGACTCTCCTGGGTGCCAGCAGTCAATGGATGAGAACTCTGCTTGTTCAGCTGCTTGCATTCCCACACCACAGATTTCATCACAGCACTTCATATTTGAATCTGGGTACTCATTGATTCAATTCCCCACATTTAAAAATTCGCTCTGAATATTACAGCTTTACCAAAACATGGAGAATTCAAGGTGGGTTTGGATAATACTCTGTAAAGACACTTATGACCTTAATATTTGTCTAAGTATCAATAATTCCTCATGCCATGTCAAGGGCAGGGAATAAGAAATTAACCTGTAAGAAGAGGGGAACAAGATTATGGAGGTATTCATTCACATGATTAATAGTTCAACAGCTTGTTTTTTGTCTCACGATTCCATGGGTTGCCTGGGTGATTCCACTCATCTCTCCCAGCATCATTCATAGGACTGCATATATGTGACAGATTGGCTGGGGCCTGGGCTCAGTGGGGGCTGTCGGCCAAGGCACATTGATCTTAACCGCAGGTAGCCTCTCCATGTTGCTGCCGTCGTGAGGGGCTCTAGGCAACGTTCTCAGAAGAAAGTTGCTAAGAGTGGGAAAAGAGCTGTAAAATCTTTTTTGTTTGTTTGCTTATACATTTTTTTTTAAGATTTTTTTTTTAATGTGGACCATTTTTAGTCTTTTTGGAGTTCGTTCCAATATCGCTTCTCTTCTACGTTTTGGTTTTTTGGAGAGGCATGCGGGATTTTAGCTCCCTGGCCAGCAATCGAACCTGCGCCCCCTGCACTGGGAGGCCAAGTCTTCAGCACTGGATGGCCAGGGAAGTCCCTATTACATCTTTTAAATGGAGCTCTAAGACCCGTGTCACTGCCGTCACATTTTACTGGTCATAGCAAGTCCTGAAGCCAGCTCAGCTTCGAGAGGAGAGAAAAGAGGCTCTGCCTCTCGGGCAGAGACGTGGCAGGGTCACCTTGAAGAAAGCTTGTGTGATGGGAGACACTGATGCTGGCATTTTGGGAATCTGTCTACTCTACCTGCTAACACAGTTCGCATTCTGGCCACACACCAAATACACTCATCACCACCTTTCTCCATGGCTCATCACTCAGCCATAAAAAAGACTGAATACCTTTTGCAGCAACACAGACAGACCTAGAGATGATCATACAAGTGAAGTAAGTCAGAGAAAGATAGATGTCATATGATAGCACTTACATGTGAAATCTAAAAAAAGATACAAATGAACCTATTTACAAAACAGAAGGAGACTCACAGGCATTAAAAAAACAAACTCTGGTTACCAAAGGGTGGGGAGGGATGACTTAGAAGAAGAAGGGGAGGGAAGCTTCAGAGGGGGTCTAGGAGACCTCGGCCTGGGTCCCCTGGGGCTGCGTGCCCCGTGGCCTCAGCCTGACGTGGACTCGGGTGAGCAGGACCTGGGTGGCTCAGCAGCCCAGGGACACTACCACACGGACTTTTTAGGAAATCACAGCAAATTAGAAAAGGAAAGATATCTCCCACAGTCTATTCCATGAGCAATAACCGCTTTACATTTGGCATATATCCTTTCAGATTTCCTGTATGCATAGTATGTTTATTTGCAAACTTAAAAAATGGATTATAGTAGTCATACTGTTTTATAACCTGTCCTTTTTCATTTAGTATATTGTGTGTGGCCAAAAAGCAGATATACGCTATATAAAATAAACACGTTCCTACTGTTTACTTGTACAGGGAATGATATTCAATATCTTGTTATAAACTCTAATAGGAAAGAATCTGAAAAAGAATATATAGATATAAATATCTGAATTAATATACCAGAAATATCTGAATCTGTATACCAGAAACTGATACACATTGTACATCCACTATACTCCAATAAAAATCAATTAAAAATAGAAGACAAGTGTTCTCCTCCCCATATACTCAACACACAGTAACGACACGAAGACAGGAACGTTGCAGGTACGTAAATGAATACTTACTCTGCCTCTCCTGGGCCCTGAAGAGGGCAGAGAGTAAATGTGGAAAAAGTGGGGGAGTTCTGTCTTCAGGATGAGCGCTTAGAATCGTGCGCAGTCATCTGGTAGTAGCTGTGAAACCACCACGATCTCCTGAGCACTAACTAGGGCCAGGCACTGTTCTGAGCAGTCTCCGCACACCTTCTCATTCAACTTTCTTCACTAACTTGAGAAAAATGGTACCTCTGTGGAAATCGAGGCTCAGTCGTGACAGGTGAGATAACTTACCTAAGCTCTATGGCTAACGTATTTGAAGGTGGGAAAGGTGAAGGTAGCTTTGAACTTTCTGGTTTGGATATTAACCAGAAGAGCAAAAGCAGAACAAGTGATAGGAGATGGAAAAGTTGAATTAATCCTTGGATGTATGAATGTTGAGGTCCCTGCAAGATATCAGTGGGGAAGAGCTGAAGGTTAGAAACACAGACTTAGGAATGATTGGCCTTCATGGGACCCTAACACGAGTCTTCCCAGAAAAGCAGCGTGGGGATGAAGTGGGCAAAAGTCAGCAGCTGCCCAGTTCTTGCTCATCATGGTTGCAAGTTGCTCATCTGTGGCTGGTGTTTCTAATACATCATGTTATGGGCTATGCGTGAGGGGTGGCTAGGTCAGGGCTCAGTTTTCTGCCCGTTGTGATACAACAATTGGGATCTCAGTTCCTGTAAACGTGCACAAGAAAGCTGTTTCTAGTCAGAGATATGAATTTAGAATATTCTCCTCTCTGTGTCCGGGAGAGTGTATTCTTTGCACGCTCCTACATTTGAGGAAAATTGGATTTGGGGTCCATGGAGAGCCTCATTTCCTTGTGGAGAACAGTTCTTGTGTTTTAGTTTACCACTGGTTTATTTGTAAATCAACTGCAATTGAAAACATGTAAATATATCAACTGCTGGGACATCGCCTAATTATAAATTAAATAAGCACAGTAGCCTCTCAAAGACTGGAAAATCGGGAGCACTGCAATACTTCAGAGATCCATGATGCCTTCAGGGGAATTGTGCTTGCCCCCTGGAGTGTTTCGTGTGGAAGTAGACCTAAAAAACAGTTGTGCCATGTTTCGTTTTGATTTAGAATCACCCTTTAAAAAAATAACAGAAAGAACGGGTTTTCACTGTGAAGTCCATTTTCATATTTATCTCGTTACAAGGTTATATAACCCTTTGGTGTGGGGTAGGCAGGAACACAGATGGTACGGTAACCATAGCAACCCCACTTAGGCTTCTTTTCTGCCTGTCAGCTTTTTTCAGCATCATGTTCCTTCTGAAGCAGAGGCTCGCTCTCTCACACGCACTACCACCTTCTCTCCTCTCCTCTGCACCCTCCGCCTCTGACCCTGCTCTCTCCGCAGCCTAAAACAGGATGAGGACATTTTATACCGCTTCCTCTTAGTTTCTCCATCTCTAAATTATTCAAACCTTAAATATGAATCTGAATTATAATGTTTCCATCCTAAGACTGCATTTCTTACTTATCTCTCTTTTACTTAAATAGGAGATAAGGCAAGAAAAGCAATTATAAGAAGAGAAGCTACTGAAATGAAACCATTTTTCTTAACCTTTTGAGTTCGGGCAAAAATCACCCAAGTCCAAATAGGCAAACGTGTCCCCTCAGGACTCTCAGAAGCAGATTCTGTGTCTTCTTTAGGTAAATCTAACTTCCAGCCACCCTTACATTAAAAGTCTCCCTGAACTCTTGATCCATTTTTAGGTATAGTCATTAAAAATTAGATATACTAATTAAAATATATTTAGGTATATTTTTTCATAATTCAAGACATTTTTATTCAACATTGTATATTCTAGAGCACATTTAACAAATGATTATTTTATGTATTTATTCATATCTAGATAGTTTAACAGTTATTCGCAACTTTCATTATTTATTATAATGATTACTAAACATTTGCTTTATTGGCCCCTCTAGAAAACACTGGCAATAACGTCACTCATCTCTATCAACATAATTGAGAACTACCTGGTTTAGGTATATTAATTAAAATATATTTTGGTATATTAATTAAAAATCTGGAGCCTTTCAGCTTGCCCCTCTGTAACATCACTAAGCAGGATTAGTCGACAAGCACAATTTGAGTTTCTGCCTCTCAAAAATGAGGTACTCTGTCAGATTATTTTAGGGTCTTTTCTTCCCTGAACCTTATCTCTGTGCAGAAACTACATTTTACCTCTTACTTGTTTTTTAACTGCCATCCCTCAGGGAGGCTTTCCTGACACATCTTGGCTATTCTTAGTTCCCTGTATACATCTTTCAGTTCAGTTCAGTTCAGTCACTCAGTCGTGTCTGACTCTTTGCAACCCCATGAATCGCAGCATGCCAGGCCGCCCTATCCATCACCAACTCCCAGAGTTCACTCAGACTCACGTCCGAGTCAGTGATGCCAACCAGCCATCTCATCCTCGGTCATCCCCTTCTCCTGCTGCCCCCAATCCCTCCCAGCATCAGAGTCTTTTCCAATGAGTCAACTCTTTGCATGAGGTGGCCAAAGTACTGGAGTTTCAGCTTCAGCATCATTCCTTCCAAAGAACACCCAGGGCTGATCTCCTTCAGAATGGACTGGTTGGATCTCCTTGCAGTCCAAGGGACTCTCAAGAGTCTTCTCCAACACCACAGTTCAAAAGCATCAATTCTTCGGCACTCAGCCTTCTTCACAGTCCAACTCTCACATCCATACATGACCACAGGAAAAACCATAGCCTTGACTAGACGGACCTTAGTCGGCAAAGTAATGTCTCTGCTTTTGAATATACTATCTAGGTTGGTCATGACTTTTCTTCCAAGGAGTAAGCGTCTTTTAATTCATGGCTGCAATCACCATCTGCAGTGATTCTGGAGCCCAAAAAGACAAAGTCTGACACTATTTCCACTGTTTCCCCATCTATTTGCCATGAAGTGATGGGACCAGATGCCATGATCTTCGTTTTCTGAATGTTGAGCTTTAAGCCAACTTTTTCACTCTCCTCTTTCACTTTCATCAAGAAGCTTTTTAGCTCCTCTTCACTTTCTGCCATAAGGGTGGTGTCATCTGCATATCTGAGGTGATTGATACTTCTCCCGGCAATCTTGATTCCAGCTTGTGTTTCTTCCAGTCCAGCGTTTCTCATGATGTACTCTGCATAGAAGTTCAATAAGCAGGGTGACAATATACAGCCTTGACGTACTCCTTTTCTATTTGGAACCAGTCTGTTATTCCATGTCCAGTTCTAACTGTTGCTTCCTGACCTGCATACAGATTTTCAAGAGGCAGGTTAGGTGGTCTGGTATTCCCATCTCTTTCAGAATTTTCCAGTTTATTGTGATCCACACAGTCAAAGGCTTTGGCATAGTCAATAAAGCAGAAATAGATGTTTTTCTGGAACTCTCTTGCTTTTTCCATGATCCGGCGGATGTTGGCAATTTGATCCCTGGTTCCTCTGCCTTTTCTAAAACCAGCTTGAACATCAGGAAGTTCACGGTTCACATACTGCTGAAGCCTGCCTTGAGGAATTTTGAGCATGACTTTGCTAGCATGTGAGATGACTGCAATTGTGCAGTAGTTTGAGCATTCTTTGGCATTGCCTTTCTTTGGGATTGGAATGAAAACTGACCTTTTCCAGTCCTGTGGCCACTGCTGAGTTTTCCAAATTTGCTGGCATATTGAGTGCAGCACTTTCACAGCATCATCTTTCAGGATTTGAAACAGCTCAATAGGAATTCCATCACCTCCACTAGCTTTGTTCATAGTGATGCTTTCCAAGGCCCACTTGACTTCACATTCCAGGATGTCTGGCTCTAGATTAGTGATCACACCATCATGATTATCTGGGTCATGAAGATCTTTTTTGTACAGTTCTTCTGTGTATTCTTGCCACCTCTTCTTAATAGCCTCTGCTTCTGTTAGGTCCAGACCATTTCTGTCCTTTGTCAAGCCCATCTTTGCATGAAATGTTCCCTTGGTATCTCTAATTTTCTTGAAGAGATCTCTAGTCTTTCCCATTCTGTTCTTTTCCTCTATTTCTTTGCATTGATCGCTGAAGAAGGCTTTGTTATCTCTTCTTGCTAGTCTTTATTTTGACTTGCTTGATTATACTTGCTTATTGTCTGTCTCTCCCAATAGGCTCTGTGGTTCTTGAGAGAAGAGGCCATCTTTGAAATGTTTAATAATGTTTTCCTATATCTCATGTAGGAGTTGGCTCATTTTAAGTATTAAATAAATACTTTCCAAATAAATGAATGAATATTTCCTTTTGGGTGAACTCCTTTTAGATTTGGTTGTAAAATGAAACCAAACCTGTTTTTCTAATTTGACATATTGGTATGACTTCCATTTCCCTTTTCCTTTGGCTGCTAGGAAGCTCAAGGTAGGGCTCAATTGGTGTAGCTGTATTTACTTCCTTCTGTATATATTTATTTCCTTTCTTTTTCATGGCTTTTATTTATTTATTATAATTATAGTTGCATAGTAAAAATATATTATTTTTATGTTTTCTATTTTAAGCCACCTCAAAAATCTTCTTGAAGGCAAGTACCATATAATCATAAATAAATAAATAGATAAAAATAGGGGTCTTCAGAGCAAAATGACTTTTCAGGAATTTCACAGAGAGAATATTGCATAGTGTGAATGGTTAGCCCTTAAATGTTGACATGAGCAACTGAATATATTGGTAGAAAATTGAAAAGGCCTTTTTACTCTTAAGCTATGCCAAAGAGTATTGAGTGAGAATAAGTAAACATTTCATTAAAAAAAAAATGATCACTTTTATCTGTGAAAGAGTTGAGTTTTTAAGAATCAAATCCACTTGAATTGCTGAGGCATTACTTTATTACAACTCATTTATATATATATATATATATATATATATTTTTTTTTTTTTTTTTTTTTTTCCTCTCTCTCTCTCTCTTGCAGACCCATTTAAAATTCCTTGGCTGTATGGCCCATTGGGTTCCCTGCCACCTTTTCTTTAGGGAAGAAAACCTTGCTTAAAGTCATGATTCATGGGTTTTCCCACCTTAGGTAAACAGGGTTACCAGATGATCGAAGTTTGCAGATTCAGGGCGTGAAAACCTTCAGCTGACACTGAGACTTGTTTACAGCTGGCGGAGGTAAGGGCAGGCGCTTTAGGAGTCTCCTGAGATGCTTTTAAGTGTCTCTGGCCAGCAGAGGAAGCTGTGATGATGGAGGTAATCAATGACATCAGTGTCACCTGGGAAGGTGGTGTGACACGTGAGGATCTATTAATAGAAAGGACAGCTGGGAAAATGTCACACTCAGAAAACTAATGATTTGTGGCAATAGAAGCTGGGAACCCACTCCAGGTGAAAGGAGTAATAACTTTTCTTAGCAACAAGAAGACAGATAGCATCTGCTTCTGTGCCTGCGGGAACAGGAAAGGGTCAGTGTGGTTTTCCTCCCTGGCCTGAGAAGTGGGTGGTCAGTGTGGGTACAGCAGGTTCTGGACATGAGCTTGAGTAAGCTCTGGGAGTTGGTGATGGACAGGGAAGCCTGGCGTGCTACAGTCCATGGGATCGCACAGAGTCGGACACGACTGGGCGACTGAACTGAACTGAACTGAACTGAACTGGACCAGCTCAGGAATGGAGGAAGGGCCAGTGGCTTCCTCGGATCCTGATTCTCTGGGGCAGGGGAGTGTAGCCAGGGGACAAACAGAGAGAGTGCTGCCTTCTACCTACTGTTACTGTTCCCCTATTCATAGCAAGATAGAGGGTGGCCATCACCCGCATAGAGTCCTATCTTGACTCTGAAAACAGTCTGTGGACAAGCCTCCATTTTCTCTACCTTCATTATTTCTATGACTCTGGGCTCATGCTGGCCTAATAATAGAATGCATTGCTTTTTAGGAGTTTGAGAGAGTTACGTTTGATAGATTAAAAGACATGTGCTTCTTGGTAGGAAAGCTATGACAAACCTAGACAGCATATTAAAAAGCAGAGACATCACTCTGCTGACAAAGGTCTGTATAGTCAAAGCAATGGTTTTTCCAGTAGTTGTGTATGGATGGGAGAGTTGGACCATGAAGAAGGCTAAGTGCCAAGGAATTGATGCTTTTGAATTGTGATGCTGGAGAAGACTCTTGAGAGTCCCTTGGACTGCAAAGAGATCAAACCAGTCAATCCTAAAGGAAATCAACCTGAATATCCATTGGAAGGACTGATGCTGAAGCTCCAATACCTTGGCCACCTGATGCGAAGAGATGACTCTTTGGAAAAGACCCTGATGCTGGGAAAGATTGAAGGCAGGAGGAGAAGGGGGTGACAGAGGATGAGATGGTTGGATGGCATCATTACTCAATGGACTTGAGTTTCTGCAAACTCCAGGAGATAGTGAAGGCTGGAGAATCCTGGTGTGCTACAGTCCATGGGGTTGCAAACTGTTGGACGCAACTTAGAGACTGAACAACAAACATGGTTGGGCTCCAAATTTATTATTTTGCTGTGGTTACCCAGTTATCCCAGCACTGTTTCTTAAGAAGACCACTCTTTTCCCATTGAATTTTCTTGGTGCCCTACTAAAAATCAATTGACTCTGACTATATTCGAATACCACCTCTCTTGATTATTGCAGGACTGTAGTAAATTTGTAATTGGGAAGTGTGAGCCCTCCAACTCTGATCTTTTAAAATATTTCTTTGGCTATTCTAGGTTTCTTGTATTTCCATATGACTTTCTGATTCAGCTTGTCAGTTTCTGCAAAGAGCCAACTATGATTTTAATAGGGGTTGCATTGAATCTGTAGATCAATTAGGAGAGTATTTCCATCTATACAGTATTAAGTCTTCCAATCTTCCCTCATAGCTCAGTTGGTAAAGAATCTGCCTGCAATGCAGGAGACCTGGGTTTGATCTCTGGATCGGGAAGATCCCCGGAGAAGGAAATAACAACACACTCCAGTATTCTTGCCTGGAGAAGAATTCCTTGCCTGGAGGAGTATTGTCCCATGGACAGAGGAGCCTGGCGGGCTGCTGCCCATGCGGTTACAAGAGCTAAACATGACTTAGTGACTAAACCACCACTGCCCATGAGCACATGATGCCTTTCCATTTATTTTAGGGCCTCTTTAATTTCTTTCAACCAGGATTTTTAATTTTCAGAGTATAATTTTTATAATTCTATTAAATTTGTTCTTTAATATTTTATTCTTTTTGATGTTATTGTAAATTGAATTATTTTCTTAATTTCACTTATGGTTTGTTCATTGCCACCAATGTACAATTGGTACAGTTGACTTCTGTAGTATATAAATCTGTGTCCTACAACCCAGCTGAATTCATGTATTACTTCTAATAGTTTTTTAGTACAATTCTTAGGATTTTCTGTATATAGGAATGATCATATCATCTGCAAATACAGCTAATTTTTTTTTTCTTTACCAATCTATTTATTTATTTATTTATTTATTTATTTTCTTGCCTAGTTGCCCTGGCTTAAAACAGCCAGTAGAATGTTGAATAGAAGTCGTAGGAGCAGACATCCTTCTCTTGTTCTTGCTCTTTAGGAGGAAGTATATAGTCTTTCATCATTATCTAGTAGAAGCTTTTCATAGATACCGTTAATCAAATTGAGGAATTTTCCTTCTATTTCTAGTTTATTGAAAGTTTTTATCATGAAGGTTAAAATTTTGTCAAATACTTTTTCTGCATCCATTGCAATGTTCGTGTGGTTTTTGTCCTTTATTCTTTTGCTTGATGCGTTACACTGATTGATTTCTGATGTTAAATTTGAGCATTTAAAATATGCTTACAGGCCATTTGTGTTCTGTTAAATACTATTCATATCACTTGCCTTTTTTTCTGCTGGTTGCTTGTCCTTTTCATGCTGCTTTTAATACTTTTTTATATAGCCTAAATATCTTTATAATTTAGCAAAATTTTTCTCCAAATTTTTTGTCTTTTCTTTTTATGAAGTCTGTTGATGAACAGTAGATTCTTAACCATGTTCTAAAATTTTAAAAACCTTTATAGTTTGTGTCAGTTGTATTGGAGATCTGTTTTAAAATTCCTTCTCTTCAGGAAATACGTGTATTCTCCTGAAATGTCTTGCCAGTCACAGTTAGATCTTGACTCCCAACTAGAGCTTTTTTTTTTTTTTTTTAACGTGTGAGGTAGGATCAGATGTTGTATTTTCTCATGTGGGTGTCCAGTTGTTTGGGGCACAGTTAATGCAGCTCCTCAGGTTCGCTCAGCCTCCCCTTGCTCAGGGCCCTCTGCTGATTACGCTTGATGAGCTCCTGTGGCTCCGTGGCTGCTGTTGCTGATGCCTCATCTACAGCACTGCCACGGCCTTGACCTTGCCCATGGAGAGCAGCAACTCCAGCACTGCCCCCATCACGACTGTTGCTGTGGGAACCTCAATGGGTCTGGAACCCAGGCTGGATGGTCAGGTCAGTCAAGACGGCTGTTCTCTTGTTCTCTGTATATCCCCTGATGGACTGGTCCTTGCTCCACCTATATCCTACTCACATGACCGACCTTCCCTCTTAGTACATACTTGCCCCATCCCAGCTAGTGATTGTTCTAATGTTTGATCAGAGCATCTTCACCACGATAGCCTATCAAAGGGATGGTGAAGGGCATGCACCTCTGCTGGTTTCCTTGGTAACAGATGAGCAAAGAGGAGGTCAGTTCCCTTTATACACACCCCTGTCCCCACCCCCCATGGCAAAGCCCATCACCATGTCCTGCCTGCCATCTGCTGCACATGGTGGGGTGTTGCTCCAGAATCTTGTTTTAGACATGTAAGATCCCTCGTCCATTAAGCCATTAATGTCTCTGTTGCTTCCTGACTCTGAGCTCTTCCTTCAGTGTGAGGCTGGACAGGTACAGTGCTTGGAGGCCTGCAGGGTGCAGCCCGGCATGGGCTCAAACTGAATGGACCCATGGAGTCTCTGGCTCCTCCTGTCTCTGCCCGTTCTGGACAAAATCCAATACTACCTAGAGGTGGCCCAAAGAGAGACTGCCTGAAACTGTGCTGGGGGTCATGCTTTCAGAGACAAACTTTGACCCAAAGAGGAACAGAAGACAGGAGTGAACCAGCAGATCAAGTCTTTGCCCATCCCCCTACCTGAAACATGATGCTTCTGAACACCCTGTCTTAAAACGTCCAGCATGACTGAGCAGTGAGCAGCCAACTGTGTCCTTATGTGAAACGGTGGCTAGCTCAAAAATATGTTTCCCTTCCTTCACAGTCTCAACGACCCTTCCCTTTTTTAATCACCCTTTGCCCCCCAGAAATTAGATCTCCCAGTAAAATAAAAGACCTTAAGCTTTTCCCTAGGCTCTGGCTTCTAGAAAACCAGGCTAAGATAATTATGTTAGACTTTGCTTTACTCACTTACCTGCAATGCCTGTTACATCATAAATCAGGGTTCTCTGAATGTATCCGTCTCAAAAGTGTATATTTTGTTCCATTGATCTATTGTGTAGCTCCACTGATACCACTCTTTTTTTTTTTTTTGGTGGTTTGTGGTCATCAGCTTTATTTATTTATTTAAAAAAATGTTTACAATGCTGTGTAGGCTTCCGCTGCACAGCAGTGTGAATCAGCCGCAACTGCACACTTGCCCCCTCCCTGTTGAGCGCCACCCCCACCCATCCCACCATGCTAGGTCATCACAGAGTGCCAGACTGGGCTCCCTGTGTCACACAGCTATCCATTCTACACGTGATAGCGTACATATGTTGGCGCTACTTTCTCCATTCATCTCACTTTCTCCCTCCCCCACTGGGCCCACAAGTCCATTTTCTACATCTGTGTCTCCATTCTTTCCCTTCACATAGGTTCACCAATACCATTTTTCTAGGTTCCATATATATGCGCTGCTACTGCTACTGCTAAGTCACTTCAGTCGTGTCCGACTCTGTGCGACCCCATAGACGGCAGCCCACCGGGCTCCACTGTCCCTGGGCTTCTCCAGGCAAGAACGCTGGAATGGGTTGCCATTTCCTTCTCCAGTGCATGAACGTGAAAAGTGAAAGTGAAGTCGCTCAATCGTGTCCGACTCTTTGCGACCCCATGGATTGTAGCCCACCAGGCTCCTCCGTCAATGGGATTTTCCAGGCAAGAGTACTGGAGTGGGGTGCCATTGCTTTCTCCGATATATGCGCTAACATACAATATTTGCTTTTCTCTTTCTGACGTACTTCACTGTGTATAACAAACAGGCTCTGGGTTCATCCACCTCACTAGAACTGATTCAAATTCATTCCTTTCTATGGCTGAGTAATACTCCATTTCATATATGTACTACATCATGCTTATCCATTCATCTGTGGGTGGACATCTAGGTTGCTTCCAAGTGCTGGCTATTGTAGCTAGTACTGCAGTGGACACTGCGTACCTGTGTCTTTTAGAATTGAATACCACTCATTTTTAATTTTATCATATATCCCCCAATTCATCTTCAGTTGACTTGAGGTCATAATATATCATAAATATAATACTTACTTAGATCCAGTTCATTAAATCTTTGGCAAGCTTTTGCAGCCATGTTCATGAGCAGAAGAGTTTGCATAAAGATGTAATTATGTGATAGAATTCACCTGTAAACTTTATGGGGCTTAGCATTTTTTTCAGGGAAAAATTTTAAATTACTGCTTCAGTTTCCTTCATGGTTAAAGATTATTTCTTGTACTGAAATATGTATCAATTTTAGTAAATTATATTTTCAGTTTCATCAGCTGTAGAGTATATATGGGTAAATATAAGTATCTACAAATCAATATCAAAAAAATCAAATAGCAATGGATGTGAACAAACCCTTCGCAAAATAGGAAACGCAAGAAAAATGCTCAGTCTCACTAGTAGTAAAGGAAATGTAAATTTAAGAAAAAGTGGATGCTATATTATACCCATAAAATTGGTAACAATGTAGCCTAATGATACCACATGTTGGGAAGAATTTGAAGCAGTGGAACTTTCACTTATTTGTGAGATACATGTTGTTATAACTGCTTTGAAGAATACATGTTACATGTATGTGCACAAGGATATCATGTGTGTCCCCAAAGATATCATCAGGTATATTGATGAAAACCTGGAAGCAACTTGACTATAAATATAATAATAGAAAAATAAATTTTAGTATAATAATACAGTAGAAAAGGAAGAGTGAATAATAAATGCAATATGATATCCCAGATTAGATTCTGGAACAGAAAATGAGTATTAGTAGAATAGCTGGTGATCTCTAAATAAAGTCTGTAGTTTAATTGTTTGTAATGTATGAATGTTAATTTCTTAGTTTGGACAAAAGTACCATTGTGTGGGATGTTGACCCTGGGGAAAGTTGAGGAGGTGATGTGTGGGTTGTCTCTGTACCCTCTAACTTTTCTGTGAGTTTAAAATTATTTCAAAATAAAAAGTTTATTATTATTTTAAAAGAATGACTAGAGTTACTTGTATCATTATAGATAAATCTCACGAACATAGTGCTGAGAAAATAGCAAGTTCAAGATGAAATATAGTATGTAACCAAATATACAAATGTAAAAGCATTTAGTATAATATTGTCATTTAATGATACATTCATATGTACTGTAATTTTCAACACATATATCTGAATAACAAATACCAAATTATGAATATTAATTATTTCTTGAAGGTGAGGGAGTATCATATGATCAGAAATAAATAACAGAATTTAAACCTTATTTGCAGTGTTTAATTTCTTAAGCTGGATAGTGTATACACACACAGATTTTGTTAAAAAAAGTTCTTCCTTTAAATTATTTGAAATATTTCAAAGTAAAACAAAAAGCCAATTTCTCTAAAAGTAAAGAAGCAAGGAAGGGAAGGAGGGAGAGAGAAAGAGAATGTTGAAAGGAGAGAAGCAATTCTAAATACAGAGTTTTAAAATGAAAGTTTTTTCTGAATGGTTTGGAAGTCTCATTGAGAACTGGTTTTAACAACTTCTTGTAGTAACCTTTAAGATTTGGAGTTTGAGACATATTTAGGACAACAGCCATCTGGATTAGAAGTTCAAAGAAGCTCATGTAAAAGTTTGATTCTAGGTCCAAGACTCCAAGAGATTTGATTTCAAGTAAAATTTGAGCTCCAGAACTTGAACTTGTATCATACTAAGTGTCCTTATGTCCTTGCAGTGTTGGAGGAGACTCTTGGACAGCAAGGAGATCAAACCAGTCAATCCTAAAGGAAATCAACCATGAATATTCATTGGAAGGACTGATGCTGAAGCTGCAGCTCCAATACTTGGACCACCTGATGCGAGGAGCCGGCTCGTTGGAAAAGACACTGATGCTGGGAAAGATTGAAAGCAGGAGGAGAAGGGGATGACAGAGGATGAGATGGTGGGATGGCATCACCCACTCAATGGCTGTGAGTTTGAGCAAGCTCCAGGAGATGGTGAACGACAGGGAAATCTTGAGTGCTGCAGTCCATGGGGTCACAAAGAGTCAGACGAGACTTAGCAATTGAACAACAGCATGTCCTTATACTATTAGACAGATTTGGTTTACTTCAGCATGAATTAATTTTTTAAAAACTTGTTTTATCTATCTATCTGTATCTCTCACTATATATAATCTAGCTATGTTTATCTACCTACCTACCTATGTATACTTTATGTGAGTATGAATGTATATATATGTGTGATTCATAGGTTACCTGAATTAATGAGTAGTCCCAGCTGAGAGTTAATTTGGCCAGGAGATTATTAGCTAGCCAGGTAGCTATCCTATATGGAGTTTTTAACCTTTGTTGTACTTTGGATCCTTTGACAGTCTGGTGAGGTTGTGGATCCCTTTTCAGAATAACTCATTTAAATGAATAAAAGAAATTTCATACGATTATAAAATAAAGCAATTATGTTAAACTATAGCTATAAATTGTTAAAAAGAAATTTGTGGTATATTAATGTGTGCTTCTTTATTAAGGCTTTGAATAACAATATATACTGCAGATGTAAATACCATAATTTGAAAGTTGTGAATAACAGAAATATTTGGTGATATTTGCCACAGTCATAATGTCGCATGAAAATATCAGTAATTTCTACTGGCCTCAAGTCACAGATAATACTCATACTTTTACAGCTTGTTGCCTAAGTTTATAGTTAAAGGAAATGCTTTAAAAAAGAAAATGCTAAGTTTCAATTAGAAGTTTGTGAAAATAATAAACCCCTATAGATCAGGTCTACAACCAGGGTGAGGTGAGTAAAGCCATTGTCTCAACTGTAAAATTTAAGGAGCACCAAAGAACTCCACTATCAAGCTATTTAACAAATCTTTAATATATTTAATAAATCAAAAAAATTATTTAGATATGTTATTTGTTTATTTAGCTGAGCCGGGTCTTAGTTGCAGCATGTGGGATCTAGTTCTCTGACCAGGGAGGGAACCCATGCCCTCTGCTCTGGGAGCATGGGGTCTTAGCCACTGGACCACCAGGGAAGTCCCTAATAAATTAAAAAATTTTTTTTACATTTTTTAAAAATAAAAATTAAGGTAAAAAGAATCATGATGAGCAAAATATCAGTATGTTTAAATTAAGAGAGGATCAATACGAATGTCCTGGATTCCAACTGCAAGAATTCTACTCAGAATACAGAATTCATGCATTATAGGCAGGCATTCTCATTTTGGGCTTCCTCCTGGCTCTGCAGTAAGAATCCACCTGCAATGCAGGAGACGCAGGAAACATGGGTTTGATCCTTGGGTTGGAAAGATCCACTGGAGGAGGAAATGGCAACCCACTCCATTGTTCTTGCCTGGAAAATCCCAAGGACAGAGAAACCTTGTGTGTCACAGTCCATGGGGTCACAAAGAGTTGGACATGTGCGAGCTGGACACGCATGTGCGCACACACACACGCACGCACACACACACACACTCTCACTTTGCCTCTTTTCCACCACTTATTTGTCACTGGTTGGCAGTCTTCCAAATTTCCCTATTGCATTAATAATCTTTACATGTGACAACAAATACTAATACATTTTTCAAAGCGCTACATAGATCCCTTAAAATAAAAAGTTTCAGAATTGAATAAGTCTATCTTCATTCTTTGACGATAGTGACAAAGATTTTTTTTTAGATTTTTTTTAAGTTAATTTTGACATCGTGTGGTTTCTGTTTGTAATCTAATAACAGCAAATCATTAAAAATAATTCTAATTATTTCTCTTATAATGTTAGACTTTTTACACTTAAAATAGGTAAGTTAGTGGTGGTATCCCTCTAAGGAGAGAAGAGAAATGGTGAGGAGAGTGTGCTAAGAGGTTAGGGAAAGTCCTTCCTACCCAAACTATCTCAGAGACAGAATACCCACAGCGGTGTTAATATGCTCTTCTTTTAACTGAAGTATGGTTGATTTACAGTATTGTGTTAATATCTGCTATACAGCAAAGTGACTTAGTTATGCATATATATGCACGTCTGTGTGTTAGTCCCTCAGTCGTGCCCAACTCTCTGTGATCCCACGGACTGTAGTCCGCCAGGGTCTTCTGTCCATGGAATTCTCCAAGCAAGCATGTTGGAGTGGATAGCCATTCCCTTCTACAGGGTATCTTCCCAACCCAGAGACTGAACCCAGGGCTCCTGCTTAGGTTCCCGGTTTGGCCTTCCCGGATGGCTCAGATGCTAAAGAATCTGCCTGCAGTGCCAGAGACCAGGTGTTTGATCCCTGGGTTGGCAAGATCCCCTGGAGGAGGCCATGGCAACCCACTCTAGTATTCTTGCCTGGAGAATCCCCATGGACAGAGGAGCCTGGCGGGCAACAGTCTATGGGGTCTCAAAGGGTCGGACACGACTGAGTGACTAAGTACTTCTGCGTTGCAGGCAGACTCTTTGCCATCTGAGCCACCAGGGAGGTCCATTTATATATATTACTTTTCATATTCTTTTCCATTACGGCTTTTCATGGAATATTGAATATAGTTCCCCGTGCTATACAGTAGGCCCTTGTTTGTCTATCCATTCTATATATGATAGCTTACATCTACTAACCCCAGAATACCATGCTTTCATTCTTTATTAGGGAACACACTCTTTTGAGAGTTATTCTTAAGCAAAACATGTGCTTTTATATTCATGTTTTTCCTATGCCAGAAACACAACATCAGCAACACACAAATGCAGGGATAAAGATGCCATCACTCCTTGTGGCATTTTTAGAGGACTTTGATTTATGCTGTTTTCCACTTGTCCTTGCAGTTGTGGCCACCAGTACTGAGGCTCCACCTAGGGCCCTTTTGTGTAATTACATTCATATTCATGAAAGCTAATCTTCAGGATGGCAATAGTGAAAACAATTATGCAAATTAGAGAGTGGTTGAGTCTTTGTTTTGCTCTGAGCATCCAGCACAGACATTCCATTCGGTCTCCCTTTGCGCCCCTCTCCCCGTGTGCCCCCAGGAACGGAAGGCTGAGGCTCTGATGGCCGCAGGATGTGGCCCAGGTGAGGAAGTGGTTAGCATCTTACCTTTGGCCTTGGGAAAGTGCCCTCTGGGAATGCAGCTGGCTAACCTCTGTGTAACAGGTGGTCCCAGTCTGGGGGTCGGGGAGTAGGCTGGGGCGGGTGCATGTAGGGGGGTAACGGGTCGGGGGGTTGGTGGTGGTTCTGGGGCAGTAGTTAAGTGGAGAAACAACCTCCTTGTGCTTCACAGGGAACACCAGCAAGGAAGGTGTGAGAAGCTTCAGTCAGACAGGGCAGACAAAGATCAAAGGGCAGGCCTGAAGAATTTGGTTAGAAGTTACAAGGAGTCTCCTACACACGGACCTTCAAGTTGAGAACTTTCAAAGATGCGAACGTGCGTTCCCCTGTCCAGTCATGTAAGTTAGTTCATGTGTCTGGAGTATACTGTCATGTGCGTGCATCCTCTGCGAGAGGTTGTGCGTTTGTGTACTGGATTGTAAGATTAAAAATATTTGTGCGTGTGTGTGTGTTTCTCATACATTATTTGTGTGAAAACTGTTATACACCTATTATAGCACAGAGCTATACTATACAGCAGACTGTGTTAGTTGGGTACCTACGCTAACTTTGTGAGACTTACACATTGGGCTTAAAAACTCCTTTTCGGATGAGAACTCATTTGTGTGTATGACACTGAAGACCCTGGTTATCTCCTCCACCTTTTCTTTTGATCGGGTTTTCACATTTCGCTCCTTGACCACTGACTGGGTGATCGGGTTTTTGATTCCCTCTTTCTCTAGCAGTGAGTAGTGCAGGCTGATTTGAGCTAGCACCCCAGAGTGTTTTGACTCACACCTGCCATCTGTCTGCTTAGTCACCGTGCAACCATCCTTCCCCGAAGTGATGGTTTTTATTTGATATAAGAGCTGGCAGGCGGCAGTGGTTGTGTGAGATTGCTGGAGTCCCGGTTTTCTTTATTCCTGTGATCATAGCAGCAGTGTATTAATGTTTCAGATAGCCACTTGGCTTTTTCTGGGAACTGCCATATGCTCCTAAAGATTTGGAGTGTGGGGAAGAGTTGTGAAGAATGGGAAGGGGATTATTTTTGAAAACGTTATTTTGAAATTTGTAGACAATTCGAAAGTGTTATGGTTGTGTTGAGCAGCTTGTCACCACTCAGTGTAGAGCAAAGTGGAAATCTCCCAAATTATTCCTATACAGAGTGAATACAAATAATCCCAGTGCATCATTTCATTACAACTACCCTGACTTTCTTCGTGTTCCCATGGATAGCCTTTCTCCATAGATTTTGGGTGTGAACTCGTGATGAAGGAAGATAGAGCTGTAAAGAGCAAGTTCTCTTTACACTGTTACTGGGACCGTGCACACAAAGCAGAAATTGTGCTTAAAGTGCCTACTAAATGTGCATATCCAGACAGTTTAGGCAAACAAAGCCACTTTAGAATCAGCATGCGAACTAGGGGCGTTTAGCTAAACACTCACTACATATGATAGTAAGCTCATTTAATTATTTCACATATGTAAAGAATATAGAATATACATATGTACAGTATAAATAAGAAAAATAGAATAATCATGCCTCTACCCACCACTCAGCTTAAGAATGAGAATCATGACATATTTTTGATCCTGGCATCACCAAGCATCACCATTCTGTCAATTTACTCTACTCCTGGCTTCCTAGGTAAACATTATCTTGAATTATGGGTTGTCATTTCTTTATTTTTCTTTCTAGTTTTAAAAAACTTGAAAGTGAAAGTCGTTCAGTCATGTCCGACCCTTTGTGACCCTATAGACTATAGAGTCCATGGAATTCTCCAGGCCAGAATACTGGACTGGGTAGCCTTTCCCTGCTCCAGGGGATCTTCTCAACCCAGGGGTCAAACCCAGGTCTCCTGTATTGCAGGCGGATGGATTCTTTACCGGCTGAGCCACAAGGGAAGCCCAAGAATATTGGAGTGGGTAGCCTATCCCTTCTCCAGTGGATCTTCCAAACCCAGGAATCAAACCGAGGTCTCCTGCATTGCAGGCGGATTCTTTACCAACTGAGCTATCAGGGAAGCCCTCAAAAAACTTATGCATCACTAAATAATATGTTTGTGCGGTTCTGTATGTGTTTCTATGTATATTTTTTATAAATGGAACTGTATGTAATCTGTCACTTTCTTCATCAGTATCATTTCATTCATGTGGATGCATAAAACTCTAGTTGACTTGTTTTCACTGCTATAAATTAAGCATTCCACTTTATGTACCTACCACAATTTATTTATCCAGTTTCCTGTCAATGGTCCTGTGAACTGGCTCCAGTTTTTACTATTAAAACCAGTACTGCAGTGAATATTTTAGTACCTGTAATATTTTAGTACCAGTAAATATTTTAATATTTTAGTATTCTGTTGATCATATGTGACAGTTTCTCTAGTCTGGGATATTTAGCTTGAGTTGGAATCGCTAGCTATTAGGTGGGTACATCTTTACTAGATAATGTCAAATTATTATCAAAGGAGGGTGGACACATTTATCCTCTTAGAAGCAATATTTAAGAATTTCTGTTTTCCCTCATCCTCATAAGCTCATTGATCCGTCAGGCTTTAAAATGGTGGCCAACATTTTGTGTGCAAAAGGGTATTTCAGCCTTTTCCTGATTACAAGTGAAGTTGGACATGTTTTTATATATGTACTCATTATTGGTGTTTCTTTTCCTGTGTTATGGGTATCTATCTTTTTTTGCCCATTTTTAAAATTGGTCCACACTTTTTTTTATTGAAGTTTCATAGATGTATATGATGCTCATACTTTGTTCTAACTAATACATGTTGGAAATATATTACCCTGGTTTATATCTTGTGTTTTTACATTTTAAAGATACTGTCTTCCAATACACAGAAGTTCTTATTTTGGCAGACTTCCATTTGTCTCTTTTACTTTATAAATTCTGCCTTTTTTTAAAGAAATCCTTTCTGTGACAGAAATGTGCAAAGATAATCTATATTTTCTTCAGAAAGTTTAGAAATCTATATGTATCTAATCCACCAAGAATTTATTTTTTGGTTATGTATGATGTGGACCCATATAGAAAGCAAACTGTCTGGGCATTATTTATTACATCATTTGTTCCTTCCATACCGCTCTAAAACTGCAGCTCTGGCTTCTGTCTTATACATATGGGAGGATCTCTCTCTGAGGTTTGGTTCCTGTTTTTGTTGCATTAGTATATTGGTCTATCTCTGCCCTACTAACACACTGGTGAAACTAAATAATCCTCAAAATCTGGTCAGTAAATTCTCTTCATTTCCCTATGGCACATTTTTTCTTCAACAGTACATTGGCTGTTCTTTTTTTCTCCCTGGCTATTCTCACTGTTTTGCTCTTTTGTATAATTTTATTTTTTAAATTATTATTATTATTATTATTTTGATTGCACTGGGTCTTCATTGTGGTGCATGGGCTTTCCCTACTTGTGATGTGCAGGCTTCTCTAGTTGCCCTGTGGCATGTGGGGTCTTAGTTCCCCAACTAGGGATCAAATTCCTGTCCTCCACGCTGGAAGGGGACTTCCCTGGTGGCTTAGATGGTAAAGAATCTGCCTGCAATGCGGGAGACCTGGGTTTGATCCCTGGGTTGGGAAGATCCCCTGGAGGAGGGCATGGCAACCCACTCCAGTATTCTTGCCTGGAGAATCCCATGGACAGAGGAGCCTAGTAGGCTACAGCCCATGGGGTTGCAAAGAGTTGGACATGACTGAGGTGCTAAAAATTACGTTGGAAGGTGGATTCTTTACCACTGGACCACCAGGGAAGTCCCTTGTGTAAATTTTAAATTCACTTACCACATTTCACAAAAGCAATTTAATAAAATTTTTCTGCAGGTGTACTTTCTTTAATTATAATTTTTCCATAACATTGAGTCTGCACAAAGCAGTATTAAATTATTTCAAAGGATTGGTGGAAGATTAAGGAATAGTTAACTCTGTAACATCTATCCTAAAAAAATTTATTAGCACGATTTTATTTTGTTTAAAAACACGAAATATCACAGCTTGTAGGAAACCAGCCAAGATCAATGAATGGGGATTTTATACGCTGTATCCCAGCCAGCTCATTTTTGAATCAGGCCTATCTTGGGAAAATCTAAGTTTTCAGTAAAAATAGGAACAAGTATTTATTCACAAGCAATTGTAATGTACCTAGCCCCTGTAATAGATAATATAAAGATATGCAAATGAAATAAACTATGATTTAGGTCTTCCAAGGATTTATAAGTGATTTATAAGACAGTTGATTATCAATAAAATCCCAACTTTGTAGTTCTGACTATGTGGTCTTGTGGAGTAAGGGAAAGGAAAGAACTATGCAGATTGAAGTAACCAGGATAAATTTTACATTAAATAAGTAGCTTTTTTTTAAAATAAGGGAAGGAAGAGCAAGATCTGATACATAATAAGCATCTAATAACTATCTGTAAAATGAGTAACATCAAGGCATATTTGACCAAGTAGATGCAGAGGTATATATGGTGGTCTGATGGAAAATTAGCTTTTATAGGTTAGAAAGCAGAATGAATCAAGGAGAAAGACTTCCCTGGCAGCCCAGCGCTCAAGACTCTGAGCTCCCACTAAAGGGGGTGCGGGTTTGATCCCTGGTTGGGGAACTAAGATCCTGCATGCCGTGTGGTGTGGCCAAAAAGAAAAATAAAAAGAATGAGTCAGGAGAAACTGAATCACAAAGTAGCTGATTAATCTAGTTCAAAGGCAATAAACCTCTGAAAAAAGTGTCATGGCAATGTGAAAAGAACATAAATAGATAAATTAAGAAAGTATTTATAGAGGCCTCTAATAAGTGACATATTAGATCACTAAAAAAGAATTATTAACAGCATAGTTAGTATCTAATAAAAATAAGAAGGGCTTCCCAGCGGTGCAGTGGTAAAAAATCCACCTGCCAATGCAGGAGACACAAGAGATGAGGTTTCAGTCCCTGGCAGGAAATGGCAACCACACCAGTATTCTTGCCTGGAAGACTCTACGGACAAAGGAGCCTGACAGCCCACGACATTGCATGGAGTCAGACACGACTCAGCCACTGAGTGCGTGTGCACATGTGCACGCACACACACACACACACACGTGGAAGTGGGAGAGTTAAAAATCACCTTAAAGCTTCTCAGGAAGTATGATTATAATACTGATTCCTCTCCCCTCCTCCACAAATTTAAAGAAGTTGGAAACACTTTCTGGCACGCTTGACAGGAAAGATAACATACTGAGTTTGGGACTACAGAAAAAATATAAGCAACTGGAAACATGAGATGAGCACACAGTTAAGATTTTAACTGAGTTTGTAAAAGCTAAAATTATAGAGGGGTCCCTCAACCTGGGAATTTAAATGGGACTCCTTGGATGGGACACTTTTAAGTCTATCTAGAGGTCTGGCAGAGACTGCGGCTTAGTTCGGGAAAATTAGTACATGAATTCAAGATGAATCTGAGCTCTAAGTATCTGACCCCAGCAATGATCCAGGTTTTGTTCCCAGAAGTCCCTGCTCTCGTTAAACCTACAATCTGGTAGGTGCTGAGATACTCTTGGGAAAGTAACTCATTCTCAGGGAGGAGAGTGTTGAACACAGGTTCTGGGATGAGAGGCTAGACCTCTCAGCTTCATCCTTCTCACCCTGAGACTAACCATGGCATAGCACTCAACCCACTTTATACTGTATTCAATGAAAAAAAAAAAAAAGGTAACCTAAAAAACTGAGAATTATGTTTCATTACATGGGCATTCTGAGGACTTCAAACCTGGAGACAGCATCTCAGATAATGCTGAGAGACTGTTCCATAGAGGCAAGTGGGGAGCCAGAATGCATAAGAGCTTTTGTAACAAAAAACCAGGTAGACAGAACATCAAAAGATTACTGTGAATTAAAGAAAACCGGAGATCTCAAGTTAAGAAATTTAGCGCTTTTCCATGTATCAGAGGATGAAAGAGTCTGGGCTCACTGACATTTCCTTTGACGTGCACCTCACTCTCTGGGGCCAGTATCTTGTGCTTTCTCATCCTGAGTCTCCTCGGGGTGCGCTGGGAGGGGCCGCTGCAGGAGCTGACTGCTAGAAGGCGGGCACATTCAGCCTCCAACCTGAGTTCCCTCAGGGCTCACTGTCAGGATGGCTGTAAAGCGGTGACTTGATTGCTGCAACATCCTTAGCTTACACAACAGTGTAGTTCACGACTAACAGGAGGAAGCAAGCAGTACCAGTGTATAAATGGAAAGAACTGTCACAGGAAAAAGTACCAGTAATGATGTGATGGACATCACTGCAGAAGGCTGGAGCAGGATGAAGGAAATTAGCTGCTGCCATGTGGCAGAGGAGAGGTCAATTTCATGTGCGCAAGTGAGATGCCCTCTGAAAGTGAAAAGGGAAAGTGTTAATCGCTCAGTCGTATCTGACCCTTTGTGACCCTTATGGACCGTAGCCTGCCAGGTTCCTCCGTCCATGGAATTCTTCAGGCAAGACTACTGGAGTGGGTAGACATTCCCCTCTCCAGGGGATCTTCCCAACCCGAGGATCGAACCCAGATCTTACACATTGCAGGCAGATTCTTTACCATCTAAGCCACCAGGGAAGCCCTGTATGACTCCTATAATTCCTTGGGAGAGATGTAGAGAGGGGAAGTAGAGTGTGGGATGTCTCAAATTTGCACTGCATCAATGAGTCTGCTTCAGTTAGGGGCAATACCATACCCCCAGAGGGTAATTATAAATGTATGTGGGCATTTTTGCTTATCACAATGATTCTGGGGCCTTTTTGCCATTTAGTGTGTCAGGACCAGATGTGATAAACTAATGCTGTGCTTTGAACAGTCTCACACCTGAAATTATCTTTCTGCCCAAAATACTACTAAATAGCGCCTCTAGTGAGAAATCGTGCTTATAAATATACCAAATAACTTGGTAAACTATGAGGTTGTGCTCTCTTTCTTCTACAGTAGTAAGATATTGATACATTCTATGATACTTAAGATATTGATACAGTTGCATTTGATGAGCATTAATTTTTAAATCAAACATCATAACAGAAGTAGTAAAAGACTCGTAATTTGCAGACTCAAGGAAAGTACAAACTAATGTTGAATTACAAAAATCTAAATATTAAATAAAATTCAGTGCAGTTCCTTAAAATTTCTTCTGCCAAACATAAAGGTCACTGTAGGAGGCTTAATTATAATTGTATGCAAGTTTTAAAAAGATGGAGAAGTTTCTCTTTTCCAAATCCCAAGAGAATGGAGATTATGCAAAATTTTGAAAAATAGAAGACTTAAAGAAGTTTAATGTGTTCTCTGATTTCAGGGAAAATAACATATAATTGTTCCAAGAATAGAATTCACTTTGTGGAAAGGGAGAGAAGGGGAACAATTATATTAACTGACTGTATTCCTTCCTTCCTGAGTAGGCTTAACATTATATCCTCCTGTTGTTGAACACCCATTTCTTCCTTGTTCTCCTGCCAGGGAAAATTCCATTTCATTAATCTAAATGGGAATTTTCCAAATAAAAAAAAAAAGAGGAAAGGCTTTTCCAAAAACTGAGGAAGACACTAAGCCCAAAACAGCAGGAGATATACCAAGGGAACATTACGGGTCAAATATCAAAGAGAGTCCACCTTCAATAGTACAAACTATCAGAGCACTGTAATTTCCTATTATAATTACCAAAGTGGAAAGCATATTCTGGCCCTTCATACATAATGTATCATTCTATCACCCATCTTGAATATTAAAAGGATTCAGTTCTGTGAAACTCCTGTGTATTTTTTGAGAATTATTATAATAATGAAAAAATGCAGTATATTTTAAGTTAAATAACTCATCCATTGGAAGGCTTCCCTTATTGATAGTATTAGGAAACAGGGAAGAAGGAAAGAGTACTAAATTTGAATCCAGATAGCTCAAGATCAGACCCTGGATTTACAATGTACTATGTAATTGGGTAAATTTCTTAGTTTTCATGACTTCATCTGTAACCTCAGAGATTTGCTTTTTCTAATAAAACATCATGGCAGAATTAGTAAAAAAAAATTTGCAGAATCAAGGAAAGTACAAATTAATATTGAATAAAAAATTAAAAATTGAATAAAATACAATACAGTTTTATTTTCTTAAAGTTTCTCCTGCCAGGCAATGAAGGTCATTGTCTTGTATTTACATATTGCCCAGTTCCTTCTTTAGCTCATCTCCCTCTTACAGTACTTAAAAAAAAATTTATTTGACTGCATCAGTTCCATGCAGGATCTTTAGTTGTGGCATATGGGATCTAGTTCCCTGACCAGGGATCAAACCCAGGCCCCTTGCATTGGGAAGCACTAGACCACCAGGGAAGTCTCCTTAGAGTACTTTCTAATAGACAGCTAGCAGAAACCAGTTGGCGCTGCCTGGAAATCCCCATAGGCAGCTCCACAAGTTTGTTAGCTATATTTTCTATCTTCCAGAGTGCCACAGGTGACAGCTATGAATTGTTGCAGTAGTGTAAGAACGGGTCACCACTTTTTTCAGCCTGCTGCATTCTTGTTCCAACCTTCACTGGTGGGTGGTTCAATATTCTTTCCAGCCTTAGCTAACTGCTTTCTTGCTACTATCCCAGTCTATGCTAAGCGCCACGGTCCACAGCTCTTCCAGCCTCTGCAGATTGCCTAGCCCTAAAGCCGCTGTCACACATTTCAGATATTTGTAGTAGCAATGCCCCACTTACAGAAACAAATTTTTATATCAGTTCATATTTGCTTATAACGAACCACTCCAAAACTTAGTCCCTTAAAAGCATAATCATCTATTAGCTCACAAATCTGTAAAGCAGTGATTTTGGCTGGATTTATCTGGGTCGTCTCACCTGGACTCACTGACATGGCTCCATTCAGCTGGTATGTCATTGGGGTCTGGTTATTTACAAATGGGCTCACTCACATAGAGTGGGTGACGGGAGCAACAGAAGACAGTTGCGTTATATGTCTCCAACATGTATCAAGAAAGCCTAGGCTTCTTGACATTGTTGCTGAAAACCAGGTCAAAACAGCAAGAGAAAGTGAGCTTCAATGCATAATCACTTTTCAAGTCTTTGCTTGCGTCATATATTTTAAATTCTCATTGGCCAACTAAGTTCCTTGGCCATGCCAAAAGTCAGTGTGGGAGGTGATTGTCCAAGTTTGTGGCTGTAAGGAGAGAAATTTTGTAAAGGGTCTGTAACAGATGGTAATGCCTAAGCTTGGTTTTGGATACCACAGGGTTTTACAGACAGACAAGTAGGAGGGAAATTCATTGTAAAAATAGGGGGCATTGTATTCAAAGCTGTGAAGGAGTAAACCTACCCTGAAAACATGGGATTTTGCCTTTTGTCCATATCACTGTCATTCAACACTATGAGTCCAGCTTCAAAAGAGAACTTAGAGGGACTTCCCCGGTCCATAGGTTAGGACTCCACACTTCCACTGCAGGGGGCCTGGGTTCGATCCCAGTCAGAGAATTAAGGACCTTACAAGCTGCGTGGCTGAAAAAAAAGAAAAAAACTCAGATTATTTCTTCAGATGTAGAATTTGAATTTCAACCCATGCATATCGTGACAGAATAAACTTTAAAAATCATGAAGAGAACATGATTTTTTTTAAAAATGCAGTTCTAATGTCGTTACTTTATAAATAGGATAAAATTTCAAGGGTTAACTCACAGACAAATGATAAAATGAATAGTTAATATTATTTCCATTCAAAATGATTCAAATTGGGAGTGGCGATGGTGGTTGGCAGTGCATGAAACCAATCAAGCACAGCAGTGGAAATCCTTGAAGGAACAGACACTGTTGGCTACAATAGATTTTACATAGAAGGGGAAGAAATGACTAAGTAAAGTTTATTGGTGTTGGTCAACTGTATGTTGAAAATGGTTTAACCACTGATAGTAGTTGACCTGTTATGTTATACACCTTGCTCTGTGCTTAAGTGACATTATACCTGTCCACATTCTAATATTCTGTAATCAAAAGAAACATCCCTGTTTAAATGCATTTCACATTTAGATACATTTCACATTTAGCTGCAGGAGCTAGAAAATTTTGCTACTGGGTCTCTTTTATGCCACTGTCAAGGTGCCTGTTTTCCAGCATTTTGTTTCTGTGATCTAGATGATGAAAATTGTTGTTCAGAGCAGTTGTAACCCAACGTTATGTCTTGGTTCCCTCGTGACCTATCTGATATGACAGTTTTCAGAAAAATATATCATACCTTTGAAAATCAGTGGGTTATTAAGCTGTTACATCTGGAGTTTTGCAAAACTGTTGATACTGAGTTTTTTTGGCAAAGGTGTGAGGAGATTAGTCCGAGTGTATTAGAGGTGAATTGGAGACTGGAGATATGGCCTTTCATTTTAGCACTCTCCAGGGAGCTGAAGGAACTTATCCAAAATTACAAGCCAGTTAATTGCATAGCTGAGTTCCTAACCCAGAGCACCCATCTGTACTATTGCTCTTTCTACCACATCATGTTACTGCTGATCAAAATAAGGTTTGTGGTTAAAGTAAATCACCACTTCATAGCCATTTCAAAAAGTTTTATTTTCACAGCTTTTCATATTTATTTTCATAGCTATTTCAAAAGTTAAATATTTAATAGCATGGGGCTAGTGGTAATGAACAGGTCTGCCAAAGCATGAGACCGTCAATCGACCCCTGGGTAGGGGAGATTCCCTGGAGACTGAAATGGCAACCCCCTGCAGTATTCTTGCCTGGAGAACCCCATGGATAGAGCAGCCTGGCAGGCTATAGTCCATAGGGTTGCAAAGAATCGGACACAACTGAAGTGACTTAGAATGCACTTATGCATGCCCCAGTTCTAGGTGCCTAAGATAAAGAAAGATGAGCACCAAAGAATTGATGCTTTTGAACTGTGCTGTTGAAGAAGACTCTTGAGAATCCCCTGGACTGCAAGGAGATCAAACCAGTCAATCGTAAAGGAAATCAGTCCTGAATAGTCATTGGAAGGACTGATGCTGAAGCTGAAGCTCCAATACTTTGGCCACCTGATGCAAAGAACTGACTCATTGAAAAAGACCCTGATGCTGGGAAAGATTGAAGGCAGGAGGAGAAAGGGATGACAGAGGATGAGATGGTTGGATGGCATCACCAACATAATGGACATGAGTTTAAGCAAGTTCCGGGAGTTGGTGATGGACAGGGAAGCCTGGGGTTTTGCAGTCCATGGGGTCACAAAGAGTTGGACACGACTGAGCGACTGAACCTACTGAACTGAACTGAAGACAGGATAGTGAACAAAATATAATACTCGCCTTCATATATTAATAGTATCAGATTAGTTAAGATATCACATAACTAATGATTTGTGTGATAAACAGTCTTATAACTGTTTGTCCATACATTCATTTGTTCAAGAACTATTTCCTAAGCACCGATAATGTGTCATTACTTTTCTAGGAACTGATAAAATGTCAGTGAATCAGAAAGAAAACATCCCTGTTCTCAGGGAGCTTGTAGTATAATATTCATTTTAAAATATGGGAATTTTTCTTTATAAATAAATAGTATAAATATAAAATATATAAACATAAAATATAACTAAATAAAATAAATATTATATGCATACAAACATTTATACACATAAATAATGTGACATAGTGCAAAGGGAACTTTCTAGGAATCAGGAGATGTGGGTTTTAATTTTGATTTTTGCCTTTCAAACTGTATGACTTTGAAGAAGTTACCTAACTTGCTGGGGTCCATATTTACTAGTCTGTAAAACAGGGGGAAGAGACTACACTTGTGCGATTCAGTATGGTAGCCACATGCCAGCCCTGGAATCAGCCATTCCTCTTAGAAGCCCTGGTTCCTTTCTGTAAGGATGACATCAGGGACCAAGGTCGTGCTGCTTGCTAAACTTGTTGCTTCACTTTCAGATGCCTCTTGTTGGGCTGAGCTCTCCCTGTCTCTTTTCCTTAACAGTTCCTGTCCTCTCCTATTTATCTCAGTCATCTCTCCCTGCTTCTGATTCTTCCATCCTGTTTGCTGCCTTTTTGTATTTGCAATACGCTGTTATGTATCAATCCCTGTTTTGCCAAAAGTTTTCACTTTCATCTCAGGTTTGAAGGATTTGTTAACAAGATAAGCCATTCGTTATATACAAGTAAATAATATGGATATTTATTAAAGAATTATCTAGCTTACTTTCAAGATAATAACATTAAAAGAAAATAGAAATAGAGTGGAGAATACATCACCAAATTGGGTTTTGACCAACATCCAGGTTTAATCAGTACTGGGACGTCCTGTGTCACAGCACATCTGGAGTCCCAATTAGGAAAGGGTCCCAGGGAGCCTGTCTGCTCAGGGGGAGAGAATTCAGATTGCAGTTGTGGATTCCTGCTTATAATCCCAGGACGCAAACTGATTTCATCATCAATCTGTGACCAAACTGCAGCTCTGGGTTCCTGTTATTGCTGTTTGTTTTGTCTTGTAAAACTTGGAATGTTGCTAAACCAGGGGCTTGGTTGGCCAGTTCCCCTCCGGGGGCTCAACACTCTGGAGATGCCTCCCCCATCTTACGTAGAAGGCTTGCACTCCCAGCAGGCAGGCAGTCACAGAAGGCTTGCACTCCCAGCAGGCAGGCAGTCACAGCCACGCCTAGTCAGGGCACTGTCCGGATAGGTTAGGAGCAAGGTCAGAGGCCTGCTCTGCTTTGTTTCTGAAGCCTAAACAAGACTATTTAACATCCCTAACAATCCCATCCCTCATTCCTGATGTGCCCTTCTACACAACCAAAATAGCTCCTCTTTTATTCTTTGGAAAGTTGGTACATGTTAATCCATTTTTCTTTTCTTCCTTCATTCTGGACCCTGGAAAGTGGATCAGCCTACCTTTTGTGTGTGTGTGTACTGGTGGGCAATGTTGGGGGGGCGGGTGGGGGGTGGTAATATATGGTTAGACTGTGATTCATTCTGTTTCACACTTTCATCTAACCAGTTTTAATATCAAACTGGCCTACTAGAGTGCAGTATTCTTCCAACAGTGGTCTTAGCTCCCTTTTTCCTGTTACAAAATTTGGGAACTAAATCCTTTGTGGTTTTTTTTTTTTTTTTTTGGTAATTTGAAACTTGTTCATTAAGTTGTTGCTTGGTATTCCAGACAATAAAGGGAAAGAGACAAGACACACCTGCCAGTAGTAATTCTAATCAAAGCCCATGAAAATATTAATAATTGTTTTCACTTAGTGATACACATGGAGATTCATTATGTTGTTCTATTTTTGCCTACATTTGAACATTTTCATAAGGGGGTGTGGTATATACACACAATGGAATATTACTCACCATAAAAGATGAAATAATGCCATTTGAAACAACATGTATGGACCTAGGGATTATCATACTAAGTGAAGTAAGCCCCAGACAAGTATCATATGATATGGTTTACATGTGGAATCTTAAAAATGATACAAATGAACTTATTTACAAAACAGAGGTAGACTCACAGACATAGAAAACCATTTATGGTTACCAAAGGTGGGGGAAAGAGAGATAAATGAGGAGTTTGGAATTAAAATATATACACTACTATATATAAAATAGATAACCAAAAAGGACCCATTTATAGGACAAGGAACTGCACTCAGTATCTTGTAATAATCTGTAATGGAAAAAAGTCTAAAAAAAGAATACATATGTACAACCAAATCACTTTGCTGTACACTAGAAACTACCACAGCATTGTAAATCAGCTATATTTCAATAAAATTAGAAAAGTAAAAAATGAAAACTCCAACTTTTTGATTTAAATTAAAAAACAACACAAGTACAAAGAATGCATCTTATATATTCACATCAGTTTGTTATCAGAATATTTTGCTGAGTAATAGCCATCTCACCATTGGTCAGAAGGTCAGTTAGAGATCTTTCTTATTTCATGGAAAATTTATATGTTACTATGGACATTGGGGTTCATGTATCTTTTCAAATTAGAGTTTTCACTGCATATATGCCCCAGAAGTGGGATTGCTGGCTCATATGACAGCTCCATTTTTAATTTTTGAAGGAACTGCCATACTTTTCTCCATAGTAACTGCATTCCCACCACCTGTGTAGGAGGGTTCCTTTCTCATTTTTTAAAAGTAAACCTATGACTATATGTTTGTTCTCCAAGTTTGGCCTTAGAATATAAAAGGAAGCAGGGCAAAGGCTAACAGAGTTTTGCCAAGAGAACACACTGGTCATAGCAAACACCCTCTTCCAACAACATAAGAGACGACTCTATACTCAGATATCACCAGATGGTCAATACTGAAATCAGATTGATTATATTCTTTGCAGCCAAAGATGGAGAAGCTCTATACAGTTAGCAAAAACAAGACCAGGAACTGACTGGGGCTCAGATCATGAACTACTTACTGCAAAAGTCAGACTTAAATTGAAGAAAATAGGAAAAACTACTAGACCATTCAGGTATGGCCTAAATCAAATCCCTTACGATTATACAGTGCAAGTGACAAATAGATTCAAGGGATCAAATCTGATAAACACAGTGTCTGAAGAACTATGGATGGAGGTTCATAACACTGTATAAGAGGCGGTGATCCAAACCATCCCCAAGCGAAAGAAAAGCAACATGGCAAAATGGTTGTCTGAGGAGGCCTTACAAATAGCTGTGAAAAGAAGAGAAGCAAAAGGCAAAGGAGAAAACGAAAGATATACCCATCTGAATGAAGAGTTCCAAAGAATAACAAGGAGAGATAAGAAAGCCTTCTAAGTGATCAGTGCAAAGAAATAGAGGAAAACAGTAGAATGGGAAAGACTAGAGGTCTCTTCAAGAAAATTAGAGATACCAAGGGAACATTTCATGCAAAGATGGGCACAATAAAGGACAGAAATGGTATGGACCTAACAGAAGCAGAAGATACTAAGAAGAGGTGGCAAGAATACACAGAAGAAATGTACAAAAAAGATCTTCACGACCCAGATAATCATGATGGTGTGATCACTTACCAAGAACCAGACATCTTACAGTGTGAAGTCAAATAGACCTTTGGAAGCATCACTATGAACAAGGCTGGTGGAGGTGATGGAATTCAAGCTGAGCTATTTCAAATCCTAAAAGCTGGTACTGTTAAAGTGCTGCACTTAAAATGCCAGCAAATATGGAAAACTCAGCAGTGGAAAACTCAGCAGGACTGGAAAAGGTCAGTCTTCATTCCAGTCCCAAAGAAAGTTCAAACTACCGCACAATTGCACTCATCCCACATGCTAGCCAAGTAATGCTCAAAATTCTCCAAGCTAGGCTTCAGCAGTACATGAACCAAGATGTTCAAGCTGAATTTAGAAAAGGCAGAGGTACCAGAGATCAAATTGCCAACATCTGTTGGATCATGGAGCCAGCAAGAGAATTCCAAAAAAACATCTCCTTGTGCTTCATTGACTATGCTAAAGCCTTTGACTGTGTGGATCACAACAAACTCTGGAAAATTCTTCAAGAGATGGGAACACCAGACCACCTGACCTGCCTCCTGCGAAATCTGTATGCAGGTAGAGAAGCAAGAGTTGGAACTGGGCACGAAAGAATGAGCTGGTTCCAAATAGGGAAAGGAGTATGTCAAGGCTGTAAGGCTGTATATTGTCACCCTGCTTATTTAACTTATATGCAGAGTACATCATGAGAAACCTGGGCTGTAAGAAGCACAAGCTGGAATCAAGATTCCTGGGAGAAATATCAATAACCTCAGATATGCAGATGACACCACCCTTATGGCAGAAAGTGAAGAGGAACTCAAAAGCCTCCTGATGAAAGTGAAAGAGGAGAGTGAAAAAGTTGGCTTAAAGCTCAACATTCAGAAAACGAAGATCATGGCACCCAGTCCCATCACTTCATGGCAAATAGATGGGGAAACAATGTAGACAGTGTCAGACTTTATTTTGGGGGGCTCCAAAATCACTGCAGATGGTGATTGTATCCATGAAATTAAAAGATGCTTGTTCCTTGGAAGAAAGTTATGACCAACCTAAATAGCATATTAAAAAGCAGAGACATTACTTTGCCAACAAAAGTCCATCTAGTCAAAGAGCTGAGCTGTCTGCAGGGGCTAAAGTAACAGACTCCACACACATCCTCTCATCTGTTGTTCATTCCTCATGGCTATAATGTCTCCTTCCCTGCAGGAATAACTCATTCATTACATTCAAGTGAAACTCATTTGACCCTCATAGCAAATCAATGTGCTGATATCTTTAAATTAACTTTTCTCTTTTAGGAGATTCTCATTTACGTTATTCATTTGCATTGTAAACATTTTCTCCCTTGATGATTCCAAGGAAAACAAGAGCCAAGTCAGACTTGAATGATCATGTCTTAAATCAGTGAAGTTCAAAATAATAAACTGTAATATACATAATTGTTTGTCCATTCCAGCCTGATTAATTCCAAACTCTGTGCAATCAAGGGTAACTTTTCTCCTGGAAGCATTCTGGAAAAAATTTTGCATGCCAAATGGGACACATAAATGAATTGTAAAATATTAAAATTGGCTTAGAAAAAAAACATTCTCTGGATTTCTAATGTTTGCTGGCTGAAGCAGTGTCCTAGCAAGCTTATTCACTACTAATTACAATGCATTTTCCTCCAGTGCGCATTTAGTCCAAATGTAAATATTCCAAACATAATTACCTTTAGAAGGCTACTGCATGGTAATATTTGCTACAATCTGGGAACACTCCCAGGGGAATAGTTTCATTGCTCTCATTTCTCTATTAATAACTCCTCACATTGTTTATTTCATTTTACAGATGTTTTTGAAAATCTTTTCTGGATGCTTTTTGTTGCTCAATAAAATTTTAAACCTTTCATATTTTAATAATAATTTGGAAATTTTAATATCTTCTCAAAGTCATTAATTCTATTTTTTCTTGTCATAAATCACTAAAATGATCATAAAAGGGAAAAATTGATAGATATAAATTTTACTAAAAATTACAGTGTGATTCACATTATAATTCTGTGTGTCTTCTTTACTCAATCATCTTACTTATCATCATTTAATTTAGAAATTATCTATAAAATATTATAAAATGCAGGTACTCTTTTATATCAGCTGATTAAAACAAACAAAACATGTTTTTAGATCAAAGTCTATTGAATTGTATGTAATAGCATTCTACTTCGACACCTTTGTTGTTGTTGAGTCACTAAGTCATGTCTGACTCTTTGCGACCCATGGACTGCAGCCTACCAGGCTCCTCTGTAGATGGGATTTCCAAGAGCTGATAATTGTATTTGTGGTCTGGGAAGAAATATAAATTAGCAATTGTTATTTTATATATTTCTCACATGGCAGAAAATCATGAATTGTTATAAAAGTAAAATATGTTACTGAGTTTTCTAAAGTACTTTATCTTTTTCTAATCATAAAAGTTAAACATGTTCATAATAGACAAATTAGAAACTATATTTAAAACACAAATTCAAAAATATCCAATAGCTCCATCATCCAAAACCAGAGTTAATATTTTTGACATTTATTATACTTTTATGTTGAAGTTTGTTTCTTTTTAAAAATTATTGTATTTTTCCTTTCCTCCTTATAAATTTAACATTTTTAATGTTTCCAAAGTTTAATCATATATGATAATATTTAATCACATTACAATTGATAGTATCTTCAATTTTCTTTTTTAAATACTTTTGTGATTATTGAATTTTGCACATTATAATTTTTGTACAGAGGAATTTCTTCAAACAGAATAATTCTAAAAGTGTAATTATTGGGTTGAGGGATATGGTCATTTTAAGACTTTGATATACTACTAACAAACAATTCAAAGTGGTTTATACTACCAGTGTCTGAGGGTACCTGTTATAGTACCTCCTTACCAGCATTCAATATTCTTATTTTTGAAATAAGAAATAAGTGAGAAATGAAAACAGAATCTACTTGGATCTAATCACTTCAACTTGAAAAATTTTAAAGGCTTCTAATGATGTTAGACTTTTCCGTATTTGTAACATGCATTAACTTCTTTTTGGGCAATTGTCTATATTTGTATCTTTTGTTTATATGTTTTACTGGAAACTTCTCGCACTATTTATAACTTTAGAGAGCTTCCTGCTTGCAGAAATTGGATAAATATTTCATGTTATACTTGCTTTTTATATTTTGAATATTATATTTAGTTCTTAAATTCATTTGGTATGTATCTGATGAAATAGTATGAGGTATTGGTTATAAATAGAGATCTCTAAGTCTGTGATTTTCCCCAGAGTCATTTAATGAATAATTCTTATTTTTATTTGAGAAGTTTTCTTTATCATATATTCAATTTATGTCAGTACTATTATAAAAACTTTGGTAGCACTCTCATACTTTAATGTTTGAACATTTTCTATTTCTCCTCATAATTATTAGTTTTCACTTTTAGACTTACTTGGTGTGCTTATTCATTTGAATGTATTTTAAGATCATTTTGAAAAAAATTTTTAAATTGAGTTTGGACTGTCAGTGAACTTATAAATCAATTTGGGATGATTTAACACCTTTAAATTATTCAGTTCTCCTCTCCAGGGACATGGTATATTTTTAGCTTTTTCTTTATGTAGGTCATGAAATGTGACTACTGTGAATGAAACATCTTGTCTTTTACATTGTCTAGCCAGGTACTGATAGATATTTCATAACAGTATCTGTAATGATAGTATTTATCTATAGAATGTCTCTCTCTCTCACTGTCTAGCTAGATATTGCTAGGTATATAGTAATAATATCATAATATACATATACTTACACTCATTGGCCTTAGGGTTTACTACTCAATTATGTTATTTAATTGACAAAAATCTGAGGAAGTGAACATTTTGGCTTCCATTTTACAAATAAGGAAACTAAAACTCAGAGCGTTTTGAGTAACTTGCCCCAAAAGGCACTTTCTGAGTGACAGAGCCAAGTCTTTCTGACCTCTGACCTCAGAGTCTGTACTCTTAACCACATCACTCTGCCATAGGAAAGCTATTTCATTTTATATTTTTGACTTATGTTCTGATGGACTGAAGTTTAGGATTTGGAGGAAAGTACATTTGAATTACAAATTTCAAGTCAGCATTTTTTATTCCCTGTTGCAGACTCCTCAATAAATCCTCTACTGAATTTCAAAGAATACTCTAGAAACAAGAATTCTCAAATGACTGTCAGTAGAACTTGTCAAAAGAAGATTAAAAAGGCTCTATTAATATTTTTGCATATATTATGTCCTTAGCACAAACTTTGTGATTTAAAAATTATGTTTCTCTCCCACCTCTGGAATTTCTTATATAAAAATCTTCTGGATACTTCCAGAAATTCATATTTAATTTTTTTTCAGTAGACAGCTATCATGATGACATAGCATGAACATACCTACTATAGTTACAACATGAAAAATAGGAGGGAAAATAGGTCATTTGCCTCTCCAAAGATCATTGAGAATTATAAACTCTACACAGCTCATTTAGCCACATGATTTTAAAATGACCATTAAGAAATGGATGATAAATAATAACTTATGGTCCATCAAGAAATGAATGATAAATAATGACTTATGAACAATAACAGAATGAAGGGCCAGACCTTTAAAAATGGGGCCAGACCATATAATTTTCTCAGAAACCTGTTCGTTATCAAAGACACTGAATGGAAAAGGAAGGAAGATGGCTCAGTCTTACAAGATTAAGTCATCTAGAATCATTGCTATTCTGATGGTTTCTGTCCATCATAGCTGCAAAAGTCACCCTTCTTGTTTTGATGTTTACGTGCTTTACATGCTTGTCCAAGTGGTACATAAAAGGAAACAAACCAAAACACACAATTTTTGGATCTCTTCTTTTCACTGGGGACACAAGCATGGGTAGTCTTCATTTATGTGATAAAGTTTTCCTTTTGCACTCAGTTCTTCTGCACTTGTGTGTATCTTGTCTAAAATTGAAGTTTGTTGTGATTTTGAAGAGTTTCAGTAGAAAACAGTCTTGAAAATTATTTCCACCCATCTTCCTCAACATTCCGTAGTTTTGATCGGAGTAACACTGGGATACCAGGGGAACATTTCATGCAAAGATGGGCTTGATAAAGGACAGAAATGGTCTGGACCTAGCAGAAGCAGAAGATATTAAGAAGAGGTGGCAAGAATACACAGAAGAACTGTACGAAAAAGATTTTCATGACCCAGATGATCACGATAGTGTGATCACTCACCTAGAGACAGACATCCTGGAATGTGAAGTCAAGTGGGCCTTACAAAGCATCACTACGAACAAAGCTAGTGGAGGTAAAATAGCTCCAGTGGAGCTATTTCAAATCCTGAAAGATGATGCTGTGAAAGTGCTGCACTCAATATGCCAGCAAATTTGGAAAACTCAGCAGTGGCCACAGGACTGGAAAAGGTCAGTTTTCATTCCAATCCCAAAGAAAGGCAATGCCAAAGAATGCTCAAACTACCACACAATTGCACTCATCTCACACGCTAGTAAAGTAATGCTCAAAATTCTCCAAGGCAGACTTCAGCAATACGTGAACCATGAACTTCCAGATGTTCAAGCTGGTTTTAGAAAAGGCAGAGGAACCAGAGATCAAATTGCCAACATCCGCTGGATCATGGAAAAAGCAAGAGAGTTCCAGAAAAACATCTATTTCTGCTTTATTGACTATGCTAAAGCCTTTGACTGTGTGAATCACAAGAAACTGTGGAAAATTCTGAAAGAGATGGGAATACCAGACCACCTGACCTGCCTCGAGAAACGTGTATGCAGGTCAGGAAGCAACAGTTAGAACTGGACATGGAACAACAGACTGGTTCCAAATAGAAAAGGAGTACGTCAAGGCTGTATATTGTCACCCTGCTTATTTAACTTATATGCAGAGTACATCATGAGAAATGCTGGACTGGAAGAATCACAAGCAGAAATCAAGACTGCCGGGAGAAATATCAATAACCTCAGATATGCAGATGACACCACCCTTATGGCAGAAAGTGAAGAGGAGCTAAAAAGCCTCTTGATGAAAGTGAAAGAGGAGAGTGAAAAAGTTGGCTTAAAGCTCAACATTCAGAAAACGAAGATCATGGCACCCAGTCCCATCACTTCATGGGAAATAGATGGGGAAACAGTGGAAACAGTGTCAGACTTCATTTTTTGGGCTCCAAAATCACTGCAGATGGTGACAGCAGCCATGAAATTAAAAGACGCTTCCTCCTTGGAAGGAAAGTTATGACCAACCTAGACAGTATATTCAAAAGCAGAGATATTACTTTGCCAACAAAGGTCTGTCTAGTCAAGGCTATAGTTTTTCAGTAGTCGTGTATGGATGTGAGAGTTGGACTGTGAAGAAAGCCTAGCACCGAAGAATTGATGCTTTTGAACTGTGCAGTCAGAGAAGACTCTTGAGAGTCCCTTGGACTGCAAGGAAATCCAACCAGTCCATTCCAAAGGAGATCAGTCCTGGGTGTTCTTTGGAAGAACTGATGCTAAAGCTGAAACTCCAATACTTCGGCCACCTCATGCAAAGAGTTGACTCATTGGAAAAGACTCTGATGCCTGGAGGTATTGGGGGCAGGAGGAGAAGGGGACGACAGAGGATGAGATGGCTGGATGGCATCACTGACTCAATGGACGTGAGTTTGAGTGAACTCCGGGAGTTGGTGATGGACAGGAAGGCCTGGCATGCTGCAGTGCATGGGGTCGCAAAGAGTCGGACACGACTGAGCGACTGAACTGAACTGAGCTGAACACTGGGACTGGCAGGCACAAACTCTGAGGCCGTGGCTAATTAGACCACATGGCTAATTAGATGGTAAAATGAGAACTTTGTGCCTTGACTCACACCAGCTCCAAACTATTTTTTTCTTTCTTCACTTGGTTGTGTATATTATATGAATTGTTTCTCAAAGGAAGATTCCAGCCATGATTGAAAAGCAGCTTCCATATCAAAACTGAATACTCTTTGGGAGATGAGATTCTCTCTGGTCTAGTTCAACACAATTAAGACAATGAGGGGTTGATTCCAAACCTTTGGCATAGAGTCTCATGCCTCGAGTAACTGCAGTCTGAAATACTGCAGTCATTATGAGAAGCATGTAACCTACCTTCAGTTCAGTTCAGTCACTCAGTCGTGTCTGACTCTTTGCGACCCCATGAATCGCAACACGCCAGGCCCCCTGTCCATCACCAACTCCCGCAGTTCACTCAGATTCACGTCCATCGAGTCAGTGATGCCATCCAGCCATCTCATCCTCTGTCCTCCCCTTCTCCTCCTGCCCCCAATCCCTCCCAGCATCAGGGTCTTTTCCAATGAGTCAACTCTTCACATGAGGTGGCCAAAATACTGGAGTTTCAGCTTTAGCACCATTCCTTCCAAAGAAATTCCAAGGCTGATCTCCTTCAGAATGGACTGGTTGGATCTCCTTGCAGTCCAAGCGACTCTCAAGAGTCTTCTCTAACACCACAGTTCAAAAGCATCAATTCTTCAGCGCTTAGCCTTCTTCACAGTCCAATTCTCACATCCATACATGACCACAGGAAAAACTATAGCCTTGACTAGACGGACCTTAGTCGGCAAAGTAATGTCTCTACTTTTGAATATACTATCTAGGTTGGTCATAACTTTTCTTCCAAAGAGGAAGTGTCTTTTAATTTCATGGCTGCAATCACCATCTGCAGTGATTTTGGACTCCAAAAAATAAAGTCTGACACTGTTTCCACTGTTTCCCCAAATATTTCCCATGAAGTGATGGGACCGGATGCCATGATCTTCGTTTTCTGAATGTTGAGCTTTAAGCCAACTTTTTCACTCTCCACTTTCACTTTTATCAAGAGGCTTTTTAGTTCCTCTTCACTTTCTGCCATAAGGGTGGTGTCATCCGCATATCTGAGGTGATTGATATTTCTCCCGGCAATCTTGATTCCAGCTTGTGCTTCTTCCAGTCCAGTGTTTCTCATGATGTACTCTGCATATAAGTTAAATAAGCAGGGTGACAATATACAGCCTTGATGTACTCTTTTTCCTATTTGGAACCAGTCTGTTGTTCCATGTCCAGTTCTAACTGTTGCTTCCTGACCTGCATACAGATTTCTCAAGAGGCAGGTCGGGTGGTCTGGTATTCCCATCTCTTTCAGAATTTTCCACAGTTTCTTGTGATCCACACAGTCAAAGGCTTTGGCATAGTCAATAAAGCAGAAATAGATGTTTTTCTGGAACTCTCTTGCTTTTTCCATGATCCAGCGGATGTTGGCAATTTGATCTCTGGTTCCTCTGCCTTTCCTAAAACCAGCTTGAACATCTGGAAGTTCACGGTTCACGTATTGCTGAAGCCTGCCTTGAGGAATTTTGAGCATTACTTTACTAGCACGAGATGAGTGCAATTGTGCAGTAGTTTGAGCATTTTTGGCATTGCCTTTCTTTGGAATTGGAATGAAAACTGACCTTTTCCAGTCCTGTGGCCACTGCTGAGTTTTCCAAATTTGCTGGCATATTGAGTGCAGCACTTTCACAGCATCATCTTTCAGGATTTGAAACAGCTCAACTGGAATTCCATCACCTCCACTAGCTTTGTTTGTAGTGATGCTTTCCAAGGCCCACTTGACTTCACATTCCAGGATGTCTGGCTCTAGATTAGTGATCACACCATCATGATTATCTGGGTCGTGAAGATCCTTTTTGTACAGTTCTTCTGTGTATTCTTGCCACCTCTTCTTAATATCTTCTGCTTCTGTTAGGTCCAGACCATTTCTGTCCTTTATCGAGCCCATCTTTGCATGAAATGTTCCCTTGATATCTCTAATTTTCTTGAAGAGATCTCTAGTCTTTCCCATTCTATTGTTTTCCTCTATTTCTCTGCACTGATCGCTGAGGACGGCTTTCTTATCTCTTCTTTCTGTGTTCTGGAACTCTGCATTCAGATGCTTATATCTTTCCTTTTCTCCTTTGCTTTTTGCCTCTCTTCTTTTCACAGCTATTTGTAAGCCCTCCACAGACAGCCATTTTGCTTTTTTGCCTCTCTTTTCCATGGGGATGGTCTTGATCCCTGTCTCCTGTACAGTGTCATGAACCTCATTCCATAGTTCATCAGGCACTCTATCTATCAGATCTAGGCCCTTAAATCTATTTCTCACTTCCACTGTATAATCATAAGGGATTTGATTTAGGTCATACCTGAATGGTCTAGCGGTTTTCCCTACTTTCTTCAATTTGAGTCTGAATTTGGTAATAAGGAACTCATGGTCTGAGCCACAGTCAGCTCCCGGTCTTGTTTTTGTTGACTGTATAGAGCTTCTCCATCTTTGGCTGCAAAGAATATAATCAATCTGATTTCGGTGTTGACCATCTGGTGATGTCCATGTGTAGAGTCTTCTCTTGTGTTGTTGGAAGAGGGTGTTTGCTATGAACAGTGCCTTTTCTTGGCAAAACTCTATTAGTCGTTGCCCTGCTTCATTCTGCATTCCAAGGCCAAATTTGCCTATTACTCCAGGTGTTTCTTGACTTCCTACTTTTGCATTCCAGTCCCCTATAATGAAAAGGACATCTTTTGGGGGTGTTAGTTCTAATATGTCTTGTAGGTCTTCATAAAACCATTCAACTTCAGCTTCTTCAGTGTTACTGGTTGGGGCATAGACTTGGATAACTGTGATATTGAATGGTTTGCCTTGGAGACGAACAGAGATCATTCTGTCTTTTTCGAGATTGTATCCAAGTACTGCATTTTGGACTCTTTCGTTGACTGTGATGGCTACTCCATTTCTTCTGGGGGATTCCTGCCCGCAGTAGTAGATATAATGGTCATCTGAGTTGAATTCACCCATTCCAGTCCATTTTAGTTTGCTGATTCCTAGACTGTCAGCATTCACTCTTGCCATCTCTTGTTTGACCACTTCCAATTTGCCTTGATTCATGGACCTGACATTCCAGGTTCCTACGCAATATTGCTCTTTACAGCATCGGACCTTGATTCTATCACCAGTCACATCCACAACTGGGTATTGTTTTTGCTTTGGCTTCATCCCTTCATCCTTTCTGGAGTTATTTCTCCACTGATCTCCAGTAGCATATTGGGCACCTACTGATCTGGGAAGTTCCCCTTTCAGTATCCTATCATTTTGCCTTTTCATACATGGGGTTCTCAAGGCAAGAATACTGAAGTGGTTTGCCATTCCTTTCTCCAGTGGACCACATTCTGTCAGACCTCTCCACCATGACCCCCCATCTTGGGTTGCCCCGCAGGCATGGCTTGGTTTCGTTGAGTTAGACAAGGCTGTGGTCCGTGGGATCAGATTGGCTAGTTTTCTATGATTATGGTTTCAGTGTGTCTGCCCTCTGATGCCCTCTTGCAACACCTACCATCTTCCTTGGGTTTCTCTTACCTTGGGCGCGGGATATCTCTTCACCGCTGCTCCAGCAAAGCACAGCCACTGCTCCTTTCTTTGGACGAGGGGTATCTCCTTACCGCCGCCCTTCCTGACCTCCAACGTGGGACAGCTCCTCTAGGCCCTCCTACGCCCACGCAGCCACCGCTCCTCGGGATGCTCCTCCCGGCCCCTGCCCCTGGCTTCGAGCACGAGGTGGCTTCTCCCGGCCGCCCCTGACCTCGAACTTCGGCAGCTCCTCTCCGCCGTTCCTGCGCCGTTGCAGCCTGGCACTCTGGGCGGCTGCCTCTCACCTCGGACGTGGGGTAACTCCTCTCAGCCGCGGTTAGTGCGCCGGGTCGCAGCCACCTTAAGTATCAAATAACCATTATAGAATGGTCAGATAGTATTTGTAAAATTCATAAATGAAGAGCTGCTGTTTTTACAACTGAAAACATTCCCAAAGCAGCCTTGGATTCTCCTAAACTAATGCTTTTCAAACTTTGCTGTGTATACAAATCACCTGGATGAAGGCTTTTATTCTGTAAGTCTGGGGCAGGGCCTGAGATTCTAAGTGCCTCACAGAGATGCTGACACTGCTTGTTTGTGGACTCCACTTTGAGAAGTAAGATCTTAGCCAAAAATATCCCAGCTGACTTTAGATAAACCACTGCAAAGCAGCCATGACTCCGTTAATATTTCAATAGCTTCTACTGCTCCATTATATAATAAAGGATTTGAGGGATGAGGCTTTGTAGAAGAACTTGTACATAATTCAAAACTCCGAAGAACTTGTACATAATTCAAAACCTGTTTATAGCATGCAATGAAAAAAGCTCACTTGTAGCAGTCCTGCGCTTCCCTGGTGGTCCAGCGGTTAAGAATCCACCTGCTAAGGCAAGGGACACGGGTTCAATTCCTGGTCTAGGAGGATCCCAGACAGCAAAGGGCAGCTGAGCCCTTACAACATGACTACTGAAGCCCATTCACCTAGAGCCCACTCTGAGCAACCAGAGAAGTCACCGCCATGAGCAGCTCACATACCGCAACGAAGAGCAGCCCCCACTCGCTGCAACTAGAGAAAGCCTGTGCACAGCAGTGGAGATTCCGTACAGCTTAAAAAAAGTAACAGTCCCCCAATTATGCATGTCAATAAATGGAGTAAAACCTTTAAAAACTGTGAATTATTCCTCTGTATACTTGAAACTTACATACTACTGTATATCAACTGTACCTCAATAAAAAGATTTTAAATAAATAAAAGCTTGGAAATGGGGGGAAGGAAAACAGTCCTTCAAATTTTGAAACTTTGTGCAAAAATTCTCGATTGGCCTTCATCAGTGTTCCTTAAAATGATGGATATTTCTCAAGGAGCTCTTTCTCTGTAGTAGGCTGGCACGCTCCCCATTTGATATTCAAGTAACACTGCACCCTTGACTGGACTTTCGTAGAAAATCTCTGCTGGATGTTGCATGAAAGGATACGCTCTTCTGGCACATTGGCAGAAAAAGTATTAAAAGGAAAGGTGCAGAGACAGACACCACGGTCATGACATTGAAGTCCCAGTAAGACAGGTTTGCTTAACTATCTGAGACGCAGATAGTTATGCCAGCAAGCAGGCTGCAAGGCAGAGGCATCTTCTGGGGTAATCGGTTACTGAAGAACAGGGAAGCCTGGCATGCTGCAGTCCATGGGGTCGCATAGAACCAGACATGACTGAGCGACTGGACAACCACCACCACCACCACACCATATGTGGTGACCACCCTATAGAGGAACTTAACACCCCATGTGGTCTTGACTTGACCATTTGTAGGAACAGCAGTCAGGTGGTCATGGAGGTGATTCTATAAGATCAGGTCTGGTTTCTGTCAGACAGGACCAGCCAGTGCAAAGCCAGGAAGCAGCAGCTCTGGGTGGACCAAGCCCTAATGGGGAAGGTCTTCTTAGTGACCTCTGCAGAGGTCAGGTTTTTGTCTCGGTTACATTAAATCAAGGAGGAAGATGGATATGCATGTCTCATCCTACAGAAGAATCTAGAGGAGCAGAGAATCCCAGTTGGGGGAAAATTCAGGGGTGGCTCAGTAAACCCATAGCTGGTCAAACTCTCCATTCCAGTGTCCATTCAGAATTCATTCCTTTCTGAAACCATTGCCAGTTTCTGCTCTTTGGGTTCAATTTCTGTCTTTCTGTTACCAGTAGTTACAAAACCAAGCCTCCTCTCTTCAGCTACATGTTTCAAATTCTGTATCTGCATGTTGAATACTTTACAGCAAAGCCATGGTCAAGCAGTTTATGTGTGTGTGTGTTGAGAGCCTAATTTTTTGTATCTTTTTAATTTTTTAAAATTTATTTTAAAAATTTTAAATTGTTTTATACTTGATTTGTAATGTTGTGCTAGTTTCAGGCATACAGGAAGTGATTCAGTTTTATATATACTGTAGCCCCCAGGCTCCTCTGTCCATGGAATTCTCCAGGCAAGAATACTGGAGTGGGTAGCCATTCCCTTCTCCAAGGAATCTTCCCGACCCAGGGATCGAACCCAGGTTTCCTGCATTGAAGGCAGATTCTTTACCATCTGAGTCATCAGGGAAGCCCATAATATATTGTTTTTTAGGTTTTTTCCCCTTACAGGTTATTGCAATATATTGAGTATAGTTCTCTGTGCTATACAGTTCCTTAATAAAATTTTTTTTTCTATGATGGAATTAATGGAGATAGTAAGCTTGGACAGTGTAGAGCAATAGAAAACCCCCAAATGTCCATAATTCTTATAATTCAGAAGCAACCACTATTAACATTTTAGTGTGTTTATTTCTGTTTTCCTCTTGAAGTGAAAGTGAAAGTCACTCAGTTGTGTCCGACTCTTTGCGACCCCATAGACTATACAGTCCATGGAATTCTCCAAGCAAGAGTACTGGAGTGGGTAGCCTTTCCCTTCTCCAGGGGATCTTCCCAACCCAGGGATTGAACCCAGGTCTCCTGCATTGCAGGAGGATTCTTTACCAGCTGAGCCACAGGGAAGCCCAGTTTTCCTTTTACTAAACCTTTAACAATTTATTAAAGCAATATCAAAACTTAGAAAATCTTCTAAGTTATACAGATTTCTCTAAGACTCCTTGCCCCTCCCCCCATCACCTGTGCCAAGTCTCACTCCCCAGGGGTAATCATTTTCATCTAGTCCTCTGAATGTAAAGGATTTTATTTTTTTGCAGTGGTTATCCTCTAACTTCTCACTTCTATTTATTGACATTAATTTTAGGTGGTCTTCATCAACTAGTTGAAGATGAGGAAAGATATGAAAGATGAGGAAATTAGGACATTTACAGATACTCCACCTTTTTCCTTTCTGAGTTTTGTTAAACTGTTTTTAAAATGTTGACATTTATAACTGTGGAAAATTCTGAAAGAGATGGGAATACCAGACCACCTGACCTGCCTCTTGAGAAATCTATATGCAGGTCAGGAAGCAACAGTTGGAACTGGACATGGGACAACAGACTGGTTCCAAATAGGAAAAGGAGTACATCAAGGCTGTATATTGTCACCCTGCTTATTTAACTTCTATGCAGAGTACATCATGAGAAACGCTGGACTGGAAGAAGCACAAGCTGGAATCAAGATTGCCGGGAGAAATATCAATCACCTCAGATATGCAGATGACACCACCCTTATGGCAGAAAGTGAAGAGGAGCTAAAAAGCCTCTTGATAAAAGTGAAAGAGGAGAGTGAAAAAGTTGGCTTAAAGCTCAACATTCAGAAAACGAAGATCATGGCATCTGGACCCATCACTTCATGGGAAATATTTGGGGAAACAGTGGAACCAGTGTCAGACTTTATTTTGGGGGGCTCCAAAATCACTGCAGATGGTGATTGCAGCCATGAAATTAAAAGACACTTCCTCCTTGGAAGAAAAGTTATGACCAACCTAGATAACATATTCAAAAGCAGAAACATTACTTTGCCGACTAAGGTCCGTCTAGTCAAGGCTATAGTTTTTCCTGTGGTCATGTATGGCTGTGAGAGTTGGACTGTGAAGAAGGCTGAGTGCCGAAGAATTAATGCTTTTGAACTGTGGTGTTGGAGAAGACTCTTGAGAGTCGCTTGGACTGCAAGGAGATCCAACCAGTCCATTCTGAAGGAGATCAGCCCTGGGATTTCTTTGGAAGGAATGATGCTAAAGCTGAAACTCCAGTACTTTGGCCACCTCATGCGAAGAGTTGATTCATTGGAAAAGACTCTGATGCCTGGAGGGATTGGGGGCAGGAGGAGAAGGGGACGACAGAGGATGAGAAGGCTGGATGGCATCACTGACTCGATGGACGTGAGTCTGAGTGAACTCCGGGTGTTGGTGATGGACAGGGAGGCCTGGCGTGGTGTGATTCATGGGGTCGCAAAGAGATGGACATGACTGAGCGACTGAACTGAACTGAACTGAACTGAACTGATAATGCTGATAGGGCTTCCCAGGTGGCACTAGTGTTAAGGAACTTGGCTGCCAGTGCAGGAGTTGTAAGAGACATGGGTTCGATCCCTGGGTCAGGAAGATCCCTGGAGGAGGGCATGGCAACCCACTCCAGTATTCTTGCCTGGAGAATCCCATGGACAGAGGAGCCTGGCGGACTACAGTCCACGGGGTTGCAAAGAAGCGGATACAACTGAAGTGACTTAGTGAGACGCATGCACATAACGCTGATAGTGTGTTGTGGCTTTAAGGAGCTCTTCCATGCATGCTGTTTGTAGACTGAGTTTGGGGATATAAACCCAGGGGAAAGACAGAGAAAGAGAGGGAAAGGGGAGTAGGGAGGACTCAACTGTCTCAGTAGTTCTTTAATTAATTATACTGATGATAACCCCATCTTAAGCTGACTTGTACCAACATTGTCTCTGAACTTGGAATTTCTCTTGGCCTCATTTAGAAATTCTCTTCCCCATGAAGTTTTAGACTGTGGCTTTCACTTCTTTATCTGCACCTTCAGTCTGATCCTAATTAGTTTCTGTCTTCTAGGATTTCTGCAAACTTTTGGTCAGTTGCTATCTCTGTCCTATGGAGGTATGTTACGTTTTTAATCTTTAAAATGTTTTTTAAGATTTATGTGATAGTTCTGTTATCTCCCTGGGACTTCATGGGGCAGAGGGTTAGATGTGTGTGTTCAGTCCACACTTGGCCACACTAGGAATAACCTCCCCTGTATGACCACTGCATGGTTTCAGCCATGTTATTGTGAATCTGATATCTCACTAATTGAATTGGTTAACTTAAATATAAAAACAAAGCTGCAGCATCTTGTCAATATTTATTCAGATATCAGAACCTTCAGCTCCTTCCCCCACTTTGTTCTGTCTTCTAGTGGCCCTACCTCCTGTCATTTTCTTCTGTTAGATCCATTGTCATCCTAACCACCTCCCATGTGGTTCCCATAAATGCACTCTGCAAAAACCAAAAGGAAATTGAAGAGTAATTATGTCCCATTCCTGCTTAAAACTACATTAGTTGTTTTTGTTTTAAACTACTATTTTGGTGCCTACTGTGTGTTGACCCCTGTTCTAGGTACCAGGCATATGGCAGAGAATGAATCAGAGACAAACTCCCACCCTGAGGTGCTTATATTCTAGAAGGCAGGGTCATGTTATATCCTTTAGGACCACAGCCATCAGCTCCATACAAATTGGCAAGCACCGGAAGCATAAAGTGTGTAATGCTGCCAGCTTAGGAAATGCATCATCAGAAACTCCTGGCTAGCTTACCAGTACTGCAGACTGCGTTCTAATGGATTACTTGGTGGTCAGAATCTCTTTGTCCATGGATCAGCAGATATTTAATAATGAAAATAATAATCACATTTAAAGGAACAAATAAATGTTAGAATTCAATTCTTAAAATTTGAAAACAACATCTGTATCCTGAAATATTAATGGGTAACAAGTTCTGACATATCGGTAATGGAAATAGACTATTATAAACAATATTTATATAGACTTTTTGAGACTGTGAAGGTTTTTTAAGATGAGAAAATTGTTGTCATCAAGTGAAAAAAAACTCATAAAAATCATGTATATAGTTGGATTTAGTATGTTAATGAAGCTGTCTCAGTATTCAAAAATACGGCAGTATCACTGCTTTCCACTGTGCTGTCTTGAATTCCAGATTAACATCTTGGGCAGATTCTAGAACACGCCTGCTACTTCCAGGGTTGGAAGTGTATTTCAGTTTTAAAGCTTCAGGCTGATTTCTGACTCAATCTCTTTTCCTCCCCTCACACAGTAGAAGCTGGAGCTCTGAACACAACAAAAGGAGGGGAGCTGGTCCAGCTGGCTCTGGAGTATGAGAGGGTCAGCCTCCACCTTCTTCTGTGATGCCCCATGGGTCTCAGTGGGAAAGCATCGCTAGTCTCTCTGGTTCATCATGTTCTTGTCTGATGCCAATGCCTCTGAGGATGAGGTGGTCCCCAGGCAAGTGAAGTGTGGGTGCCTCGGGGCAATGCTCAGCTTTCCCCACAGTCCCCTCTGTTGCTGTGAGGAAGAGAAGGTCCAACCAGACTTCCTTCAGGTTGCCCTGCTGGTCATCCTTCCAGTCTGTCTGGGTTGTGCATTGACCACTCATGGGTCTCCTGGGCTGCCCCGTGTGCTTCTGCTTCTCCTCTAATTCCCCACTCCTGCACACGGACTCTTGAGGCTCCAGGGGCCCCTGCTGTGTCCTTTAACACCACGGCCAACAGATTGGGGCCAGGAGCCCTTCCTTCTTCTAGGCACACTGTATCTTCAAGCCTTATTGGGAGTGGCTTTTCTACTCTCGCCATCAGAAATTTTAGCCCAGAAATGAACATTTAGTCTCTATGCATGCCTCATAAACAATGGGAGACACCCCCAAACCAGCTCAAATGCTTTAGTCCAATGGCAGCACAAAGTTCCCAAGAGGTTGCAGCTTAGCAGGCATCATTCAGGGACCAAGATGCTAGTCTGTTCTTCTTCAAGGCATCTGATGAATCTCTATGAATTATTCCCCTGGATTTCCTCCCCTCACGCCCACCCACTAGGCCTTTCCTTTGGTAAGATGAAGGCAAAGAAAGGAGTTTCTGAGGGTGGTGGTTGGTAGTGGTAAGGTTGATTCTATACTTTTTAATAAGCTCTGGTGGAACGTTTTGAGTCCTAATTATTTATGGCTCTTTAGAGAATGATGGGGCTTCCCTGATGGCTCAGACGGTCAAGAATCTGCCTGCAGTGCAAGAGACGTGGGTTCAATCCCTGGGTCAGGAAGATCCCCTGGAGAAGGGAATAGCTACCCACTCCAGTACTCTTGCCTGGAGAATTCCATGGACAGAGAGCCTGGCAGACTACAGTCCATGGGGTCACAAAGAGTCGGACATGACTGAGCAACTAACACTTTCACTTCTCTTCAGAGAATGATCTCAGCTTTGGGCATTAGCTACAACTCTGGACCAACAGGAAATCTCATACAATATTAGGAAATGGGTAAGGGGAAGACCAGAGACACTTTTCAAGTTCAATAACTTTTATCCCACTCTCTGTCTTTATATTATTTAATTTGTATTATTTGGTGAAAAGTCTCAATTCATCCAACTCTTACCGTTTTCTTAAATGTCTTAGGTAATGTCTTACCTAGTGACCTGCTGCCTGGTCGCGATACCATGACCAGGACCCTGCTCTTGTCCTGTCACCAAGAGCAAGCAGCTGGCCACTGTGCCCTTGACAAGAAGAAACAGAGTTCGGGGATGCCAAAGAGGACAAGTGGGATCTGGCTTCCGGCTGTCTCATTTCTTGCCTGCGTCTTCAGATTCAGGTCACTCATTCTTTTATTTTTTTTTAGAGCAGCCATAAGCAACTGGGTATATTTGTGTTTCTTATTTACTTATTTACTTGGCTGCATCTGGCCTTAGAAGTGGTACTTCGTTGTGGTACTCCAACTTCTCTAGTTGTGGCAAGGGGGCTCAAGGGCGCTCGGGGTTAGTAGTTGTGGACCCATGTAGGATCTTAGTTCCCCAACCAGAGATCCAACACGCGTCCTCTGCATTGGAAAGCATATTCTTAACCACTGTACCACCAGAGAAGTCCCAGGTCCCTCACTCTCATCTCAGGATCCAGTCTAATGAATCGCATGGTTACTGCTGCTCAGCCTAGACTTGCCCTGAGTCCTGCTTTGCTTCTGAATTTTCAGGAAGGGCATCCCGTCCATGCCAGCTTCACTCAGCTTTAAAGCCAGATATGACCACCTGTGCCAGTTCACGAAAGCTTCTGTCATCAAGGCTAAGAACAGCCATGAATTGCAATATTTTTTAAAGTTGTGGTAAAATATCCCTGGTAGCTCAGTGGTAAAGAATCTGCCTGCAATGTAGGAGATGCAGGTTTGATCCTTGGGTTGAGAGGATCCCCTGGAGAAGGGAATGGCAACCCACTCCAGGATTCTTGCCTGGAGAATCCCATGGACAGAGGAGCCTGGTGGGCTACAGCCCATGGGATTGCAAAGAGTCAGACACGACCGAGCGACTAAACCACCACCAAAATAAACATCACTGTGTAAACTTTACCACTTTAAACGTACAATTCAGTGGCACTAAATAAATGTAAAAGTGGCATTACCATCACCATTGCCTATTTCCAGAAGGTTTTCATCATCTCAAACAAAAGTTCTGTATCTTTTACACAGTAGCTCCCATCCCCTGCTGGCTTTTTTGTTTCTGGGCACCTCTGTTCTGCTTTCTGTCTCTATGAGCTTGCCTATTCTCGATTGTTCATACATTAATGTTTTCCCCCAAGGCTTACTCACCTCTGTTTGCATTGATCTTTGAGTGTCAGACTTTTGTGGGTTTTGTTGTTACTGTTCTTTTTTTCTATTTTTAGAAATGAAGTATAGTTGATGCACAATATTATATAAGGTATAGGTATACTTTGAATGGTTATATCCCATTGATAGTTCTTATAAAATATTGGCTATAGTCCCTGTGTTGTGCAATATATCCTTTGAGCTTATTTTATACCCAGTAGTTTTATACCCCTTAAAATCCTACCCCTGCCTGCCCCCTCCCATCTTCCCTGTCCCCGCTGGTAACCACTAGTTTGTCCTCTGTCTCTGTGAGTCTTTCCTTTTTGTTTTGCTTGCTAGTTTGTTTCTTTTTTTAGACTCCGCATAGAAGTGATGTCATACAGTGCTTGTCTTTCTCTGTGACTTATCTTCCTTAGCGTGATGCCCTCCAAGTCCATTCATGCCGCAAATGGCACAGTCGCGTTCTTTTTTCCCTTAATGGCTGAGCAATATTCATTGTGTATATACACCCCATCTTCTTTATCTGTTTATCTGTGGATGGATACTTAGGTTGTTTCTGTATTTTGGCAATTGCAAATAACGCTGCTTTGAACACTGGAGTGCCATGACCCAGCAGTTCTACTCTTAGGTATATATCCAGAAAACAAAAACACTAATTGAAAGAGTGCCCAGACTTTGAAGCAGGAAAATAAGAGAGAGGTAACAGTTAAGAAAAGTGTACAAATGCATATCACCCCCTCGCCCCCTTCCCCACCAGAAAAATAGACAGGACCGTGGCTCTTGACTGTAGCACAAATGTGGAGAATTAAGTGTCCCGTAAGTGCTGCCTTCACGACTTCTGCTATTCATTTGTATCACTTGTAGCATTTATTACATTTTTTTTAATGTAAAGAAACTTTAGATCACTGAAAAGTCAGTGTCATTCATAAATGAGAAGGAAACTATAAACATTGATAGAATAGAAAGAGTTAATACATTTTAGCTAGAAACCATTGCTTGCAAAACTTGTTTTTAAAAAAAATGCCTGTTTTTTAAAAAGCTTGTTTTGATAAAACAAAGCCTGTTTTTAAAAAATGATCAGCAGGTATTAGCATTAGTGCTGAAAACTGCTACCAGGCTGACATTTTCTCTTTCCTGAATTCAGAAAGATTTGCAGCCAGTTATGTAATATTATACCTAGAGACCACTGAAGTCTTTTCACATACTGGTTTTAAGAGGCCAACGTTTTGGGAAGTGACACTTTGTAAATGTTTTACAGTTTGCTTATGTTTTCCCAAGTGTTATATAGGCTCTCCAAGCTTTGCTTAGCCTAATACAAGTCCCTTATATACATGTAGTGAGGAGGAACTTTAAATATCTTTTGTAATTCCTTTTCCTTTGGAATCATATTTCTGAAATTATTTTTGTGTTGATTTAATTATCAAGAAAAGAGTTGCAAATCCTGAGATGAAAAAAATTACTTGAATTTAGCAAGGCGAAAAATATTTTTAAAAAGGAAGAAAAAGAAAAGAGAGGGAGAAAAGAAAAGGCATGTTAATTCTTTAATAATTCAAGATTTCAGTGATCTGAAAGTATTGGGGGGAAAAAAGTCACCTGCATAGTAATAAAGCATGCATCATTTGAATGGATTAAAGTTTAAATCACTCCAAAGCAGCTTATTTTTCATCCATCACCATGGATACAAAAAGGACAGCTCAAGTGCAGGCATCTGACATCACAAGCATGTCCAGACAGGCCAGAGAGGAGAGCCATGAAGGGAGGGGAGGCAGAGGGAAAGGGTTATTGTTAAAATGATGAATCAGATGTTCAGTTGGGAGGATTAAATAGAAGGAGGCACGAAGCCAACTGAGAAGCTTGGAGACGGGCAGTCGTTTACAGTGACCTTTAAATACCTTCTTAGCCAGAAATAGAAGCAGAAGAAGACTGAGAGAGGTAGGTCAGATCAGTCCCCTCTCAGAGGGCAGTTTTGATAGTTTTTTTTTTTTTTAATGTTCTCCTTGTTTTATGTGTAGCCTTTAATTTTAACTAATATTCTAAGGGCCGTGCAAAAGGCAATTACCTGTACGGGTTAAGGGAACCAAAAAGGAGAGGTGGGGGTCACTAAAACTTAGGAACTCAGAGAGAAGATCCAACAGGAGAGAAATCCAGGTATCTGGTGCAAGGAGCAGCAAAAATCATGTCAGACTAGAACCAACTGCTGCTGCTGCTGCTGGAGTAACATTATAGGAACAAGGACATGAAGAAGAACATCCCTCTCCTCACTGCCTGCCTTCCAGCCCTTTCCTTAACGCCTCCTGCTGTCAGAACCCGGCAGTGAGCCAAGTCACAAAGGAGCCTGGGAGATGCAGTTAGCTGCGTTCTAGTCTCAGCATCACATAATAGAAAATAGAAAGGCAGGCTAGGAACTGAGAAACAATCGCATATAACTGGCAGCATTCCAGTTCAACTTTGGCATGGACATAAGTCGTGGTACTCGGTCAATCAGTGACAGCCACCAGTGAAAACTGCTGGGTTCTGGAGAGAAATGAGGTAGATTGTCATATGCCAGGGCAGTAGCCCTGTTTCCTTTCCTAAGGATTACCAGTGAGGTTAGTTTAAGTATGAGATACTGTCTGGAAAGTCCTGGAAATTATTGACAGGGAAGTTTTGACAGTGGAGGTGCTATAAATCAGAAGGGGTCAGCAGACAACCAGTTTGGCTGATCTTATATATATTAAAGACTAGGGAACTTAGACTTATGTGTGCTTTTCTTAAAAGAATTAAAAAATCACCAGACACTGTGAACCCATTTGAATAAAGTTTATCATCACTTTTGGGGACATCTATTGGTTTTGCCCCATATTCCTTCTTGTAGCAAGATTCCAGTTTTCCTTTGGATAACCACCTCTCTCAACTCTTCTGGATGAACATGAAAATTCTTTTCTGCCTTCGCCACCCAAAGGATCCACCTGGCCACAGTAATTAGTTCATGCTCAGGTATGAACAGAGATTTTAATACCAGGATTTCTTCTGGATCAATCAGAAAGGAGGTATTCTTTTCCAATGGGGTTGTTAGACGAATAGAATGTAAGCCCGGAGCTTTGGTGGTCAAACCTGGCAGGGAAAGCCTGCCAGACATAAAACCTGCACGTTGGAAAATACGTGCAAGAGATAAAGAGAAAACAAAAATTTAATTGGGCTTCCCTGGTGGCTCAGTTGGTAAAGAATCTGCCTGCAATGCCAGAGACCAGGGTTCAATCCCTGGATTGGGAAGATTCCCTGGAGAAGGAAATGGCAATCCACTTCAGTATTCTTGCCTGGAAAATCCCATGGACAGATGACCCTGGTGGGGCTACACTCCATGGAGTTGCAAGAGTCTGACACAACTTGGGGACTAAACCACCACCATATTGTAGCTGGGTCTACTTCTAGATTTTCCTATTATATAACGTAATCTTCTTCTTTTTTTTCTTTTTTTACTAAGCCATTTTTTAAAATTGAGGTTAAGTTCACATACAGGGAAAAACATCTATCTTAAGTATAAATTCTGATGAGTTTAGATAAAGGAAACACTCTTTTAACTACTACCTCAGTCAGTTCAGTTCAGTTCAGTCACTCAGTCGTGTCCGACTCTTTGCGACCCCATGAATCACAGCACGCCAGGCCTCCCTGTCCATCACCAACTCCCGGAGTTCACTCAGACTCACGTCCATTGAGTCTCTGATGCTATCCGGCCATCTCATCCCTGTCATCCCCTTCTCCTCCTGCCCCCAATCCCTCCCAGCATCAGAGTCTTTTCTAATGAGTCAACTCTTTGCATGAGGTGGCCAAAGTACTGAAGTTTCAGCTTTAGCATCATTCCGTCCAAAGAAATCCCAGGGCTGATCTCCTTCAGAATGGACTGATTGGATCTCCTTGCAGTCCAAGGGACTCTCAAGAGTCTTCTCCAACACCAGAGTTCAAAAGCATCAATTCTTCAGCGCTCAGCCTTCTTCACAGTCCAACTCTCACATCCATACATGACCACAGGAGAAACCATAGCCTTGACTAGATGGACCTTAGTCGGCAAAGTAATGTCTCTGCTTTTGAATATGCTATCTAGGTTGGTCATAACTTTTCTTCCAAGGAGGAAGCGTCTTTTAATTTCATGGCTGCAATCACCATCTGCAGTGATTTTGGAGCCCCAAAAAATAAAGTCTGACACTGTTTCCCCATCTGCTTGCCATGAAGTGATGGGACCAGATGCCATGATCTTCGTTTTCTGAATGTTGAGCTTTAAGCCAACTTTTTCACTCTCCACTTTCGCTTTCATCAAGAGACTTTTTAGCTCCTCTTCACTTTGTGCCAAAAGGGTGGTGTCATCTGCATATCTGAGGTTATTGATATTTCTCCCGACAATCTTGATTCCAGCTTGTGCTTCTGCCAGTCCAGCGTTTCTCATGATGTACTCTGCATAGAAGTTAAATGAGCAGGGTGACAATATACAGCCTTGACGTACTCCTTTTCCTATTTGGAACCAGTCTGTTGTTCCATGTCCAGTTCTAACTGTTGCTTCCTGACCTGCATATAGATTTCTCAAGAGGCAGGTCAGGTGGTCTGGTATTTCCATCTCTTTCAGAATTTTCCACAGTTTCTTGTGATCCACACAGTCAAAGGCTTTGGCATAGTCAATAAAGCAGAAATAGATGTTTTTCTGTAACTCTCAGTCAAGATATAGTAAATTCATATCACTCTAAAATTCTCTTTCACTCCCTTTCAGTCAGTCACTACCCTGACTGTTCTAATTTTTACCGATACAGATGAACTTTGTCTGTTTCGAACTGATTCATGGAAATATACATCATATATATTTTTTTGTGTCTGACTTCTTTTGCTCAACATCATGTCTTTGAAATTCATCCATGTTGATCAGTCATTAATTCTATTGATGACCAGCATTACATTATAATTTTTATTCTCATGTTGATGGGTATTTGAATTGTTTCCTATTTTGCCTAATATGAATAAAGCTGTTATAGACACTATTGATTAAGTACTTTTTGGATATATGTTTTTATAGCTCCTGTGTAAGTACCTTGGAGTGAAATTACTAAGTCTCGTTAGAAACGTATGTCCCAAAGATATCTCAAACATGGTCATCAAACCACTTATTACTGTCCTTGACAAGTAATGAATAAATTCTGTTCATACTTGCCCTTCTGTTCTCACCATCTTTGGTGAAGTGTGCATGTGTTCGAAATCGCTTTAGTCGTGTCCAATTCTTTGCAACCTCATGGACTATAGCCCGCCAGGCTCCTCTGTCCATGGAATTCTCCAGGCAAGAATACTGGAGTGGGTAGCCATCCCCTTCTCCACAGATCTTTCCAGCTCAGGGATCAAACTGTGGTCTCTTGTATTGCAGGCAGATTCTTTACTGTCTGAGTTTCCAGGGAAGCCTGTCAATTCTTTCTAAAGCAGAGATCAAATCATATTGATCCCCAAATTTATTAGTCACTACCTCATGGCTTTTGGGATTAAACAGAAGCTTAAAAAGGTATTTAGGGACTTCCCTTGTGGTCCAGTAGTTAAAAATCCACCTTGCAATGCAGGGGACACAGAAACGATCTCTAGTCTGATTGGGGAACTAGGATTCCCACACCTTGGAGCAGCTAAGGTCACGCATAGCAGCTAAAGAGTCCATCTGCTGCAATTAGTGAGCCCTCATGATGCACCGAAAATCCCGTGTGCTGCATCTAAAACCAGCACGGCCAAATGAATACATTAAAAAAAAAACAACACCAATTCATTTAAAATCTAGCCTTTGCTTCCTCTTCAGGTGTACACTGGAGAGAGAGGGGGCCATTCCCTCACCCAGTGTATGCTCTGCATTTCCCCTCGCCCTCCCCATGATGTTTACTGAAGGATTTGCCCTGCATCTCTGGGCATGCGCTGTCCTGCTTGGGTATATACTGATTTATTTCTGCCTTATATATCTTTCCACTTCTGGTTAGCTTTAGGTGACATAAACTCTAATTCAAGAGTCATTTCCTCTGGGAAGCATATCTGGGCCACCAGGCTGAGTTGAGAGTTTCTTCTCCAAGTCCCCTTAGCACCTTAGGCATGTCTTTATAATTGCCCTTATTACATAGGACTTGCTGTCAGAAAACTTACCTTTCTTGTTCATTAGATAGCAGGCAGCTGGAAGACAATGATTTCAATTTTCATCTCTGTATTCCCCCAAGTACTCCATATGTATTTAATGAATGAATGAAATTTTCTAGCTCAGATTTTCCATTTTCCAAATGGCAGTTCTTCTCTATGCCGTTTACCTGTTTTCACTGAAAAAAAAATAGCTGCCTATTCTGCTAGATCTCTGAAGTACTAAAAATACTTTTTCTTTACATAGGATATTTATTGTTAATTAAAAATCGTCACTTATTTTAACAGAATCTCCTGTGGGTTATTTTCAGTTGAGAACAGGCAAGTTATCTACTAAGGAAACTATATTATTCTCCCTTTCACACTGAACAATGTGAATACAAATAGGATTACATTTTCTGTCAATGCTAGTCCAAAACAGTGTTGAAGACAGCATTTTGATCTATAAGTTGACTTACTTAAAGATGTAATTGTGGAGGAACAAAATATGAAAACATATATTACAAACTAGCTTAAAACAACTTTGGGTTTAATTCTTTTTATGCAAAACAAAGCTCAGATGGTAAAGAATCTGCTTGCAATGCAGGAGACCAGGGTTCAATCCCTGGGTCAGGAAGATCCCCTGGAGAAGGAAATAGCAACCCACTCCAGTATTCTTGCCTGAAGAATCCCATGGACAGAGGAGCCTAGTGAGCTACACTCCATGGGGTCACAAAGAGTGACAGGACTGAGCAACTTTCACTTAATCACACACTCAGGCAAAACAAAAGCAACACCCCCTCCCCCTTACAAATAGACTCCATGAAATTGAGAAACTATTAGTGATTTGCTCACCAATTATGAAATAAAAATACTAGTTAATATCTCAATACTTTTCTTTCTCCACTAACAAAATAATTAACTTGTAAATTTCAAAGTGATCAAATAAAATTTATCCTTTAAATAAAAGTATGTTAGTCACTCAGCCATGTCCAACTCTTTGGGACTCCATGGACTGTAGCCCACTAGGTTTCTCTGTCCGTGGATTTCTCCAGGCATGAATACAGGAGTCAGTAGGCATTCCCTACTCCAGGGGATCTTCCCAACCCAGGGATCAAACCTGCATCTCCTGCATTCCAGGAAGATTCTTTACCACCTGAGCCACCAGGGAAGCCCTTATTTAAATAAAGCAATAATCAAAGGGTATCAGCCTTTCTGTACTGCAAAGGCAAATAATAACAACCACCAGACTAAATTTGTTCTTATACAAGGAGACCACTTTGTATGTCTCCAGTTTTACTGTTCTTTAATCAAATTGCCAACATCGGCTGGATCATTAGAAAAGCAAGAGTGTTCCAGAAAAACATCTATTTCTGCTTTATTGACTATGCCAAAGCCTTTGACTGTGTGGATCACAAGAAACTGTGGAAAATTCTGAAAGAGATGGAAATACCAGACCACCTGACTGCCTCTTGAGAAACCTGTATACAGGTCAGGAAGCAACAGTTAGAACTGGACATGGAACAACAGACTGGTTCCAAATAGGAAAAGGAGTACATCAAGGCTGTATATTGTCATCCTGCTTATTTAACTTATATGCAGAGCACATCATGAGAAACGCTGCACTGGAAGAAACACAAGCTGGAATCAAGATTGCTGGGAGAAATATCAATAACCTCAGATATGCAGATGACACCACCCTTATGGCAGAAAGTGAAGAAGAACTAAAGAGCCTCTTGATGAAAGTGAGAGAGTGAAAAAGTTGGCTTAAAGCTCAACATTCAGAAAACGAAGATCACGGCATCTGGTCCCATCACTTCATGGGAAATAGATGGGGAAACAGTGGAAACAGTAGCTGACTTTATTTTGGGGGGCTCCAAAATCACTGCAGATGGTGATTGCAGCCATGAAATTAAAAGACGCTTGCTCCTTGGAAGGAAAGCTATGACCAACGCAGACAGCATATTCAAAAGCAGAGACATTATTTTGCCAACAAAGGTCTGTCTAGTCAAGGCTCTGATTTTTCCTATGGTCATGTATGGATGTGAGAGTTGGACTGTGAAGAAGGCTGAGCGCTGAAGAATTGATGCTTTTGAACTGTGGTGTTGGAGAAGACTCTTGAGAGTCCCTTGGACTGCAAGGAGATCCAACCAGTCCATCCTAAATGAGATCAGTCCTGGGTGTTCATTGCAGGGACTGATGTTGAAGCTGAAACTCCAATACTTTGGCCACCTGATGCGAAGAGCTGACTCATTTGAAAAGACCCTGATGCTGGGAAAGATTGAGGGCTGTGGGATCTCAGTTCCCCAACCAGGGATGGAACCTGTGTCCCCTTCATTGGAAGGTGGTTCCTCAGCCACGGAACCACCTGGGAAGTCTCTGAATTTCTTTTAAACATCTGGTGTATTAGATTATGCTTTAAAGTTAATAGTATGTGCTGATAATCTACTATTTACCTGGAAGTTATTAATGAATTTAAAATTTTCTAGCAATATATCACGAAAAGTTAGATTTAGAATTTTTGAATTTTGCATTGTGTATCACGTATCTAGGTAAAATACACAAAACTGTGACAGTATTTTTTTTAATTATATAAATGGACAACTGAATTTTAGCTAAGAATAATTATATGCTGGTGAACTTTCTAATTTGTGATTATTTCTAATATGGCCATTTAAAATTATAGTCATTGTAATTTCTGGATTGTCTACAGTTGCAAAGTCTACTTCCTACTCTGCCTATTAATTTTATGAAGCTTCTAACAAATTGTTCAAACACTTTCTAGTTTCCCCCTATGGAAAATGGGAATAAGTCTCTTCATAAGCATGTCTAGGAAATTTTTCATTAATATCATCTGCATCATTGGCCATATAGCATTAAACAAGGAAATCAGAGTGCTGCAAAAAATTCACATTCAGTTAAACTGGAGATATTGCAATACCAATGTAAGCCCAAGAGTATTAAAAATAAAACTCTTAAGTGCTCAATAATTATTAGAAAATTTTTTCATAAATATAATCTTTAAAAACAAGAAGCCTGGTTACTGTTGAGTATAATTTCAAGTGGCAGAAATATAAAGGTGTAGTTTTATTGACTTTGCTTCCTTTTTTTTTTGAAAAGCAGAATTCTATGTAGTGTAGTGAAATGAGATGGCAAATGGTATAATCTTAGAAAATTCCAGTCTTATCAGAGTATCAAAATCATGTAAAATCAAATAAAAACATCTGAAATTATCTCCTATTTTGGGATAACCTAGTTCAATAAACTGATCTCTAACTTCTGTAGGCTTATAAATTCTTTTGATCTTTTTCCCTAGGTCTAATAAATTGATAATCCCTGTTATTTCAAATATGATAAGAGTGAATAAAACTCTACATTGTAAAGATCTTGAAAATGTATCACATCCAATTAGACAATTTTATGGAGACTCCTAAAGTTTTCAGTTCTTTCTTGCTTTCCAGAAACTCTTACCAACTTGTTGGTGAAACATATTAAAGGCCTTAAATTTGAAACCTGGAATTTAGCTACCTTGACTTAAATCTTGGTTCAACCACTTACTATTTTAGTATCTAGTGATAGGTCCTTTAACCTCACAGAATCATTTTTTTCATGTAGAACGATGAATAACAATACCTGTCTAGTATCTGAATGAAGATAGAATGAGATTACACTATCAAATTTTGATGGCTGAATAAATATCATTCATTCTCAACTGTCCTTGAGTGCTAGCAAACCCCAGTTGATTCTGGAGACTTGTCTTTCAGATTTTTTAAAACCTAACTACAGCATGTTTTTTGATTCTTTATACAACTTCCTTTAAAAGTAATCCACTGATGCGTTTACTAAACTATGTAGTATTAACTTTAACGGAGTACTAACTAGTGAGCTGTTTTAATGAAGAGTATTAGCATTTAAACTAATGAAAAGTTATTTCAGTGCATTTTCTGATACTACTCATCTTTTTCACGAACAGATAATTACTTTTCTTCAAATGATTATTAGCACATAGAGAAAATTACATTTAATTATGTTATTGTTTGGGCTTCCCAGGCGGCACTAGTGGTAAAGAATCCGCCTGCCAACGCGGGAAACATGAGAGACGAAGGTTCAGTCCCTGGGTGGGGAAGATTCTCTGGAGGAGGGCATGGCAACCTACTCCACTATTCTTGCCTGGAGAATCCCCACGGACAGAGGAACCTGGCGGGTTACGGTTCATAGGGTCGCAGAGTGCGACAGGACTGAAGCGACCACGCAGGCACACATGGTTTTGTTTAAGTGGGTTAATCTTTAACTTGAAATGAAATATATTGATAGGATAAAACGACAGGTTTGAAACAGTGTAAGTCTAAAACAAGGCCAAGCAAGAAACGGAATTATCATAATCCACGGTCAGAAGATTGATTAGAACACCTTTGCCTTCAAGAATTAGGTTGTCTGCAGAATGAAGTTCTAGAGATTTTAACAATGGCGAGACAGCGGAGTGTGGTGTTAAGCCATCTTGATACTCAGAAGGCTTAGAAGGGCTTAAAAGAACCTTCATCACAAAGAGCAATTTTTTTTAACCTTCCTCGCCTCCCGCAATTAATGCCGTTTAATACACTGTCCATTATTTTTAAAGGGAAAATAGGCCATACAGCAGCTCTTAATAGTTACTGGCACACGCCACAGACGTTTCCTTTAAAAAAAAAAAAAAGCTCAAATGTTTCATATGTCATTCCATCTCAAACCCCTTCTAAAACACGGGGCGCTTTCGTCCTTCACGAAAGCCAGGACTTCGAGGCAGAAGAATCATTATGGTTACTCTACGTCCTCTTGAATATCAGCAATTTCAGTGCTGAAAACAGAGAAGCGACTGGCTGTTTCTAATTTCAAACCAAGTGATTTCCAAAAGCGATCCGAGACAATTTTCAATGGTTTTAATTAGCCAGTGGCTCATCTTTACATTTCACTTCACCAGAGGCCTTCACCTCGCAGCCACCCACGAAGCCCCTAGACCCTCTCTGCGGCCACGGCTGCCTCCGCGCAGCCTCAAAAGGGCCGGGCGCGCTTCTCGGGGCTGCGGCTCGCACAGCTTCGCCCCTCTCCTCAGCCGCCACAGCTAGAGCGCTCAGCCAATGGCCGCCTCCCCTTGTACGCAAGAAAGAGAATCCTGTAGCAACAGAAGCCAATGGGAGGTCGGGGGCGGGCAGATCATTGGCTGCGCGCGCCCCGCGGTGCAGTCTGGGCCTCCGCCTCCGTTTCCTTGGAGCCGAGGCCGCCGCGCCGCGGCCGCCCACGGGTGTCTGTCTCCGCCCCTGCTCTGGCGCTGTGTTCAAACCTCCCGCACCCCGGCCCCCTCGGCGCCCGCCCCGCAGCTTCCCTTGCCCCCCCACCCCGCCCCGCAGCCGAATCAAGCACCCCCACCCCCTCTTTAGCCCGCAGACGCTGAGGCCCCGCGGAGAGAAGGCAAGGCGGCGGGCGCCGAGTCGGCGCTGAGGAGGGGCCGCAGCGGGTTGGAGGTGGGCTTTGGGGTGGGCGTGGAGACGAGGGGGGGGGTAGGGGGTGCGGGGCGAGGCCGGGCTTCAGGGGCGCTGGCGAGGTGGCTCTCGTGGACAGGGGCGTGCGAGTGGACTTTTCAAAGGATTAGGGATGGAGGAGGACTTGGGGACGCGGGGAGGAGAAAGTCCCTAGGAAAGTAAATCTCGAGCCCGGCACTAGGAGGGTCCCGGGAAGAGGGGAATTTGAGGGGAGCGAGTTGGGGGGAGAGGTTGATTTGGTGATCGGGAAGAGAAGGAAGGGAACGCATTGCAGGAATACTTAGAGAAAGGGGTTCAGAGTTATTAGAAAACCCCAGAGGCCTCTCGACTGAAGATGGGAAAGGAGGACCAGAGTCAAGAAGGGGAAAGAGGCTGTGAGGCTTTGGGTAGCTCTCGGATGATAAATGATGGGAAATGAAGACTGGTTAGCATGGAGAGGATCTTTGGTGCAGGCTGTGAAATTTTTATGAATCCTTCAGAGATGGGATGAGAGGAGGAACGAGTTGGCCCCCAAAAATGCCTTTTTGGCGTAGATGAGTTGCAGTGGGTGCTCAGACACTTGGTGTTTTAAGTTGGCAGGACCACGGGATAGTGTTTAACAGTGGTGAAGAACACGGGTCCAGTTCACCTTAGCTTCATCTCCTCTCTTTGACTCACCTGGGCTTAACCCCCCTCTCATCTCACCTGAACCTAAATCCCTCTCATGCACTTTGCTGCCTTGGATAATCTACAAACATCAATTAGTAACAGATTCCTAGCTGGGAACAAATGACTAGCATCGTATTTTCCCATTTCAGAATGGGAATGGTCTAGATATCGTGAAAATTAAATTTATTGAGACTGTTCACATCTGTACCTACATACGTGAAAAAAGAATTGGATATTAAATAGTCTGCCCTGAGTGGTGATTTTCAGTCGTGGAGCACCCCCCTGAAAGTCTGAAGAAAGTTTTGGCTTCTGTCTACAAAAGTACACTTGGGCACCTACATGTTTATGATGGTCCTTTATTTGAGGTTAAGAGTTTGGATTAGGTATCTCTTTGGGATCAAAGTTATCATTTAAATGATTGTTGTTGTTGTTGAGGGCCCTTCATGCAATTTGGAAAACAGTAAAACAGAAAAGGATACAGTTCTGGAGATTTCTTTACTTTTTTTCTCACTTTAGTGTGGTTATTTAATCTTTTTCAGTTGTAGTTTTACATTTGAATTTTGTATTACTGTTCTAAATATTTCACTTTAGGATTTTGCTGAATGTTGACTTGCATGTTTATTCAAAACATAAGAGGAAATAATTTGTTTTGATTCTCTTAGGTTGACAGAGTGTCATTTTAGATGTCAAAAACTGTGACTTCAGAAAAGTGATTTTTCTTTTGTCAGAGTTGCATATCTTCTGTTAAACGATCATGGAACCATGATTCTGTATGACACAGTAGAGGACTGTTAGGATAAACATGCTGATCTCTCTCCTGATTCTTCTCCTGCCTGTCATTCCTCATCTCCTGTGTGGAATCCTCCTTTATCCACCACTTAATTATTGTGTTTCCTCATAATTCAGTCTTCTGCCTTCTGTTCACTCTGTGTTCTTTTCTTGGCTGAGTTCATTCTCAGGCTTTTGATAGTCTTCGCTTCCACCTTCCATATTTTTGTCAATATACAATGCATTTTTTAAAAATCTCTTTCCTGGAACACTTGAGGTAGCTACAGATTTATATAATTGATTTTTTGGTATTTCCACATAGATTTCCCATAGACATCCTCAGCTCACTGTGTCTGATATCCAACTCATCAGGTTTCCTCGCCAAATCTGTACTGTTGAATGGTACCATATTCACCCAATTTTTCAAGGGTTTTTCTTAGGTTCATTCTCCTACTCCATATATAATTGGCCACAATGTCCAGTTTATTTTACTTGATAAACATGGCTAAATCAGTTCTGCATTCTGTATTTCTAAGTTACCGAACCTTAGTTCAGACTATTATTCCTTAAGCTTTATTGCTCTCAAGTTCTTGGATGGATCATTGTATTTTTGAATCATTGTCAGATCTTTGTCGGTGTGGTTATTTTAATCTTATTGAAGATCCTTTGGTTTCAGTGAACTTAGTTTAGCATAAAAATCCTTCTTGTAATGGTCTCTTACACTTAACTCTGTCTCACTTATTATTATCAATACTTTATCACTACCTCCAGTCAATATTGTCATTTTAAACCAGCATTGTCCAATAGAAATATAATGTGAACTGTATATGTACTTTTCAGGATCCGCACAAGAAATTACATACAGGTGAAATTAATTTTAATAATGTTTGATTTAACCCAAGATATCCAAAATGCTGTTTCAATACATATTGAATATTAAGATTATTAAAGAGGTGTTTTATGTTCTTTTCATGTACTGTTTTCAAAATCCCATGTATAGTTTTTACTTAACAGCTTCTTTCTGTTCTAACTAGCTGTATTTCAGGTTCTCAGTCATCACTGTTGTGGACAGCACAGTTATGAACTATTTGCAGTTTATCTCATGCCTTTTACTTCTGCACATGTTGTTTCCTCTTACCGAAATAGGATCTTCTTCATCAACTGTCTTCTTTTGCTAACCTTAGCTGTCATCTTGCCCCCACAGAACACAAATACACAACCCAAATCATACTTGTACTTGACCTCTGCTAATACCAAATAACTCAATTTCAGGCATTTTCTCCTCTGGCAGTCTTCCCAAGCTCCCTTTTGTCCTCTAATCGTAGTTTTGAGTTTCCTCAGCTTCCGTTACTTCCCTTTATCATTAGTATTTAATACTACTTATCTTTCTTTTCAGGCTGGGAGTTTCTTAATACTAGGGATCAGTTGACTCATTTTTGTGTCTCCAAGTTTATCCATAGTCCAGTGCCTGATGGTAGGTATTCAGTAAATGCCGAATGAATGAATATTCTGTGTTTTCATTTGACTGACTGAAGTTTGGGAATACATACTGTAGTTAAGATGCTTTAGTTTGACCCATGTTTCAGTGTGCTATTTAAAGGAAGTTGATTATACCTTAAATCTTAAGTCTAACCTTTACTGTGATCTGACCTAGAGTCTAGGAAATTATACTTAAAATCTAAACATAGTTTGATTTTTAAGCAGAAGTCAGTGTTGTGTAAATATATGTAGAATAAGGAACCACTTAGCAACATCCTAGAATGTCGAGAAGTAGAGGAATGGAAACACTTGACTTGTTTCTAATCATTTCTCCCTTATAGGAGAGAAAGAGTTATAGCTTTAATGCAGCAATATTGTTTTTACTTTAATCTCATCTTCAGTTATTTGTGGTTTTGGTGGGAGAGAGGGTAGATATTGCTCATCTCTTTCTCTCCTGGTTTATTTTTATTTCACTCATCTAGTTGGCTATTATGTGAGTTCATATTGGCAGCAGAGGTAGCCAGGTAGCAATGTTTTATGCAAAGAAGTTAAACACAGGGAAATAACAGGAAATTAACAGTTCTTTGATTTTACATAGTTTTTTTTTCCTTAAAATGAATTTTTCTTAAAGTCACGTGGATGAGATGCTTATTATAATATTCAGTATACAGTGGACTCTACAGCTTTGGTTTACTTTCTGATTCATTTGAAACTAGATTTGTATATCATTTATAGGAGGCATTTCTGTTACTGCAGAAGCTTGTACTAATCTTTTTTCTGACTTGTGTGTGTACTACTTGGGACTTTTTAAAGATGAGTTGGAAAATGATAAGTGCTAAACTTGGTGGCTTTCTAGCATTGCCACAATAGCACTCCTGGCCACTTTTGGAAGATAAACAATTCTTAGAAATTGAAATTGGACAAGATTTATAGTTTTTGTTTTCATCTGGTTACCCTTGTACAATTAAGAGAAACAGATGAACAACTGTTAACTGACTCATTCTATGTCACAAAAAAATTAGTTTAAATTAGCTGGAGAGCTTTACGTGAAGTATAAATCTTCAGTGTTCTCTGTTGATAATTTTTTAAGAAAAAAATTTTATTCACTTAATGTCACTAGTTTATATTAGTCTAATAGAAATGTTTGTAACTGCAGGTGAAATTTATTTTGTCTGAAACCCTATAGGTTATTTCCATCATTTAAAATTAACCCAGTAAGAATATTCCAACTTTATGATGGAATGGCTCAGAGCAAAACTTTTGACTTGTTCATTTTCTCCCTTCTTAGACATTTTAGAGATTTATGTAAGTCTTATACAATTAGTTGAATGTGGGACGATTTAATTATTTTCTTTAAAATACAAAGGTACATTTTATTGAATGAAAGTACTAATATATTCAAAATAGCATTATAGAGTAATCATTTCACAAAAAGATTAATACATGGTATTGTGATCATTCTGGTGAACTAGACAGAGAAGATTTCTGTTCCCATGGGTCTTATATTTAACAGGAAGAGACAAATGTGAGATTATCCCCAATAGTAACAAAGTCTGTGAAGAAAATAAAGCAGAGTAATCTCACCCTTGTGAAGATCTAAGGGAAAGTCCTAGGTAAAAGGTGTAGCAGCTCTCTGAGTTGGTGACGTGTTTAGCACGTTAGAGGCACAGAAGAATGCCAGTGTGGCTGCAGAAGATGAGGGGAAGAGATAAGGCATGAGGTAAGGATGGAGAAGTAGGCAGGAGGGCCAGATCTCACAGGAGTTTGCGCGTCTGGCTAAGGAATCTGATGACTGTTGAAAGCCACTGAAAGCTATTAAGTAGAAGGTCTGCTTGATGCTGTCTGATCTCTGTGTCAGGTAGCTTTCTGTAACTGGGGCAGCAAGAATGAAAGTTAGGAGGATATCAGTTAGGAGGCTATTGCAGAGAGAAGCTGGTGGTTTGGACCAGGGCAGTAGCAGTGGGGATGATAAGGAATCATCCAGTTTGGAATATATTTTGGAGATAAACCAGCCTGGTTTTACAGATGGTTTGGTTGTGGGATGTAAGATTAAGAAGAAATCCAGGATGATCCTTCGATTTGTGACATGGATAATTTAGTAGATGGAAATGCCACTTAATGAGGTCAGAAAAACAGGAAAGAGTTGGTGAGAGTAGAAAGCGAACAGATCATGATTTTGTATTGGCATGTTTAGATACCCAGCTGGAGTTGTCAAACAGGAAGGTGAATATATGAATCTGGAAGGCAGGGCAAGTGAGGTCTAGATGAGATCACCCAAGAGGAGAGTGTAGATAAAAGAGGGCCTAGAACATGGTGCCTTGTGTATTCCGGCCTTTAGAGACCAGAAAGAGGAGGCAGATTCACCAGAGAAGACGAAGAGATGGCCAGTGAGGCAGTGAGAAAACCAGGAAAGAGGAGGCTAAGGAAGTTAAAAAGAGGGTGTTGCAGGAAGGAGGGAATGGTTAGTTTTTTCAAATGCTCTGTGAGGTCAAGGACAAATAGGACAGAAAATCGATTTTTGGATTTCGCCAGGGTGAACATCATTGTTTGTTTTGATGAAAGCTATTTCAGGGGAATGGTCAAGATGAAAACCTGACTAGTGCAAATTTAGAAAAACGTTGGGAAGGAGGTAGAGGTTCTAGATTACCATATAATATAGTATAATATTCTAGTATAGATTGGGCTTCCGTGGTGGCTCAGTTGGTGAAGAATCCGCCTGCAATGCTGGAGACGTGGCTTCGATCCCTGGGTTGGGAAGACTATTTTAGTATAGATAGAATAGTCTTCTTTTATTGGAAGATTGGTGTGGAGAAATTGGGTTGTAGATGCAATAGGGACCTGGAGCCAAGCAATAGCTTTATTAGAGCCTCTGTTAGTAGGAATGATCCAGTAAAGAGGGCTGAATTGCAGGTACAGTCCTTGAGATGGAGAGGAGGAGTGGGAGAGAAGGCAGGTGAGTTTGCTCTTAAAAGGAGCGGCAGTGCTTCTTCAGTTTTAGCAGGAGAGTGCCACAGAACCGTGTAGTTGCAGATGGAGGCGCCTTTAAAGGTAAGGTAGTTCTCACCTGATTGTTGCTATTGAAACAGTGAATAGGTCCCTCAACTAAGAGAAAACTTACAGCCCATTTCAGATTTTACTAATTTAACTCTGTGACCTTAGGTAAAATGCCATCTTGGGTAAATCACTTTGTTTTTCTGGGTCTTAGTTTCCTTAATCTATGCAAAGAAAGGGCCGATTTCTCAGGGTTCCTTCTAGTGCTAAATTGTTACGCAGTCTTGTTTAGTAGTAATTCACCGGTTTTTATTTGCTTGTACTTTGTAGCAAAGTTATTAGTTGTTATTCTAATAGTTGCATTATCATGTCTGTATCCATTTCTTGCCTTTCATCTTTTTGGTCTAATACTTCGTGTATGTTCTTTAACTTGTTTTGTTTTCCTGTTTGCTTGTTTGAACTGTTTTTTTCTGGCAGTAGTGTTAGCCAGGCAACTGTGTTTTTACAAGGACTAAGACCTAACTTTATAAAAGAAAATTTTCACGAGTGTCTAAATTTCTCTTCTCTAGGAATGCTTAGATCTTTGGATTGCAGTACATTCTAAGGAGGGCTTGTTTGTTGTCATGAAGAATTGTAACACAATATGGGACACATTTTAAAAATAGCCTACCTTTTTTTGGCATAGATGCTAAGTAATCAGAAGTTTGGCAGAGGCAAGAAAAATATTGTCGAGTGTTCCAGGGACTTTTTTTTTTTTTAATTTTATATTGGAGTATAGTTAATTTACAATGTTCTGTTAGTTTCAGGTGTACAGTAAAGAGATTCAGTTATGCATATATGTATATCTCTTCTTTTTCAGACTATAGAGTAGAGTTCCCTGTACTGTACACTAGGTCCTTGTTGATTATCTATTTTTTATATAGTAATGTGTATATGTTAATCCCAAACTCCTAATTTATCCCTTACCCAGTGTTTCCCCTTTGGTAAACATAAATTTGTTTTTGAAGTCTGTAAGTCTGTTTCTGTTTCATAAATAAGTTCATTTGTATCATTTTTCTTTTAGATTCTACTTGTAAGTGACATCATATGGTACTTGTTTTTCTCTGTCTGGCTTTCTTCACTTAATATGATAAATCTCTAGGTCCATCCGTGGCATCCACTGCAGGTGGCATTACTTCACTCTTTTAATGGCTGAGTAATACTCCATTCTATGTGTGTACCTTATCTTCTTTATCTGTTGTTCTGTCAGTGGACGTTTAGATTGCTTCCACATCTGGGCTATTGTAAATAGTGCTACAGTGAACATTGGGGTGCGTGTATCTTTTCAAATTATAGTTTTCTCTGGATATATAACCTGAGGCTGACTTTATCACTTTGAAAAATGTTTTCATGTAGTTAACATGTAATATTTTTAGGGAATATATAAAGGATACATAGAATAATTTATTGTGATTTTTTCTTAATTGGCCATCTTTGATGGAAGAGCCAGACCCTACCTTAAAGGAACTCCTAGTGTGTTTTGCTCATCTTAATTTCCTCATTGTCTTTAAATGGCATCTGTAGCCATTAGTAATTTAGTAATTTGTGTTGACTGAATTGAATAGATGTATGAATTGAATAGTAGTTTCATAAACTTTGGAAGAGTGATTGCTTGTATCAAATTCTCTTAAAAGTTTGAGAATTATTATTAGGAATAATTAGCCTAGAGATGACTCATCCTGTGGCTGATTCATGTTGATGTATGGCAGATACCAACACAACATTGTAAAGCAATTATCCTCTAATTAAAAATAAATTTAAAAGAAAGAAATAGCCATTTACTTAAAGCAAAGAGCTAAATTTGCTGTTAAAGATGTAGATCTGACCATATGTATTTTTCTTCTAGTTGGAGACAACATTAAATCATATTACGGACAAGAGAGAATAAACCTGTGACATTGAAAAGACGATAGAGTGCCCTCAGTGGATGAGAGATTATTAATACAACACATTTCTGAAACAGGAAAGGGAGATGATGCATGGAACAGATTAGAACAGAGAGAACTATGTCACAAGATACTCAAGAGGGAAAGAAGTATTCTGATGTATCCTGCAGATTCTCAGAGAATCTTAGGATTTAAAAAGAAAGGAAAAATTAAAGATGGGAAGAAAGAGTAATTGAAAAACTGTGACTGGAATAGTTGCGTCTCAAGCCTGTGCACATCAACAGTATGATTCTCTCTGCCCTTCACCCCTTCCTCTCTTTCCCATTAAAAAATACAGACGTAATTTCTTCTGGAAATGATAACACTTAAAAAGTAGAGTTGCCGTGGCGGACATTTGTGTTTGGAGATAATCCCTCCTCTTTGCTAACTTTCAGTAAGTCCCCCATATAGTGCTGATTCTCTGCTGTTCATCCTGAAGCAACATGTGCTTGTCAGGAGGCCATGCTCACGTGCAGTTTTGTTCATTCTTCTTTCCTATGGGTGACCAAAAATTCACAGAAATAAAATCAGCAGTATTTAAAAAGCCTAGGCTAAACAAAGTGAAAAACTGTAGCTGTGTGAAACGTAATTTCTGCATCAGAAGAGATCTTAAACAAAATGTCTAGTTAGAGTGTTCTCAGGGGAAGAAAAAAAAGTATTGCCTCATTAAAGCAAGAATAGAATAATTGTTTTAAAAAATCAAAACAAAGAGTTCTTAGGAAATAAGATTTTTGCACAAATTCCAAAAAATGTCTTTGAAAATAGAACAAAAAGACAAAGAGAGAAAGTCTGTTATTTAACCAGTAGAAGTTTAAAAAAGAGTAAAGGGAAAGTCAGCTATCAAAAATGTAACCTAAGCACAATAAGGAAGAGGGAAGCAAAGGGCAACACAATGAATGAAAAAAACAACCTCACACCTATGTGTATATCTTTGTGACATTTCAGTATAGCTAGAGGAAAGGTCCTAAAGGCAACTAAGGAGTTTTGTTTTGTTTTCTGTAAAGATTACCTATAAAGAATGAGAATCAAGTGGACATAACTAGAGTGTAAGCTCCGAAAGACAGATATTTGTTTTTTGTAGTTTTTTTTTTCATTACTATTGCATAATGAGAGCACAAGAAACATATGGTGAATAAAAGAATGACTGTCACATCCCATAAGCGGCTCTGAGGTTTTAAAGACAGTGGAGCAGTGTCTCCAAAGTTCTGAGAGAGAATGACTTAGAATTTGGAACCTAGAAAAATAATCAAGTATGCAGCAAAATTCTCAGGCATACAAAGACTCAGAGCTTTCACTTCAGATAACCCTTCCAGAAGAAGTTTCGTGAGAATATGGAGCAGTGAAACACAATGAAAATGAATAAAAATAACATGGACTACTAGAAAAGGTAGATTAACACAGAAGTACAATAAAAATAATTCTGGAATGACAGTAGTACAGCAAGTAGAAAGTAATTAGTTTAAATTAGAATAGGAAATTACTCCAAGAAAAAAATGTCTTTAAGAAGAATAACAGATTTCAGGCTACAGATAGGATGACTAAGAAACTGATAGATATCAGTGACATGGTAAGACGGATGTTTTTTTCCTCTCAAGAAAAAAGGACAGAAATTCCAAAGAAAAAACTGCATAACCAACGTGTAGTTGCATGTCGCAGCCATTTAAAAATGAGATGTGAGTTAAATCCTTATCTTTCATAGTCTAAAATTACTAATTGAAGAAATAGTATAAGCATACTACTATATATAAAACAGTTAACCAAAAGGAACTGCTATAAAGCACAGGAAACTATACTCAATATTTTGTAATGACCTGTAAGGGAAAAGAATCTGAAATTGAATATATATGTGTGTATATATATGTATGTATATATAATTATTGTACACCTAAAACTTCCCAGATAGAGCTAGTGGTAAAGAACTCTTGTTAGTGCAGGAGACTTAAGAGACTCAGATTCGTTCCCTGGGTCGGAAAGAACCCCTAGAGGGGGCATGGCACCCCACTCCAGTGTTCTTGCCTGGAGAATCCATGGACAGAGGAGCCTGGCGGGCTGCAGTCCATAGGGTCGCGAAGAGTCGGACACGACTGAAGCGACTTAGCATGCACGTACACACACTGAAACTGACACAATATTTTAAATCAACTATACTTCAGTAATAAAAAGAAATAGTAAAAGCAAAAAAGTATAGGCCATTAAAATGGTTGTCCCAGGGAACAAGACTTGGATAATGGGGCAATGGATATTTCCTTATTATTATTTTTTTTTAAAGATGCATATATTGGGGGCAGGGGGTGGGTAGGGAGAGAGCTAGTGTTGGTACATAGGAGATGAATGACAGGTAATGTTTTTGTGGATTCTTACCCTTTGCAAGAAGAGTTAGGTGGATTCCTGACTTAGAGGGGATAGGTCATAGGGAACTACTTCTGCTATATGCATATAAACAGAAATAATCCTCAGCCATATCATATAGTTAACTTTTAATTATGCTATTAAAATTAAAACTGAAAGTCTTTGACAGGGAACGTTAATCAGAATTTACCGAGCATCTTGTATGTTTGTATTATAAATATAATTATTGATATTTAGCAAGTGCTTACTGTGGGATAGTTAATTATTCCATTTAGTTGTCACAGCAATTTTCTAAGGAAGATACCATTATTATTTCCATTTTACAGATGAGAAAATTGAGATTTAGATGTAGATTGAGATTTGCACAGCTGATAAGTGATGGATCCACTTAATTGCCTTAATTCATTATCCTTTTTCCTCGGACAATTTTTTACATGTGTAAATATTTTCTTTCATGATTTGCAAAGTGAAAGATTCAGACTGATTTATATATTTGTAATATTAGTCCTTGCCTTTGCTGATTTCAGCTCAAATAGCTAATTGTAACAGAGAGTGAGATTGCTAGGCAATAAAGTCTAAGTTAGTTTGCTTGATTTTTTAAAAATCTTTTTTTTTTTTTTAAACAGCATTGTTTTCCTCTCTATATTTTCCACTGTTGGTCACTAGTACATGGAAATACAATTGATTTTCATAAGTTCACCTTTCCTTCATGAACCATTTGTTTATTTATTAAAAAATTCTTTTTTTACTAAGGGAAATTTCAAACAAATACAAAAGCAGTGATATTAGAGTAATGAAGCTGCAGGTGTCCACAGTTTTTACATTGTTTTACTAACTCATGGCCAGTCTTACTTACTATATACTTTTACCTCCTTCCCCGTGGATTATTTTGAAGTAAACTCCAGGCATTATTTAATTTTATCTATAAATCTCTCAACATCTACCTTGAAATATAAGGACTCTTAAAAAAAAAATAACCATAATATCGTGCTCTTACCTAAAGCAATAGCAGTTCCTTAATGTCATTAAATATCTAGTCAGTGTTTTAATTTCCTCAGTTTTATAATTTTCTTTTGCATAATTTGTTTGAATTAGGATTGAAACAAGGCTCATAGATGGGAGTTGTTTGTTTTCTTGAGGCCTTTAAAATATATAGATACCTTTCCCTATCTCTTCCTTTTCTGCTTGCAATTTATGTTAAAGAAACCAGTTGGTCCTACAGAATTGGCCACAGAGTAGATTTTGCTAATTGCTTCCTTGTACCTCTGTCCCCTGAATTTTCTATAAATTGTCATTTCAGTTTAGAAGTTTGATCAAAATCAGATTTTATTTTTCTTGTAGAAGGAATCTGTTACCTCAGGGGAATAGTTGCATCTCCTCTGGAGGCACACTGTGTCTGATTATTTTCTGTGGTGTTAGCCATTAGTGAGCATGATCTAGTTTCATTATTGCGTTAGTAACTACAAAATGACAATGTTCTAATTCTGTCATTCGAAAATCCCCTTTTTAATTTATTAGCTAGAATAATTCTGTAAAGAAATACTTCCTCTAATCTACTATTTTGTTGTTCTAAGATAGAGCTTGTAACAGTGTAGACAGGATACATGTTGGATTTTTTCCTCTTCATGTATCAATTTTCAGATGAATGAGTTGGTTCCTTAGTATCTTTCAGAGGTAACTCATTAGTTTTTTAAAATAACATATGACCTCATGAATTTAAACACGTTCTATGTGTTTGAATCCTTTGCTGGTACAGTTCTTGTTGCAGATGCTGTTGTCCCATGTTGACTGGTCAGAGCTTCCTGGAGCACTGTCCTGAGCCCTTGTGACACTCCATCACGAGTGTTTCAGAGCTTTCTTGCTCTCTAGTATGACCACATTTCTAGACTGTAGAATAATACCAGCAATGAGATTATTGAAAATTGTTTTTAGAAAAATTCCGAGCCTCGTTTGTCAGTAGGATCATCTCCCTAGGGATTGTGTTCTTTAAAGTTGTTAGTTCTGGTTAATCTGTGTGGCTTTGCCACCAGCCGTATATATGAAAGTGAAAGTGTTAGTTGCTCACTGAAAGTTGCTTTGTTGGGTCTGACTCTTTGCAACCCCATGGACTGTAGCCCGCCAGGCTCCTCTGTCCGTGGGATCCTCCAGTCAAGAATCCTGGAGTGGGTTGCCATTTCCTTCTCCAGGGCATCTTACCCACCGAGGGATTGAACACGAGTCTCCTGTATTGCAGTTGGATTCTTTACTGTCTGAGCCACCTACAGTTAGATTTTCTTTTGATTCAGAGGAAATGCTTTTTAAAAACCTAATTTCCAAAAAGTATGATTTCCAGCATTGAGTCTACAGACGTTAAGGTAAAGAAGTCTAACTCCTATCCCTGTCCCTCAGCTCAGCTTCTTACCTTCCTCTGCAGCTGTATCGTCCAGTCAGCTAACCACCAGTGCATTTGGCTTTTAACAGTTAATTAAAGTTCAACATAATTAAAAATTAGTTCCTCATTCACACCTACCACATTTCAGTGTTCGGTAGCTGCGTGCGGCTAGCTATCATACTGAACTGATTTTAAAACATTTCTGTATTCTAAAATTGAAGTATGGTTGATTTCCAGTGCTGTGCTAATTACTGCTGTACAGCAAAGTGACTCCATTATACATATACGTACCTTGGTTTCTTTTTTTTTTTTTAATACATACCTTCTTTTCCGTTATGCTTTATCATAGGATACTGAATGTAGTTCTTTGTGCTGTGCAGTATCCATTCTATATATAAAAGCTTACATCTGCTAACCCCAACCTCCCACTCCATTCTTCTCCCAGCTCTTTCCCCCTTGGCAACCACCAGTCTCTACTCTAAGAACGTTTCCACTCTTGCTCACAGTTCCGTTGGATACTCCTGCCCTGGAGAACCCATTGTGTTTTCATGAAGTGTATAGTTTATTCCTCTACTTTTTAAAAATGTGCAAGTTATAGATATGAATTTATAACCCTCCTTCAATAAGTGGTAGCATACTACGCATGCCTTGCTGCCTCTTCCTTTTCTTCGTGTCTCTTGGCGATCACTGCAGATTGCAGAGATTATGCAGAAGCAGTCCTCATTGCCTCAAGAGCTTGGTGGCACAGTACTTCGCTGTGTGGAGGTGTCCAGTGTGGGTAGCCAGTTCCCTGTTGATGGTCATTTGGACGGATGTGGTCCTTTCCCACCGCCCAGTGCCGCAGTGAACGGCAGTAATGCTGCCTTGAGGATGTCTCTTTCACTTATTACCAGGCCCAGTATTCTTTTAATACTAATTTCCTCAATGGACTTTGTTTCTTCTAAATATTAAGAAGAGTTGTTCTGATTATAAAAGTAATCTGGTTTCATTTTGCTAGAAAATTAAGCTCTGTTAAACAGATAAACTTATCTAAAATCCGTGTTGCCCAGACAGAAATCATTTTTGTGTACGTGTATACCTTGGTTTTTGCAGGGGTGTGTGTGTGTGTGTGTGTGTGTGTGTGTGTGTGTGTGTGTGTGTGTGTGTGTGTGTGTGTGTGTTTGTTTCCAGTTCCTGAGTTTGGTTAAAGAGAGTACTCAGCATTTTTCAATGACTCTGTAGTGGAGATCATATTGTATACAACACTTTGAATTTTTCCTCTACTGTAATAGTATAAGCATCTTCCTTGTTAAACTTTTTGTAAACATTTTTGGCATCTGCATAATATTATGCTGTATTGATTTTTTCAATACTTTTCTTAATTTCTTATTTTGCAGTGGTTAGACATTTAGGTTACTTTTTTTTCTTTTTAATTGTGCCACAGTCAACATTGTGCATAACTTTCCTCCTGTTTTTAGGGTAATTTTCTTGGTATCCAGGAGTAGAATTATTGGATCAAAGGTTAAAAGTATAATTAAAGTTTTAACCTATTTTGCCAGCTTTTTTTTCCCCAGTCTTGTCTTGATAGTCATTTTAGAAGCATTGTTATTTTGAGGAATCTTTGGAAGTTTGTTAGATTTAAAAATGATGTGTGAAGTTGAATGTTTTTTGTGCCTATTTTTGTTGCCTGCTGTGGGTCTTAACATGTATTTGCCCATTTATCTTTTGACCTGCTGTCTTTCTTGTGGCGTGATATGAGGTATTTATTGATTGTTAAGGATGGTCATGATTTTTCTGTCATGTTGTAAATATTTTTCTTCAAGTGCCTTAATTTGATTTATTTTTCTCATGGTTTAGTTTTACATTTTTATGCAGTCAGTCTTAGGTATTTTTCTTATTTTTGTTAGCAGGCTTGTTCCTTACCACCTTTCCCCCCACCCCCACCACCAAAACCAAAAACTGGTGACTTTATTATTCACCTAGCATTTGTGTTTGTTATAAATCTTAAGATTCAAGGGAGTCAGATTCAGTTAACATTTATTCAGAAGCAAGTGTATGTCAGGTACTTTAGATGTTCCCTCTCTAGTCTCTCACAGTCTATCTTTTCTCCAAATACTGTAGAGAACTGTGTATGAAAATATAGATGAATTAAATTATGGCCTCTTTTTAAAATTCTAAGCAATATGTTGTTTTGCTTTTGGTATCTTTCATTGTAATTAACTCTTGAAATCTATTTCATGAAATATGATGAGTTTCCCTCCCTCTTCCTTAATTGTAGAGGAAAAAAGCCTATCTTCTGGTTGCTATTGTGAATTGTGAACTAAAGATACAGAGAGAAAACAGATTGCCCAGACCCGAATATCATCCCCAGGATCTGAAGACTCAAAAATCGCTCTTCAGGCTTGTTGTGGATTTTTCTGAGAAGAATCTGTGAAATTATGTGAATAGAGACTTATTTTGCAAAGCCATGGGGGAGAGAGAAAGAAGTCCAGCCATTGATCAGGAAGGTAAGACAAGCAGAAACTGTTCGTCTTACTCTTCATCTGATTCTGGAACTACTCCACAGTCTTCCGGCCGGTCGTCGCTGGTGCATCCCTCCCCGCCTGCAAGTATTAAGGGAAAATATCCTAAAAAACAAACTTCAGATAGCCAAGTGCATCATCACGGTAAGCATCCTTTAAAAGACTCCAGTAGACCTAGAATATTCATTCTGAGTGCTTAAGGAAACCTGTGTGAATGAGAATAGGATATATTTTTATCAATGTTGTTCACAGTGTTACTATCCTTTGTTACATTCACAGCCATACTGTATCCAGAACAATGAACTCTTAACTGAGGTTTCTCATTTTTGTTTTCGCCTGTTCCTGAATAAATGATTGTCTTGGGGTTTGTAAAGGCAAAAAAAAAAAAAAAAAAAATCACAAAACATTTGTACCTTTCTTTATTTTCAGAAAGTTGTGAAAAGCATGGATGTAAAGTGGTTAAGGGGCATTTTTATAGATTGGGTAAAATTACTTCTACTTACTGAAAAAGTTCAAACTCAGCTTAGAAATGGAATTTGGGACCACCAGTCTGTATTCTATTAAATGGTGTTATAATGGAACAGCATAAATCTTTAGAAATAATTTTTCTTGTTAGAATGTTATTAGTCTGGAGCTAGGTATTAATACATATTTGACTGCATAATGTTCTGGAAATCTCTTCTTCATCTTAATAAATCCCTAGTCAAGAAAATCTGTATATAGTTAGTAATAAAATATGTAAGGACCACTAGTACATCATAGGTAAGCTAAGGGAAATGAGGTTTTATTTGTTGTTATTCACTCGATGAGTCGTGTCTGACTCTTTGCAAACCCATAGACCACAGCACGCCAGGCTTCTCTGTCCTTCACTATCTCCCAGTGTTTGCTTAGATTCATGTCCATTGCGTTGGTGATGCTGTGTAATCATCTCATCCTCTGCCACCCCTTTCTCCTTTTGCCTTCAGTCTTTCCCAGCATCAGTAAAATGAGGTTTTATGGTATCGGTTAATAGATACAATACAGCCATCACATTAGTAGCTTCGAGTGGTAAGATTGCAAGGCGGGAAGTAGTATGTGAGCTGAAAAGGAGAATAGGGTGAGGTAATGAAATGCCTAGAATCTTGTGTTAAGATAGTGGCTGTTTCTGTGGGGGAAATAGTTAGCTATTGAAAAGTTCGAAGCAGGGGTTTGATTACATTTGCCTTTATAAATTTTTACTTTGAAAAGTAACATTTGCCTTTTTAAAATCTGCAAAGAATGTGTGTTTCTTTTGAAAGCAACCTTTTCGTGAATCCTCGATCAGCCTTCCCAGGGACGTTGACACTTTTAACAACTTTAAAAAACTTTAACAAGCTTTTTTTTTTTTTCTATATGGTTTTTGCTGGTATGTTTTTGTTTGTTTTTGCTACAAGTACAGTGCTGCAGGTTTCATAGTTTCTTCCTCCAAATCTATCCCAGTGTCATTTTCTTGTTTTGATTTTGTGGTTGAGAGCATGATCTGATACTAAACTTTTGCTGCATAATTAAGAATAAATAGACCTTAGGGTTGAATCTTAGAAAATGACTTTATTCCCAAGAAATCATTCACATACCTTGGGAATTATTGGTAGAAATACTTTAATTTTTCACTTCTTACCTAGAAGCAGTTTTATTTAAGAAGATAATTGAGAAAAAGCTGTGAGAAACAGTTTGAGTATCGCCCAGAAAAATTTCAACCTGACTTATACTGTTTTCTGCTTTGCATTGTCTTTTTAATTAAAGTCTGTGCACTTTAGTGCAAGCCAACAGGGCCAAACTGATAACGTCCTTAAACACTGATTTCTTTTGGCTTAAGTTGGCAATTATCAGTGTTGTAGACTAAACTGAGCTTTCCTGGTGGTTCAGACGGTAAAAGCATCTGCTTACAAGGTGGGAGACCCAGGTTCGATCCCTGGGTCCGGAAGATCCCCTGGAGAAGGGCATGGCAACCTACTGCAGTATTCTTGCCTGGAAGATTCCATGGACAGAGGAGCCTCGGCTGCAGTTCATGAGGTCGCAAAGAGTCGGACATGACTGAGCGACTTCACTTCAGACTAACCTAAAGAAAAACCAAATGTGATTTAAAAAAGCACCTTGAACACTTGAATTTGCAGAATTTCACACTTGGTAACATAGTCTTCGTTCTTCCTTTTACATTTTCAGCTAATTATTTCAGAAATAAAATTTGTGCTCTATCAGAAGTTACATGTATAATACAATTTAATAATAATTTAGGTTATACATATTTATATATTACATATTATGTACATATTCTGTTTCTCATTTTATCAGTAATATAAACATACTAAGTTTTTGGTAGATGCATAGTTTATCTTTGTTACATGTTTTTTTAATGAGTCATACTGTAATTTTAACACCTGATGGAAGGAAAACAGTATTTGTCCGCCCTCTTTTTGGTGGTAACTTAACAAGGGGGAGATGAAGAATGATATATACAACAGTCAGTCATCTTTCTTCTGAGTGTTACTAGCCCTGTATTTCATCTTGATTGTTTTGAAAATGAAAGAGATAGATGAAAGGTGAGAGATATTTTTTGAGTTCTGGTTAATAGAATATAGTAGAAAACAATGTTCAGATTTTTAGGATGTCAAATGTTGGTGGCAGAAGCCCTTTTTGTCTGGCTATATCATAGAATAAAATATTAGTGGAGAATTTATAACCTGATTCGTATAATATCTAGGCTTTCACTTCTCAAATTAAGTTTCCATGTGCATGAAATCTTATTTGCTGAGCAATATAATTTTATACATAAAAATCAGAGATTTGGGATGATTAACATTTATTCTTATGTACAACCATTTTTATGTATAAAGTTTCTGTCATTCCAAGAGCTGAATACATACTCTATAATAGCATATAGTCACTAAAACTCTGTTCACTCAGTATGTTAGGAAAGAAAGAAAATTGAAATGATAGATGCTCCAATTTAAAATTGGAGCAGTTTCTCCAATGGAAGTATTATGCAAATCACAAATGGCAAGCCACAAATATAATTTTTTGTTGCCACATTTAAAAAGAAAAACAGGTAGAAAGGTGGAATTAATTTTAATAATTTTTATTTAACCCAGAATATCCAAAATATTATCATTTCTAAATATAGTTAGTATAAATCATAGTGTGTGGAATATTCTGCATTCCTTTTTTTTCTTTGAATTAGGTGTTTAAAACCTCATGTGTATTTCAGTTATGGACTCAATTTGGATCACTCACATTTCAGTTTTCAGTAGCCACATGTGGCTGCTGCTGCTGCTAAGTCACTTCAGTTGTGTCCGACTCTGTGCGACCCCATAGATGGCAGCCTGTGAGGCTCCCCCGTCCCTGGGATTCTCCAGGCAAGAACACTGGAGTGGGTTGCCATTTCCTTCTCTAATGCATGAAAGTGAAAAGTGAAAGTGAAGTCATTCAGTTGTGTCCGACTCTTAGCGACCCCACTGAGGATCCCACTAGGCTCCTCCACCCATGGGATTTTCCAGGCAAGAGTACTGGAGTGGGATGCCATTGCCTTCTCCGCCACATGTGGCTGGTGACTACTATATTGGATAGCATAGTTTCAAAGTTGCTAATAGGCTTTCCTTCATTTCTTTTTATTACTACTTCTTTTCAAATATTTAGGCATGTATAGAGCTGGCATCCCAAACCAGTACACATTTAATATACCCTCTACAAAATTTCTGTCTCTTTAAATGAAACTTTATAATGTTAAATTGTAAACATGTTTTTCTTTACCTGTTTACATAATCAAATCCATGGCTCGGGAAGTAGGTAGGGAAAGATTGGATTTTCTAGTTTTTCTTCATTTTTTCCCCTCTGGAATGCATTTCCTTCTAGAAAAAATGCAGTAACCTTGGAGATTAAAGTTCGCTGTTTTCAACTATGGCAAACTTCCAGATGCCTCTTTTAAAGGGCAGGTGCTCTGTATATTGAGGCCAAGATTTAATGAACTTTGAGTAAATAATATTCAAAATTTTTGTGAAATGTTGTGATATGTACACTTTAAAGATTTTGTGTGCTTTTATTTTTTTAGGCTGGAGTCATTTATCTTGTTCTTAAATTATGCCAGATGTTTTTGATTTGAACATCACACAAAAGAAAGCCTCTGAGAAAGCGTTTAGAATCACATCTGTACTGCTAAAGTGTTTTCCATTTTCATTCACTGATACGTGGGATTAAGTTCCTAACACTGACAGAGAATATTTTTGGAGAATTTTCTGTCTTATACGCATACTTCAGTTAATCCTCACAACCAAAGGGAAAATAGACCTGGAAAGGGTTTAAGTTGAATTGCCCAAGGACCAGTGAAGTACTAACTCCAAGTCCCAAATCTCTGTCATGTTGTCATCATCTTTCCTGAAAGAAAGGTTTCTAGTTAATTTTAAAAAACCATACATTTCCATGTTTCAAATTATGATCCCAAATATCTTGGCACAGATGACTTGATTATCATGACATTTTGTATTTATTAGGCACCGTGCTAATGCTGACAGTGACCATCTTATCTGCAAAGGTAACAATGCTGGAGCCTGATGTTGCCATCTTTTCAAACAGCGTAAAATAATTCCTTGTAAACCATGGGATATTGTTTTGCTGGATCAGAATATGTTTCTTGAACTGTCTTAAAAGATTTCAAATCTTTCTTAATAAAAACAATATATTAAAAGCTCTAAGTAAAACCAAATATTTAAGTATTGTAAAATCATTAAAAAAAAAAAAAGTTTCCTTAAAGGAAACAAAATGACTAAAGAATGTTATGGAGTCATTTGTGTTAGGATGAGTCAATAATTCTACATCTGATACAGCTTTCACTTTACGTTATGACTGTTTCTTTTTCAGCCCCTAGGAAACCAAGCCCTAAGGGCCCACCAAACAGAAAGGGAGTCCGAGCAGGATTTCGCTCGCAGAGCCTCAATAGGCAGCCACTTCAAAAAGATCCTGATCGTGTTACAAAACAGGTTCTTTGCGCAAGACAGCTAAAAATCAATGAATTGCAGAACGAAGTAACGGAACTCCAGGTCAAGTTAGCCGAGCTGCTAAAAGAAAATAAGGCTTTGAAAAGGCTTCAGTACAGGCAGGAGAAAGCCCTAAATAAGTATGAAGACACAGAAAACGAAATCTCACAACTTATTGCTCGTCATAACAATGAGATTGCAGCACTCAAAGACCGCTTAAGAAAATCTCAAGAGAAAGAACGAGTGTCTGAAAAAAGAGTGAAGGAGACAGAAGGCGAACTACTTAGGACAAAAATTTCCTTACAGAAACTGAAAAAGATCTCTGAAGCTAAACACCTACCTGAACGAGTTGATTTAGCAAAGAAACTCGCTTCTGCCGAGTTAAAATTAGATGACACAGAGAGAAGAATTAAGGTAAAATTCCCACAGTTTCTAATTGTGCTGTTTTGTGTTGTTTTTTATTGGGCATTTGATGTGCACTTTTAAGACTGCTTATTGCAGTTCAGCATTTGCTTGAAAATGAAATCTGATTTTTTTTTTTAAGTATCTTTCTGAGTAAGAGATTAGGAAAAATTTAAGATTTTATCTTTAAGAGCAAGATGTGAAAGACTGTATACATTAATGGGCCACAAGATGATAGATGTTTAGTTCCCAAAATCTTAGCTATTTGGGGGAAATACACTGTTTGATTATGTGATTGTTTCTTTAAAATTGAAAATGATACTATAAGAGCTATAGTATATAAAACTGACATTTGGGGCCATTGTGTAAGAAATGCCACATGAATAATTTCTGTTTTTATTTCTTTGAACATTTGTGAAAGATATATTTTGGGGCAGGGTGTGCTTCTACTCCCTCAAATAAGACTTGATGTGAAAAGTGGGTGGAATGATGCTGAGTTAATAGTCTGAGAATACAGCAGATCTTACAAAAAATTTTTTTCTTGAAATTAAAGAAAAAGAGTACTAGCCCATGACTGTTTATGGAGAACATATATTAAATGCTACCATATATGTATATATATATATATATATAATCTGTTTAGAAAGCAAAAGTTGGGGAAAAGTATGAGAATAATGTTTGCTGTAAAAATTCTTTGAACAAGGGAAAGTCAGAACTATAAAATAGCTTTTCTGCAATGTATTAATTAGGTGTTTTTAGTACCTGGTATATAAATAGTACTTCTTAGTCTATATAATATACCAGACTCTATATACCAATGCCCTGCCCAAAGAGAGTGGCTTATTAAATAGAGTATATATCAGTGGCCAGAAAAAGAACTTAGCTTATTCTCCAAAATTAGCAATCATTAACTTTTGCTTCAGTTATACAGAAGATATCTTATTGCATAGGTTCTACCAGTGATCAAGTCAAACTGCAGAGCAAACATATGAAAACTTTTTTTGTAGGACCATTTACCTACCTATGTAGTGGGGTGAGGGTAGGGGATAGAAGCATCTATTGTCATGAATAGCTGACGTTTACTTTTAAAGCGAAGTACAAAATGTGACCATGTGGGTTTTAAAATTAGGAACCAAGAGCACAGAAGGTTGATTATTAAGTATGGTTAAAAACAACCCACACCTCTGTGTGTATTTCTGTAAAACTAGAGAGAAGATGGAATTGTAGTGCACACACATGTACACACACACCCCACACACGTATACTGCAGTTCTCTCTCATAGCCTGTTATGAAGGGGGTTGTAGGAATGATAGAGGAGGAAAGAAAGAGAAGGAAGAAAGGAAAACTTGAACAAATCTGTGGATTCTGTGTTGTAGATGGAGTTGAATTATGTGGCTACCCACTTGAGTGCATGGAAATCAGTCGTCTGTGATAAGTCTGTGAAAGTGAAAGTATTAGTCACTCAGTCACGTCCGACTCTTTGTGACCCCGTGCTGTGTAGACCTCCAAGGTCTTCCGTCCATGGGATTCTCCAGGCAGGAATACTGGAGTGGGTTGCCATTTCCTCCTGCAGGGGATCTTCCTGACCAAGGGATTGAACCTGCATCTCCTGTGTCTCCTGCCTTTCAGGCAGATTCTTTACCTGCTGGGCCCTCAGGGAAGCTTCAGGTCTTTTGTATAGTGTTCTCAATATTTAGGTTTTTCTTACTGGAATAAGAAATTTTAAAAGAAAATGGTGTCAATTGTAGATTTACATGCAGTTAAAAAAAAATAGATCCCATATACCCTCCATCCATTTTCCCCAGGGGTAACACAGAGCATAAGCAGACTACAATATGTTGTTGTTTAGTCACTTTTGCAGCTCCGTGGACCGTAGTGCACCAGGCTTCTCTGTCCATGAGATTATCCCAGACAAGAATATTGGAATCGATTGTCATTTCCTTCTCCAAGGAATCTGCCTAACCTGGGGACTGAACCTGGGTCTCCTGCATTGCAGGTGGATTCTTTACTGTTGAACCACCAGGGAAGCACATAGACAAATATAATATTATAATCAGGAAATTGGGAGTGATACAGTGATACAGTGATACAGCTCATCCATCTTACTCAGACTTAACCAGTGTTACATGGGCTCATTTGTGTTTGAGTGTGTATGTGTGTGTGTATTTAGTTCTGTGCAGTTTCATCACGTGCATATTCACATGCCCATCACTGTGGTCAAGATCTAGAACAGTTCCATCACAGGCTCCCGTGTGTTTCCAACTTTTATAGGGATAGTGACCTTCCTGCTTTCCCTAGCACTCTGACCTGTGGCATCCACTGATCTGTTCACCATTTCTATAATTTTGTTATTTTAAGAATGTAATATAAACAGAATCTTCTAGTATTTAACCTTTCAAGGTTGGCAGATTTCATTTTTTTCCCTTGAGCTCCATCAGAGTTGTTGCATGTATCAATAGTTTGTTCCTTTTTTATTCCCAAGTAGTATTCCATGACATGGATATCAAGAGTGTTATGGTATATCCTGTTGAAGGACATTTGGGTTGTTTCCAGTTTTTAGTATTAACTAATGAAGCTACTGGCTTCTTTGGTGGCTCAGACAGTAAAGAATCTGTGCAATTCAGGAGACCTGAGGATGTCTCAAGACATCTCCTTGAGATGGGAATGGCAACCCAATCCAGTATTCTTGCCTGGAGAAGTCCATGGACAGGGGAGCCTTGTAGGCTGCAGTCCTTGGGTCTATGGCTATTCATGAACAGGTTTTTGTGTGAACATTAGTTTTCATTTCTCTGGGTTATATGAATGAAAGTTCACTTGATGAATTGTTTGATAAGCACATTTGGTTTTGTAAGAAACTGCCATTTTCTTTTGTAAAGTAGTAGTACCATTTTACATTTTTACCAGCAATGTATAAGTGATTCACTTTCTCCACATCCTTGTCAGCATTTGGTGTTAACCGCTTTTTAAAATTCTAGCCATTCCTATAGGTATGTAGCGATATCTCTTAGTGTTAATATTATTCCTAATGGCTTATGATGTTGAGCATCTTTTTAAATGCTTATTGCCATTAGTAGATCCTGTTCATTTGTTTGTTTTTTGCCTATATTTCAAATTGTTTGTTCTTTTACTGTTGATTTTTGATAGTTCTTTATATATAATAGATACAGGTACTTTGTCAGATACATGGTTTGCAGATATTTTCTCACTGTGTAGCTTGTCTTTTCATCCTCTTACAGAGTCTTTCAGGGAGTTTTTAAAATTTGATGTGGTCAAATTTGTCAGATTTTTCTTTTATGGATTGTGCTTTTTGGTGTCAGGTCTAAGAATTCTTTGCCTATCCCTGTCACCCTTTGCCTGTAGACTTAAAGATTTTCTACTATATTTTATCCAAAAGGTTTACAGTTTTATGTTTTACTTTAAAGTTCATGATTCATGTTGAGTTGGTTTTTATTTAAGTTGTGAGGTTTAGGTTGAAATGCATTTCTATTTTTTTTTCCCTGCCAATGTAGTGCCCAGTTGTTCTAGTACCATTTGTTGAAAAGGCTATTCTTCCTTCACTGAATTTGGCACTTTTGTCCAAAATCAGTTGGGCATATTTTTGTGGGTCTATTTCTGGATTCTTTGGTCTCTTCTTCTGATGTATATGTCTTTTCCTCTGCTGACACTACATTCTTTTCATTATAGACTACGTCGTAAACCTTATATATGTGACTATGGTAGAGTGATTCCGCTCATCTTATGCTTTGTTTTTAAAGTGAAAGTTGCTCAGTCGTGTCCAACTCTTTGCGATCTCGTGGTCTATACAGTTGGAATTCTCTAGGCTAGAATACTGGAGTGGGTAGCCTTTCCCTTCTCCAGGGGATCTTCCCAACGCAGGAATTGAACTGGGGTCTCCTGCACTGCAGGCGGATTCTTTGCCAGGTAGTTGTTCGTTTTTTTGTTTCAGGCCTCATTCAGTTTTTCAAATTTCACTTAATCTTTTTTCTTCCCACCTCAGTACCACTGACTGTAAGGGTAAGGGAGGCGTCTAAGAACTATTGTGGTGTTTCATTTTGCAAATGAACTAAAATCGAAGTCCTGAGTGTCCCTTGAAATTGCAGTAAAATCCTTGTAGTGCTGACTTTAAGTTTTGTGCCATTCTCTACTAAGGATGACTGGTGTTTTTTGTTTTTGTTTGGTATAGCCTAGTAGCTCAGATGGTAAAGCAGATTACCTGCAGTGCAGGAAATCTGGGTTCAATCCCTGCGTTGGGAAGATCCTCTGGTAGGAAATGACAACCCACTCCAGTATTCTTGCCTGGAGAGTTCCAAGGACAGAAGAGCCTGGCAGGCTACACAGTCCATGGAGTCTCAAAGAATCAGAAATAACTGAGCTACTAACACACAGCATTTTAAGAGTCCTTCAACTGGAATTTGTGACACGCAGATTTGTTTATTTGTAGACTGCCTCATCCTGGAAGGGATTTTAAGCCACAATTCTTATTCCCCTTGTGTTACATTTTCTTTTTAGGGGAGGAAAAAGAAAGCATTCTTCAAGGTTACCTCTAAATAGTTGAGCTGTGAAAAACTTATCTCTGCACCCTCTATAGGTTGTTTACAGGTTTATTTTGTTAGTTGGTGAAAGTGACAGAATGCATAGTGTAAGTATAGAACGCATAGTCTTAGGTAACTTAAGAGTACAGTGGCTTAGAAGTAGATAGATGCTTAGACAGAACCAAAAAATGTATGAGTCGGGACAGTCACCCATGGCAGTTGCTTCTTGCCAACCTTGTGTGATATGGTCTGCTGGGTCCTAGGCCATATGTATGCTTGGGATAAAGAGCTGCTTGACAGGGTTAAATTTGTTAAATTTAAAATTGGTTAAATTTGAACTCTGTCCAAAAGGGCAGACAGCTAAATCAGGCTGCATGTTTCTTTCTTTATTTACAGTTGGCTTTATACCTTCATTTTGGCTTTTACTTCAGAAAGATTGTTGAATAGAGTCCTGTCAAAGTATCAGCCCCGTTTAAATATATTTATTTTCATATTAATAGTTATATACATATAATTAATATTTAAATAAAACTGCAACAAACTGTAAAAAGCTGCAAAAAAAACCTATTAAGGTGCTAACATTTATAAAATATTAATAGTTATATAATGTAGCAATTCTCAAAGTTTTTGTTTTTAAGACCCTTTTATACTCTTAAAAATTATTGCACACCCCCCAGTACCACAGGAGTTTTGTTTATGTGGGTATATCTATTGATATTTACCATATTAGAAATTAAAATTGAGAACATTTAAACATATTTCTTAATTTATTTAAAATTAATAAAAACTTACTACATGGTATCATAAAATCTTTGAATGAAAAACATCTATTCTCTAAACCAAAATAAATTGGGTCAAGAGTGGCATCATTTTATATGTTCACAAATTTCTTCGGTGTTAGGCTTAATAGAGGACAGCTGGGTCCTCATAGCTGCTTCCACATTCAGTCTGCTTCGATATGTTGTTGTGGTTGATAAGTACAAGAAAATTCAGCCTCACACAGATGTCTATAGGAGTTAGAAAATAGAAGAATATTTAAAAGCTTTTCAGATTAACTGGATATTCTTTGATACTATATTAAAACTTGGTAAGTGGTGGTCTCAAAGGTTTGTTGCAATGTGGAATCTAAAATCATATCAGAGAACTTTTCATACTCTGTCACATTAAAATCCCTTGATCTTCTCCTTTGAATGAATGTTTTATCCATGAATGATTTTGTATTACCGTACATTACTCATTTGGAAAATGTTCATTTGTTGCATTAAGCAATAAGTGTTGACGTTTCATTTGTTATGTAATTTTACCTGTTATATAGCCTTTTGAAAACTCCACCATACATTCATGATGGTGAGTGAAAATAGCAAGCAATATTGTATCATAAAGTAGTTCTGACCTTGCAGACTCCTGAAAGTGTCTCAGATCTTTAGGGTCCCTGAACCACTCTTTGAGAATCACTGACTGAATATCAGTGGTTCATTGTTATCAGCTTCATTAGCAGTTTCCCCAGTTTGCAGTTTCTATTAATGACTGCCCAACTAACTGCACCATTGTTCACTGGGCCTGGAACTGGCCTCCAGTAGGGGCCTAAGACACCAGTTCTCTCCCATCCCTTGTAAGAAAGACTTACAGTGGAGGTTGCTTTCATGATCTAAGGATGTGGTAGAGATGAGTCAGAGCCACAATCAACTCTGTCGTAAAGCAGATACCGAAGTGTTGCTAGCTGTTGTAAGTATCCTGAATCACTAAATGGGAAATTATCTACTAAGCTTTAAGAAAAGATCATAAGTGTAACAGCATGTACATAATTATTACAAGTACTCCAGTAAATTGTAGGGCACACATTTTTAATACGTTAAATCCAGCTCTGTTTTAACATTAAATTGGCACAGAGTGAATAACCTTGTCAGAAAAACATAATGAAACTATTAAGTTTACTTTCTCTCGCTTTTAAAAAATTTCTTAAGATCTGGGGAAATGATTTGAGTAGCCTGAATATTATAGCGCTCTCAAAGAAAGTTTGAATAGACTTCTTTCTCTTTTGTTATTTTTTCTTATGAGAAACTGGCATTCAGATTCCTTTCACCTGAAAGCTGCCTTCAAGTAGGTATTTGTTTCTTGTTGATAAAATAATAATATCGTCCTCCACTGGAAATCAGTTTCAGAAGAAAGAATTGATTCAGCCTTGTCTTCTCTACCCTTCCTAGTTTATTCAGAATGAGAACTGAGCTGTGCAGTGTTGGCCAGGTAGATTCCTTTTTCTGAATCTTTCCCTGCCATACGTTATTCTAGAGGCTAGGTCTCTGCTCTAAATGTTTTTCTGCTCTTTTACTTCCCCATCCCCCCCCCCCCCCCCCCCCCCCGGCCGCCGAAACTCAAATCCAGAAGGCATGTTTGCCTCACCTACCTGCTTTGTGTCTTAATGAAAGAATGAAGTTAACTAAGACAGAGTAATAGAAGTCAAACCAGGAGTTCAGCTCGCTTCTTCCCCTGCTCTGTTGCTCTGAGTCCTCTAAATGCTCAGACTTCGGTTGCTTCATTTGTGGAATTAAACGAAATGATTCTGAGGCCACTCTCAGGTCTGAAAGCCGATGAGTCTAAATCATATTTTTAAACTTTTTGTGTGTCAAAAGGTTTTAGTATGGTAAACCATATTTATTTAAAACATTATCCTTATGTCTGTTACTGAATGTTGCAGAAATGAAAGATTTCTAATGTTGAAAAAAGGAACTGATTGTAAAATAAATATTTATTGAGATCCTGTTAATTTTTTATTGCAGAATAATTTAAGAAATTGGCTAGATTTTGTTATTTACAAGTTTCTTTTTTTAATCATTTTTGGTAGACAAAGATTTACAATGAAATTAGAAGATCTGTGATTGAAAGGCAAAGTTTAAACCATTGCAGAGAGTACATTTTGTAGTGTTCCTAAAAACTGCCCATTTAGATAGAACAATTATTATACGAATTTCAAGTTGATATTTAAAATCATAACTTTCCACTGAAAAAATAATAGAAGCACTAAAAAAGGCCTGAAAGTTCAAATAATACAGAGAGGTATGTAATGAAACACCAGTATCCCTTCTATGCTATCCTTTGTAACCCTCTTCCCAAGAAGTAATCTCTGTTAAGAAATCATCTCTACATGCACATGGTTATATATGTGTATATTTTTTTACTCTCTAACTACAAGTGAAGGTGTACCATACACATTGCTTCATGTTTTTTTCACTGAAAATGTATTTTGGTGCTCTTTACATATCCTTGTGGATATATGCGCAATATATATATGTGTGTATACTCACATACACATATATTAAATCTGCCTCATTTTTCTTTTCTGGTTTTCTGGTTTTATTGGGGTACAGTTTAACATATGTATAAGTTTAATGTGTACAGCATAAAGATTTGACATAAATATGGCGAAGATATTCCTGCAACAAGTTTAAATCGCCATCACCTCATATAGATACAGTGAAAAGAAAAAGCCAAAAAAGAATTTCTTTTTTTTTTGGTAATGAGAACTCTTTGGTTGCTCTGTTAAACAGCTTTCATATATATTCTACAGCAGTGTTGCCTTTAGTCCTCATCCTATATATACATCAAATGCCTGGTACTTTTTAACTAGAAGTTTGTACCTTTTGACTACTTTAATCCAATTCTCCTTACCACCCCCAACCCCCGCCAACTCCACCTCCACCACCAGTAACCACAAATCTGACCTCTTTTCTCTATGAGTTTCTTTTTTTGAGGATTATTACATACACACACATACACACCCCTCACAACTTCTTTATCCATTGATGAATAATGGACATCATTGGACACTGAGGTTATTTTCATGTCTTAGATATTATAAATACATGCTGCTATAAACATGAGAATGCAGATATCTTTTTGAGTTAGTATTTTAATTTCCTTGAGATATATCCCCAGAAATGGAATTGCTGTATCATATAATAGTTCTATTTTAAATTTTTTGATGATCCTCCATCCTTTATCCCATAGTGGCTATACCAGTTTACAATCCTAGTACCCATCATTCTAATGGGTATGAGGTGTTAGCTCATTGAGGTTTTGATTTGCATTTCTCTAGTGACTAGTCATGTTGAACATGTACTTTTGGCCTTTCATATATTTTCTTTGGAAAAATGTCTATTCAGGTCTTTTGCCCATTTTTTACTTTGGTTATTTGTGTCTTTTGTTAACAAGTTGAATGAGTTCTCTATATATTTTGGATATTAACCTCTTAGTGCAAATAATTTTTTTCCCATTCTGTAGGTGTTCTTTTCACTTAATGATTGTTTCCTTTGCGGTGCAGAAGCTTTGCAGTTTGATGTCCTGTCACTTATTTTATCTGTTATTTTGTTGCTTGTGCTTAGGTGTCATATCCAAAAAAATCATTGCCAAGACCTATATTGAGGAGCTCACTTTCAGTGTTTTCTTTTAAGGGTTTCATGGTTTCACATCTTACATTTTTAAATCCATTTCAAATTGATTTTTGTGAGGATAGGGGTCTAGTCTCATTCTTTTATATGTGATTAGTTATCTCAGGACCATTTGTTGAAGAGGCTGTGTTTTCCCACGGAATGTTTTTGACTCCCTTGTCAAATATTAGTTTTGACTTTATATGCGTGGATTTATTTCTGGCTCAAAACTGTTCCACTGATTCTTTGTTTCTATGCCACGACCATACTGTGTTAATTACTATGTGAGTATGTGCATCCTCAGTGATGTCTGACTCTTCATGACCCACCAGCCTCCTCTGTCCATGGGATTTCCCAGGCAAGAATGTTGGAGTGGGTTGCCAGTTCTTCTCTAGGGGATCTTCCTCACCCAGGAATTGAACCTAAGTCTCTTGTGGCTCCTGCATTGTCTGGTAGATTTTCTACCACTGAGCCACCTGAGAAGCCCCTTTAGTTACTATATAGTATTAGCTTGAAGTCAGGAATGTGCGATGCCTCCTGCTTTTTGCTGTTCTTCTCGAGGATTGCTTTGGGTAACGGGTTTTTTTGCCATTCAATATAAAATTTAAGATTGTTTCTTTCTGCTTTTGTTTAAAAAAAATGCCATTAGGTATAGCAAAAACGAATACAACATTGTAACTCAAATATACTTCAAAAAAAAAGAGAGAATTTTAAAAATACCATTGGAATCTTAACAGTGATTGCATTGAATCTGTAGATGGCTTTGGATAAATGTGGACATTTTAGCAATATTCTTCCAATCCATGAACACTGTATACCTTCCACTTACTTATGTCTTCTTTGATTTCTTTATTAGTATCTTGTATCTTTCAGAGTAGAAGTTTTTTCATTTCTTTGGTTAACTTTATTGCTAAGTATATTATTGTTTTGATGCTATTGTAAATGAGATTGTTTTCTTTCTTTTTCAGATAATTTTTTAGTGTATAGAAATGCTACTAATTTTTGTATGTTAATGTTAGGTTCTCTAACTCTACCCAATTCGGTGATAGCTAACAGTTTTTTGGTTGAAGTCTTTGGGATTTTCTGTATATAAAATCATGTCGTCTGCAAATAGACAGTTTTCACTTCTTCCTTTCTAGTTTGGATGCCTTTTCTTTTCTTGCCTGATTGCTCTGGCAAGGACTTTCCGTGCTGTATTGAACAGGAGTGGTGAGAGTGAGCACCTGTCTTATTCTTGATCTTAGAGAAAAGGTTCCAACCTATCACAGTTGAGTATCATATTAGTAGTGGGCTTGTCATATATGGCCTTTATTATGCTGAGATATAATTCTTATAATTTGTTAAGAATTTTTATCAAGAACAAGTGTTGAATTTGTCACATACTTTTCCTCCATTTATTGAGATATGAGTTTTTTTCTTTTCGTTCTGTTAATGTGATGTACTACATTAATTGACTTACATGTATTGAGGCATCCTTGCATCCCAGCTATAAATCCTGCCTAATCATGATCATCCTTCTACTGTGCTACTGACTTTGATCTGCTAGTATTTTATTGAGAATTTTTGCATCTCTATTCACCAGAGATATTGATTGGTAGTTTTCTGTTTCCTGGTACTGATATTTTCTATCTTTAGTGTTAGGGTGATGCTGGCCTTGTAAAGTGAGTTTGGAAGCATTTCCTCTACTTTGATTTTGTTTTTGTTGTTCAGCAAAGTTACTGGTGAAGCCATCTGGGTCCTGTGCTTTACTTCACTGCATTTGGTTGCTGATTCAGTGTTCTTACTAGCAATTGGTCTATTCAGGCTTTGTTTCTTCTTGAACCAGTCTTGATACATATATATATGTTTGTAGTTGAAGTATAGTTGGCTGAACAGTATTATGTAAGTGACAGGTGTACAGTATAGTGATTCAAAAATGTTAAAGGTTATACTCCATTTATAGTTATTGTAAAACATTGACTGTATTTCCCTTGTTGAACAATAATATATCGTTGTAGCTTATTTTATACCTAGTAGTTGGAACCCCTACCCCTGTATTGTTCTTCCGCCTTCCCTCTCCCCACTGGTAACCGCTACTTTGTTCTCTATACATGTGAATCTGCAGACAGGGAGAGACACAGGCCTTGTTCTCCATTCAAGTGCCACTGTCAGCAGGGCTGTTGGGTTGGCTCCACAGCCCGCGGTGTGCTCTGCTGAGGCTGCCTGGTCAGGCAGGCTGAACACTGTCTTCAGCAACAAGTGAGGCTGTGAGTTCGTTTCCTGACCCGAGCTCATCAGCTAAGTATCTCCAAGGCCACTGGTGCTCTTTGTGATCTTGACTCGAGTCAGCCTGCGCCCCAGGTTCACTGGCTGAACAGGTGCTACTGACTTTGCTCTGGGGGCCACCCGTTCTGCCTGCTCACCTGCCCATCAGCTCAAGAATTGCTGCGTTGTGCAGCTTCCGGGTGTTCTTGTCAGCCCTTCCCGTCAGATGGGGCCAGGCAGGGGCCACACTCCATGGTGGGCAGGGCTGTGACCCGACTTCTGCCTGGGTGGAGCTGGGAGAGCCCACTTCAGGCAGCTCCCCAGTTTTCCTGAACAATTTCTCTGGTAGGAGGGGCTGGGCGCCGTGATCCACGTGGTGGGGCAGGGGAGCTAAAACTCAGCTCCTCTGCGGGATGTGGGCAGACCAGGCTGCAGGGCTGGGAGATCTCTTCATTTGAAGGCCCAAATTAGGCAGACTTGCACCCCACCCGAGTTCCCTGGCCAGACTGTGCCAGCCAGTTGGGCCGCAGCAGAGCAAGCTGCTGGCTGGGCTTCCTGTGTGTGCTCTGCAGGCAGGAGCTCTGTCCTCCAAGACCCCCGTGCTGCTGGCGGGAAGCCCCTCCTCCCGTTGTCTGTCACAGTCAGATTCCCAGTGCTTGAGCCCACAGATGCTCTGTGATTCCCATGGGGTAAAACCAGAGCAGGACTTCCCAGAGGTGACCCCCCAGTGCTGGGGGTGCTGGATGTCACCTCTGTGCGCTCCTTTGCCCCCGGAGGAGCTGTAGATAGGGTGCTACACTGGGGAGAGGGCCCTGCGGTCAGCGCCTGGCTGTTCCTCTCGCCCTTCCTTGCAGTCTGTCTTGGTCTGTGTGGTGCAGGACGTGCTTCAGCCTCATTTCTGTGTTCTGAGATTCGCTCAGTGATGTCTTCTCTTGCATAGTTACTTGTTTTTCTTTTAAAGTGGAGCCAAGTCAGGAGCAACTGTGTCATCATCTTGGTTATGCCATTCTTGCCTTCTCATTCTTTTTAAAGGCTCTGTATTACTCCACTGTATGTATCTCCTCCTCGGTCGTCCCCTTCTCCTCCTGCCCCCAATCCCTCCCAGCATCAGGGTCTTTTCCAATGAGTCAGTTCTTGGCATCAGGTGGCCAAAGTATGGAGTTTCAGCTTCAGCATCTGTCCTTCCAATGAATATTCAGGACTGATTTCCTTTAGAATGGACTGGTTGGATCTCCTTGCAGTCCAAGGGACTCTCAAGAGCCTTCTCCAACGCTGCAGTTCAAAAGCATCAATTCTTCAGTGCTCAGCTTTCTTTATAGTCCAGCTCTCACATCCATACATGACCACTGGAAAAACCATAGCCTTGACTAGATGGACCTTTGTTCACAAAGTAATATCTCTGCTTTTTAATATGCTGTCTAGGTTGGTCATAGCTTTTCTTCCAAGGAGCAAGCGTCTTTTAATTTCATGGCTGCAATCACCATCTGCAGTGATTTTGGAGCCTGAGAAAATAAAGTCTGTCACTGTTTCCATTGTTTCTCCATCTATTTGCCATGAAGTGATGGGACCAGGTGCTATGATCTTAGCTTTCTGAATGTTGAGCTTTAAGCCAACTGTCACTCTCCTCTTTCACTTTCATCAAGAGGCTCTTTAGTTCTTCTTCACTTTCTGCTGTAAGGGTGGTGTCATCTGCATATCCGAGGTTTTTGATATTTCTCCCAGCAATCTTGATTCCAGCTTGTGCTTCATCTGGTCTGGCATTTCTCACAATGTACTCTGCATATAAGTTACATAAACAGGGTGATGATATACAGCCTTGATGTATTCCTTTCCCAATTTGTACAGAGATTGAATGACCACCTAACTAGGAATGTAAAAACTGTTTCTATAGGGTACATGAAGGTCCTTGGTATACAAGGGTCTAAGGCCTTTCTAATTAAGTTACAATAACACTGAGCTATACACAAAACAACTGACATTTATAGACCTGTGTTAACAAATGCAGTATTAAAGTATATATTGCTTTATTAACTAATAGAAAAATAATTGAAAAGAAGTTCAGTTATTCTTTGGGTTTACTTGCAAAAATTCAATTCTGTAAAGCTTTATTTCTCTCTTTAAAGAGTTAGAATTCTATCTTATTTCTTCAGATATTTACATTTTTTTTTTCTGTAATGAAAATGTTTGTTACAGTTTTAGACAAGGGCTTCCCTGGTGGCTCAGAGGTTAAAGCGTCTGCTTGCAATGCAGGAGACCTGGGTTTGATTCCTGGATCGGCAAGATCCTCTGAAGAAGGAAATGGCAACCCACTCCATTATTCTTGCCTGGAGAATCCCATGGACGGAGGAGCCTGGTGGGCTACAGTCCACAGGGTCGCAAAGAGTTGGACAGGACTGAGCGACTTCACTTTCACTTTCAAAGTGAAATAGGGGAAAAAACACCCATGATCCTTCCAATGAAAGATTTTTTTTTTCTTTTTCTATCCCACATCTTCAGTTTCTTAAAATATTTAAAATTTTTCCTTATGAAATACGTTGAATATAGAGAAGACAACAATACTTAAAACATTCATCTACCTATTTGATATTTTGCTAATTTTGCTTAGGTCATGTTTTTAAATTCACCCATTCCAGTCCATTTTAGTTCACTGATTCCTAGAATGTCGACATTCACTCTTGCCATTTGTTTGACCACTTCCAATTTGCCTTGAGTCATGGACCTAACATTCCAGGTTCCTATGCAATATTGCTCTTTACAGCATCGGACCTTGCTTCCATCACCAGTCACATCCACAGCTGGGTATTGTTTTTTGCTTTGGCTTCATCCCTTCATTCTTTCTGGAGTTATTTCTCCACTGATCTCCTGTAGCATATTGGGCACCTACCAACCTGGGGAGTTCCTCTTTTAGTAATCCTATCATTTTGCCTTTTCATACTGTTCATGGGGTTCTCAAGGCAAGAATACTGAAGTGGCTTGCCATTCCCTTCTCCAGTGGACCACATTCTGTCAGACCTCTCCACCATGACCCGTCCATCTTTGGTGGCCCCACACGGCATGGCTTCATTTCATTGAGTTAGACAAGGCTGTGGTCCATGTGATAAGATTGGCTACTTTTCTGTGATTATGGTTTCAGTGTGTCTGCCCTCTGATTCCCTCTCACAACACCTACAGTCCCACTTGTGTTTCTCTTACATTGTGAACTTGGGTTCAATCTTGGCAAGAATGAACATTGACATTCTAGGAATTAGCTAATTAAAATGGACTGGGTTGGGTGAATTTAACTCAGATGACCGTTATATCTACTACTGTGGGCAGGAATCCCTTAGAAGAAATGGAGTAGCCATCATGGTCCACAGAAGAGTCCAAAATGCAGTACTTGGATGCAATCTCAAAAACGACAGAATGATCTCTGTTCATTTACAAGGCAAACCATTCAATATCACAGTGATCCAAGCCTGTGCCCCAACCAGTAACGCTGAAGAAGCTGAAGTTGAATGGTTCTGTGAAGATCTACAAGACCTTTTAGAACTAACACCCAAAAAAGATGTCCTTTTCATTATAGGGGACTGGACTGCAAAAGTAGGAAGTCAAGAGACACCTGGAGTAACGGGCAAATTTGGCCTTGGAATACGGAATGAAGCAGGGCAAAGACTAATAGAGTTTTTCCAAGAGACCGCACTGGTCATAGCAAACACCCTCTTCCAACAACACAAGAGAAGACTCTACACATGGACATCACCAGGTGGTCAACACTGAAATCAGATTGATTATATTCTTTGCAGCCAAAGATGGAGAAGCTCTATACAGTCAACAAAAACAAGACCAGGAACTGACTGTGGCTCAGATCATGAACTCCTTACTGCCAAATTCAGACTTAAATTGAAGAATGTAGGGAAAACCACTAGACCATTCAGGTATGACCTAAATCAAATCCCTTATGATTATACAGTGGAAGTGAGAAATAGATTTAAGGGACTAGATCTGATAGATAGCAAGCCTGATGATCTATGGACGGAGGTCCACGACATTGTACAGGAGACAGGGATCAAGACCATCCCCAAGGAAAAGAAATGCAAAAAAGCAAAATGGCTGTCTGAGGAGGCCTTACAAATAGCTGTGAACAGAAGAGAAGCAAAAAACAAAGGAGAAAAGGAAAGATATAAGCATCTGAATACAGAGTTCCAAAGAATAGCAAGGAGAGATAAGAAAGCCTTCCTCAGCAATCAATGCAAAGAAATAGAGGGGGAAAACAACAGAATGGAAAAGACTAGAGATCTCTTCAAGAAAATTAGAGATACCAAGGGAACATTTCATGAAACGATGGGCTCAATAAAGGACAGAAATGGTATGGACCTAACAGAAGCAGAAGATATTAAGAGGTGGAAGAATACACAGAGGAACTGTACAAATAATATCTTCCCGACCCAGATAATCACGATGGTGTGATCACTCACCAAGAGCCAGACATCCTGGAATGTGAAGTCAACTGGGCCTTAGAAAGCATCACTACAAACAAAGCTAGTGGAGGTGAGCTATTCCAGTTGACCTATTTCAAGTCTTGAAAGATGATGCTGTGAAAGTGCTGCACTCAATATACCAGCAAATTTGGAAAACTCAGCAGTGGCCACAGGACTGGAAAAGGTCAGTTTTCATTCCAGTCCCAAGAAAGGCAATGCAAAAAAATGCTCAAACTACCGCACAATTGCACTCATCTCACATGCTAGCAAGGTAATGCTCACAATCCTTCAAGCTAGGCTTCAGCAGTGTGTGAACCAAGAACTTTCAGATGTTCTTGATTTAGAATAAGCAGAGGAACCAGAGATCAAATTGTCAGCATTCATTGGATCACAGAGAAATCAAGGGAATTTCAGAAAAACATCTACTTTAGCACTGACTGTGCTAAAGTCTTTGATTGTGTGGACCACAACAAACAGTGGAAAATTCTCAGAGAGTTGAGAATACCAGACCACCTTACTGGTCTTCTCAGAAACCTGTATGCAGGTCAAGAAGCAGTAGTTAGACATGGAAGAACAGATTGGTTCAAAATTGGTAAAGGAATATGACAAGGCTGTATGTTGTCACCCTGCTTATTTAACTTATATGCAGAGTACATCATGTGAAATTCAGGGCTGGATGAATCACAAGCTGGAGTCAAGATTGCCGGGAGAAATATCAATGACCTCAGATATGCAGATAATACCACTCTAATGGCAGAAAGTGAAGAGGAACTAAAAAAGAGCCTCTTGATGAGGGTGAAAGAGAACAGTGAAAAAGCTGGCTGGAAATTCAGCATTAAAAAATAACTGAGATCATGGCATCTGGTCCCATCACTTCATGGCAAATAGCAGGGGGAAAAGTGGAAGCAGTGACAGATTTTGTTTTGGGGGGCTCCAAAATCACTGATCACAGTCATGAAATTAAAAGATGTTTGCTTCTTGGAAGGAAAGCTATGACAAACCTAGACAGCGTATTAAAAGGCAGAGACATCACTTTGCCAACAAAGGTCTGTATAGTCAGTGCTATGGTTTTTCCAGTAGTCATGTGCAGATGTGAGAGAGAGACTGTAAAGGAGGTGGAGCACCGAAGAATAATGCTTTTGAATTATGATTCTGGAAAAGACTCCTGAGGATCCTGTGGACTATAAGGAGATCAAGCCAGTCAATCCTAAAGGAAGCCAACCCTGAATTCATTAGATTTTTTGTGGAAGCTGACATTCCAATACTTTGGCCACCTGATGCAAAGAGCTGACTCATTAGAAAAGACCCTGATGCTGGGAAAGAGTGAAGGCAAAAGGAGAAAAGGGCATGGCAGAGGATGAGGTGGTGAGGTGGCATCACTGAGTCAATGGACATGAATTTGAGCAAACTCCAGGAGATACTAGAGGACAGAGGAGTTGGTATGCCTCAGTCCATGGGGCCACAGAGTCAGATATGACTTAGCAACTGAATAACAAGAAATGATTTTAAAATTTCTATTACTTCTGTAGTTATATGCCCCATTTTAATTCCTAATACAGTTAATATGTTCCTCTTCTTCTTGATAAAGCTTGCCAAAAAATGTAGCATGTATGAAAGCTGTGTTATAATAGCCAGGACATGGAAACAACCTAGATGTCCATCAGCAGATGAATGGATAAGAAAGCTGTGGTACATATACACAATGGAGTATTACTCAGCTGTTAAAAAGAATTCATTTGAATCAGTTCTGATGAGATGGATGAAACTGGAGCCGATTATACAGAGTGAAGTAAGCCAGAAAGAAAAACACCAATACAGTATGCTAACACATATATATGGAATTTAGAAAGATGGCAATGACGACCCTGTATGCAAGACAGCAAAAAAGACACAGATGTATATAACGGACTTTTGGACTCAGAGGGAGAGGGAGAGGGTGGGATGATTTGGGAGAATGGCATTCTAACATGTATACTCTCATGTAAGAATCGAATCGCCAGTCTATATCTAACGCAGGATACAGCATGCTTGGGGCTGGTGCATGGGGATGACCCAGAGAGATGTTATGGGGAGGGAGGTGGGAGGGGGGTTCATGTTTGGGAACGCATGTAAGAATTAAAGATTTTAAAATTTAAAAAAAAATTTATTAAAAATAAATAAATAAATAAATAAAAAGTAAAACCAGTTCAGGTTTGTTTTACCTTTCTGGTGATTGTTTTGTTTTCTTTTACATTAAATGAAAAATCCTCTCTAATACTTTTGTCTTAAAGCCTATTTAATCGACACTACTTTTCTTTTTTTCTTTTGCCTAATATATTTTTTCCTTTCATCTTGTTTGTGTTAATGTTTTATCTCTGTGCTTGTACATTATTTGACTAAATTAATTTTTTAAACAAATTCAGCATAAGAATATCTTGTTCCGTATTTATTTACTACATTTGTTGGCATTACTGAGGTAGATAGATCTACGTGGGTTATTTTTTAAAAACAAAGTTATTGTCACCTTTTCTCTGCTTTTTTTTTCATCCTGCCTCTTACTCTTTACCCTGCCTTTGCATTGATTTCAGAATGACAGATTCTACTACTCTTCTTTTAGAGTTTAGCCTCGAATTTTTAAGATAATCTGTATTTGAATTAAGGGAGTCTAAAGTCTTAGCCTTTGACTGTGTGGATCACAATAAACTGTGGAAAATTCTTCAAGAGATGGGAATACCAGACCACCTGACCTGCCTCTTGAGAAACCTATATGCAGGTCAGGAAGCAACAGTTAGAACTGGAAATGGAACAACAGACTGGTTCCAAATAGGAAAAGGAGTACGTCAAGGCTGTATATTGTCACCCTGCTTATTTAATTTATATGCAGAGTACATCATGAGAAACCCTCGACTGGAAGAAACACAAGCTGGAATCAAGATTGCCAGGAGAAATATCAATCACCTCAGATATGCAGATGACACCACCCTGATGGAAGAAAGTGAAGAAGAACTAAAAAGCCTCTTGATGAAAGTGAAAGTGGAGAGTGAAAAAGTTGGCTTGAAGCTCAACATTCAGAAAACGAAGATCATGGCATCCGGTCCCATCACTTCATGGGAGATAGATGGGGAAACAGTGGAAATAGTGTCAGACTTAATTTTTGGGGGCTCCAGAATCACTGCGGATGGTGACTGCAGCCATGAAATTAAAAGACGCTTATCCTTGGAAGAAAAGTTATGACCAACCTAGATAGCATATTGAAAAGCAGAGACATTACTTTGCTGACTAAGGTCCGTCTAGTCAAGGCTATGGTTTTTCCAGTGGTCATGTATGGATGTGAGAGTTGGACTGTGAAGAAGGCTGAGCGCCGAAGAATTGATGCTTTTGAACTGTGGTGTTAGAGAAGACTCTTGAGAGTCCCTTGGACTACAAGGAATCCAACCAGTCCATTCTGAAGGAGATCCGTCCTGGGTGTTCTTTGGAAGGACTGATGCTGAGGCTGAAACTCCAGTACTTTGGCCACCTCATGCGAAGAGTTGACTGACTGGAAAAGACTGATGTTGGGAGGGATTGGGGGCAGGAGGAGAAGGGGACGACCAAGGATCAGGTGGCTGGATGGCATCACAGACTTGATGGACATGAGTTTGAGTGAACTCCGGGAGATGGTGATGGACAGGGAGGCCTGGCGTGCTGCGATTCATGGGGTCGCAAAGAGTCAGACACGACTGAGCGACTGAACTGAACTGAAAGTCTTAGTACTTGTGTTTTTTCAGATTCCATCAGGACAGTGAAGCATTTTCTCTAGTATCATATTATTGTTGTCTGTTTTAATTTACCTTATTTTAAAACTCCTCAATCTTCAATCATTTTTTGAGGTTTACAATTAGTTTCTTGGCACACTGTTATTACTTGCATGTCACTATTTTTCATTAGTGTTCACCTTTCCTTCAGGGTTCACTTTCCTTCTGATCCTTTTGGTCATCCTTTCAATGAGGGCTTTTGAGTGGTTAGTTTTCTAGTCTTTCTATTTAATTTATCTTCATTCTTGAATGATAATTTTACTGAGTCTTGGATTGCTGGTTGACAGTTACTATCATTTAGAATTTGATTTTCTCTTTTTACTTCCTGCAGCTTTTTAAACATTTTGTTTGAATTCAGCGGTTTCTTGTTTTGCCTCTAAGTGTCTAAAGGTACACTTATTTAAATTAAGTTTTTATATGGGGATAATTTTAAGGTTATAGAGAGTTGCAAATAAATACATAGTTCTAGCAACACTCTCATTCTCTTTACCCAGCTTCACCTTTTGTTAACATTTGCTCCATGTGTCTTATGTACACATATTCTTTCTCTGTCTTGTGTGAACACAAACATACATGTGCACATTCATACACATGTAACGTTTTTCTCAACTATTTGAGAGAAAGTTCTATGTGTTTCCTCAGTTGCTTAGTTGTGTCCAACCCTTGGTAATCCTGTCAACTGTAAACTTCTGGGCTCCACTGTCCATGGCATTCTCCAGGCAAGAATACTGAAGTGGATTGCATTTCCTACTTCAGGGGATCTTCCCAACCCAGGGATCAAACCCGTGTCTCTTATGTTTCCAGCATTGGCAGGCAGATTCTTTACCACTGCACCACCTGGCAAGCTCCTGAAAGTTCTATACATATGCTTTTCACCTCTAAATGTATTGCTTTTATTTCCTAAGAGTAAGGATATGTCCTTGTATAAACATAGTACTATTATGATATAAATTTACATCTATAAAATGATTTGCCAGAATCCCTCCACACTATATTGTTTTTTTCCAGTTGATGTAATAGTGTCTTTTATACCACTTCACTGCTGTAGTACAAGATTCAATCTAAAGTCAAGTATTGTGTTGGTTGTCCAGATATCTTTAGCCTCCTTTAATCTGGAACATTGCCTCATACTTTTGTTGTCTCTTTTACGATATTCACATTTAAAAAATTTTAGTTCCCTGACCAGGGATTGAACTCATGTCCCCTGATTGGAAGGCAGTCTTAACCACTGGATCACCAGGGAAGTCTCAACATTCATGTTTTTGAAGAATATGGTACCCCATCCCTTTTCATTTAATAGAATATTGTTAATTTGTATTTCTTTGATGTTTTCTTATTAGACTGAGGTTTTTGTATTCTTCTGCAGAATACTGAATAAGTGATGTGTTATTTCCTTGTTAAGCTATCACAGCTGGAGGTACATGATGTTCACCTGTCCTTTACTGTTGATGTTAATTTTGATCACCTTGCCAATGTATTGCTTGATAAAATTACTATTTTCCTTCTTCAGTGAAACCAATAAGCAATCTGTGGTGAGCCACTTGGGATGTATATATATCTTTTTCCCTATTAAAATTTAACATCCACTGATGATTCTTTTGTAATTCAATCTTTATCATGATGGTTTTCCAGCTCTAATCTCTCTCTTTATATCTTCAGTTCTAGAAATTTTGTAGCCTTTTTGTTTTGTTTTTAATATTGTTTTTCCCCATTTTGTCATTGTCTTCTAAATTCCTATTACACTGTATAAAACTGTTTATAAAGGATATGGATGGCCAATAAACATAAAAATTAACTTCAGGATTATTAATCTAGGAAATAGAAATTAAAACAGTAATATTCTGTTTTTTGCTAGTCCACGGATTTTAAAATGTCAGTATCCAATCATTCCAAGAATATAGTAAAATAAAGGCTACTAGACCTTTGAAGAGAATGTTATTGTTTACAGTCTTCCCAGAGGGCATTTTGATAATGCCTTTCAAAAAGCTTTAAAATCATATAAATATCTATCAATCCAGAAACTTCATTTCTTTACATTTACCCTGAGGAAATAATATAAAACTAAGTTGAAATGTGTGTATAATAGGATGTCCACCATAGGAGAAACTGAAAATGCTTGGATGTTGAGAAGCAGAATATGGTTAAATAAATTATGATAATTTATTGTAGAATAAATTTGGCAGTGTTCTCTCCTCTTCAGTTTTTTGGAATAGTTTGAGAAAGATAAGTATAAGTGCTTTACATGTTTGGTAGATTTCCCCCATGAAGCCATCTGGGCCTGGACTTTTGTTTTCTGGGTGTTTTTTTTTTTAATTATTAATTTTTAATTAAAGATTCTATGTTACTTCTAGTGATTGGTCTATTTAAATTGCCTGTTTCTTCTTGACTCAGACTTGGCAGACTGTGTGCTTCTAGAAATTTGTCCATTTCTTCTAGATTGTCCAGTTTGTTGACATATAACTATTCATAGTATTTTCTTACGATTTTTTTGGATCTCTGTTGTATTGGTTGCTGTTTATCATTTTTCATTGCTTATTTACTTGAGTCCTCTTTCTTTTCTTCTTGGTGAGCCCGGTTATAGGTTTATCAATTTTATCTTTCAAAAAAAAAAAAAAAAACAGCCCTTGTTTTCATTTGATCTTTTCTTCTGTTTCTTTTAAATCTTTATTTCCTCTCTGATTTTTACTATTTCCTTCCTTTTGCTGACTTTGGCCTTTGTTCTTTTTCTTATTCTTTACTCTCTTTCTTATTAAGGTGGTAAGTTAGGCTGTTTGAGATTTCTTCTTTCTCTCGAGGAAGGCCCCTATCACTATGAACTTTCCTCTAAGGGTTCATTTTGGTGTATTTTGGAGAGTTGTGTTTTCATTTTCATTAGTCTCTAGGTATTTCTGATTTCCTCTTTGATTTTATCATTGACCCATTTTTTAAATTAGCATTAATATGTTATTTAATCTCTATATGTTCTTTATCTACTTTTCTTTCTGTAGTTGATTTCTCGTTTCATACTGTTGTGGCTGGAAAAGATGCTTGAAATAATTTCTGTCTTAAATTTGTTGAGGCTTGTTTTGTTATTTTGGTATGTGATCTATCCTGGAGGACATTCCATGTGCATATGATATGTATGTGTATTCTGCTTTTCTCTTGCATGTAGCTTCATGTGTAGGTATCAAGATTAACTGGTCTGTTATGTCATTTAAGGCCCCTGTGCCTTTTTGGTTTTCCGTCTCGACTATGCGTCCATTGACGTCAGTGGGGTGTTGACATCTCATACTACTGTTGTATTAGTATCAGTTTCTCTCTTTATGTTTGTTAGTATTTGCTTTCTGTGTTTAGGTGCTCCTGTATTGGGTGTGTATACGTTAACAGGTGTTCAGTTCAGTTCAGTTCAGTCGCTCAGTCATGTCTGACTCTCTGCCACCCCATGAATGGCAGCACGCCAGGCCTCCCTGTCCATCACCAACTCCCGGAGTTCACTCAGACTCACGTCCACCGAGTCAGTGATGCCATCCAGCCATCTCATCCTCTGTCGTCCCCTTCTCCTCCTGCCCCCAATCCCTCCCAGCATCAGGGTCTTTTCCAATGAGTCAACTCTTCGCATGAGGTGGCCAAAGTATTGGAGTTTCAGCTTTAGCATCATTCCTTCCAAGTGTAATACCCTCTTATTATATTGATCCTTTTATCATTATACAAGGCCTTCCTTGCCTTCATTATAGTTTTTATTTTAAAGGCTGATATGACTGTGTGAGTATTGCTACCCACACTTTGTCATTTTTATTTTCATAAAACATCTTTTTTCATTCTCTTACACACTGTGTTTGTCTTCAGCCCTGAAGTGAGTCTCACACAGACAGCATATTTAAGGGTCTTGGTTTTTGTTTTTAAATCCAGTCAGTCACCTACATCGTTTGACCAGAACATTTAGTCCGTTGACATTTAAAGTCAGTATTAACAGGTATGTACTTACTGCCATTTGATTGCTTATTTTCTGGTTGTGGCTACCATGGGGTTCACATACGTTGACTCATATCTACTTGGTTTAAACTGGGTAATCTTAAACATTTGAACTTAAATGTTCAAATACATTCTGAAAGATCTACATTTTTAAGCTGCATAACCCACATTTTGTGTATTTGATGTCACATTTTACATCTTCCTGATTATTCTTTAACTGTTTTAGTTACAGTTGCTTTTCTACTTTTTTCATCTTTTAATCTACATACTGCCTTTCCTACAGGGATTTTCTTACTTCATTTCAATTTACACAAGACCCTTCAACATTTCCTTAGGGTAGTTTTCATATGTTGAATTTTTTTTACTTTTGGTTGTCTGACAAGTTGTTTATCACTTCTATTCTAAATGATAAATATCTTTCAGAGCAGAATATTGTAGGTTACAGGTTTTTCCCTTTCAGGGCTTTGACTATATCATGTCACTCACTTCTGGCCTGCAGAGTTTCTGCAGAGAAATCAGCTGATAGCCTTATGGGGACACCTTTCTCCTTTGCATATGACTTTTTTCTCTTGCTGCCTTTAGAATTCTCTCTTTAACTTTTACCATTTTATTGTATGTCTTGGTGTAGGTCTGTTTGGGTTCATCTTGTTTGGAACCCTCTGTGCTTTATCTGAATATCTGTTTTCTTCTTCAGGTTTGGGAAGTTTTCAGCCATAATTTCATGGTATGAGATGGGACTTCTCTCTGTTCAGTGGCTGTCACCTCTTTGTCAGGGCCAGGGTCTGATCCCAAATTGCCAAAACAGCAGCTCTTCTTGTCAGGCTCAAGCTGCCTCTGTTCCCTTTAAGTGTGTATGTTTCTCTCTCTCAGCACCAGGACCTTCGCCCCCAGGCAGGGTTGCTGAAGCAGGTGGGGCTGTGCACAGACAGGCTCAGCGCACTGCTCGGGCAGGTGTCTGGCTCCTTTAGATGCAGCCCACGGTAGAGTCTTTTCCCTGGCCGTGGCCATCCCACATCCAGAGCCACGCTGTGGCAGGGACTGAGTAGGGATAGAGCATCTGCTTGGCTTTGGCTGGGGCACACAGTGAAGGAGTTTCAGGAAACTCAGAAACCAGCCCGACCTCTCCTCAGAGGCATGGCAAGACCCCTCACAGCAGATCACTGTCCCCAGTCCCCACCTCGCTCCACAGGGGAGGAGGAGCCTGTGTGGTTTCTCTGCATTTGTGTGGCAGGGGATATTGAGGTGTGGTACAGTGGCTGCTCCCAGAAATACGTCCTGCTTCTGGGCACTGCTTTAAAAAGTGCCGAAAATGGCTGCTGCAGACACACCAGGCCCTGCCCCAGGACTCTGCTGCCTCTGTGTCCCAAAGCTGAGTCTTTCCCCTGATGCTGGCTACCCCAGATTCATTGCTGCGTGGTGGCATGGAGTGAGCGGGGCTTGACTGTTCACTTGGCTTCAGCTGGGGCCTGGAGTGACACGGTTGTGGGAAACCCAGTAGCTGCTAGAGTGGACCTTACTCCAGCCAGCCTCAGAGGCAGGCCAGTGTTCATGTGCTCCTCGTCAGTGGAGTCCAGGGTTCCCCAGCCTTTCCGTCTGTCCAAGCAGTCCAGAGTGCTTCTCTCCTCCACTAAGACCCCAGGACTGGGACCCCAGTCTGTGGCTAAACATACTTGCTCCCCATGCAATTTCTCATTTCCTGAGTTCTTGCCCAGAAGCACAAGTCCTTACCCAGTCACTTTTCTCTCATTCCTGTTTACCTGTTTATCTTCCTTACAGCTGTGGTTATACAGCCCTTTTTTCAGTTTCTAGTTAGTTTTCTGTGAGAATTATTCAATCTGTAGACATATTTTTGATGTGTTCATTGGGGCAGGTGAACTCCATGTCCCCTTAACTCCACCATCTTGATCTCCTTTCTTCCATGTTAGGAATTTGATTGCGGATTCAGTCTTTTTACTCATTATTAGCCTATTCACATTTTATGTTTCTTCCTGATTCATTCTTGGTAGGTTGTGTGTTTCATTTTTTCTAGGTTATGTAAATTTTTGGCACATAATTGTTCATACTAGTCACTTATGATGCAGAGCATTTCTGTAGTATTGGCTGTAATCTCTCCCCTCTCATTTCCAGTTCTTTTTTCCTTAGTCCAAGGTAAAGATTTGTCAGTTTTGTTTACCTTTTCAAAGAACCAGCTCTTAGTTTCATTGATCCTTTCTGTTGTTTTCCTGGTCTCTATTTCACTTACTTCCATTTTGATCTTTATTATTTCCTTCCTTTTGCTAAATTCGGTCTTCTTCTTTGAGCTCCTCAAAGTAAAGTACAGTTCATTTCAGTTCAGTCACTCAGTCGTGTCTGACTCTTTATGATCCCATGAACCGCAGGCACGCCAGGCCTCCTTGTCCATCACCAACTCCCAGAGTTCACTGAAACTCTTGTCATTGAGTCAGTGATGCCATCCAGCCATCTCATCGTCTGTCATCCCCTTCTCCTCCTCCTCCTGCCCCCAATCCCTCCCAGCATCAGAGCCTTTTCCAATGAGTCAACTCTTCGCATGAGGTGGCCAAAGTATTAGAGTTTCAGCTTTAGCATCAGTCCTTCTAAAGAACACCCAGGACTGATCTCCTTTAGAATGGACTCGTTGGATCTCCTTGCAGTCCAAGGCACTCTCAAGAGTCTTCTCCAACAGCACAGTTCAAAAGTATCAATTCTTCAGCACTCAGCCTTCTTCACAGTCCAACTCTCACATCCGTACATGACCATTGGAAAAACCATAGCCTTGACTAGACAGACCTTGGCAAAGTAATGTCTCTGCTTTTGAATATGCTATCTAGGTTGGTCATAACTTTCTTTCCAAGGAGTAAGTGTCTTTTAATTTCATGGCTACAGTCACCATCTGCAGTGATTTTGGAGCCCAAACAAATAAAGTCTGACACTGTTTCCCCATCTATTTTCCATGAAGTGATGGGACCAGATGCCGTGATCTTAGTTATCTGAATGTTGCGCTTTAAGCCAACATTTTCACTCTCCACTTTCACTTTCATCAAGAGGCTTTTTAGTTCCTTTCACTTTCTGCCATAGGGGTGGTGTCATCTGCATATCTGAGGTGATTGATATTTCTCCCGGCAATCTTGATTCCAGCTTGTGTTTCTTCCAGTCCAGCGTTTCTCATGATGTACTCTGCATGTAAGTTAAAAAAGCAGGGCGACAGTATACAGCCTTGATGGACTCCTTTTCCTATTTGGAACCAGTCTGTTTTTTCATGTCCAGTTCTAACTGTTGCTTCCTGACCTGCATACAGATTTCTCAAGAGGCAGGTCAGGTGGTCTGATATTCCCATCTCTCTCAAGATTTTCCAGTTTCTTGTGATCCACATAGTCAAAGGCTTTGGCATAGTCAATAAAGCAGAAATAGATGTTTTTCTGGAACTCTTGCTTTTTCCATGATCCAGCGGATGTTGGCAATTTGATCTCTGGTTCCTCTGCCTTTTCTAAAACCAGCTTGAACATCAGAGGAAGTTCACGGTTCACGTATTGCTGAAGCCTGGCTTGGAGAATTTTGAGCATTACTTTACTAGAGTGTGAGATGAGTGCAATTGTGCGGTGGTTTGAACATTCTTGGGGCTTCCCTGGTGGCTCAGTGGGTAAAGCATCTGCCCACAATGTGGGAGACCCGGGTTCAATTCCTGGGCTGGGAAGATCCCCTGGAGAAGGAATCGGCAACTCACTCCAGTACACTTGCTGGGAAAATCCCATGGACAGAGAAGTCTGGTAGGCTACAGTCCATGGGGTTGCAGAGTCAGACACGATTGAGCAACTTCACTTTCACTTTTGAACATTCTTTGGCATTGCCTTTCTTTGGGATTGGAATGAAAACTGACTTTTCCAGTCCTGTGGCCACTGCTGAGTTTTCCAAATTTGCTGGCATATTGAGTGCAACACTTTCACAGCATCATCTTCCAGGATTTGAAATAGCTCAACTGGAATTCCATCACCTCCACTAGCTTTGTTTGTAGTGCTGCCTTCTAAGGCCCACTTGACTTCACATTCCAGGATGTCTGGCTCTAGGTGAGTGATCACACCATTGTGATTATCTGGGTAGTGAAGATCTTTTTTGTACAGTTCTGTATATTCTTGCCACCTCTTAGTGTCTTCTGCTTCTGTTAAGTCCATAGCATTTCTGTTCTTTATTGAGCCCATCTTTGCATGAAATGTTCCCTTGGTATTCTCTAATTTTCTTGAAGAGATCTCTAGTCTTTCCCATTCTGTTATATTCCTCTATTTCTTTGCATTGATAGCTGAGGAAGGCTTTTTTTAAAATCTCTTCTTGCTATTCTCTGGAACTCTGCATTCAGATGCTTATATCTTTCCTTTTGTCCTTTGATTTTTGCTTCTCTTCTGTTCACAGCTATTTGTAAGGCCTCCCCAGACAGCCATTTTGCTTTTTTGCATTTCTTTTCCATGGGGATGGTCTTGATCCCTGTCTCCTGTACAATGTCGTGGACCTCCGTCCATAGATCATCAGGCACTCTATCTATCAGATCTACACCCTTAAATCTATTTCTCACTTCCACTGCATAATCATAAGGGATTTGATTTAGGTCATACCTGAATGGTCTAGTGGTTTTCCCTACTTTCTTCAATTTAAGTCTGAATTTAGCAATAAGAAGGTCATGATTGGAGCCACAGTCAGCACCCCGCCTTGTTTTTGCTGACTGTATAGAGCTTCTCCATCTTTGGCTGCAAAGAATATAATCCATCTGATTTCGGTGTTGACCACCTGGTGATATCCATGTGTAGAGTCTTCTCTTGTGTTGTTGGAAGAGGGTGTTTGCTATGACCAGCGTTCTGTTGGCAAAACTCTATTAGCCTTTGCCCTGCTTCATTCCGTATTCCAAGGCCAAATTTGCCTGTTACTCCAGGTGTTTCTTGACTTCCTACTTTTGCATTCCAGTCCCCTAGAGTGAAAAGGACATCTTTTTTGGGTGTTCTAAAAGGTCTTTTAGATCTTCATAGAACCATTCAACTTCAGCTTCTTCAGCGTTACTGGTTGGGGCATAGGCTTGGATCACCGTGATATTGAATGGTTTGCCTTGGAAACAAACAGAGATCATTCTGTCGTTTTTGAGACTGCATCCAAGTACTGCATTTTGGACTCTTTTGTGGACCATGATGGCTACTCCCATTTCTTCTAAGGGATTCCTGCCCACAGTAGTAGATATAATGGTCATCTGAGTTAGGTTGCTTATTTGAGATCTTTCTAATTTCTAAATATATGCATTAATGCTCTAAACTTTGAGTTTTCACTGCATTACACAAGATTTGGTGTGTGTATTAAATATTTCCATTTTTGTTGGTTTTAAGATAATTTTTAAAATTTCCCTTTTGGTTTCTTTTTTGACCTAGTGGTTGTATAGAAGTGTGTTCTTTTAGCTTTAGCATCACTCCTTCCAAAGAAATCCCAGGGCTGATCTACCTCAGAATGGACTTGTTGGATCTCCTTGCAGTCCAAGGGACTCTCAAGAGTGTTCTCCAACACGGAATGATGCTAAAGCTGAAACTCCAGTACTTTGGTCTCCTCATGCGAAGAGTTGACTCACTGGAAAAACTCTGATGCTGGGAGGGGTTGGGGGCAGGAGGAGAAGGGGACCACAGACGATGAGATGGCTGGATGGCATCACTGACTCAATGGACGTGAGTCTGAGTGAACTCCAGGAGATGGTGATGGACAGGGAGGCCTGGCGTGCTGCAATTCATGGGGTCGCAAAGAGTCAGACACGACTGAACTGAACTGAACTGTGTTCTTTTATTTCCACATTTTAAAATCTTTTAACTTTGTTCTTGTGATTGATAGCACTAGTGGTAAAGAACCTGCCTGTCAGTGCAGAGACAAGAGTTCAGTCCCTGGGTCGGGAAGATCCCCTGAGGAGGGCCTGGCAACCCACTCCAGTATTCTTGCCTGGAGAATCCCATGGACAGAGGAGCCTGGTGGGCTACAGTCCATAGGGTCGCAAAGATTCAGAAATGAGTGAAGTGACTTAGCACAAGCACATAAGCATAAGTCATCAGAAAAGATAGTTGGTATGATTTCATTCTTAAATTTGCTAAGATTTGTTTTGTGATCAGTATGATCAGTCTTGGAGAATGTTGCATGTGTACTCGAGACGAATAAGTATTCTGCTACTGTTGGATATAAAGTGTGGTTCCAACATTTCCTTGTTGGTTTTCTGGTTGGACAGTCTTTCCATTGCTGATAGTGTGGTATTGAACTTTCCTACTGTTATAGTATTGTTGTTGACTTCTCCCTTAATATCTATCAGTATTTGCTTAATATGTTTCATTGTTTGGGTGTTGATAGTGTATATGTTATGATATGTTCTTAATGTATTGACTACTTTATCATTGACCTTTGTTTTTTGTTACCTTTTTTGGCTTGAGGTTTATTTTATCTGATATAAGTAAAACTGTGCCACTTTATTCTGATTTCTGTTTGCTTAAAATACCATATTCCATCCTTTCACTTTGATCTCGTATGTCTTTTGAGCTGAAATAAGTAAAAACTGGGATGATGCTCTCTGCACCTTGAATAGTGCTGTGTTTTTACACAGCTGTCTCAGTTTCTGTTTGCTAAACAATGGTTCCCAAAGCCAGTGTTTCTCATCACATCTTTTAGCTGTCTTTTGCTCCCAATTTAAATGACTATCCATGTATTCTTCATGCAGCATTTATGTATAAATCATTGTGAAATACAGTAAGTGAAATAATAGGCTAAATATCTTACTAAATTGTTGATAAATCTGTGTTCCATTTCATTGTATATTTATGAACACGAAGCCCAGTCTAATTTGTGTGTCTTGTTTGGTACCACAGAAAATGTCATTTGACACTGTGTGCAGTATTTTACTGTTGAATTATTTTTTAAGTACTTTTTTCCTATGTATTTATATATATCATAGGAACTATCAAGAAACCTTGAGCTAAGTACTAACAGTTTGCAGCGACAGTTGCTTGCTGAAAGGAAAAGGGCATGTGAGGCTCATGATGAAAATAAACTTCTTCAAAAGGAGCTACAAGGACTATATGACAAATTAAAGGTAAGCATTTTATTTTAAATTGCATCATTTCTCCCCATGATACATCTTAGATGAAAACTCAGTATTTTAACACTGTTATCATTTATATTTGGAACTTTGATTTTGACACTTATAAAGAAAATATTTATTAATATAATCACTGTAACTAAAAATGAGACATTAGATTCACTAATGTAGATAGGAATGCTACAACTGAAAAACGTTATAGAATCCTGGAAGAAAAATTATCGGTCTAGAGTCTTTCTGTGTTGCATGGTTGAATAATCCAATGTTCTTCCTCATATAACCCCATGATTGATTATTTTTAAAGTTGTTTCAAATAATGCCCTTTCTTTTCATAGTATTTAGAGGGAACATTCGAATTATTTAATTTTGTTGAAGTAGATGTTCTTAATTCTACCCAAAGGTCACTGATGGGTTGACACATTGTGCGACTTAAAGCATTTATGCGTTATCTTTCATAGAATTTTCATTTTGTTAATCAGATTTTGAGAGAGAGAAAGTCTTAGCTGCAAAATGGTGAAGAACACTTGTGTTTTAAAAAATGGCCTAATTTTTAACTCATCATTAATTTGGAACCCAAATTTGAGAGATGCTAATTAAATTCTTTATCTCTGAGGCTAGGCCTGGAAGTCAGTTGAAGACAATAGGAGTGGGTAGAAAAAGACTTTTGCCTTATTCTGATTTTCTTGACTGCTAGTGTGTATTGGATTTTTAATGGAGAATCACTGGTCTACCCTAACCTAAATGCCCTAAAAGCATTCCTTTCTATAGTTGGTAGTTGCAAAGGGAAGCTGGACTTAGGTATATTCCAATTTGATGAGGAAAATACCAGTGGACAAGATGAGGATTTTTATTTTAAACTGAAACTCTATACATTCTTAATTATATTGGGTTTGTTTTTAGGAAAAGGAGAGAGAACTGGACATAAAAAACAGATATTCTAATCGTCTGCCAAAGACTTCAAAGAAAGAAAAAGAATTTGCATCAAGAAAAAATGGTATAGTAGTTATTGTTGAAAGACATATTGCAGTTTTTCTTATTAATAAAATAAATTAATTTTTAAGTAGAAGGAAGCTGAGGGGAAAAAACTTTATTGAAATAAATTTAAATTCCCTTATAGGTACTTTTCAGAAATCTTTCACTTTCTCAGCTTTTTCCCTTGAGGTCATTAAAATTATTTTACATAATTAAAAAAATTTTAATATGTTATTTTTTTTATCTTTTATGAAAAAATATAAGCATACCCTAAATGGGAGATTATAGTATAATGAACCTTTATTTATGGCTTACCTGCCTTTTAACAGTTATACATTTTACTAATTTTATTTCATCTAGTTTGTCTACTTTTTTCTACCTTAGAGGAAATCCCAGCTGTTGTTCATTTCACTCATAAATACTTTGGTGTTTTTATGCATATCCATACTTTTTTTAAAAAACAAAAGTGTAAATTTCCTTTTTCTCTGAATTCCGAAGAGTTAAAAACATAAACTTCCTAAAAGTTTAATAGGATTTATTCCTTAGAACTGTCTTCAAGTCACAAAGTGAAAGTGAAAGTGAAGTCGCTCAGTCGTGTCCCACTCTTCAGGACCCCATGGACTGCAGCCTACCAGGCTCGTCCATCCATGGGATTAAGTCACAAAATTGCCAGCAAATCCTAGAAATAAAAGAAAAAATAGTAATAGTGAGTAGTCATGGAGCTGAGAAACATGCATTATCTCATGTAGAGCGTGAACATATACCAGCTGAATTCCATAAATCTTAGCACTGTACGATTAGAAAAATTCTTTTATAATTTTCATGGTAGCTGCATGCCAGAGTGATTTTACAAACCAGTGTACAAAAGGAATACAAACCAGTGACGACTTCAAGCTGGAGGACTATCCTATAACACCACAGACAGTTATGTGTTATGAAAACAAAAGGGAAGAACCTGAACGTCTTTCTTTGGTGAGTTTAGCAATATGATTAGGTACTAAAGTCTAGGTGTAAAGTATTCCTAAATACACAATATCAAACATTTACAAATTTCAACAATGGAGTGAGTGCTGTAGCTGTATAAATACGCAGCTAGCCTTTTATAAGGAAAAAGGTAACATCTGTGCATTTTATTAAACTCCTTTGGATTGACTGTCAGTTAGCACTATCTTTCAGGTGCTTCAGAAAGGTTGTACTTTCTGGGCTGGAGAAAGAAGAAAAGTTTTTAAGTGTCTTACCTTTTATGTTTCTTACCAGATAGTCTCACAATCCTTCTTGCTTTTGTGTTTAATAGCAAACTATAGTAGCTTTCAAATGATCTGTTAGAATTTGACTATTTTTTTGGCCTCCTGCATAAGAGACTTTTATAGGTTAGATGAATGTTGAACCAAGTAATTGCAGTAGAATCTGACTTTATATCATTCAAATTAGAGTGGCCTTCAGGAGCTCTGTGTTGGATCTTCATTAAAAAGGATTCATTGAGTATCGAAAGGTCCTTTTCTCTAATAGGGTTTTGTCTTCGGTGTTTACAGTTGAGATCTCCTCCTGTGGTATAAAATAAAAAGGATGGACTAAATTGGTTCCTGTGTGTACTCTAGTTTTTTCCTTTATTTTGTTTTACAATATAAGTTATGGTATCTCTTTTCTTTCTACGTTTGAATATCATTGAAACTGTGTGTGTGTGCTAAGTCAGCGTGTCCCACTTAGCGACCCCATGGACTGTAGCCCACCAGGCTCCTCTGTCCATGGGATTCTCCAGGCAGGAATACAGGAAGCTCCTCCGGGGGATCCCCCAACCCCGGGACCAAACTCGCGTCTCTCGTGTCTTCTGCATTGGCAGTTGGCTCTTTGCAACTAGTGCCACCTGGAAAGCCCGTCAAGACTAGATCATGTTGGTTTATTTTTAAAGGTAAAGCGTAGAATACCAAAGTAATTCTTAATCTTAGAAAAGTAAAAAAAAAAAATGCTCTTTTTTAAGAGTCAGCACAAGCAGCAGCAGTCTGGTGTGGTGAAAGAGAGGATGTGGCCTTGGAGTTAGCGCTGCTTTTTAATTAAATTATGATTCTAACATTTTAGTGACTTGTATGACTTCTTGGAACGTCAGTTTCCTAATCTATAAAACAAGGGCGGGTTACCCTTCAGGTCTGTGGTAGTAACTAATCAGGAAGCTTATCCTGTAACTTTAAGGGGTCCCAGCAGATGGGAGCCGTTACTATTGGAAAGAGACCCAGAATACAGTGGTGCAAGCAAGATTCAAGACACTTTCTCTTGTAATAAACTGAAGGTCAGGGGATAGTCCAGGATGGGTGGACACCTTTGTTCCATGGTAGCCATTCTTGGCCTGTTTTTCAGTCATAAAGAATGTATCCTCATCTGTGTGGCTGGAATTGGCTTACCACACCTGGGAGAAGGAGGAATGCGGAAGTGCAGGGCAAGCAGTTTTTGTTTAAATAAATGTGGTCAGAAGTTGCATATGTACTTCCACTCACTTTCCACTGGTCCTGTCTAGCTTCAGGGGAAGGCTAGCAAATAAGACCTCCAGTTAGGGAGCCCTATATTCTGCTGAAACTCCAGGGATTCTGTAACTAAAAGGAAGAAGGAGGAAATGGGTACTAGGAGACAGTTCTTTCTTCTGCATGTCCACTAATTATATATTCTACTTTTATTAAGAAAAATCACACACACATATGAAAGGGACTATAAGAAACAATACATTTAAGTTTATATTTTTAATTGATTTTAAATGTTATGAGATTTACTAATTGGAGGCCTTGGGCATAGTATAAACTTGAAAGATTGAGTGTGTCACTTGGGCCTTTAATAGTTGATGAATAGCCTTTTCTTGTTAACTGAATTCATCAGATTTTGTTGTGAAATGTATGAAGTAAGGGTACTTTAGAATTTTATGTAGGATATTGGTTCTGATATGTCTTCCAAATGCCTCTTTAAAAATTTTAACTAAAGTAAGAATTTTGTGTGCTTGTGAAAATCTTTCAAAGGTGGTAACTTGTGGCTTGCTGCTTTGGAAATGGAAAATTTGCTTTAATTTCTAACTTAGTTGCTTAATGGGAGATATGCTTAATGGGAGATAAATTTATGATACTTACTTTTCCCCCTTTTCCGGCATGTGAGCTTTGCATTTTTTTTTTTTAAACACATAATAGGATATGGAATCTCAAGAGAGAGAGAATCTTGGAGAAGTTCGGATTCTAAACCCAACTGTGGAAAGAGAAGACAAATTTGCTAAAGATCAAGGACTCCGTGTTGTGAAACAGGATGTTGAGAAGCTGGAGAATGGTAAGAGCTTAAGCAAATGATGAGTAAACATCCCTTGGGAAAGAAAGGGTTAATATCCCCTTTATCAAGAGTCGCAAACATCTGAATGAAGTTTTGAAGGAAAGACAAAGAATGAAGACTTTAAGTCTTTAAGTATGTTTTTTAAACCCAGAATATCAAGTATAAAAATGAAATTTATAGTGTACTGAGCATACACAAATTAGCTGAAACTGGTTTGTAAATTAAGATGAGAGTTGTTTTCTTATTTGAAAATACTGACTATTATAAAATCCCATTTTAAAAATTTGATTTCTTACAGGATGGGAAAGAGAAAAACTTGCTAAAAAGACAAAGCAAAAGACATCTTTGTTGGAAAGAGTAGGAAAGCCAATGTTGGAAACTGGACAATACCAAGCGGAAATGTACCAAGTTCAGAAAATTGATAAACTGGAAGAAGGGAGGGTAAGGAGAGAAATGCTACTTGCTAAACTGAATGAAATCAACAGAGAACAAGACTCTCAGAATGTAAAATATCCTTTGCTGCCATCGCTTCCTGACTTGAAACCAAAACTGCGTTCCCCAGAGAGAAACCCTAGAACACACATGTCCTCTGGATCCTCAGAGAGATTACTTAACGGGCATCATCTGCAAGACCTCAGTCTTTCAACGACCAGAGAAGATGGTCAGGATCCAGGCCGTACTCGAAGCCCAGCCTCTCCAGCTGAGCTTGTGTTTGGTAGCTATGTGCCTTCATTTGCAAAAACACCAGTGAGGTCAAATCCAGTTAGCCAAAAAAGTGACCTTTTGGGTTTCTCAGGAAATAATACAGAGAAATTTAGTAAAGACGGTATAGATTCAGTTACCCGACGAGAAAGAAAAGCCAGCCTGATGGAACTGCTGTTTGGTGCCAGTGGCAGCAGCAGCCTTTCCTCCAAAAGCAGTGACCCAAGTTCTCTGGCTGCCACTAAAGAAGACTGTGACTCTCTAAATTTTCTCCCTGGGGATAAAAGCAGCTGGGATAGGGAACATAGAGATGATGATGAGTCTTTCCTCAGCAAAGGAAGAAGTTTTAATCCAAGCAGACACCGATTAAGACATGCAAACAGTAAACCAGCGGTAAAAGCAGTTGATTCTGTAGAAGATGAAATTGAAGAAGTAGTGCTGAGATGACTGACTAGAATGTCTTTTTCCAATTGTAATTAAGATATTTTAATACAGTATTTAGCTGATTCAAGAGGTAAAACCTATTTGCGAAAAGGAAGTGAGATACATCTCTATTTGCACAAAGAAAGTAAGATACATCTCTATTTTCAGTTTCATTCAAAAGAGCCTCCTTCCATATTGGCAAACTAGCTACACTGTGTGGTATGAGCTACTTTTCACTGTATTTATATACTAAAAATTATTCCTTAATAAGGACTTTTAAACATTTTTATTAATGTATTATATTTTTATTAATATATTTTATCAATGTATATTTTCTTGTATTATATTTTATTAATATATTTCTATTAATGTATTAAAAAGTCCTTATTAAGGAATAATTTTTAGTATATAAATACAGTGAAAAGTAGCTCATACCACACAGTGTAGCTAGTTTGCCAATATGGAAGGAGGCTCTTTTGAATGAAACCGAAAATAGAGATGTATCTTACTTTCTTTGTGCAAATAGAGATGTATCTCACTTCCTTTTTGCAAATAGGTTTTACCTCTTGAATCAGCTCTATGAGGAGTTTTACTCCATTGGCATACACATTCATTTTCTGTTTTATCCCTATTATTTTTGGTCCTGTCCTCACTGAGCTAAATACAGTTTTCCCACTGATGGTTGCGTGGAAATGAAGAGTGAGAGGTGCTGTAGGGAAGTGCAGTTACCAGAAGTGGGGAGCTGGTGCCACTAGGAACCTCTCCACTGCGACTAGGAGTGAGGGGGGTCCCTTTCTAACATGCCAAGGCTGAGCTACTCTTAAGTGGAAACGGTGACAACGTGGGAATTTCCCGTTCTTCTGGAAGTAACCACAGTTAAGTGCTACTCATTTCTCAGTGACAGAGTCTCAGTACATCACTCACCTACAGCTGTGCTAACTCATCAGGTTGGATTCAGAAGACGTCTTTCTGTTCGCAGGAATGACGCCCTCCCTGTCTTGGCTTCCAGAGGCTCCGGTGAAGTGTAATCAGTAATTCCTCTCCTTGAACTCCTAACGCTCTTTGTATCTCAGTGATTGAGTGTGAGATGTCATACCAAATGCACAGAATGGAAGAAATTTCATCCCACTTGAGCAAGATTTTCAACTCAGAGTAACATAACTTGGAAATTTTAACATGTACTTCAAGATTTGAACTTACTGTCAAACCAAAGAGACGATGATCATGTGTTACCACTGGACTTAAGAGGACTAGTTTTAAAGCAGCCTTGGTGAAAAGTGTTTTACAGATGGAGCTCCTCCCTTGCTGAGTTGGGTGGATGATTTTTCTGTTGAAAAGTGTTTGGGCTTTTTTTGCTGTTTCATAGCCCACTTCAACTGCAAAGGAGTTGATGACCTTGGATTATGCTGGGCATGATTGGTCTTTAAGAAGCAGAAATATACCACCAACCTAGGAGAAAAGGCAGTGCAAATGAAGAGTGGTGGAAACAGTGTGTCAGGGAAAGAACAAGTGGTGATTGGCACTTATTCTAAAGTGAACTGTAGTTTTCAAGAATTTGCTACATATTTGTTCATAGTAGGATTTCTGATGCCAAGCATACATACTGATCAGGGAATCAGAGTTTCTATCTTGAGTTCTTATAAATGATTATTGAATACAATTTCATATTTATCTGACAAGACTTACTGGTTAGGTCTCCAATTACAAGATGTACTACCTACATCTTCTAAATTGTGTTCCTGTTACTTATTAGGAACTGAATCTCTCAAAAGTGCTAAACTATATCAAATTTTTTTATAAAGAGATTTTTGGATTGATATAAATAAGCATTTACTATGTTGTAAATCATTCTAATATATGTAAGCTGCAATATTTTTGTAATGCAGTTCTTGATACAATATTATATAATGTTAATTTTTTTCATAGCTGCTAATTTTTCAGCCAAAAGTATTCTAATTTTATTTGTACTCCAAACTCTTACTAATAAAACTTTAAAATACACTGTGACTCTGTTTGAATGATACTTTCCTTAGGTCACTTAGGAAATATATAGTGGAAATGAGACCTGAAGGGTTTTTATTTCATTATTCACCTTTTTAATTTTCCTGTTCAGTATTTTTAGTTGAAGTAGATGAATTTGCCTTAAATCAGGTTAGACAGTATGCTTAGTCTTATCAGATAATTAGTTTTAATTATTCATTTCACCCTTAATAGCTATCATAATGGCATATATTGCTCATAATATTCAAAGGTAAGGAGGATTAAACTGAGTCATAAACCCATTTCATGGCTGACTCGCTGTTGTTCTGACCCTCCTCTCCACCTCATTTTCAGACATGCCTCACTTCTGCTGTCCTGGGCTGGGTGTTACTTGGGTAGAGCCCGCAAGTCTGCCTGGTGAAAAGGGGTTGGGAAATTCGTATTACTGTGACAGTGTGGACTTTCTAGGATTAAAGAAATTACCATAAATTGTCAAGAAAGGATCTGCTCTTACAGCGTTTTTTCTTTCTGCACAATACGTGCCCCTTTCACATTAAAGTCCCCTTTTATATCACTGGAAAGTGCTTTTTTACTTTTGTGAAGGGCATGGCATGTATTCATTCATTAACTGTTTGCTTCCTGAGGGTGCCCCGCTCAGCATTAGGTGCCAGGAAGAGTCAGGCCCTGCCCCACCCTCAGTGTGGACGTGGAGCGAGGCAACCCCTGCCCTTTGTCCACTCCCTAGGTGTCCTTGGGTTCCTTAGCACTCACTGGTCTTTTATAATCCTGCTTGGGCTTCCCAGGTGGTGCTAGAATCTGCCTGCTAATGCAAGAGATACGGATTCAATCCTTGGGTTGGGAAGATGCCCTTGAGTAGAAAGGGCATCTCCAGTATTCTTTCCTGGAGAATCCTATGGACAGAGGAGCCTGGTGGGCTACAATCCATGGGGCCACAAAGAGTCAGATGTGCTATGAGGAGTAAATACTTAGGTTAAGGTTTGGCAGGGTGCCTGGTACCTGACAAACAGTAAACATCAACTGTCGTCACAGCTATTTAGAGAGTTTCCTTGAGGGAATAATTGGAAAGAAATAGAGCATAGATGTGTACGTGATAGACTGACACTATACTTTGAGTACAATATAAGCAAAAAGAGCTTCTAAACTTCTGAATTAAGACATCTGCACCAAATAGATCGTGCCTCTTAGGCCTGTGCTTCGCACATCCCTGACTGTATTCAGCACTGACCATGCAACGTGATTGATGAGCTGCTTTCCTCATCTACAAATGAGTAGAATAGCTAAATTTTGGAAAGGTTTTCTGAAGACAGGTTTAGTGACATAAGGAGGAGTGAGAGTTAGCTTCATAAAACAACAATGAAATCCAAAAAACCCAGGACTTCAATCACTTAATGTGACAATTTGTGTCTCAGAGCTCCCTCAATGTGTGTGTCCCTGGATACTACCCTTTCCCTCTATAAGATGGGCTAATTATAGTCTCTAGCTCATGGTACTTGCATACATTAAATGAGTTGATGCATGAAAAACACTTAGAACTATCTGATGCTCAAGTTGTTGATATTTTGGAAAGGTAATGGAGGAAAGGGGGAATGATGTGGTATTGTTGAATTCTATATGTGGCGGTTGGCATTTTTAATGTATCATACACAGGTAATAGACTGCATTCACTAGTCTCATTTTACATCCAGAGAAAGAGAATATTTTAGGAAGAGTTTTGCATTAGTACTTTTTAAGTGGTAAAAGACAGATACCTAAATTTCTGAACCAGGAGATTATTTTGGCTTGAATCTGGAAGGCTCAAGAAAATGTAGTTTGCTCTGGAGGTTAAAATAGGAGTGCTTACTCTGTCCACCTCTCAGCCTTGCTGGGTATCATTTCCAGTTTTAATTCTACGTTTGCTAATAGTATTGGAATTAGCAGCATCAAGCCACAGCATCTCTTCAGCTCGCACGTACCTCAAAAAGAGAAAATCTTTCCTGTAGTTTTGGCAAAGGTCTGCTTGGCTAGTTGATGTAACGTGCTGGCCTGTAGGGCTGGTGGCAGGGGGGAGGTAGACACCCTACTCCATCTCTTCATGGAATGATCAGTATTGCTGTGGAATGGGGAAGGCATTTTCTCTGATGACACTTGGGACACATAAAAAGAACCATATTTCCTGCATTGCCCAGTTTGTTAAAAATTAATGGCTATTGCCTGGTGGCTCACATGGTAAAGAATCTGCCTGCAGTGCAGGAGACTCAGGTTTGATCGGTGGGTTGGGAAGATCCCCTGAAGAAGGGAATATCAAGAGAATTCCATGGACAGAGGAGCCTGGTAGGCTACAGTCCATGGCGTTGCAAAGAGTTGGACACAACTAACTAACTAACACTTTCACAGAAAAAAATATTGGAAGGTTCTTAGTGGACTAGTAATAGTTACTTACGCAACAAGCCTTATTCCTAGGAACAAGCCATTTTGGGGATAAGATCTTGCTATGAAGTTCATTTTGTTGTTAAAGGTGAGCAGTTTCAGCAATAGATGAGTCACAAGACATTTAAACTGTGCTTTAGAGTTTATAGAAAAGGTTTAGACATCCAGATACATATTTTCTCATACAAATACCACATCTGTGAAATCTACATCGATAGAAAACAAAGATATTCCATCTTAATCCAGAATAGAACAAAAATTAGAAGTAAGTGGCCAGGGTAGCGGAGAAAGAACACAGGTTTTGGGGTTGGGAGTTCGTAACTTAAACTACTTACAACTTTGGTCAATTTTTCTTAAGGTTCCTCAGATGCAAAATAGGACAGATCATATCTTACAAGGGTATTGTGAGGATGAATGAGATGATGTATTCTGAAGAAAATAAAACTGTAGCATGTCAGCTGAGGGACAGCACCACCTCATTAGTATTTCACTTCTATCTCAACACCCTGAACTTGTCTTTAACAAGAGATGCTTGTTCATGTGGAGCCAAAGAAAGTAAAATGTGGTGTTTCACCCTGTGATCTGCCATCTTGGAAGTGGCTCTTACCTTTACAGACCCACGTGGAGGTTATGGTCTTTGGCAGGAGGCACTTTGCTGCTTCTGGGAGTCAGCAGCCCTTGGGAGGAGCGGTTTTACACACATAGTTTTGCTTCACCAACCGTTTCCATGGAGGAGGAATAGATGGGAATCAGGAGCCCACACTGTGGTCTGAAGACGGCATTGAAATGCAGCGTGAAGGCTGCTGGCCATGGAGCGAGGGTCGCCCTGAATAGCCTGGCCAAATGCAGCCGCCTTCCCTCTCTCTCTAACTGACCTGAGTATCAGATTTCAGAATTCCTGTCCCATGTGTTATGTGATATTGATCCTGGCTAGGTATACTTTTCACCCAATCTATATAAAACAGGACATCACAGATTTCAGATTTTTTTTTTTAATTTATCCTGATGAACCCAAGAGTTACCTACCTAGGCAATCATGGATACTGAAAACTTCTGGGTATATCTGGGAGCAAAGGGGTATTGGAGTCTTTTTCTTCTCTAAGAACTTCCTCCTCTAAATCTTAAATTTAGCTTCAATATTTGCTTCTAGTTTCAATGATATCTGTAACATTTATTCTCCCTAAGCACTTACAGAGGAGCTCCTTGAAGTAATCAGCATAAATCTGTTCTTTACCTAAAATATTTTCAGTAGACAAGAAAACCTGTTCATGTTATCACCTCAAACATTATCACCAGGGTTCAGAATCAGTGCTGCCTGTAACTCTGAAGTCAAACTGTATAACAAATACACACTCCTTGGTCCCAAGCAGGAAAAAGTATGGCATTTCCCTGGACAATAACCACAGTTTTCCTCTTGAAGAACAAACTCAGGACCATTTAAATATAGACATTTGCCTTATACTTGAGGCGGTAGTTCTCAAAGTCTCACCCCCCGACACACGCCCCACAGAGCTGCCGCAGTGTCCCCTGAGAACTTGTTAGAAATGCCAGTTCTTGGGCTCCTCTCCAGACCTCTGGAACCAGAAATTCCCAGGGGTGAGACAGTCTGTATATGAAGAGTCCCTCTAGGGAATTTCAACGCAGCTCAAGTTTGAGAACCGTTGCTCTAAGGTAACATGAGGCGGTGCGGGTGGGGGAATGTTGCTATACAGACAGACATGGCTGCCTGCAGGATTTGGCAGCTTTGAATCCAGCACTTAGGACTTGGGGTCACAGTGTGCAGGTTCAGGATATGGACTTACCTTCGTCCATCACACTGCCTGCCACCTAGACTAGAAATAATCCACTCTTTTATGGCTATAACCAGATATGGTCTGTCAGCTCTCTGTGGATAATGTATCAGAAGATTTGAACTAGGAAAGCAAAATGCCTTTAAACACCCAGCGCCAAAAAGATTGGGTCACTCCTCAGTCACAGCCCGTAATATCCCAAGCTTCCAGAAAAACCTTTTACACATCCTCCCACACTCCCTGAAGGAAAACTAATCAATGGGGTTTACATTTGAATTCTTTGTGAACATGCATTTTGTCATAGAAACACATTTTTTAAATTTAATTTTTATTTTATATTCAAGTATAGTTGATCCAGGTGGTGCAATGGTAAAGAATCTGTCTGCCAATGCAGGAGACACGAATTTGATCTCTGGTCAGGAAGATCCCCTGGAGTAGGAAATAACCCACCCTAGTATTCTTGGCCTGGACCCTTTAAAATTTACAAAGCACTTTCCTAAGAGCTTCCCTGGTGGCTCAGACGGTAATGAATCTGCCTTCAATGCAGGAGACCTGGATTCCACCCCTGGGTCAGGAAAATCCCCTAGAGAAGGGAATAGCTACCCACTCCATTATTCTTGACTGGAAAATTCCATGCACACAGAGGAGCCTGGTGTGCTGCAGTCTATGGGGTCGCAAAGAGTCGGACATGACTGAGCAACTAACACTTTCACTTTTTTTACTTCATAGTTGATTTACAATGTTGTGTTATGCAAAGTGACTCAGTTACACATACACTCACTCTTTCAGATTCTTTTCCCATGTAGGCTATTGAAGAATTTTGAATATAGCTCCCTGCTATACAGTAGGTCCTTATTTTATATATAGTAATATGTATGTTAACCCCAAACTCCTAATTTATTTTCCCCTTCCAAGACCCAGTCAATTTCTACAGTAAATAAATTAAATGGTCAATTTCAAACAGTAAATAAATAGGTGTCATGGAGAAAATGTAAAGAATAGGAGACTGGTTGCCTATTCAGACCCTCAGAAAATAGGAAAAAGACAAACTATCTTGGAGCAGGCTACTCAAAATATGATCTGTGGGCCTGTCCTTGTTACTGATACAAGTACTGCAATCAAGGGTAAACATTTAGAAACTTCTAGGGCAAATTTCAGAGAAGGCAATGGCACCCCACTCCAGTACTCTTGCTTGGAAAATCCCATGGACGGAGGAGCCTGGTAGACTGCAGTCCATGGGGTCGCTAAGAGTCGGACACGACTGAGCAACTTCACTTTCATTTTTCACTTTGATGCATTGGAGAAGGAAATTGCAACCCACTCCAGTGTTCTTGCCTGGAGAATCCCAAGGATGGCAGAGCCTGGTGGGCTGCTGTCTATGGGGTTGCGCAGAGTCGGACACGACTGAAGCGACTTAGCAGCAGCAGCAGCAGGGCAAGTTTATTGGATGAATTAGGAGTCTGGGATTAGTAGCAAGTTTCTTAAATTTAAAAGTTCATCTTTCTCAAAGTTTAAGGTAGGGGTGTGTGTGTGTGTGTGTGTGTGTGTGTGTGTACTTAATGACCCAGGCAAGTAGCTTCTGTACCTGAGGTTTAAGAAATATTAAAATTATCTAAAAGAAATTAGCCTGTATACAGGGACTATGTTAAATAAAATAGAAATGAGACCTAAGTATTCGGATTTCTTGAATCCATTCCTTAGTGCTGGTGAAGTCACATGTAAATAAATAAGTATGCCTATAGATGTCCAGAGGAAGTTTTTATTTATAGATAAAGTAGGTCATGTTTTCACAAGTGTGGATTTTGTTTGCTATACAGAGTCTCCATCTGTCTTTCTCTGGCTTCTTAAAAAAAAAAAAAAACCCCTACCTCAGCTAGAACAGAACTGTTTCTATATAATCTGTTATAAACAGATATAGATATAAACAGATCCAGATGGGGCCAAACATCAAGCCATGTAAAATAATGGAGGTGATTAGTGGGTGTGGGGACTGGTGGTTGAAGGAGGTAGTGATGATGAATTAGCTCTATTTCCAGATGCTGGAGAAATGTGTTTCTCCAGGGCTTAGTCTCCTTAAAATACAGCAGTGCATCACCACTAGAAAACATACATGTAGGAAGTGCCTTGAAAATGTAGTGGGGTTTCAAGTTTATCTATCAAGCTATGATTATTCCCATGTAATTTTTGACCCTGGGACTAGCAAGCTCTTAGAGTAATTAATATATTGGTTCTGACACCCCTACAGTTATCATAACTTCACCAATTTCATTGCTACTCTTTTTGATAAACATGTTCCAGAGTAAAAATTTCTCTTGATAGTCAAGAAATTCTTCCCTTATGCCCTTTTACCAACAGTTCTAATTTTCAGCTGTGGGCTTAATTTCTGTTTCGGTTTTTAAGTATCTTTTTGATTAACTGCATAATTTGCTAGAGACCAGCAGCGTAATTAAACTGGTGTATATTGTCATCTGGGTCTTTCCTAGCTCCTGAGGGGTTGCTGGGATACTCTCTTAAAGGTACAATTCTCTTGACTAACTGTAAAATCCAGATTACCCAAAGTAGCATTTTTATTGATTCATAAAAATACAGGTAGGATTACATTTAAATTTATAGCAAGATGAGTGTTATATATCTCTGGATGCTTTTAATTTTATAGAAATGTGTGTAGGTACATTTACAAAGGTGTTTTTAATAACACATTCTTAATAATTTAGTAGATGAAAATTAGTCACTTTTATTTTTTTAGGGAGAATATTCCTTTGTGTTGCACAACATATATGGATTTAGCACTGAAAAGAATTCTGAATTTTAAATTACCTTTAAGAAAGACATCTCTACTGTGTCTATAGTACTGCTAAAATCCTCTTGTGATCATTATTATTTACTAGTCTTTTCAACAACAAAATTTCTTAAAATTGCCATCATCGTCTCTGGTTGATTAAATGAAATAAAATCAAGAAACTTACAAAGAAAAACAATTTCATCTGTAATGGTTTGATGTGATTGGACAGCTGTTTCAGAGGTTAAATTCTAGCAAATCATTTTAATTGGTTGGTATTTATTCTAACAATTGATTTATAGCTAATAAGTCTGAAAATAACTGTGCCTAAATCTATTCACTGCTCATCATCCAGGTGTTCACTTATTCGTTTTTTTACCAACAGTTTATGGAGCTTCTGTTATACAAAATGAAACTTCCTAGAAGTCAAAGAGGACTTTTGATGACATAAGGGTTTCATTTTGGAACAATAACTTCTATACCCATGTGGAAAATGGGTTCACCTGTTTAGGAACTGCAGATCAGAAGAAAAGAACGATGCCACCAAGATGGCGGCACAGATCATTCCTGACTTGACTCCCCTCCCAAAAAGAACAACCAACAACTCTGCAAGAAGACGACATCACTGAGCGAATCTCAGAACACAGAAATGAGGCTGAAGCACGTCCTGCACCACACAGGCCGAGACAGACTGCAAGGAAGGGCGAGAGGAACAGCCAGGCGCTGACCGCAGGGCCCTCTCCCCAGTGTAGCACCCTGTCTACAGCTGCTCCAGGGGCAAAGGAGCACACAGGGGTGACATCCAGCACCCCCAGCACTGGGGGGTCACCGCTGGGAAGTCCTGCTCTGGTTTCGCCCCATGGGAATCACAGAGCATCTGTGGGCTCAAGCACTGGGAATCTGACTGTGACAGACAACGGGAGGAGGGGCTTCCCGCCAGCAGCACGGGGGTCTTGGAGGACAGAGCTCCTGCCTGCAGAGCACACACAGGAAGCCCAGCCAGCAGCTTGCTCTGCTGCGGCCCAACTGGCTGGCACAGTCTGGCCAGGGAACTCGGGTGGCGCGCAAGTCTGCCTAATTTGGGCCTTCAAATGAGGAGGTCTCCCAGCCCTGCAGCCTGGTCTGCCCACATCCCACAGAGGAGCTGAGTTTTAGCTCCCTTGCCCCACCACGTGGATCACAGTACCCAGCCCCTCCTACCAGAGAAACTGTTCAGGAAAACTGGGGAGCTGCCTGAAGTGGGCTCTCCCAGCTCCACCCAGGCAGAAGTCGGGTCACAGCCCTGCCCACCATGGAGTGTGGCCCCTGCCTGGCCCCATCTGACGGGAAGGGCTGACAAGAACACCCGGAAGCTGCACAACGCAGCAATTCTTGAGCTGATGGGCAGGTGAGCGGGCAGAACGGGTGGCCCCCAGAGCAAAGTCAGTAGCACCTGTTCAGCCAGTGAACCTGGGGTGCAGGCTGACTTGAGTCAAGACCACAAAGAGCACCAGTGGCCTTGGAGATACTTAGCTGATGAGCTCGGGTCGGGAAACGAACTCACAGCCTCACTTGTTGCTGAAGACAGTGTTCAGCCTGCCTGACCAGGCAGCCTCAGCAGAGCACACCGCGGGCTGTGGAGCTGACCCATAGTCCTGCTGACATTACAGCTCACGTGGCACCTAAACAGAGAGTATATAGCCCATGTCTTTCCCTGTCTGCAGGGCAAAGCTGCTGGCCTCACCTGACCAGGATATTTAGCAGCCTCCCAGGCCCTGGGTCTAATCCCATAACCCCACGAGGGCAGGGACGCTAAGTCATAGCCTGGCCCCCTGCTGAGGATAGCACCTGGTCTGGACTGTCTGCTGAGACATCCAGTGAAGCCAAGCTAAAGCAAGGCCATCCTGCAGCCTCAACTATGCAGGGAACCAAGCCAGTCATCCACCCAGCTGCGCTCAGCCAGAGGCACACCCACCCCTCCTAACCTCAGAGCTCAAGTAGTTGTCTCAGCCAAAAACAGACCTTAAAATCAGGGCCCCCCACCCATCCAAGGATGTGACCAGCAGACACTTCCAGAAACCCAAACTGAGCTAACTGGTGAAGAAACATCTCTGCCCAAGCAAACCTGGAAAGTTCAGAAGAGCACACCACTCAAACACAGAGATAACCGATGCCAAGAATCAAGGATCCAAAAAAAAAAAAAAAAACAAATTAGCTAAATGTGACACCACTGAAGGAAACTGTTAAAGCTCTGATAACTGACCCTAAGGAAATGGAGATCTATGAACTTTCAGTCAAAAGGATTCAAAATAATCAATGTATGAACAAAACAAGAAGTTCATACCAGAAACAATAAAAAGCAAACAGAAATTTAAGAGTTGAACACTAAAATAACTGAAGAATTCAGCAGAGAGCTTCAAAAATAGAGTTGACCATGTGGAAGAAGGAATCAGCACCCTGGAAGTAGGACGCTTGAAATTATCCGGTCAGAGGAACCCAAAGAAAAACGAAGGAAAAGGAGTGAAGGAAGCCTGTGGGACTTAACGGGACAAAGCGAAAAGAAACAATATTTGAGCTATGTGAATTCCAGAAGGAGAAGAGAATGAAAAAGGGGCACAAAGTGTATTTCAAGCAGTACTGGTTGAAAACTTCCCGAATTTATGGCAAGAAACAGACTTCATCTAAGAGACCCCAAAGACTCCAGATATGCTGAACCCTAAGAAGGCTAGACTGAGATACATTGTGATTAAATTGTCAAAAGTCAGACTTTGATAAAAAGCAACAGAAAAAGGAAGGGAGAGAGAAGTTACATAGAAGGGAAACCCTGTAAGACTATGGGTAGATTTCTCAACAGATCAACAGTGTAAACAGACAACTTACGGAATGGGATAAAATATTTGCAAACCGTGTATCTGATGAGAGGTTAACATCTAAAATATAAAAGGAACTCATATAACCCAATAGCAAAATTCAAATAACCCCATTTAAAAATGGGCAAAAGACATTCTTCCAAAGAAGATATTTATCAGGCCATCAGGTACATGAAAATGCTCAACATCGCTAGTCATTAGGGAAATACAAATCAAAACCACAATGAGAGATTACCTCACACCTGTTAAAATGGCACCATCGAAAAGATGAGAGATGACAAGTGCTGGTGAGGATGTGGAGAAAAGGGAATCCTTGTACACTGTTGGAGGGGTTGGTAAATGGTACAGCCAGTATAGAAAAAAGTATTGAAGATCTTCAAAAAATTGAAGACAGAATTACCATAAGATTTGGCAATTCTGCTTCTGAGGCAAGGAGATGAGAATAGGCTCAAAAATAATACCTGCACCCCATGCAACAGTAGCTCTATTCACAATTGCCAAGGCATGGAAACACTAAGTGCCCACTGATGGACGAATAGATACGGAGATTGTAAGCTGTATCTGTATCTATATCTATGTCTGCGTCTTCCCTGGTGGCTCAGGCGGTAAAGAACCCGCCTGGCAACGCGAGAGAGCCAAGAGACGCGGGTTCGATCCCTGGGTCAGGAGGATCCCCTGGAGGAGGGCAAGGCGACCCACTCCAGTATTCTTCCCTGGAAAACTCCATGGACAGAGGAGCCTGGCAGGCTACAGTCGATGGGGTTGCAAGAGTTGGACATGACTGAGTGCAGGTGCACCCGCGCACACACGTCTGTGTCTATATAGATATATTAAAACAGCCGTAAAAGCCAAGGAAATTCTGCCGTTTGCAACAGCATGGCTGGACCTCAAGGGCATTAGCCTTGGCGAAATTAAGCGAAATAACTCAGAGAAAGACATATACTATACAATCTCATTTATATGTGGAATCTAAAAATGGACGAGAAAGCTCATAGAAAAAGATATGTGGTTAACAAAGAAGGCAGGGTAAAGCAGGGGCAGAGGAATTAGAGGAAAGTAGTCAAAACTACAAACTTCTAGTTATAAGAAACCTAAGTATAAGGGATGTGGGGTTTAATATGATGACTATAGTTAACTCTGTTGTATCTTATACACATGGAGAAGGTCATGGTAACCCACTCCAGTATACTTGCCTGGAGAATCCCATGGACAGAGGAACCTGACAGGCTACAGTCCGTGTGATTGTGAGAGTCAGACAGGACTAAGCAATTAATACATACACATATGTTATACATAACTGTTACTAAAAGAGTAAATCCTTACACTTTTCATCACAAGGATTTTTTTTTTTATTTTCTTAAACTATAATCAGATGATGGGTGTTAACAAAACCTATTGTGGTGATCATTTCATAATATATGTAAGTCAAACCATTATGCTGTATACCTTAAACTTTTACAGTGATATATGTCAATTATATCTCAATAAGCCATGAAATTAAAAGACGCTTACTCCTTGGAAGAAAGTTATGACCAACCTAGATAGTATATTCAAAAGCAGAGACATTACTTTCCCGACTAAGGTCCGTCTAGTCAAGGCTATGGTTTTTCCTGTGGTCATGTGTGGATGTGAGAGTTGGACTGTGAAGAAGGCTGAGCGCTGAAGAATTGGTGCTTTTGAACTGTGGTGTTAGAGAAGACTCTTGAGGGTCCCTTGGACTGCAAGGAGATCCAACCAGTCCATTTGGAAGGAGATCAGCCCTGGGATTTCTTTGGAAGGAATGATGCTAAAGCTGAAACTCCAGTACTTTGGCCACCTCATGGGAAGAGTTGACTCATTGGAAAAGACTCTGATGCTGGGAGGGATTGGGGGCAGGAGGAGAAGGGGACGACAGAGGATGAGATGGCTGGATGGCATCATCGACTTGAAGGATGTGAGTCTGAGTGAACTCCGGGAGATGGTGATGGACAGGGAGGCCTGGCCTGCTGCGATTCATGGAGTTGCAAAGAGTCGGACACGACTGAGCAACTGAACTGAACTGAAAACTGAAAAAAACAGAAATAATGAGAGACAGAATCAGTGGAAATACCCTAGAGATGAACTGAGTCATTTTTGAGAGAACTGACAGCACTTGGTAATCCACTGGATATGGGAGCGGGGAGAGAGAAGAGGCGCCATGTAAGTCAGGAGACTGACATGGGGTCTCGAAAGAGCAAGTATGAGAGGCAGGAGGTGGGAGGGGCGTGTTGAGCTTGTTGTGGGTTGTCCACATGGACACATCCAGCAAACTGAAGGAAGATCTACACCAGAGATACTGATTTGGGATTCAATCACACATGTAAGGAATTTGTAGCCATGGGTCTGCACAAGTCTCCGAAATATAAGTGAAAAAGCGTAAGTTGCTCAGTCGTGTCTGACTCTCTGCAACCCCATGGATCATAGCCTGCTAGGCTCCTCTCTCCATGGAATTCTCCAGGCCAGAAAACTGGAGTGCATAGCCATTCCCGTCTCCAGGGGGTTTTCCGACCCAGGGATTGAACCCAGGTCTCCCACTATGTGGGCGGATTCATTACCATCTGAGCCACCAGGGAAGCCCTCCTAAATATATAAAAGGTGCAAATAGAAACATCAGTCATAGCAGACATGATCCTGTCAGTTTCCCTAAAGATCATTTCTCACTTTTAATTGAGTTTCATGAATACCTGTGTTGTACAATTAATGAAGTTGCTGGACTTTTCTCCTTCCTTTTGCCCTTCAAATCCTACAAGGGAAGAAATGTATCTTTAACAAAAAAAATTGGAGAGGCTCTCAGTTTTTTAACATTGTTATGAAGATGAATTATCTGATTCTCAAAAGGCTTTGATCCATAATCATTTGCCTCTGCTAAACTTTCCAAGAGTGATTAAGGACATTTAATTATTTTTCTAGTGTTTCAGAAGAAACAAATTCATTGAGGAAATAGACAATACAGACAGGGAAAAAAATGGTGTGTGTGTGTGTGTGTGTGTGTGTATTATTGGACTTTGTGACTTGTTCTAATGAACTGCCTTTTCTTACACTAGTACCACAGATCTTACTGTTGCATCTTTTTTGTTTTTAATTAAACATTTTTGCCTAGGTAATACATTCCATGGTTCAACAATTAAAATATGAAAAAGTTTCCTTTCCTTGTCCCTAAACAGTTACACACAGGCACATATATAACTATGAGAATCCTTCCAGAATTTATGCAAATACAAACAATAAGAATTCTTATTCTTACTCTTGTAAATAAAACAGAACATATTTTATACACTGTTGTGAACCTTGACTTATTCTTTTTTTTAATATTTATTTTTTTTTAATTTTATTTTTTTACTTTACAATACTGTATTGGTTTTGCCATACATTGACATGAATCCACCACAGGTGTACATGAGTTCCCAACCCTGAACCCCACTCCCACCACCCTCCCCATATCATCTCTCTGGGTCATCCCAGTGCACCAGCCCCAAGCATCCTGTATCCTGTATCGAACCTAGACTAGCGATTCGTTTCTTACATGATAGTATACATGATTCAATGCCATTCTCCCAAATCATCCCACCTTCTTCCTCTCCCACAGATTCTTGGCAATAGATTAATAGATTCGTAATAGATTCTTGGCAATTGTGATAGCTCATTTTATGTGTCAGCTTGGCTAGCTGTGGTACCTAGTTCTTCAATCAAACACTACTCTAGAGGAGAACACCCCGTGAGGATGCAGGCAGGTATTAAAGTGATGTCTACAGGTGAAGAAACACCAAGGGTTGCCTGCAACCAGTAGTATCTAGGAGAAAGGCATGGAGCAAACTGTCCAGGATCTTCAGAGGGGATGTGTACATGCTCAGTTGCTCGGTCCTGTCGGACTCTGTGACCCCATAGAATGCAGCCCGCCAGGCTTCTCTGTCCGTGAGATTCTCCAGGCAAGAATACTGGAGTGGATTGCCATGTCCTCCTCCAGGGGATCTTCCCCACCCAGGGACTGAACCCAGGCCTCTTGCATTGCAAGTGGATTCTTTACTGTCTGAGCCACCAGGGGAGTCCTGTTTCTGTATAGGCTTGCACATTTCTTGTTAAGTGCACTCCTAGGTTTTAAATATTTTTGCTGCTACTGTAAATAGTAACTTTACTTTCATCAAATATTTTATCTGATTATTATTTGTGTATGTAAAAGCTGCTCTTTTGAGTTTTCCTGGTTTGTGATTACTTTGATAACAGTAGTTTTAGCTCTTTGGTTTCATTCCACATCGCTAATTTCTCATTCGTTAGTGACTGTACTGGCTCCTTTATCCAGCACAGTTTTCTATAATAGTTGTGATAGCAGTCATACTTGTTTTGCATACGATTTTTGATAGAAATACTTCTATTGTTTTCCCTTTAAGCATGATGCTGACTTCTGGGCTGAAAAAGATTTCGTCATGTTAAGCAAATAATCATCCTTTCCCATTTCTCTTGAGTATTTGTAATCAAGAATGATTGTTCAGCTATTTTCCAAATGCTTTTTTGGTGACTATAGATAGGATTATACGGTTGTCTCTTAAGGTCTAGTAATGCAGTAAATTATATTAGTATTAGTAGACTGTGTTTCTATTTCTCCTCATAGGTTCTGTAATTTTTGTTTATAAAATTGCAGCAGCATTTTTTGGTGCATGAAAATTTCTTAATTACATGCTTACTGAGAATTATGCCCATTTAGGGTTAAGAAAGTCTTTTTTTGTGTGTATTGTTCACTGCTTTTTGGTATGAATTCTACCTTTTTTGATATTAAGATCCTGACCCTATTGTTATTTTGGGAAGTCTTTCCTTCGTATTTATTTTGAAATGTTCCAGATTGTTTAATTTTTTTACACTCAAAACATTATACTTATTTATTTTGGCTGCACTGGGTCTTCATTGTTACACGTGAGTTTTCTCTAATTTCGGAAAGTGAGGGCTACTTTACAATGGCACCCCACTCCAGTACTCTGGCCTGGAAAATCCTATGAACAGAGGAGCCTGGTGGGCTGCAGTCCATGGGGTCGCTAAGAGTCAGACATGACTGAGCGACTTCACTTTCACTTTTCACTTTCACGCATTGGAGAAGGAAATGGCAACCCACTCCAGTGTTCATGCCTGGAGAATCCCGGGGATGGGGGAGCCTGGTGGGCTGCTGTCCATGGGGTCGCACAGAGTCGGACACGCCTGAAGTGACTTAGCAGCAGCAGCAGCAGCAGCAGAGGGCTACTTTATAGTTGCGGCGCATGCATCTCTCAGTGTGCTGGCTGCTCGTTGCAGAGCACTGGCTCTAGGACACACGAGGCTTGGTTGCTCTGCAGTCTGTGGACTCTTCCTGGACCAAGGATTGAACCCACGTCCCCTGCACTGGCAGGCGGGCTCTTAACCACTGGACAACAGGGAAGTCCTAGATCATTTTGTTTCAGACCTGTCTTTTGCATAAAACATACAGTTGGGTATTATTTTGTGATCTAATCTGAAAATCTTTCTTTCAATACATAAAGTAAATTTCCATTTATTGATATTCAGATAAGCTTAATATTTGTTCCATTGTATTATTTTATGTATTCTATTTTAGCAGTTTTTAAAATGTCTTGCATTATGTGGCTTGTTTCCTTTGCACATTATGTGGCTTTCTTTCTTTGTAAATATGCCTCTGTGTGTGTATTTTGTCTGATATTAAGAGAGGTTTGTGGGTTTTCTTCCCCCTATTACCTAGTACCCTTACTTAATCTTCCACTACTTTGGACAATATCTACTAATTTCCTACCCTGCAGTGCTAAAATAAAAATTAGCATGTTTCTTCCCCCATCCCTCTTCTTTCCTCCAACAAATTTTAGCTGATATTATCTTCTTGTTATATTGTTAAATGTTATTATATTTCTGCTTCTTGGGTCATTGACCTTAAATGATATCTTTTAATTCTAAACTATTACAGATGAAGAAATTAATGTTCTTACAATAGCTATTTCATTCTCCCTTCTTTCTCCAAGTTTTATTAGTTTCATCATTTCCCTAATACCAGGACATAAAACATTTACACTCTGTTCTGACACCCTGCATTTGCTTTAGTCTTAATTCTAAAGTTAAATATACTCAGCATTCATAGGCAGCCATCCTTTCCTGGCAATATTTTCAGTCCTATCTCAACAACCTGAAGTTCATCCCTCCACAGTAGGGTTCTTATTGCCACCTGACTGGTGAATTGGGTTTCAGATACCATCCTGAGGGTAAACTTTCTAGAACCTTGCTTGATCTAACTTGTATTCCTGGGAAAGGAACAAGTGAGCCTGAGACAAGAGTTTGTGTACAAGTAGTTTTTTGGGAAGTGACACCAGAAGCAGGTGGACTTCCCCGGTTGGTGAGACAGTAAATAATCCACCAGGAATGCAGGAGAGGCAGGAGATGTAGGTTCAATACTGGGTTGGGAAGATCCCCTACAAGAGAGCATGGCAATCTACTCCAGTATTCTTGCCTAGAGAATTCCATGGACAGAGGAGCCTGACGGGCTACAGTCCAAAGGGTCGCAAAGAGTCAGACATGACTGAAGTGACTGAGCAGGCACGCACGCACACACACACCAGGAGCAGGAGTGAGAGTCCAGGGAAAGAAGGGACATTCAACACACGTGTGCATTACTGAACTGATGATCATTATGTGAAAAGAAAGCTGAGCACCGACGAATTGATGCTTTTGAACTATGGTGTTGGAGAAGACGCTTGAGAGTCCCTCGGACTGCAAGGAGATTCAACCAGTCCATCCTAAAGGAGATCAGTCCTGGGTGTTCACTGGTAGGACCGGTGTTGAAGCTGAAACTCCAAAACTTTGGCCACTTGATGCGAAGAGCTGACTCATTTGAAAAGACCCTGATACTGGGAAAGATTGAGGGCAGAAGGAGAAGGGGACGACAAAGGATGAGATGGTTGGATGGCATCACCGACTCGATGGACATGGGTTTGGGTGGACTCCGGGAGTTGGTGATGGACAGGGAGGCCTGGCGTGCTACAGTTCATGGGGCTGCAAAGAGTCGGACATGATTGAGCGACTGAACTGAACTGATGTGAAAATGGCCCTTGATGTAGAAAGATATTCTGAGGACTGCATTGAATGTGTCATAGAATTGTCTCCCCAAAGGACAGGAGTAAGAATTTCTTCTCCACTGACTGCCATCCCCATTGGTTGAGGTCTTAACTTACCCACATGTCCTGGTTGAGAATCCATGAGCGCTGAGTATACCCACCCTTGAGGGGCATGGCTGTCCACACAAAACAAGCTGAAGCCTGTGGGGAGATACTTGCTCAGATACAGATGGAATTCGAGGTGAAACCAAGAGGGATGCAAGGTGCACAGGCAGCATCTGATGTAATTCATCTTCACTTTCTGAAACTGTGACTTGAATTGTCTCTTCCACTAGCAGGTTTTATTGCTGTGGTTCAATTGCTAAGTTGCATCTGACTCTTTGCAACCCTGTGCACTGCAGCATGCCATGCTCCTCTGTTCTCTGTCTCACGGAGCTTGCTCACATTCATGTCCATTGAGTTGGTGATGCTATCTAACTACCTCATTCTCTGCTGCCCTCTTCACTTTTGCCATCCATCTTTCCCAGCATCAGAGTCTTAGTTCTCAGTCAGCTCTTCACATCAGGTGACCCAATGTATTGGAGCTTCAGCTTCAGCACCAGTCCTTCCAATAAATATTCAGGGTTGACTTCCATTAGGATTGAATAGTTTGATCTCCTTGCAGGCCAAGGGGTTTGCATGAGAAATCTCCAGTGACACAATTTGAAAGCATTAATTCTTCGGTACCCCCACTCCAGTACTCTTGCCTGGCAAACCCCATGGACGGAGGAGCCTGGTAGGCTGTGGTCCATGAGGTTGCGAAGAGTTGGACACGACTGAGCGACTTCCCTTTCACTTTTCACTTTTATGCACTGGAGAAGGAAATGGCAACCCACTCCAGTGTTCTTGCCTGGAGAATCCCAGGGACGGGGGAGCCTGGTGGACTGCTGTCTATGGGGTCACACAGAGTTGGACACGACTGAAGTGACTTAGTAGCAGCAGCAGCCTTCTTTATGGTCCAACTCTCACATCTATCCATGACTACTGGAAAAACCATAGCATTGACTATACAGACCTTTGCTGGCAAAATGACGTCACTGCTTTTTAATATGCTGTCTAAGTTTGTCACAGCTTTTCTTTCAAGGCGGAAGTGTCTTTTAATTTCATGGTTGCGGTCATCTCCACAGTGATTTTGGAGCCCAAGAAAATAAAATATGTCACTGTTTCCACTTTTCCGCCTCCTATTTTCTATGAAGTGATGGGACTGGATGTCATGATCTTAGTTTTTTAATGTTGAGTTTCAAGCCAACTTTTTCACTCTCCTCTTTCACCCTCAGAAACTAGGATTACATAATATTTTAAATTTATTTAAAATTTTAGTTTACTATTATTTGTATTGGTAATTTTCAGTTTTATTTTTTACAGTCATAGGATATAGTAGGTAGAATTGTCACTTGTTGAATTTTATTGAGTTACTATTTGGGCCTTAGTATATGAACAAATTTTGTAAATTTTCCCAAGAATACATAGAAAGAATGAGTATCCTCTCTGTTCTCAGAGCACAAATTTCAACATACTTTTTCATTTCTATTCTTATTATTTGTTCAAATTCTCTATCTCCTGTTCTACTTTTTGTCCTTTCATTAAGGATTGAAACAATGTTTAAGTACTCCTTCTAGAATGTGGTTTTTTCAATTTCTGATTATACATTGCTTTAATGCATTTTCATTAAAGTTAATGGCCCCCATTTTGGAGGTTTGAAGGGCATAATTACCCACAGCTCTCTCTTTTCTAGTTCGTAAACTAACTGGGAAAGATACTCAGAAATCAAATTGAAATGAAATATTAACTTTGTTGTGTACTAAACTGAACTGGAAGATTTAGCTTGGATTTCTGCCAAACTGGGCTTCCCTGGTGGCTCAGATGGTAAAGAATCCACGTGCAATGCAGAAGACACAGGGTTCAACCCCTGGGTCAGGAAGATCCCCTGGAGAAGGGAGTGGCAACGCACTCTGCTATTCTTGCCTGGAGAATTCCATGGACAGAGGAGCCTGGCAGGCTACAAGTCCATGGGGTTGACAACAGTTGGACAGGACTGAGCAACTAACACTTTCACTTCTAGCCAAATTATTTCCACTACTGACTTCATTTAGTCATTAACTCAGCAGTGACCACAGGACTGGAAAAGGTCAGTTTTCATTCCAATCCCAAAGAAAGGCAGCGCCAAAGAATGCTCAAACTACTGCACAGTTGCACTCATCTCACACGCTAGTAAAGTAATGCTCAAAATTCTCCAAGCCAGGCTTCAGCAATACGTGAACCGTGAACTTCCTGATGTTCAAGCTGGTTTTAGAAAAGGCAGAGGAACCAGAGATCAAATTGCCAACATCCGCTGGATCATCAGAAAAGCAAGAGGGTTCCAGAAAAACATCTATTTCTGCTTTATTGACTATGCCAAAGCCTTTGACTGTGTGGATCACAATAAACTGTGGAAAATTCTGAGAGAGATGGGAATACCAGACCACCCGACCTGCCTCTTGATAAATCTGTATGCAGGTCAGGAATTAACAGTTAGAACTGGACATGGAACAGACTGGTTCCAAATAGGAAAAGGAGTATGTCAAGGCTGTATAGTGTCACCCTGCTTATTAAACTTATATGCAGAGTACATCATGAGAAACCCTGGGCTGGAAGAAGCAAAAGCTGGAATCAAGATTGCCAGGAGAAATATCAATCACCTCAGATATGCAGATGACACCACCCTTACAGCAGAAAATGAAGAGGAATTAAAAAGCCTCTTGATGAAAGTGAAAGAGGAGAGTGAAAAAGTTGGCTTATAAAGCTCAACATTTAGAAAACTAAGATCATGGCATCTGGTCCCATCACTTCATGGGAAATAGATGGGGAAACGATGGAAACAGTGTCAGACTTTATATTTGGGGGGCTTCAAAATCACTGCAGATGGTGACTGCAGCCATGAAATTAAAAGATGCTTACTCCTTGGAAGAAAAGCTATGACCAACCTAGACAGCATATTCCAAAGCAGAGACATTACTTTGCCCACAAATATCTATCTTGTCAAGGCTATGGTTTTTCCAGTAGTCATGTATGGATGTGAGAGTTGGACTAAAAAGAAAGCTGAGCACTGAAGAATTGATGCTTTTGAATTGTGGTGTTGGAGAAGACTCTTGAGAGTCCCTTGGACTGCAAGGAGATCCAACCAGTCCATCCTAAAAGACATCAGTCCTGAATGTTCATTGGAAGGACTGATGTTGAAGCTGAAACTCCAGTACTTTGGCCACCTGATGCGAAGAGCTGACTCATTTGAAAAGACCCTGACACCGGGAAAGACTGAAGGCAGGAGGAGAAGGGGACAACAGAGGATGAGATAGTTGGATGGCATTCACCGTCTCGATGGAGATGAGTCTGAGTGAACGCCAGGAGTTGGTGATGGACAGGTAGGCCTGGCGTGCTGCAGTCCACAGGGTCACAGAGTCAGACACAACTGAGCAACTGAACTGAACTGAACTGAATGGAGTAGCCAGTATGTGAAAGGCAGTAGCCCCAGGATTTCTATATCGTTGGGGTGATTTTGTATAGTGCAGTTGGCAGAGCATGGCAGGGAGCAGACCTCAAATCTGGGTCTGCAGAGCAAGCATGCTGTTTCACTGTTCATTCTAGTGGCTTCAGTGGGGACATGGCAAGGTTTCCCCAAAGCCACTCGCTAATGGAATCATTCTATGGCCCAGAGAGATTTCCAAGTGGAACCCATTACAGGTTTAGGCAGGTGGCTGTAAGAAATTGTGCCCAGAGAGGGGTTCATGAGTATACACTGATCCTTGTCTGATTTCACAGACCACAGAAGCCATCCCTCGGAAGGGACATCAGAAAGCAAAGGAGAAAGTCCTTCTGGGAGGCGGGTTGCTCCTATTATAGGGAGGGAGACATGCCATCTCTCCTTCTGGTCATCGCTGTGCAATTTTCAACAACATTAAAATCTCCCCTTTTCTCCAGATAATTATTTTTACTTTGAGTTTTATATATGGGGTGTTGATATCAAGATCTCCAGCTTCTTTATGGCTTGCATTTCTCATGATCTCTGTTTATCCCTTGAATTAGTTTATGCATTCTGTATGATTTTGTTTTTGATAGGTTGCTTATAAAAAGCATATAGCTGGATTTCTTTAAAAGCCAGTGTGTTTTCGGTTTTTACACTTACAATTGTCATTATCCACTTTTATTTTACATCTGTTAAGTAATGCTAGAATTTCTTGGTGCTTTTTCTCCATTATGCTTTCTTTCTCTCTTTATTTGAAAGCTATTAATCCTAATACTTTGCTGTTACTTTAGCATTAAATATGTATGTATGTTTTTATGTGTATGAATATATTTATTTTGTAAATTTTCTTTTTAGCATCAAGAATGAATCTAATCAGTGTAGAATATAAGAATTAGCATACTTTCTTCATTCCTCCTCTTCACTTCCTGCCTTCAGTCTTTCCCAGCATCAGGGTCTTTCCAATGAGTTAGTTCTTCCCATCAGGTGGCCAAAGTATGAAGAGGACAAGAGAGGATGAGATGGATGGACGGACATGAGTTTGAGCAAGGATCGGGAGTTAGTGATAGACAGGGAAGCCTGGCATGCTGCAGTCCATGGGGTCGCTTAGAGTTGGACACAACTGAGCGACTGAACTGAACTTCATTCCTCCTTTCCCACTTTTTAGCTTTTTGTTGAAGTATTATATGATTTTAAATTTCTACTGTTGTTATTATCTTACTTTATCTTTCAAGACTTTTGCTTAATGTGCATTTGTTTAGTAGCCATACTGACAATTATTTAGACTATTTTATTGGTTTTATTGTTTGCTGACTTTTCTTCTAAATCCTGTCTCTGCTTTTTAAATTCGGATTTTTTTGGTGCCTCAAATATTTCCCTACTAAGTTACTATAAATACTAAGTTGTTTTAAGAATAGTTACTAGGACTTTATTTTTTACATCAAATTGAAGTGCACTAGCATTTCCCAAATAATGACTGTCATTCTGAATGAGTTTGGGAAATACCAGGGTCAACAAAATTAAGCATGCTTCTTTATTGTAAGCTGCTCAGAGTCTGTACTGTGCAATTATATATTATGAATCTTTACATGGAACACACATCATTTCCAAAACTGAATACCACTCCAATTTTCTTGCTGTTTAGTATTAGAGAGAAGAACTATTATTGTAATTCAAATCTCCTCCCCTTGGTAACTTCTTTTTTTTGCCTAGATTTTCTTTCTTTATTACTGAAATAAAAATGTCAACAGGCCATGTTAACTGACGGTGTCTCCTATTTTTCCTGGTACTCAGTGTATCAGACAGAGTTTAGCATAAGACAGAAACCACTCTAGAGACTCTGAACAGAAAGGATTTAATACTGGGAAGGAAGTGCTTGGGCTTCCCTGGTGGCTCAGATTGTAAAGAATCTCTATCTTTATCTCCTGCAATGCAAGAGAGCTGGGTTTGATTCCTGGGTTGGGAAGATCCCCTGGAAGAGGGCATAGCAACTCCCTCCAGGATTCTTGCCTGCAGAATCCCACAGACAGAGGGGCCTGGAGGGATACAGTCCACGGGGTCATGAAGTCGGACATGACTGAGTGACAAAGCACAGCACATATGAAGTGCTTGTGAAAATAGAAGAACTGGAAGAGTGAGGTCGAGACTGGACTCCTACAACTCACTCCGGAAACACTGCCTGACTCATCACTGCACACAGTCAGGGGCTCCCTCTGACTTCAAGAGTGCATTATCAGGGACTTCCCTGGTGGTCCAGTGGTTAAGACTCTGCCTTCCAATACAGGAAGTGTGGTTCGATCCCTGGTTGGGAGCTAAGATCCCACAGGCCTCACAGTCAAAAAATCAGAACATAAACAACAGAAGCAGTACTGTAACAAATTCATAAAGACTTTAAAAACGGCCCACATTTTAAAAAAAAATAGAAAGAAAGGAAAAAAAAAAAAGGAACGAGTTATTGCTGCTGCAGTCAGGGAATTAAAAGCTGGTATTGGAATACCGTCACCTTGATTGCTGGACCCTGGAGCCCAGAGTTCAGTTCCTGCTGCCTCAGCAGCAACTGGAAGCCGCACATAGAGTTTCCACAGTCTTGGCTGCCAGCAGAAAAAAACAAAGTGCCCCAAACTGAGAGAAGGTAGCTTTCACTTCATTGCATCCAGAACCCTAGGTACATGCAAGTCAGGGAATGTCATGTTTAGCTTTCTAGTCTTTGGAATTCAGTAAACTGATGGGTCCTGACCTGTGGAATCTTAGACAACCGGGGTGAGCCAGTCTAATGGAGGCCAAATGCCTCCAGGGATTGACCCTGTAACCTGTACAACTGCAGAAAATGTCCTCAGGATTTATTTTCATTCTCTTTATCAGCAGGCTCAGAAAGCAATTCTGTTTGCAGTGCATATTCTGAACCAAAGCTCATTTAGGTAACGGGCCCACTGACCCCTACCAGCTCTTCCTCCCTCGTCCTGTCTTGCATGTGTGTGCTCAGTTGCTCAGCTGTGTCCAACTCTGTGTGACCCTATGGACTGCATCCTGCCAGGCTCTTCTGTCCATGGGATTCTCCAGGCAAGAATGGAACAAGCTGCCATTTCCTCCTCCAGGGGATCTTCCCGACCCAGGGATTGAACCCACATCTCCTGTGTCTCCTGCATTGGCAGGATTCTTTACAATGAGCTATCCTGGGAAGGATATCCATCCTATCTCACTGCACTTCCAATCTATCCCAAACTGTTCCTACTCTTCTGGTCACCAAAGCAATGCACAAATCCAGCAAAACGGAAGTAAAATGTGTGAGAATAATTGCCCCATTATCCACAAGAAACATCACGGACGACTCTATAATTGAATGACTATGGTGTGCCGGCAGAAGGTTCCCATATATACAGGACACAGTCCTTTATCTAACTGATGTAGTGCCCATATCCTGTCACTCTGTACTCCCAGCCCAACACAGAGAAGAATCCTAGCAGAATCAGGGCCAGTTTTCCTGAGCAGCTAAAAGGCCTGTGATGTATTCCTGACCATCCTACAGGAGATCTGAAAAGGTGCACATTTACTCACTGCAAAAATCACCTACCCCTAAAAGCCACAAGAAAATGCTATCCTTTTCAGCCCCAAATTCTTACCAAGACAGTGAACACTTCAAGATACTGTCTCCAGAAAGATCTTAGAGAGGGGAGACCAAGGGGGAGTTAGTTTTGATCTCTTCTCATTAGCGTTAGCTCCTTTTTCAGACTGCGTTGTGGAAATCAAGGGCAGGAAAGAAAGTGGATGGGTATACAACAGAAAGCAAAGAGCACTGCTCACACAGTGGAGCCAAGGGTTGTCAGCCAGCCAGTGTCCTCAGACCCAGTTATTTCATTTCTGCCTTGGTTTCCTAGCAGCGCGGTGAGGATAATAATCTTTGCTCTTCTACTTTGTGGAGTTGCAGTCCATGCCATGTTCAAGCAGGACAACCATACCAAGCAGTATAATAATAATCATTCACAAGAGAAGGCAGAGCTGGTTTGTGACAGTGAGAAGAACCACTCACAGTGGTTATGGAGTCAGTAGCATGGGGATTCCCTGGTTGCTCAGACAGTAGAGAGCTTACCTGCAATTCAGGAGACCCAGGTTCTATCTCTGAGCCAGGAAGATCCCCTGGAGAAAGGAACAGCAAGCCACTTTAGCAGTCTCAGCTGGAGAATTCCACAGACAGAGGAGCCTGTCGGGCTAAGTGCACAGGGCCACACAGTCAGACACGACTGAGCAAGTAACAGACACAGTAGCTAACCAGCCCCCTCTCTCACCCTCCCTGCTCAGGGCTGCAGGCTCTGAGCTCAGACAGAGTTTAGTGCATAAAACAGAAATTACTGTGGACTTCCCTGGCAGTCCAGTGGCTAAGACTCCATGCTCCCAATGCACAGGGCCTGGTTCAAAATCTGGTCAGAAAACTAGTTCCCACTTGTTGCAACTAAAAACTGATTCCACATGCCACAACTAAAAGAGCCTTCATGCTGCAACTAAGACCCAGCAGAGCCAAACAAACAAATATTAAAAGAAAAAGACTGCTTCTGTTCACTAGCCAAGGCACTGAAGGCAGACAGCTTCCAACCCTCAGTTGTACTTAGACTGTTTTTTGGTTAGAAGCATTCTTGCTCAGCCGTCCAGAAACCCCCATGAGCAGAAACTCCATCAAGAGTCATTTTGTTTTCCCCTAAGTGGAGGCTTGGTTCCAGAAAAGAATTCTGAAAATGCTGGGAGAAGGCTGCCCACATCCCACCCCACACTGAGATGGGCAGTCAAAATCAGGGAGCTCTGTGATCCGAGTCCTGCCAGCTACTGTGTTGGGTGGTGGTGGTGATATACCCTTAGAAGTACATCTTCAGCACCTACATTAAAATAGCCTCCAAGTTGAAAAGGATAAGTCATAGGAGGAGGGGTTTTTGTGTAACCTTCTGCCCTGGAGATTTAAAGAAATCTATAGTTTCTGGAATCTGCCTTTTCCAAGAGCTATTTGGAAGGGAAACAGAAATGAACATTTAAAGCCCCTTTTAACTCTAGCCTGTGAAGTTCAAATGCATTCTAGGAGGCCCATGAGTCAATGTAGTGCTGTATGTGAGCCACTGGCTCCTGGTAGCTTCCACACACCTGCTGCTCTGATGATATACCTTTTAGCTTCAGTCGTAGTTTGGGGAACCTGCTAAGAATGACTCTAACTGCCTTAATTCTCCAGTCAAATGAGTCACATCTAATTAAGATGGTACTTGTTCTACTAACCATGGGCTTCCGGGTGTCTCAGTTGGAAAAGAATCTGCCTGCAATGTGAGAAACCTGGGTTTGATCCCTGGGTTGGGAACATCCCCTGGAGGAGGGCGTGGCAACCCACTCCAGTACTCTTGTCTGGAGAATTCCGATGGAGAGAAGAACCTGGTGGGCTGCGGTCCATGGGGCTGCAGAGTCAGACACGACTGGGCGACTAAGCATACACACTTACTACTAACTACAGCCATCTCTCCTGAACCACGCCAAAAGGTGGGGGACAGCCCTGCTGTGGCTGATGGATCATCTTAGCAGATTTTAAATTTCCTTTCATCTTTAACCTCACATATCTTCAGGTATTTTAATATTCTAATCAATAAGTAGCAAAAAGGATCATGAGAAATTAAATGCTTATGTGGTTTCTTTCATATAATAGGCTCTGTTATTGTAATAGCTGACCTGCTCACATCACAAGGTCAGTGGGAGGCTCAATGCAGTCTTATACTTGGCTGTGCCAGGTCTCACCGGCTAAAGGTGTGTGTGCTGAGTGCCAACCTCACCGCGATCTTTACTGGCTGACAAAACTGAGCATGAAGACTGAAGCAGCAAGTTGTGGAGTGCATTTGTGAGTGAGAGAGCAAGGACCCACGACCCACTCGTGGGTGCACGAGGGAGGTGTGGCCTGGGGACAGGAGTGTGGTCTGCTTGCCTACTATGATGACAAGGAAGACAATGAAGAGATCAAGCCCTGAGCCTTTGGAGTGGAAGCACTGACTCCAAGACCCTACACTACCAGAGAGCTAACCCCAGGGAGTACCAAATAGTGAGAACTCACACTAAGGAAACCACCTGAATACAAGACCTGGCATCACCTAACCACCAGCAGCACCCTGTACAGGACACCTCATCTAAACAACAAACAAAATCAAAATACAAACCCAATCATCAGTAGACAGGATTACCACCTCACTCATTATATATATATATATATATATATATATAATGAAAGGCAGAGAAATACTGCATAAATGAAGGAAAAAATTAGAAACACAGAAATCCAAATAACTGAAGAGGAAATAGGCAAAGTACCTGAAAAAGAATTCAGAATCATAATAGTAAAGATGGTCAAAAGCCTTGAAAACAGAATGGAGAAAATGAAAGAATCAATTAACAAAGATCTAGAAGAATTAAAGAATAGACACACAGAGAAAACCAACACAATTTCTGAAATTAAAAATACACTGGAAGGAATCAATAGCAGAATATCTGAAGCAGAAGAACGAATTAGTGAGCTGGAAGATAAAATGGTGGAAATAACATCTGAAGAGCAGAATAAAGAAAAAAGAATGAAAAGAACTGAGGATAGTCTCAGAGACCTCTGGGACAATATCAAATGCACCAACATTCGAATTATAGGAGTCCCAGAAGAAGAGTGAAAAAGAAAGGGTATGAGAAAATTTTTGAAGAGATTAGAGTTGAAAATTTCCCCAACATGGAAAAGGAAATAGTCACTCAAGTCCAAGAGGTGCAAAGAGTGCCATACAGGATAAACCCAAGGAGAAACATGCCAAGACACATACTAATCAAACTAACAAAGACTAAACACAAAGAATATTAAAAGCAGCAAGGGAAAAGCAACAAGTAACATACAAGGGAAATCCCATATGCTTAACAGTCGATATTTCAACAGAAGCTCTGTAAGCCAGAAGGGAATGGCAGGATATATTTAAGTACTGAAAGGGAAAAACCTACAACCAAGATTACTGTACCTGGCAAGGATCTCATTCAAAACTGATGAAGAAATAAAAAGCTTTTCAGACAAGCAAAAGTTAAGAGAATTCAGTACCACCAAACCGGCTTTACAACTAATGTTAAAGGGACTTATATAGTCAAGAAATACAAGAGAAGGAAAAAGATCTACAAAATCAACCCCAAACAATTAAGAAAATGGCAATAGGAACATATATATCAATAAATACTTTAAATGTAAATAGATTCAATGCTCCAACCAAAAGACACCGGCTGGCTGAATGGATACAAAAACAAGACACATATATATGCTGTCTACAAGAAATCCACTTTAAATCTAAAGACACATATAGACTGAAAGTGAGAGGATGGAAAAATATATTCCATGCAAATGGGAAGCAAAAGAAAGCTGGAGTAGCAATCCTCATATCAGACAAAATAGACCTTAAAATAAAGAACATTATAAGAGATAAGGAAGGACACTACATAATGATCAAGGGATCAATCCAAGAGAAAGACATAACAATTGTAAATATCTATGCACCCAACACAGGAGCACCTCAATACATAAGACAAACACCAAGAGACATAGAAGGAGAAATTGACAGTAACACAATAAAAATAGGAGACTTTAACATCCACTCACACCAATGGACAGATCATCAAAACAGAAAATTAATAAGAAAACACAAGTCTTAAATGATACATCAGATGAGATGGATCTCATTGATATATTCAGGACATTCCATCCAAATGCAGAAGAATACATGTTCTTCTCAAGTGCACATGGAACATTCTCCAGGTTAGACCACATATGGGGTCACAAATCAAACCTCAGTAAATTTTAAAAAGTTGAAATCATACCAAGTATCTTCTCTGACCACAATGCAAGAAAAAACCTGTAAGAAACACAAACACACGGAAATTAAATAATACATTTCTAAATAACCAACAGGTTACTGAAGAAATCAAAAGGGAAATAAAAAAAAAAGTCTAGAAAGAAATGACAATGAAAACATGACAACTCAAAACCTACGGGATGCAGCAAAAGCAGTTCTAAGAGGGAAGTTTATAGCAATACAATCCTACCTAAGAAACAAGAAAAACATCGAATAGACAACCTAACTTTACACCTAAAACAACTGGAAAAAGAACAAAAAAACCCAACATTAGTAGAAGGAAAGAGATCACAAAGATCCGAGCAGAAATAAAAGAAAAAGAAATGAAAGAAACAATAGTAAAGATTAATAAAAAATAAAAGCTGGTTCTTTGAGATGATAAGCAAAATTGACAAGCCTTTGGCCAGACTCATCAAGAAAAAAAGAGAAAAGAAGTCAACAAAATTAGAAATGGAAAAGGAGAGGTTACAACAGATAATGCAGAAATAAAAAGGATTATAAGAGATTATTATGAACAACTATATGGCAATGAAATGGATAACCTAGAAGAAATGGACAGGTTCTTAGAAAAGTTCAATCTTCTAAGACTGAACCAGGAAGAAATAGAAATTATGAACAACCCAATTACAAGCACTGAAATTGAAACCATGATCAAAAATCTCCCCCAAAACAAAAGCCCAGGACCAGACGGCTTCACAGGAGAATTCTATCAAACATTCAGAGAAGAGCTAATGCCTATCCTTCTAAAACTCTTCCAAAAATTGCAGAGGAAGGAACACTTCCAAACTCATTCTACAAGGCCACCATCACTCTGATACCAAAACCAGACAAAGACAACACAAAAAAAGAAAACTACAGACCAACACCCCTGATGAACATAGATGCAAAAATGCTCAACAAAATTTTAGAAAAACAGAATTCAGCAACACACCAAAAAGCTCATACACCATGATCAAGCTGGGTTTATTCCAGGGATGCAAGGATTCTTCAATAAACGGCAATCAATCATGAAAGATAAAAAACATATGATACACTCAACAGATGCAGAAAAAGCCTTTGACAAAATTCAGCACCCACTTATGATTAAAACTCTTCAAAAAAATGGGCATGGAAGGAACCTACCTCAACATAGTAAAGGCCATATATAAGCCTACAGCAAACATTTTCTCAATGGTGAAAAACTGAAAGCATTCCCCCTAAGATCAGGAACAAGACAAGGGTGCCTACTTTCCCCACTATTATTCAATATAGTTCTGGAAGTCCTAGCTATAGCAATCAAAGAAGAAAAAGAAACAAAGGAATCCAGACTGGAAAAGAAGGAGTAAAGCTCTCACTATTTGCAGATGACATGATACAATTGTACATAGAAAACCCTAAAGATAGTATCAGAAAATTAGAGCTAATCAGCAAATTTAGCAAAGTTGCAGGATACAAAATCAATACACAGAAATCACTTGCATTTCTCTATACCAACAATGAAAAATCAGAAAGAGAAATTAAGGAATCAATCCCATTCACCACTGCAACAACAAGAATTAAATATCTAGGAATAAACTTACCTAAGGAGGCAACAGAACTACACACAGAAAATTATAAGACACTAGTGAAAGAAATCAAAGACTACATAAACAGATGGAGAGAGATTCCATGTTCCTGGGTAGGAAGAATCAGTATTGTGAAAATGACTATACTACCAAACACAATCTACAGATTCCACCCCATCCCTATCAAATTACCAATGGCATTTTTCACAGAACTAGGACAAAGAATTTCACAATTCATATGGAAACACAAAAGACCACAAAGAGCAAGAAGAATGGAGCTGGAAGAATCAACCTTCCTGACTTCAGATTATACTACAAAGCTACAGTTGTCAAGACAGTATGGTACTGGCACAAAAACAGAAACATAGACCAATGGAACAAGATAGAAAGTCCAGAAATAAACCCATGCACCTATGGGTACCTTATTTTTGACATAGGAGGCAAGAATATACAATGGGGCAGAGACAGCCTCTTCAATAAATGGTGCTCGGAAAACTGGACAGCTACATGTAAAAGAATGAAATTAGAACACTTCCTAACACTATACACAAAGATAAACTCAAAAGGTATTAAAGACCTAAATGTAAGACCAGAAACTATAAAACTCTTAGAGGAAAACATAGGCAGAATACTTAATGACATAAATCAAAGCAAGATCCTCTATGACCCACCTCCTAGAATAACGGAAATAAAAATAAAAGTATACAAGTGGGACCTGATTAAACTTAAAAGCTTTTGCACAGCAAAGGAAACTATAAACAAGGTGAAATGACAATCGTCAGAATGGGAGAAAATAATAGCAAATGAAACAATGGACAAAGGATTAATTTCCAAGGTATACAAGCAGCTTATACAACTCAATACCAGAAAAACAACCCAATTAAATAGTGGGAAAAACACCTAAACACATTTCTCCAAAGAAGACATACAGATGGCTAACAAACACATGAAAAGATGCTCAATATTGCTCATTATTAGAGAAATGCAAATCAAAACTACAATGAGATATCACCTCACACTGGTCAGAATGGCCATCATCAAAAAGTCTACAGACAATAAATGCTAGAGAGAGTGTGGAGAAAAGGGAACACTCTTGCACTCTTGGTGGGAATGTAAATTGATACAGCCACTATGGAAGACGGTATGGAGATTCCTTTAAAAACTAGGAATAAAACCACCATATGACCCAGCAATCCCACTTGTAGGCATACACCCTGAGGAAACCAAAATTGAAAGAGACACATGCATCCCATTGTTCACTGAAGCACTATTTACAATAGCTAGAACATGGAAGCAACCTAGACGTCCATAGACAGATGAATGGATAAAGAAATTTTGGTACATATACACAAAGGAATATTACTCAGCCATAAAAGGGAACGCCTTTGAGTCAGTTCTAATAGGTGGATGAACCTAGAACCTATTATACAGAGTGAAGTGAGTCATAAAGAGAAAAATAAATATCATATTTTAATGCATTTATATGGAATCTAGAAAAATGATACTGAAGATTTACTCTCAGGGCAACAGTGAAGAAACAGACATAGCGAATAGACTTGTGGATACGGGGAGAGGGGAGGAGAGGATGAAGCATGTGGAAAGAGTAACATGGAAACTTAGATCACCATATGCAAGACAGACAGCCAACGGGAATTTGCTGTATGGCTAAGAAACTCAAACGGGCTCTGTATCAACCTAGAGGGGTGGGATAGGGAGGGAGATGGGGGGAAGCTCAAAAGGGAGGGGATATAGGTACACCTGTGGCTGATTCAGGTTAAGGTTTGACAGAAAACAACAAAATTCTATAAAGCAATTATCCTTCAATAAAAAATAAATTTAAAAAAGAGACTGAAGCAAAGTTTTCAAAACACACATAACGCTCTCTATGTGTAGTTTTGGCCACAGAAGAAATGAAATATTTTGAACTTTATCTTCAGCCATCTCAGAGTGACAATAACCTGCTTCAGCAATTTACATCTGGGATTCACATCTCCTGTACTTATTGACTTTTAATGTCTCTAGGGCAGACATTAATCTCCAAAGCTTATCCCACTCCTAATCAATAGTAACAATACAAAATTGTGCCCAATATTTCTTGTAACATTATCAAGTCATTTGTGACTAATTCCCTGTGTATCATGCAAGACAGAGGAAAGATGAAAAATTAAATCACAAAATTAGATGGACAGATACAAATCCATAAATGTTTCATATCACTATTTTCTTTTAATTTATGTGTGTTTTAACCAGACAAGACTGCCTGTCCCCTTTGAATTCAGCTGATTCGGCTGCCTTTCCAATATACAGGTTCTACGAGTTGGCCCAGGGCAAAAAGCTGATGAGGCTTCCTTGGAACTCAGTCTTATATACTTTTTCCTTTTAGGTAGCACACCTTCCCACCCAAGACACATACCTGGATTCCCTGCAGAAACTGTCACTTTTTCCCTTTCCGGGAACCTTCCACCAGGATGGTGACAACAGATCACGGTGGGCAGAAGAATGGTCTGTCTGCTCCAACAGTCCCAAATTGGGGTGGGCAGCTCCCTAAGACACTTATGACAAGGGCTGGCCTGCATTTTTTTATAATTTTGAATTCAGTTTTGGATTTACAATTGACTAACATTTTAGCAGAATGGCTGCTGAATTAAACCTGGATATGGAATGTACCTCACATGGATTTCCTTTAGAGGGCACTATTGATTCTCTGGAACCATGGAAACCTTCACGTTTCCTTGGTAAAGTTGGCCAATTCTGAAATCATATTGGGTTTCATATCTACTCATGCAGAGAATAGTAGTACGATACTCATTACCAAATATATACTTTCAAAAGATTGTCCATATACAGAACATTTCAGAAGCTAAACCAGAAAACTTGTTGTTAGGAGAAGTCATCAATATAACACATATAGTTCTATATTTGGAAACATCAACTGGTCTATTTGCTTTTGAAAATCCTTTAAATGGAAATTTCCTTTTATCTGGTGATGGGAAGCAATCAATTCAGTCTTTTGTTTAGGAAGACAGATTAGCACCATTTTGGAAACTAATGTTTCCTTCTAGAAATGGATAATTATTAACATTTTTGGAAGAAACCATATTTATGGTATTTTTATTCAGATATTTATTAAAGACTGGAGATAAGTTTACTCAGATTTGTTCTTCAAATTTCTTGTGTTTCATAGCCTCTGCCAGTTCACAGACTTTTGATAAAGGCCACGGGGAAAATTTTTCCTTTTCTTCTTTCATTCTTTAAAGTGAACAGAAATAGAAATTTTTAAGCTAGTTCATTGCAGTCTATAATTTCAAAATAATAGGAAATTGAAAATAGTTCAAAGCTCAGAAACACAATTTTTCAGACTATAAAATACATTCATGCCATCGTCTACCAGAGTTCACTTACCTTGCATAGCCTAAGATACTATTTCAACACATGGGCCTTGTCTAGTAATTTTTCACTACTTTACCAATATTCTGGGATAATAATGGGTAGTAATTCCACAAGTGTTTTGCAAAAAAAAATAAATAAATAAAAATGTCATTCATGTATGTAATAAAAATAAGAGAAAAAGTGGTGGATCTTCAAAATTTGAATGTAAGTTCATCAGACCAGCCTTTAAGACTCTTCCCAGGATGGTTCTAGTCTGTCTTCCCGGCCTCAGCTTTCCCTACTAGTAACCTAAATTCCCAGCAAAATGCACCACCTACTATTACCTGGACATGCATGCTTTTCCATATTCCTGCCTTTATTCACCCAGAGTCTTTCACTAGAAATGTATTATCTTTCAACTGCCACCCCAGACCCAAGAGAAGTCCAGTCCTTCGAGTGCCATTTTGAATACCCCTAATTGAACGAAAGGTTGCCTAATTGACTCAGTGGTAAAGAAATCTGCTTGCAATGCAGGCAGTTCAATCCCTGGGTTTGACTGCTGGGTCGGGAAGATCCTCTGGAGAAGGAAACAGCAACCCACTCCAGTTTTCTTGCCTGGGAAATTCATGGACAGAGGAGCCTGCTGGGCTATAGTACATTGGGTCGCAAAGAGTCAGAGGCGACTTAAGTGACTGAACAAGAACAACAGTTCAAACGAGCTCCCTTCAGAAGTGGTCTACCCATCCTGTGAATTTCCTTGGCTAGTCGGGTATCACTTCCATGTGAAATTTTCATCAATTTTTTGTATTTAAGTGGTTTAGGTGGTCATTTCATCACTCTTCTAAACTCCAAATTTTTCGGAGTTCATTTCAGGATCTGTATCAAACTAAGTGTCCAACATGTGGTAAAAACTCACTACAGTAAGTCCCCTACATACTAACCTTCAAGTTTGGAACTTTCAAAGACAGAAACATGTGTTGGCATATCCAATCATGTAAATTAGTTCACATGTCTGGCGTACAATGTCACAGGAGCGCATCGTCTACAAGTAGCTGTACTTCTGGGTACTTTACTGTACAGAACTGTATAGGGTACAGTATCAAGCCCAGGATGTCTGGAAGCAAGCGTAAAAGCAAGGCAATATAACTTATACTGCTAAGAAGCACCAAGTGGTAACAATGGAAACAAAAGTAAAAAGAAAAAAATTGAGAGAATGGAGCAAGGCAAAAAGATGGTAGACATTTCTTATTCTTATAACATGAATCATTCAACCATCAGCAGCACAATTCTAAGGAACAAGGACAAGATCATGGAACACGTGAAGTCTGCTGTGCCAATAATGTTGACAATAATATCAAAGAAACGTGGAAAATCAAGGAGATAAAGAAACTTCTCAATGTGTGGAGGCAGGATCAGCATCAGAGTTGAGTCTTGCCCAGGTTAATGCTGATTCAAGAGAAAGCTAAAAGCCTCTGAAGATCTGAAGAAGAGGCATGGAGAAGAATCAGAGGGTTTATCCTTGAATGCCAGTCGTGGCAGGTTTTATGGGTTCAAGGCTAGAGTCAACCTTCACAATGTAAAAGTAAGTGGCAAGGTAACGAGTGCCGATATGGTAGATGCCGGGAATTTCCTGAACTGCTTTAAGAAATTATTGACGAAGGCATGTATTTATTTACCTGAGCAGGTTTTAGTACAGATGAGACAGGACTGCACTGGAAGAGGATGTCAGACTGAAGTTACATCAGTAAGGAAGAAAAGTTGATACCAGGCTATAAAACAGCAAAGGATAGGCTAACTCTGTTGTTTGGTGGCAATGCTTCTGGTGATATGAAGCTGAAGCCTCTCTTAGTTTATCATTCAGAGAACCCAAGAGCCCTGAGAAACATAGCCAAGGGCTCTCTTCCTGTTGTGTGAAGCGTAACCTCACAGCCTGAGTTGCTGTTTAGTCACTAAGTCATGCCTAACTGTTTGTGACCCCCAGGAGTGCAGCCCGCCAGGCTCTTCTGTCCGTGGGACTTCCCAGGCAAGAATACTGGCGTGGGTTGTCATTTCCTTCTCAGGGGACCTTGCTAACCCAGGGAACCCATGTCTCCTGCATTGGCGGGTGGATTCTTTACTGCTGAGCCACCAGGGAAGCCTCAAGCCTGGGTTACACAGGCCATTTTCCAGGACTGGTTTTCTACCACTTTATCCTGGAGATAGAGAAATATTACTTGGAGAAGGACATCCCATTCAACGTTCTTTTGCTGTTTGACAGTGCTCTGGGCCACCTCCATCCACAGATGACTTTCATCCCAATGTCAAAATAGTGCATCTGACACTAAATACCACGTCACTTATCCAAGCTATGGAGCAGGGAATTACAGCGACTTTCAAAAATTATTTACGTCACACTTTTTGTCAGGCAGTGAAGGTGAGTAATGAATCAGGAACAACCTTGTGACAATTTTGGAAGGACTAAAACATCTGCAAGGCCATAAAAGACGTTGACTTTGTTTGGTGTGAGGTCAAGGCTATCACCAAAGAACTTTTGCCTGAGTTTGTTCACAATTTTCATGAAATTGAGGAGGTGGAGGAGGAGTCCAAAGAGGTCTTCAGCAACTTCATGACCCTCAGCGAGAAGCTGGAGCTAGATCTGCCAGAGGACATCACTGAAGTCTTTGCTGTGAACACGAGGAGCTTACGAATGAAGACCTGATGGAATTGGAGGCCCAGAGAAAGGATGAGGAGAGACAAGAGAAAGAAGTAACTGAAGAACTGGGGAGATCCGTGTTGCAGGAAATGACAAGGGGAAGTGCTGTTAGATTTCTTTATTTGGGGAAGAGCTGTTAGATTTTGAGGCACAGAACCCATAAAATGGTACAGGAAGGTTGCAGCAGCCATTCGGAATGAATCATGACATGGAGGAGGAAATGGCTACCCATGCCAGTATTGTTGCCTGGAAAATTCCACTGACAGGGGAGTCTGGCGGGCTACAGTCCATGGGGTCTCAAAAAGTTGGACACGACTGAATGGCCAAACAACAACAACGAGGGCGCTTGGATGCCGTGTCTGCTCTGGATGACCTGTTTTAAGAGGCATGCCAACAATTCAACAACCTCCAGATAAGTGTGTCAGGGCCATGGAAGGGTCAGGAAACTGTAAAAAAAAAAAGATCAAATAAACTAGGGATGTTACACTGAAGGAAAGAAGATTTAGGGAGGAGGAGGAGCAGTCTTTAAATAACTAAAAAGCAGTGATGTGTACGGAATTGGATTTATTCTATCTGTCTCCCGAGGGCAGAGGGGGCCCCAGCTAGTGGAACCTATAGGGAGGCAGGTAGGAGTTTCAGTTAAGAGAGAATTCCCAAATATTTGGATCAGTCTGTAAACAGAATGAGTTATCCGGTAACTTAATGAGTCACTGAACTCAATGACCTCAAAGTCCCTTCAACTCTAAGATTTAAGGATTTATCATCTTTCAAATCTTGTCTAGTTCATGCAGAGAGATCACTACTAATCTGGTGTAAATAGCCTTTGAGAGTTTTCAAGGCGTGGTTATCTGTATTTTGGTTTTAATTTTCATTTATTTCTTTTCAGCTGCGCTGGGTCTTCACTGCTGTGCACCGGCTGCTCTCCAGTTGTTGTGTGTCGGCTCCTCATTGCGGTGGCTTCTCTTGTTGGAGAGCGTGGGCTCAGTAGTTGTGGTGTATGGGCTGAGCTGCCCTCAAGGTGTGCGGGATCTTCCTGGACCAGGGATCAATCCCATGCCCCTGCGTTGGTAGGCAGATTCTTAACCATTGGACCACCAGGGAAGTCCTGTATGTATTATTTATTCATATTTTATGTATTTTATCTTCATAAAATAAGACCTTTTCTGTGTATGCTGATTATAATCTGATTTTTTCTCTGAACCTATACTAAATATTTTTCTGCATTATTACATGATGTGGATGCTATACAACTATGCAACCAGCCCCCTATTCTGGAATGCTTACATTGTATCCAATTTTTAAATGATTACAAATAATCATGTAATGAATCTTTCTATGTTCTCTTCAGTGAGAAGGAACTGATCTTTAAGGAGAAGAGGTCTCATAACTATATCAAACAAACCAAGATTCAAGCCAAATAAAAGAGGTACTCTTGTCCCTGGAGAAGGAAATGGAAACCACTCCAGTATTCTTTCCTGGAAAATTCCATGGACAGAGGAACCTGACGGCTACTGTCCATGGGGTCACAGAGTTGGCCACAACTGAGCACATCAGCTTGACATTTTAAAAGCATCTAATTTTCCCCTGGGAACATTTTGAGGTAGGAATTCTGGCTCTTAAGTGTTCTGTGCAGCAGGGAACACACCAATCATTTTGTATGATTTTACATTTTTCCATTTATAAAATTGTCCGCTTCATGTTAAAATTGCCTCAGGGTTTGAGTACAAACTACAAAACATTTAATTAAAATATATAAAGCAGAACACTAGAATGGTAGCAAAATCAATGTTAATGACAATATGAAAATACAATAGTGATCTTTGAGAACATCAGAGAAAACCCTAGGTTAGTTTTTAAAATACAGGATAAGAAGTATTTCAAATTACAGTTTCAAGTAATAAGATAAAGTACCACACATGACCGCCTTAGATACAAATTGCATTATATTTAAATAATGCTGTTTACATTCCCTATTTATTTCATTTCACAATTCTGATATAAGAGTACTGGAAGCAACACACTTAAATCAAGAGGGTTTTTTGCCCCAAGATCAAAAAGCAGATGTGGGTAGGTACGAGCACATTTGAAAGGGTGTCCTTTGGCAAATAATGATCATTTCTCTCAATTCAAGCCTTCTTATTTTTGTGCTGTTTGATTTTGTTAGATAAGTGCTTATGGAAACATTTTATTTGCAAATAAAACCCTTTAGCATTTATAATGTAGGCCTCAACCCAAAGCTGAAACAAATCTATTTTTTTTCAAGAATTAAAAAAAAATATTTAAGGCAGGCAACCCTCATGGAAATCTCTAGAGATGTTTAGGCAAGCCTGAGGATGAGCTATGATTCAAAGTGGTGGCTGATCTAGGAAGGAAACAGCTCCCCATTATTGGAGAAGGCTTGCTCAAGGCCAAGCATTCACTGAAGGATGACAAAGAAAGGAATCACGAGTATAACAAAAAGACCCCTGGGAGGGTTTTAAAGGGAACTGTCTCAAGGCTTTGAGGCAGCCTGACCTGAATCACATAGTCACTTTTTTTTGCGGTAACTTTTTTTTTTTTTAAAGCTATCTCATTGAGAATATATGGCCCCAGAATAAGTCTTCAACACTCCATCCCTGGCAGAGAGGGGTGGTCCCTATGTTACCAAGGAAATCAGACTTTTAGTCCTTGGCCCCCAAAGGTAAATTTTGTTGTAATTTCCCAAGTTGGTAGAACTTGCAGATAACATTCTCCAGGGACCTGGCACCGTGAGATCTGCCCAGTGCCCTCCATGGAGTTCATCAAGCCAAGGATAAAGACATGTCACTGACCCTGTTCTCATTTCTTGCAGTCCAGTCACTACTGACTGTAGCCTGATCTGACAGCAGCTATGAAGAGGGGGTTCGGGACACAGACTGTTTTGAACCTTAAAAGATTTGGGGAAAGGAAAAAGGAAGGGGCAGAAATATGAGGTAGAAGGGAAAAAATGGGCAAGAGAGTGTGACTTCAGCGTGTGGTAAAGAATTAACCATACCCAAACGGAGGTCTGGCTTTTCCCCTTGGGAGGTGACCTCTGAACCCTTGAAATGTTGTGTATGTTCAGAGTGTCTGATGGCCACTGTCCAACAATGTGGCTCTCAGGGTGGAGGCTTTGGGTCATGTGGTACAAGTGAGACCTCCGGAGGGGCTAGATACTGAAGTCAGCAATGTGGGGGGCCATTCAGGTCTATATAACTGAGCTCTAATAAAAACTCTGGACACGAAGCTTTCGGTGAGCTTTGCTGTTTGGCGTGCTGCGGTCCACAGGGTCCCAAAGAGTCAGACACGACCGAGAAACTGAACAACAACAACAATACTTTGTGCTCATTGTTTCACATCGTTCCAGGGAAAGTTAACACGTTGCACACTCCAGTTGGAAACTCTGGGTTCAGACCTCTTCTGGACTCTGCCCCATGCATCTCTTCTCTTGGATCACTTTCATCTGAATTGTTTCATTGTGATACATTATCACCCTGGTTTAACATGGACAATAGCTTTCAGTAAGTTCTGTGAGACTTTCTGGCAAATTATTGAAACTGAAGTTGGCCTTGGGTCCCCCCAAACTTGCACTTGGGGGTCAGAATGAGGGTGGTCTTTTGGTCAGCTCCCTAGCTCTGCACTTGGCAACCCTACAGCTCCCCCACATTGTTCCTTATCATGTTCCACCTGTGAACTGTCATCCCCTCTTTGGCCCCCATCCTCCCAGTCTATACCCCAGCACGTCCACTGCTACATAAGATTGCCCAACCAAAATATTTCTCAACCTTCCATTACGCCCCCTCCAGGAGGAACCAGCTGTCCCAGTCTGGCTGTTCCCCCTCCAGTTTCCCTCCCACATGGATATACCGTCTTGGGATAATTTGGGGGGCAGGGTAATTTTAAAAATCTTTTTATTTTGTATTGGCATATAGAGGATGAGATGGTTGGATGGCATTGCTGACTCAATGGACATGAGATTGGGTAAGCTCCGAGAGTTGGTGATGGACAGGGAGGCCTGGCATGCTGCAGTCCATGGGGTCACAAAGAGTTGGACACAACTGAGTGACTGAACTGAACTGAATAGCTAATTAACAAGGTTGTGACAGCTTCAGGTGGACAGCAAAGGGACTCAGCCACACACATACATGGATCCATTACCCGCTAAACTCCCCTCCCAGCCAGGCTGTCACATAACTTGAGCAGAGTTCCCCTTAGCAGGCTCTTGTTGGTTACCCATTTGGGTGAACATACTGTCTTTTCTCAGGCTGCTTCTCTTCCTTGACTGTCCTTTTCGCCTCATTCAAATCCTACCCGGATGAACATTCAAAAAGAGAGGGAGGACAGCTACAATGTCTTGGAAAGCTTGCTTGAAATCAAGGTCAATTATAAACTAGTAGAACCCAAGGAGAGATGATATTCTACAGGGGAAGGTAAGAAAATAGAAACAATACTGGGTATCACCAGAATCCGAGCCACAAAATTCTTCATCTGTTTCTCAGAGGGACTGTAACGTGCCGATACTTTAGTCTACTAAGGAGCCTCACTATCGCAGCGAAAAATGCCACGGTTAGTGCTGTGTGCTCACCAGTGTCTTCCTCACACCCAGGCAGCAGCAGAATGTTTGGGACTTGAACATTCAACCTGTTCCAGCTTGATGATATTTCTGATTTGAGGGTTCTCTGCGGGTTTGATTGAAACATTATTGGTCCCACTCCCAATTTTCTGAATGTATTCTTTTTCTTTGTGCAGATATAAGGAATAAAGTAAAAATACAGTTACACTGCATTGCTGGTGACTCGGACAGTAAAGAATCTGCCTGCAATGCGGGAGACCTGGGTTTGATCCCTGGGTCAGGAAGATCCCCTGGAAAAGGGAATGCCTACCCTCTCCAGTATTTTTGCCTGGAGAATCCCCTGGACAGAGGAGCCTGGCGGGCCACAATATATGGGGTTGCAGAGTTGGACACAACTCAGCAACTAACATACACAGTTTTAACCCAATAGCACCAAAACATAGAGACACAATGACCTAGAACCATCACAGCTTTTGAGTTGCTGAAAAGACCGCTATGATATTTCTTTGGTTACCTGTATAATATGCACAGCCATTTCCCTAGGGCTCAGGTGGGGCTGGTGACATCAGAGATTGGTCATTTAAAGAACAGAGGATACACACATCTCGCTTAAAGCTACACCTTACTACCAGTTATCTATAATGGTTTTATTATGTGATTTATGTTATAAATATAATAGTAGAGTAACAAAATGGATAATCACTCAAAAAGGTCCTTTTGAAACATTCCATGTCAGGCTTGCTTTCAATTCTGTAGTAAATGACCTTGTTCCATTTCTGCACTTGTTTGTTCACAAACAAAGAATCTCTATGACATTAAAAAAAAAAAAAACCTTTTTCACCTCTCTGGGGAAATAACATTCTTAAAATGTCATGTCCTGACTTTAGTGGGATGTTTACAGATTTTTCCTGCTGCCCATTTATCTCAATATAGACGAGGGGGCGAGACATCTGAAAAGAGCGGGTTACTTGGCCTTGGACCCACTGAGAGTTCTGGTGGTAGCCCTGCCCTCGTGTTTAGGAAAACCCCAGTTCTTCAGCTTTGGGGAGGAGGCTTTAACTCGGCGTACAGGTTTCCCACCTCTTTTCATTTCAGAGCTGCTCCAAAGTTCACATGTCCTTAGGCAACTGTCAGGTTTCTCAGATAATGTGTGAATAGCTGGCAGCTTTTTGCTAAGCTCACTACTGCCTCAAACACAGTTCAGCTGCTCCTTTCTCTCAAGGGGAGTCTTTCTAGCATCTTTCTTTCCTCCTCCGTCGACATCAGTTGCCCTCTTCATCCCCCTGCACCTGCCTAGCCTCTTTCACACCTTTGACACCCAGATAATGTTTTCTCTTTGCCTCATCTCCCCAACCTAGCAGTCCTTCATAGCAAGCCCCAGTAACCTCCTCCATCAGGAAGGCCTCTCTGCAAAAACTCCTTCCAGTTTCAATTTCTCACCTCTCTGACCTCCAAAGGAACTCAAATATTCACACACTCATAAAGTGTTTAGTTGGAAGGGACTTGGGAGGCTTTTCAATTCAGCCTCCCTCTGAACGCAGAACTCAGTCTGTGTCTGAACTGGGAGGAAATCACAGCCGGCTGGTGTGCCTCTGGTTGGCTGTCCCGTTAGGAGCGTTCCCTTAACGCTGAGCAATGGCAGCTACCTTCTGCCTCGGTCTGTCCCCTACAGCAAAATCAAATTCAACAAAGTCACACTTCAGGCAGGGTTTTTATTTTAAAGTAAGCAGATGAGTTTAGTGTGACCCTTGAAAATCTCAGTCATCACTCAGAAATAAATGATAGTAAATCATTTCTGAATGATAGTGTACATAGTACCGTCATTGAGAAAATCCATCATGGCCCGTCTTCCCTCCATTCTGGGGACAGATTTCAATTTCTTTGGCTGAACAGAGGCTGCAGTTGTTGACTTGCAATTAAAGGTCATATATATAAAACACTTTAAAAAAAAAGAATTACCATCACATTGATAAGAGAGACTGACAAGACCCCTGAGACCAGTCAAAATTATTCTAGTATACATTTCCTCCAGGACACACCTATGCCGTCATATATGATGGAAATGGAAGCGCTAGTCGCTCAGTCGTGTCCGACTCCTTGGGACCCCATGGACTGTGGCCCGCCAGCCTCCTCTGTCCATGGAATTCTCCAGGCAAGAATTCTGGAGTGGGTAGCCATTCTTTTCTCCAGGGGATCTTCCTGACCCAAGGGGGATTCAACCTAGAGTCTCCTGCATTGGAGGCAGATTCTTTACCATCTGAGTCACCAGGGAAGCTCCATACATACAAACACATAGACACACATATTTAATTTTTCTTTCTTTCATTTTTTAACTTTTTGGCCATGCCACGCGGCATGAGGGGCCCTATTTCCCTGACCAGGGATTGGACCCACACCCTCTGCAGTGGAAGCTGGAGTGCCAGAGAAGTCCCCAGCTTCACATACTTCAAGGTAAGCCTCCCCAGTTATTTGTGTTGCTTCTGTCACTTTGATGATCCTCCCTGCCTCTCCCTACTCCCCAGTGTCTTTGTTCTTTTACCAGACAGCTCTGATGTTGATGTTGTAAACCTTCTGGGTTTTCTGAGAAACAATATAGCTTCACGTTTAGAAATTTTGAGTTCCGGTGAGAGTGGAGCAACCGAAAAAGAGAGACAGACTGGGAGGCAGAGAGCCAGGCAAAGTATTATACCTGGAGTTCAGGCAAGGGGTCAGAAAAGAAAACCCAAACATTTAGAACCATGCTTAGGAAGGTGACCATCTTGGCTTCCCAATGAGATTATGTACATTCCAGAGGCAGGACTGCTCCACATATTTCTCCGAAGCCTCACATCAGGAGAACAGCTCAGCGAGAACTAAACATATGTGTGCTTGATTACCAGTCAATGCAAGTTCTAGGGAGCCCCGAATAAAAACGCAAGTAATTTAGAAAAGAAGGGGCTACTGTTGAGCGTGTTACATTCTTATGAACAAGAGAATCACTTTCGTCTCTACTGGCCTCTAGACAGGGCTTCCCAGGTGGTGCCAGTGGTAAAGAACCTGCCTGCCAATGCAGGAGACATAAGAGTCACAGGTTTGATCCCTGGGTTGGGAAGATCCCTAGAGAAGGGCATGGCAACCCACTCCAGTATTCTCACCTGGAGAATCCCATGGACGGAGGAGCCTGGTGGGCTACAGTCCATAGAGTCACAGAGTTGGTCACAACTGAGGTGACTTAGCACGCACATACACACCTCTAGACAGGCCTGCACACATACATGCTCCCTGCACAGCCCTTGAAAGCAGGTCGGTGCAGAATCCCTCCGATGCAGGGAAGAGGACAAGTTGGAGGGGGCGTGTGCTCTCCACTCCACTCCAGCAAAACAGCCCTGTTTTTAATCTATTCACACAGAGCCTCTTGGTAAGAATTTCTTTGACAAAAGCATTTGCAAGAAGTAGCATCTGGAAGATGACGATGAGGAAGAAGGAGGATAAGAAGGAGGGGAGAAAGAGGAGAAGGAGGGGGAGGAATGGGGAGGAAAGGGAAGAGGTTATAACCATCGCTCCAGCCCCCAGGAGAAGACCAATATGAATGCCATCTAGGCAAAAGAAATCTCAGGCTGAGGCTGTCCAAGTCCTCATTCCCAGGGTTAATAGCTAAAGGATATTCAGTCCACCTCTTGCTTCCACTATGCTCACTTCAGTTCAGTTGCTCAGTCGTGTCTGACTCTTTGCGACCCCATGGACTGCAGCCCTCCAGGCCTCCTGTCCATCACCAACTCCTGGAGTTTACCCATACTCATGTCCATTGAGTCAGTGATGCCATCCAACCATCTCATCCTCTGTTGTCCCCTTCTCTTCCCACTTTCAATCTTTCTCAGCATCAGGGTTTTTTCAAATAAGTCAGCTCTCTGCTCACTAATAATCCTTTTTTTTTTTTTTTACTTTATTACTTCCTACATATTTTGTTGCAGAGACATTACTTTGTCAACAAAGGTCCGTCTAGTCAAGGCTATGGTTTTCCCAGTGGTCATGCATGGGTGTGAGAGTTGAACTATAAAGAAAGCTGAGTGCCAAAGGATTGATGCTTTTGAACTGTAGTGTTGGAGAAGACTCTTGAGAGTCCCTTGGACTGCAAGGAGGTCCAACCAGTCCATCCTAAAGGAGATCAGTCCTGAATATTCATTGGAAGGACTGATGTTGAAGCTGAAACTCCAATACTTTGGCCACCTGATGCAAAGAGCTGACTCATTTGAAAAGACTCTGATGCTGGGAAAGACTGAAGGCAGGAGGAGAAGGGGACGACAGAGAATGAGATGGTTGGATGGCATCACCAACTTGATGGACATGGGTTTGGGTGGACTCTGGGAGTTGGTGATGGACAGGGAGGCCTGGAGGGCTGCAGTTCATGGGGTCACAAGGAGTCGGACACGACTGAGCGACTGAGCTGAACTGAATATTTTGTTGAACTCATAACATGTACTGTGGGGCACCACTGAAGAAGAGAAAGTAACAGTATAGCTCTGGCAAGTCTAGATTTTGGAAAACTGAATACAATGCTTCTCTCTCCAGGGTCTGTATCACGACAGAGAAGTCTTGATTGTCTCTAGAATATGTCTGATCTATGGCTCTGGTTCAGTGAAAAACCCAAACACTCCTTTGCAAGGGAGAATATATGCATGGCAGTTGGGATGAGTAGTGAGATGTGAAAATAGAAGTTTGAACTCAAATGAGTGGAGGTACGACCCGCGCGCACAGCTGGGGGTGGGTGAGGTGGGAGACCCATCCAGCTAGAGTGACAAGTGGCAGGTAAAGCTGAAGGTGGTGGGTGTCAACTGGGGAACCCTAAGCACCCACCCAGACAACTTGGACTTTGTTCTCTGGGTAAATCCAGCTCTGCATATAAACTCTGTGACCTCAGGGAAGCTACTGCAAAATGGGATGATAAGAAGAGGACCTACCTTCTAGGGCTGCTGTGAGGATTAAATTTGAGGAATGCAAAGCACTAAGTAAGTGTACTGCTATCAGCAAAGTGAGAGATATAATTAGGATATTGTTAGAGGGAATGGAAAGGAGCAATTAAACGTGAACAACATTGTTAAGATGGAATATGATGAGGACTGTCTGTGAAAGATATGGTAGCCTCAAGATAACAGTGAGGAATCCCTTCTTAATGACTTAGAGAAAGTGGTGTCATTAAAAGGAACAAAGCCAGAAGTGGGATAAGCCAACTTGGAGGACTCAAATTCATGAGCTTGTTTTGGGGTTTCTTGAATGTGCTGACAAGACATCCATACGGAGCTGTCCGGAAGCTGGACAGCATTGCAGGAATGAAACTAAAGAGCAAGGCCAGGGCTGCCTACGCAGGCCACAGGTGTTTACGTGTCAGAATCAATGTCTGAAGTTGTGACATTGACTGAGATCACCAAGAAGAGTGTGAAGGAAAAAAATGACAGGAGATAGACATTTTGGAAAGTTTAGAAAAGTCTCTCCCTCCCCCTTTTTAAAATGCTTTAATTGAAGTATAGTTAATTTACAATGTTGTGTCAGTTTCAAGTGTACAGCAAAGTGATTCAGTTACACATATACATATCTATATTTTTTCAGCTTCTTTTCCATTACAAGATATTGAGTACAGAGAAATGTCCCTTTAATAACTAGTTTTTAATGTGTACAATGTTATCCTTCCAGAATAGTTTAAGAATGAGGAGGGAGAAAGCTGTGTCTCATGATTTTTAGGAACTTTTGAGCTATTATAGTAACACCTGCTCCCTGTAAATAATTCATAAATACAGGAAAGTGCAAGAGAAGGAATGATAGTAGCCCCAAAGCCCACTATTAACATTTAAATACATTTACTTCCAGATAACTTTATTTCTGGCTCAATGAGAATTGTACTATTTTAAAAGTTTTATATCCTAGTCTTTTTTGTGTAGAAATTGTCTGATCCTCCCAAGAGAACTTTCTCCTGTCACTAAAGATTTTAAGGAAGTATCATAGTGAATGGCTGTAGACCTTATACACACATTTCTGAAAACGGAGAAGTCAAACATGTCATCAAGTGGGGCATAAATATTTCTGTCTGAATTTGAGAGGAAAGAGGAGTAGCCGGGACTTCCTGTGACATGACACCTCCCATCTCTATGGTGAGGCTTCTGGCATCTCACTCTAAGGAAGCAACCACCCCATGAAACATTTAAGCTGGAATGAACAAGAACAGCTGCTAAAAAACCAAGGATATTATTCACACTCAGTCATTGCCAATTAGAATTTTCTTTCTAGAAACAAGTATAATCCACCAGCGTTTGAACACCACTTCTGAAGAAAGGAATTCTTTGGCTCTTTAGCCAGTAGACGCTACCATCTTCCGCATTAGGAGTGAAGACTTGATCTCAATAGATGCTTTCAGCCTGTCCAAGAGCATGAGATTCTCTCTCAGACAATTTACAGCAATACTAGATGAAAAAAAGTGTTTATTAACTTTATTATCAGAATCTCACAAGTTAAACAGACGATTTGGGAGGAAGGAATTGGTAAATTGTTCCCCTAAGCTCATAAATCTGAGTTATCTGCAAAGGTGTAATACATCAACTTCTCCCGTTAGGTCTCTCTATCAAAACAATTCTACTTCGTTTACTCACCAGAAAACAGAAGAAGGTGAAATTAAAACTTTGTTGGCTTGTGATAATAAAACATACAGGCCAAACGATGGGAGGATCCATAAATTGCCCTTGAACCCGGCCTCATCTGCTCAGGTGCAAGATAAATCTCTTAGCTGGCACATATGATGGACTCCCCAAGTTATTTATGTTCAATAGATGCTACGGAATTGCTCAGATAGTCCAAAAGACAGGTTTATCCAAAGAAGGAGAGAAAAAAAATTATTTTCAAAATGAATTTAGAATCTAAGTAAAATGGTATCTCTCCACTTTCTTTCATGTTGTTCAGGATTCATGTAGTTTGTTTTGTGCAGACAAGAGGCAGACTCTTGCAAAGAACAGAATATACTGGCCTTTTGACTGAAGCATAAAGTTGGCTTACAATCAAGGTATTTTTCAGATAATAATGTATTCTCTATTGAACTTCCAATAAAAAGACAAGATTTCAGAATGACATATAAAGCAAAAGAAAATTGAAAACTTCAGCAAAAAGCTTTATTTCAAAGAAGACTAATATCTCATGTTCCCGCTTTTTTGCCATGAGAAGAACATGCTTTGTTTAGCTGTTGGTCTAGGGAGAATGACAGGCTCTTGGAGCTGACCTGAGCCCAACCTGTAGTGTGAGGCAACTCTAAGCAATCCACAGGTGTGGAGTGAGAAATGAACGCTTGTTGCTTTATGCTATTGGAATTTTATGGTTGGTTGTTACACAGTGTTATTGCAGCAATGGCTGACTGATACAACACATATTTAAACAGTACTGTAAAGTGCCATGTGTTCATTAGGTATTTAATCCTCACAACAACCCTATGAGGTAAGCACTAGTATCATCACTATTTGCAGTTAGGAAGCTGAGGCACAGAAGTTAATGAACTTACCCGATGGTTAATGAACTTACCCGATGCTCCCGAGCAAACGAGTGGTGGCAGATTAGAACCCAAGCGACCCAGCCCAGAAGCTGAGAGCACAACAGCTGCCTCTTATCACAAACTGCTGATGCTTCCATCTACCACTCACCTGAAGCTAACTGTAAGAAAACTCATCATTGATTCAAATATCTAAATACATTAAACATTTGCTAAGTCTAATATTTTTGTAAAATGTGAGTTGAATGGGGCTTTTCCTTCCATTCACTTTTGTATACCTTTGGATGAATTACTTACTGCTCAAATGAGACAGAATTCAGATTGAAAAAATCTTGTTCACGTAAGCAAGAAAGAAAGAATCTGTTACAGCAGTGTCACTCAATTCCTTGAATTCCTTTGGAGCTGCATGCCAAAAACAGAGTAATTTATTTTAATATATCTTTATTGTTTATTTTTTGGCCATGTTGCATGGCACGCAGGATCCTAGTTTCCCAGCAAGGGATTGGACCCATTCTCCTGCACTGGAAGTACAGAATCTTAACCACTGGACTGACAGGGAAGCACCCACATAGTAATTTATAACACAGTATTGTTTTAATGTTTTTACATACTGTGTATCTTCTACTTATCTTTCTAAAACCAAGTCATCCTCTTCAACTCCACCTTGTGTCTGGAGGCTCACCTGTCCAGACTACATCAGCGTGCTTTCTTTCCTTCTTGCTTCCAGTTGGGTTTGGCCAATGAAAATCTTTTGGCAGGAGATGATGCGAAGAGAAGGACATCTATTCTCCTGGCTCCTTCCCTGCTAAGTTCTCTCTCCTTTCAAGGTGACGCTTGTGATTATTTCCTTGTGAGTTCTGGGCAACTCTCCATCCTCTTATTCCTTTGGGCCCAAAGACAGTAACAACTTTCCTGTGACTATCCCTAGGGTATTGTACTATTTGAAGGCATTTCTCTATATCCTACCCATACTTATCAATAGCCCATTTAGTAAATCTTCCTGGAATTATTCTCCTAATGTCCATATGCCATATATTCCTTGCCATGTGACCATGGGTGGTTGCGATGCCTCATCCAAAGTATTAGCAGACAACACGGTTATGTTCTTCTTTACATTTTTTTGAAAGAAAAGAATTATATACCACTTAACCAGTGGAAACAGTGTCAGACTTTATTTTTTGGGCTCCAAAATCACTGCAGATGGTGACTGCAGCCATGAAATTAAAAGACGCTTCCTCCTTGGAAGAAAAGTTATGACCAACCTAGATAGCATATTCAAAAGCAGAGACATTACTTTGCCAACTAAAGGTCCATCTAGTCAAGGCTATGGTTTTTCCAGTGGTCATGTATGGATGTGAGAGTTGGACTGTGAAGAAGGCTGAGCGCCGAAGAATTGATGCTTTTGAACTGTGGTGTTGGAGAAGACTCTTGAGAGTCCCTTGGACTGCAAGGAGATCCAACCAGTCCATTCTGAATGAGATCAGCCCCGGGATTTCTTTGGAAGGAATGATGCTAAAGCTGAAACTCCAGTACTCTGGCCACTTCATGCGAAGAGTTGACTCATTGGAAAAGACTCTGATGCTGGGAGGGGTTGGGGGCAGGAGGAGAAGGGGACAACAGAGGATGAGATGGCTGGATGGCATCACTGACTTGATGGACATAAGTCTGAGTGAACTCCAGGAGTTGGTGATGGACAGGGAGGGCCTGGCGTGCTGTGATTCATGGGGTCGCAAAGAGTCAGACATGACTGAGCGACCGAACTGAACTGAACTAACCAGCAAAAGAACTGGTTAGATCTGAACTGTCCAGTATAGTCGTCACTAGTCACATCTGGTGAAATTTAAATTAATTAAAATTAGCATTGAAAATTTAATTCCTCAGTTATGTAAACCATATTTCAAGTGCTCAATATTTGAATATGGCTGATTGCTACAGCATCAGATACTGCTTCTATCATTGCAGAAAGTAATATACTAGACAATTGTGAAATGGTGATTATAAAACTACAAATATATACTGGGACATTTAGTTTCTAGAAAAATTCATTTATAACATGAAAAATTATTTTTCTTATATTTATTGACCTATAAAATCATTCAACTCAAACATTTTTTAAAATAAAAATTTTCTGAAGATTAATAAATAATAATGCATATCAATATAGATCAAGAAATTCTGGGAACAGAACCTAGTATCCAATTGGACAAGGCTTGGAGAGCCTTTGCAGGAGCTGACTAAGGTTTACATGTGGAAGTCATGTAAATGTTAGTCCCCTGAGGGCACACTGTGGTGGGTTTGTCTGCAACTGGAGCCAGTGATAACTCGTCTCACCCCTGTATGCCTGTTCCATTTCTCTGACCAAGAAGGCAGATCTGTCTCCACATACCTTAGCTCTGCACTGGATTTGTGATTCACTGTGACAAGTTGAATGCAGCAGAAATGATAGTTTGGGATTTCTGAGCCCAGGCCTTCAAACTTTGTATAGCTTCTGTTTTCAATTACAGGGGAAACCAGTGGACATTTACAGAATCCTTGTAAAGAGAGGCCACGTGGAGAAATAGAGGCTTTGGAGTAGAAGAGTCTATGAGGAAGGAGGAAGTAAATGAGAGAGAGAGAGAGCGAGCCAGAGAGTGAGACCTAGCCAGACCCGTCATTTCAAGCAACCAGTTAAGACACCAAACATGTGAGGAAGGCTATCACAGATTCTGCAACCAACACCACATGATGCAGAAATGAACTTCCCCTTCTGAGTACTATCTGAATTCCTGAACACCAGAATTGCAAGGATTAAATAGTTGTGTGTGTGTGTGTGTTCAATCATGTCTGACTCTTTGCAGACACATGGACTGTAGCTTGGCCACCGGGCTCCTCTGTGCATGGAATTTTCTAAGGAAGAATACTGGAGTAGGTTGCCCTTTCCTTATCCAGGGCATCTTCCCAATCCAGGGATCGAAACTGCATCTCCTGTGTTTCCTGCACTGGCAGGTGGATTCTTTACCATGGCACCACCTGGAAAGTCCATTAAATAGTTATTTTAAGTCGATTAGTATTGGGAAGATTTGTTACGCAGGACTGCTCAGTTTCTATTTTTTGCATTTATTTGACAGGCACTTGATTATTATTTCCCATGTGTTACAGACTGATGTTTGCATCCACTCCCTCAATTCTTAGGTTGAAGTCTTAACCCCTTGGTGTGACCATATTTGCAGCTAGGACCTCTAAGGAAGTAATTAAAGTTCAGTGAGGTCATGTGGGTGGGCCCTTATCCAATAGAATTAGTATCCTTTTAAGAAGAGACACCACGTGAGCACAGAAGAAAAGCTATGTGAGGGTATTAGGAGGAGGTGGCCTGAAAGAGAGGTCTCACCAGGAAGCAAACCAGCTGGCACCTTGATCTTGGATATCCCAGCCTTTAGTACTTCAAGAAATAAATTTCTGTTGTTGAAACCGAAGTCTATGGTTTTACTGTGGCAGCCTAAGCGGACTAAGATACCACATTTGCCACCAGGTTTATCAGGAAAGCTCTGCATGCTGTCTCTGATGGGTGAGTGTTAGTTATGTCCATGTGAAAAGGTTAATAAAAGAGGGAATAGGCTGTTGCTGGCCACCCTTCAGATCTAACCCATGTCAAAGCAACAGCTCTCCTCTGCACACACCTGTCAGAAGTTGAACATGCAAAGTGGAGGTCTACCAAACCCATTCCAGGTGACTTTCCTTCAACTCTTGGTAATAATATTGAGGTAAATATTAAAATATCCAGGACAAATGCTAAACTGGATGGGATGTTGAGGCCATCATCCAGTATTCTGCCAAACTAACAGCCTTCAGTGTCTCAGTTTTTAGTAAATATACTTTGATACTATATCAAGACTTTAACTGGAGAAGGCAATGGCAGCCCACTCCAGTGTTCTTGCCTGGAGAATCCCAGGGACAGAGGAGCCTGGTGGGCTGCCTCCTACGGGGTCGCACAGAGTCGGACACGCCTGAAGCGACGCAGCAGCAGCAAGACTTTAACCAACGGGCGGCTAGCTACACCTGTTCCACTCTCTTTAGGGGCGTCTCATTTGTGGGGCTGGGTTTGAACCAAACCTGGTAAAATCAAACCTTATGAAACTGGAGACCGAAATGATTTTTTGCTTTGCCCACAAACAAAGACCTATTTTATGCCAATTTCAATATTCTAGGCTGACTCGAAGGACCTTAAAAAGGCATGACAGATGGCTCTAAAGACAGACAGTTGAGAATGATTACATATGGACTGTTTAGGAATTTCATTTCCTGGGTGAAAATTACTAAGTTTATGATTACACACTTGACAGTATTAAAATATCACCATCTGAGTGGAAGGAACTAATCCTTATTAAATAAAGATGACTGTCTAAACTTCAGGTTATTACATTGTAGATTGCATTTTGATAATATTTTGTCATATACCTAAGTAGATGCTCTGCTTACAAGAGTGCAGTTTACTCTTTAGGGAATTAACAGCAAAGAGAAAGTATTTAGTCTCTAGTAATTGTAGAGTTTACAAAAAGTGAATAAAATGGTTGTTGTTAACTGCATTATCTATAGAAGCACAATGCGAAGCACATAAATAAATGGAATGAATGATGAGTGTCAATGAGGAGGAAATTCGTGCTTTTGTTAAAAAATTTCTTTTATAATCTTTAAAAATTTTATGCAAGTAAGCATGGACCTTTTTATCGCTTCTTAAAATCATGCAAAATATGCAACTGAGACACAGGCCAAGACACAGGTTAACAACATGAATCACCAAACTCATTCTCGCAGTGAATCGTCAACAGGCAGAAAGAACACATTTCTTAGCTGATTGTAAATTCCCGGCATGCTTTTCATAGCTGAATATTCTAATTCCATGATAAATAGATAAAACCTTTGATGAAAAAAATCACTTCCTAAATCTGTCACCTGCATGAAATGAGGCATCTAGACCTTAGATATTTCTTACTGATGATTTTTTTTTCCTGTGCCATTATTTTTTTATATGTTAAGCAGTCCCACAGTTTGGGTGAGAGGTTTTTCTACCCTGGAAGAATGCAACATGGCTGGAGTCAAGAAGAAAGACGAGAAGTTTGTTCTTGTTTGGTGAAGAGAGAGAAAGAAGGTAGTGACCAGAGGAGATGGGTGTCTGTAGGTAGATGGGGCTAGGACGCAGTTCACACAGAGGGTGAGGGTCTGGGGCCTTTAAAGCTGCACACAGTAGGGCTCTTGGGGCCACTGTCCTGTACACTAGTAACCACTCACGTTTATTTGAAGAGCACTGCCTTTCTTCGTCTTACATTTGGTAATCAAGCCCTTTTTAGGTGGTTTATCCATAATGGATTAATATGCTTTGTCATAGCCTGAAGTGTTGATGTACTCATTTCTGCCCAGGAAGCCAAGAGTATGTCATGTGATTCTTATTTTTGTGACTTTCAATAGGATAAGAATTCAAATTTACGCATTTTACATCATCTCTCTCTGCTATCCCTATGTGCTTAAATATGTACATTTTTTTGAATCCAGGTGTCTTATATCTCAGTAATTACCAGAACTCACCTGATTTAATGATGCCAATCTGTTATTTTCAAGAATTTGATTTCAAAAAATCCCCCTTTCCCTGTGAATATCATGTCTGTGGGTTTCTGAATTTAAGAATAGTTGCAGAAATTTTAGTTTTATGAGAGATCATTTAAACAGGTTTACTGAGTTTTTTTCTTATTCTGTAACAAAGCTTAATAACAAGGATTATTATTTCACAGATTAATATTTTAGGCAAATTCTAAAATACATTTCTAGCGATGATTTCCACAGTTCCTCATGAGTACAAAGCAATCTGTTTTTCTGGAACTAGAAGTGGATAGTACAGTGATAAAACTCCTTATTCAAAACACCATTATGGCTCCATATTAAAAACACTTTTGCTTAAATAATTAACATTTTTTGCTTATCCATACAGAAGCCACATGAGAAAGGGAAAAAAAGGTTGCCCCAGATGGGTCTTCTTTCATTAGTATTACTAACCCAGACATCAAACACAGGCAATAAGGTGTTGAAATGTATAATATGAGCCAGAATATCAAAGCCTTGAGTGTTTAAAGGACTTTGCAGTTTTAAGAGGACAGCTGGGTGTGCACGGGAGGTCAGCGTGGCTACGCCTCTCACCTCTCCTACGTTTCCCTTTTCTCTACAGTCATTCTGTGAACAGCCTCCTTCTCGTGGAAATGGAGGAAGATTACTGTTCAACCATTACCGAACTTGGGAAAGACACAGACGTGTTTATCTGCTGTAAAGGGAAAAACCAAACGCAACCTAGAAATAGTTGTTTTTGTTTGCCTGGTATACATTTATTTTTTTTTTCTAGTAAAATAACTCATATTTGGGGGGAGAACCACCACTTTTCCAATCTTATCCAAGTGAGAGTAGTCACTTCAGGGCTAAGCCTATGATCCAGGTTGGCTGATCAGAGATTCAAATTTCTCAGCCGTTGTGATTGGTTCAGGAAGGGCACATGCTCCAAACTGGGTCAATGAAATAAATCTGGGGACTCTTGTAGACTAGGTGGGAAAAGAAAAAAGTTATCTTGACCAGGAACTGCTGGAATTACTACATGGTGATAACATCCGAAAGGAAACTTGACCTGAGATATGGCAGAGGGAGATGGGGCAATGGAGAGTGGGGGAAGAAGAAGAGAAAGGGGATAAAGGCCTGGTTTGGGGTATTAATCACATGAACCAAGAATTCATTTGTCACTTAAGTCGGTATGTGTTTCTCTGTCACTTGCACCTGAATGAGTTCTAACACAAAATCTATCCAGTTACAATCATGTTCAAGTGGGCCAGTTTATAGCGAGTTATCACCTCACATAAATCAGAATGGCCATCATCAAAAAGTCTACAAATTACAAATGCTGGAGAGGGTGTGGAGGAAAGGGAATCCTTATACTGTGGGTGGGAATGCAAACTGGTGAAGCCACTATGGAGAACAGTATGGAGACCCCTTAAACAACTAAAATTAGAGTTACCATAAGATCCAGCAATCCCATCCTGGGCATGTATCTGGAGAAAACCATAATTCGAAAAGATATGTGCATCCCCATGTGCACAGCAGCACCATTCACAACAGCCGAGACATAGAAGCAACCTAAATGTCCATCAGCAGAGGAATGGATAAAGAAGGTGTGGTGTACTTATACAATGGAATATTACTCAGCCATAGAAAAGAATGAAATAATGCCTTTTGCAGCAAGATAGATGCGCCTAGAGATTATCATACTAAGCCACGTAAGCAAAGACAAACATCATATGATATTGCTTATATGTGGAATCTTTCAAACGTGATACAAAGGAAGTTATATACAAAACTGACATAGATCCACAGATATAGAAAACAAACTTATGCTTGCCAAAGGGGGAAGGAGAGGAGGGATAAATTAAGAGTTTGGGATGAACATATACACTCTACTATACATACAAAAGATAAGCAACAAGGACCTACTGTATAGCACAAGAAACTCTGTTCAAGATTCTGTAATAACCTAAATGGGAAAAGAATTTGGAAAAGAATAGACATATATATGTGTGTAACTGAACCACTTTGCTGTATATACCTGGAACTAACACAACATTACAAACCAACAGAATGTCAATTTAAAACAAAAATGGAGCAATTTATCAGATGTGAGGACCTTCTGTGTGCCAAGCACTGTGCTGGTCCCCGGGGACATTCAAAAATCAATAAGGTAGGGCTTCGCTGTACAAGGATGCTGCTTCAGAACACTTGAACTTCTTTCCAACCTCCCAGTGACCGTTGTGAAATCTCTTTTTCCAAGCAAGATGTCTTTTTATAGGGATTTTTGCAAGTAAGGGGAAAAAGCTAGGGGAGAGACTCCTGATTGTGTGTGTTACTATAAGGTAAACATACTTCTTAACTCCTAGAGAAATAGCTAGTGCTTAAAAACATTTTTTTTTTTTTTTTTGGAGTTGAAGAAGGGCCATTATTATCTAAATGATAGCCTTAGGCAGCAATCCTTGAAGAGGATCAAAGATGGTTAATAGAACTACCCAGTTGAAGTTGTAGTTACATATGCATTCTAATGAGATATCAGATGATCAGTAAAATACTAAGTTACACTGCTAGGTACTCAACTACACATATTATATGTATATATATGATTTTTTTGTGGAGGGACAAATATTTTAGATTGCTCGTAGCTTATACATGAAGAGATTTATCTGCTTAAGATTCCTCTTTACTATTTCGGTAAGATCCCTATGTCTACCAAATATACATATACCTCATATCAGTGGAAAAGGATGATCTTCATCATACTCTAAGATAAATTTTACATTTTAAAGACTCATGACTGAACCATTTTTAAAGAGCTGGTTATTGGAAGAAATAGAGCAGCAGAGATGGCCAGTCATGAATAGTCCTCAATGGGCTCAATGAATTCACGTACACAGAAGTATTCATAATTCAGTGAGGTGAGGAAATAACATCATTTAGAGACTAATAGTGAGTGGATCTTCTCACTGCTCCAAGTCAGAGGTTGTCAAGACCTGTGTCCAGCTGTAAGATGACACCTGAACACTGGACATCCCCTCCCGCCCCCGGTACGAAGTTGGGCGGCCAGGGCGGCCCGCTGGGTGCACAGTCACCATCTCTCTTCTGTGCAGAGCTCCCTGGGGAGCAGCAAGCCATGCTTCTTCCTCCATAGATTCAGCCTCAGGTGTCCCACCACAGACACAACCCAGATGTCAAGGCCTTTAGGGATCAGCTCTGCCCAATCACACCCTCAACCCATTTCCGCCCAGGACACACCCATAGTGCTGGGGTTACTGGTGCAAAGAGGTTCTAACATAGGCTGTGCTCTGAATTCAGCATGAGTGTTCTGCTCAGCTGATTAAAGCCTCGGCATGGAACCAAGCTCACAACTGCAAACTCTCCAGGCTTACGGCAGACTGTATCTCAGAACTTCATGGCCCTTGCTGGCCATCTGGCCTCTACTAGGGCTTTTGAGTCCCATCAGGCCACTTTGACAACTCTGACCCTAAGAGTGGAGGAGTCAGTTGGATGTCGACAGGCTACGAGACCCCCCATCTACCTACAGAGCCAGAGCCTGGGGCCCCAGCCCACAAACACCCAGCTATCTCTTCCCTCAGCACCTGGATGCTATTTCCTTCACATTTTTCTCACACAAGGGACTATCTGGGAATTTTTTCTCCCCCAAAATGAAGCCAGTTCCAAAGGTAGGCTGACATTTTCATCATTAGAAACAGAAAATTACCAACGATTTTTAAGGAAACTGTTTCCACTTTAAAAGCAAACAGGACTTCCTTAGTGGTACAGTGGATGGGAGTCTGCCTGCCAATGCAGGGGACATGGGTTTGATCCCTCCTGGTCAGGAAAGATTTCACATGCCACACAGCAACAAACGTGTGCACCACAACCACTAAGCCCACATTCTAGAACATGTGAGCCCCAACTACGGGGCCTGCGTGCTGCAGCTACCGCAGCCCATGTGCCCTAGGGCCTGTGTTAAGCAGCGAGAGAAGCCACTGAAATGAGAAGCCCACGCTTCCCAACGAAGAGTAGCCCCAACTTGCCACAACTAGAGAGATGCCCAAGTGCAGCAATGAAGATCCAGAGAAACCAAAAATAAATAATTTAAAAAACCAAACTGTATACCCTATGCATTATACATTTAAAAAGGAATCAGGCAGAATCAAATACCTTTAACATTGAAACTATGATGAACATAGATTTTGAATAATTAAGAAGCACTCTCAACACTTCCTGAGATCATTCTAGAAGCACAGCAATCCTAATTAGCAGAGCATCTCCATGAATAGAAGCCTGACTACAAGATCATTTGTTCTACTTACCATGTATTCACATGCAATTGAAGGATTTAAGAATTTTATAAAGTCTTCATCACCTTAGCCCCGCTGCTGCTGCTGCTGCTGCTGCTAAGTCGCTTCAGTTGTGTCTGACTCTAAGCGACCCCATAGATGGCAGCCTACCAGGCTCCCCCATCCCTGGGCTTCTCCAGGCAAGAACACTGGAGTGGGTTGCCATTTCCTTCTCCAACCTTAGCCCTCAGTTCAGTTCAGTTCAGTCTCTCAGTCATGTCCGACTCATTGCGACCCCATGAATCGCAGCACGCCAGGCCTCCCTGTCCATCACCATCTCCCGGAGTTCACTCAGACTCATGTCCATCGAGTCCGTGATGCCATCCAGCCATCTCATCCTCGGTCATCCCCTTCTCCTCCTGCCCCCAATCCCTCCCAGCATCAGAGCCTTTTCCAATGAGTCAACTCTTCGCATGAGGTGGCCAAAGTACTGGAGTTTCAGCTTTAGCATCATTCCTTCCAAAGAAATCCCAGGGTTGATCTCCTTCAGAATGGACTGGTTGGATCTCCTTGCAGTCCAAGGGACTCTCAGAGTCTTCTCCAACACCACAGTTCAAAAGCATCAATTCTTCGGCACTCAGCCTTCTTCACAGTCCAACTCTCACATCCATACATGACCACAGGAAAAACCATAGCCTTGACTAAACAGACCTTAGTCGGCAAAGTAATGTCTCTGCTTTTGAATATGCTATCTAGGTTGGTCATAACTTTTCTTCCAAGGAGGAAGCGTCTTTTAATTTCATGGCTGCTGTCACCATCTGCAGTGATTTTGGAGCCCAAAAAGATGAAGTCTGACACTGTTTCCACTGTTTCCCCATCTATTTCCCATGAAGTGATGGGACCGGATGCCATGATCTTCGTTTTCTGAATGTTGAGCTTTAAGCCAACTTTTTCGCTCTCCTCTTTCACTTTCATCAAGAGGCTTTTTAGTTCCTCTTCACTTTCTGCCATAAGGGTGGTGTCATCTGCATATCTGAGGTGATTGATATTTCTCCTGGCAATCTTGATTCCAGCTTGTGCTTCTTCCAGCCCAGCGTTTCTCATGATGTACTCTGCATAGAAGTTAAATAAGTAGACAATATACAGCCTTGACGTACTCCTTTTCCTATTTGGAACCAGTCTGTTGTACCATGTCCAGTTCTAACTGTTGCTTCCTGACCTGCATACAGATTTCTCAAGAGGCAGGTCAGGTGGTCTGGTATTCCCATCTCTCTCAGAATTTTCCACAGTTTATGTGATCCACACAGTCAAAGGCTTTAGCATAGTCAATAAGGCAGAAATAGATGTTTTTCTGGAACTCTCTTGCTTTTTCCATGATCCAGCAGATGTTGGCAATTTGATCTCTGGTTCCTCTGCCTTTTCTAAAACCAGCTTGAACATCAGGGAGTTCACGGTTAGCCCTAAGGGAACCTTAATATTAAGTTGACAAGAACGCCATTGTCATGACCACCACAGCATAAATCTGACACTCCCCAGCACTATGAACGTTTTCCCAGATAATGTCTGATCTCCCTGTCTCCATCACTGTGGGTACTGGGAGGGCAATAATGTAAAAAAGAACAACTTGGGGAATGCACAGGCGTGGAACTGAAATTTATAAGCTAAGTTCAGGAAGAGTGCTTTTGGCTAGAGCTGCGGTTTCTAGTGGGCTTTGTTTAGGCAACTCAGGTTCTCTGATCTGTCCACTGGCTGAAGGGAGTGAGCATCACATGGACACGCTGTGACCTCAGACATCTCTGTGGCTATGTGCTAGGTTTCTTGCTGATCGTCTTCTGACATGGCACCTTCTTTTTCAGTGATAGATACATATATTATGGGCTTCCTGGACAGCTCAGTTGGTAAAGAATCTGCCTGTATATATTAGCGTCACCTACTAGGGTTTTCTCATTTTTTTATCAACTTAAGGTCTGTTTGGGTTTTTTTTAAAGATGATCTTGAGTATGTTTCTTCTTATATAGAAGGATCTCTAAGAACGAGTTAAGACATAGCAGATTTTGGAATCAGACTAATGGACTCCAAACCCTGCTCTGCCACTTACTTGCTCTATGACCTTGGGTAAGTTAAATAACCTCTCCATCTGTTTGTGTCTTCTTTGATTTCTTTCATCAGCATCTTAGAGTTTTCAGATTACAGGTTTCTTGTCTCCTTAGTAGGTTTATTTCTCGGCATTTTATTCTTTTTGATGCAATCGTAAATTGCATTCTTTCTTGAACTTTCTCCTTCTGATCTTTCACTGTTAGTGTATAAGAAATGCAACAGTTTTCTGTGTATTAGTTTTGTAGCCTGCAATGTTATCAAATTCATCAATGAGCTCTAATATGTTTCTAGAGCTCATGCCTTAATTTTCTCATCAGTAAAATGAAGTCAATAATAAAATGTCCTTTATAAGCTTGCTTTGAGGATTAAATGCACAAATACAGGTGCTGGCAAACTTCTTCTGTGAAGAGTCAGTTGATAAAGAGGTTAGATTTCACAGGGCATATAGTCTCTTTGTAACTACCCAAACATGCCATTGAAGAGTGAATGCAGCTAGAGGCATTATGTGCATGATTTGGTGTGGCTGTGTTCCAATAAAACTTTATTTGTAACAACAGGCAGTGAGCTGAATTTGGCTTGCAGGACATAGTTTTCCAGATGCTGGGATACTGGTGCACCAATACTTTGGCCCCTTGTAAGAACTTAATAAATATTAGATTGTTATCATGACAATCATCATATATACTGTCATTGAATCCACAAAGGACTTCCCTGGTGGCTCAGATGGTAAAGCGTCTGTCTACAATATGGGAATCCACAAATGAGTATAAACCTATTCTATGCTAATTTTACAGTGTAGCTGTCAGAGTGATGCATGGGCTTCACTGTCTAATCTAAGTATTTCCTAAACTAAGGGTCTCAAATCTTCTACTAAAGTCCTTCTACTGGACGATGACAGTGAACTCCTCTTCCCTGGTTCTGGGAGTGGCAATAGCTCTAAAAGCAAAACATGTCTAACAAGTGTCATATTTAATCTTAAAAATTCACATGACTTGTATTTTACTTCATAATATATTTATATTTCTTTCAATACAAAAAAAATGGTGATTTAAATCATTCACCACTTGGTAAAACTGAATACACTTGCCAATCCTCTGCTGGTTTTTCATGACACGTATACCAATTTCAAATCAGGAAAGGAGTACATCAAGGCTGTATATTGTCACCTTGCTTATTTAACTTATATGCAGAGTACATAATGAGAAATGCCAGGCTGGATGAGGCACAAGCTGGAATCAAGATTGCTGGGAGAAATATCAATAACCTCAGATATGCAGATGATACCACCCTTATGGCAGAAAGTGAAGAAGAACTAAAAAGGCTCTTGATGACCGTCAAAGAGGAAAGGGAAAAAGTTGGCTTAAAACTCAACATTCTGAAAATTTAGATCATGGCATCTGGTCCCATTACTTCATGGGAAATAGATGGGGAAACAATGGAAACAGTGACAGACTTTATATTTGGGGGCTCCAAAATCACTGCAGATGATGACTGAAGCTATGAAATTAAAAGATGCTTACTCCTTGGAAGGAAAGTTATGACCAACCTAGACAGCATATTGAAAGGCAGAGACATTACTTTGCCAACAAAGGTCCATCTAGTCAAGGCTATGGTTTTTGCAGTAGTCATGTATGGATGTGAGAGTTGGACTATGAAGAAAGCTGAGCACCAAAGAACTGATGCTTTTGAACTGTGGTGTTAGAGAAGACTCTTGAGAGTCCCTTGGACTGCAAGGAGATCCAACCAGTCCATCTTAAAGGAAATCAGTCCTGAATATTCACTGGAAGGACTGACACTGAACTGAAACTCCAATACTTTGGCCACCTGATGAGAGGAACTGACTCATTGGAAAAGACCCTTGTGCTGGGAAAGATTGAAGGTGGGAGGAGAAGGGGACGACAGCGGATGAGATGGTTGGATGGCATCACCGACTCAATGGACTCTGGGAGTTGGTGATGGACAGGGAAGCCTGGCATACTGCAGTCGATGGGGTCAAAAAGAGTCAGACACAACTGAGTGACTGAACTGGACTGATACCAGTTTCAGAAACATGGCCTGTGACAACAGGACTTTAAATTTTGACATAGATAATCTACTTAGTGATGAAGACTCTTAGCTTTCTGTGTGGCTATTACATCTTTCTCAAAAACAAAGAGAGGAAATGAAGTTAGGAAACATGGCCATTAAGGAGTCTACTGACAAATGTAGGGAATATCAGACCTTGCTTCCCATGTAGCAGGTGACAAAGTGCATTTCTCGGCCCCTGCAGCTCTGACCTCACAGCTCAGGAACGCTGATGACACCCAGGAATTTGACATGTGCCCATCAAGCCATGACTGATAGAAACTGGCTCAAGTTGAAAAGTAAAATAACAGACAGAAAAATTTGTGCGTAAGAGAGATCACTGTTAAGTTGAGCCATATTAAATTTTCAAGATTTGGCCATTTAGGAAGTCCTAGCCACAGCATTCAGAGAAGAAAGAGAAATAGAATCCAAACTGGAAAAGAAGCAAAACTGTCACTGTTCGTAGATGATATGATTCTATACATAGAGAAGCCTTAGAGATGCTACCAGAAAACTATTAGAAAACTACTAGCTGTACTACTAGAGCTCATCACTGAATCTGGTAAATTTGCAGGATGGAAAATTAATACACAGAAATTTTTTTTAACTTCTATGCACTAACAACAAAAGATCAGAATGAGAAATTAAGGAAACAATCCTGTTTACCACTGCACTGAAAAAAAAAAAAAATACCTAGGAAAAAACTACTTAAGGAGGCAAAATACTTGTATCCCCAAACTGTAAGACACTGATGAAAGAAACCAAAGACAACACAGACAGAAAGATATACTGTAATCTTGGATTGGAAAAATCAAAACTGTTCAAATGACTATACTACCCAAGGCAATTTACAGATTCAATGCAATCCCTACCAAATTATCAATCGCATTTTTCACAGAACTAGAACAATTTTTTTTTTTAATTTGTATGGAAACACAAAAGACCCTGAATAGACAAAACAAACTTGAGAAAGAAAAACAAGAGTTGGAAGAATCAGACTCCCTGACTCCAGATTATATTACAAAGCTACCATAATTGAAATAGTATGCTGCTGCTGCTGCTGCTGCTAAGTTGCTTCAGTCGTGTCCGACTCTGTGCAATCCCATAGACAGCAGCCCACCAGGCTCCCCTGTCCCTGGGATTCTCCAGGCAAGAACACTGGAGTGGGTTGCCATTTCCTTCTCCAATGCGTGAAAGTGAAAAGTGAAAGTGAAGTTGCTCAGTCATGTCCAACTCTTAGCGACCCCATGGACTACAGCCTACCAGGCTCCTCCATCCATGGGATTTTCCAATCAAGAGTACTGCAGTGGGGTGCCATTGCCTTCTCCCGAAATAGTATGGTACTGTCACAAAAACAGACATACAGATGAATGGAACAAGATAGAAAGCCCAGAAATAAATCTGCATATCTAAGACCAATTAATCTGTGACAAAGAATATACAATACAGAAAAGATAATCTCTTCAACAAGTAGTGCAGGGAAAACTGAAAAGCTATGTGTAAAACAATGAAAATAAAATATTCTTTAAAATCATACACAAAAATAAACTCAAAATGGATTAAAAACCTAAATGTAAGACCAGAAACTATAAAAACTCCTAGAGGAAAACAGGCAGAAGTCTCTTTGACAGAAATTGCAGCAATATCTTTTTGGATCTGTCTTCCAGAATAATAGAAATAAAAACAAAATAAACAAATGGAACCTAATTAAACTTCAAAGATTTTGTAAAGCAAAGAAAACCATAAACAAAACAAAAATCAACTTACAAACTAGGAGAAAATATTTGCAAATGATGTAACTAACAAGGGATTAATTTCCAAAACATACAAACAGCTAACGTAGCTCTCTCTGTATATATACAACTAACCCAATCCAAAAATTGGCAGAAGATCTAAATATACATTTCTTCAAAGAAGACATGCAGATGGCTTAGAGTTACAAGAAAAGATACTCTACATTGCTAATTATTAGAGAAATGCAAATCAAAACTACAATGAGGTATCACCTCACTCTGGTTAGAAAGGCCATTATCAAACTGTTTACAAACAATTAGTTCTACAGAGGGTGTGGGAAAAAAGGAACCCTCCTACACTGTTGGTGGAAATGTAAACTGGTACAGCAACTATGGCAAATAGAACAGAGGTTCCTTAAAAAATTAAGACTACAGTTAACATATGATCCTGTAATTCCACTCCTGATGGAATTACAGGATCGTACTAGGTGAAGTAAGCCAAAGATAAATATATGATATCACTTATATGTGGAATGTTAAAAAACAAACAAAGACACAAATAAACTTATTTACAAGGCACAGACTCAGATATAGAAAACAAACTTATGGTTACCAAAAGGAAAAGAGGGGAGGGATAAATTATGAGTTTGGAATTAAAATATATACAATACTATATAAAAAATAGCCAATAAGGCTCTACTATATAGCATAGAGAACTATATTCAATATCTTATAATAACCTCTAACGGAAAATAATTTGAAAAAATATACATATATATAATGGAATCACTGTGCTATACACCTGAAACTAACACATTGTAAACCAACTATACTTCAATTAAAATAAATAAATACAAATGTCAATTTCTGTGGTTCAACTAATATTTCCCCAAAGTTTATTAATAAGTAGTATGCATTACACAGCATTGGCTTTTAGGTGAAATACTACTACTGTAAATCATAATAAGAATGGCACTTTCAGACTCATTAAAAAATACACCTAGAATTAAGAATGTAGAAAGAGAAAGTAAAATTTCCTGGATGACGCTGAAAATGATCAGGGCATTTTGCTTTTAGGGGCTTAAAGGTTGAGCTGTGACCATGGTTCATAGGCACAAGCCTTTCACACAGTTTGGAGAAATGATCCTGTGGGTTCTTGTTGATCCAGCGGGTATTACAAAATAAAAAATCAGGACAAGCAGAATAAGCCTTGGGCATTTCATGAAGCACCTGGAAAGATAAAGTCCCCTGTGCTTTTCAAGCCCAAAAGTAAAGTGCATTTACTCAATCATTTTATCAGGGTGAATTGGAGAGGAAGCAGATGTAATTACACTTACCCTCTGTTAGTGTTTGCACATATCCTATAACATCCTCCAGTTTACTTTAAATCATCTATAGATTACTTATAATACCTAATACAAGGTAAACGATATGCCAATAGTTGCTTGCACATGGCAAATTCAAGTTTTGCCTTTTGGAACTTTGGGAATTTTTTTCCCAAGTATTTTTGATCCATGGCTGGTTGGTCGAAGCTGCAGTGCAGAAGAACCTATGGATATGGAGGGGTGATGGTGCTCCGAAGCCATATGATGAATTTCTCTTAGGATGACCAATTCCCTTAGTGAACAGCTAGCTGGGTGCCCATGATAGATTTTTTTTCGGACTTATATTCCAGTCTCTATTGCAATATTGTCTTACGCAGGAGTGGAACCATGCAGAGAAAGGGAAAGTAGTCACATTCAATAACATGCATGTCACAGGAAGAGTACAAGGTCTGTTCTGCGCTTTCAACTTTCCAAGTCAGTGTCGCACTTTCTTCATGAATCAGCACTATGTACTTCTTTAGATTTAAATTCTCAGATCTGGATCTGGATTGAGTGGAGAGGAAAAAGGCAGCTGAGGAGGATATATCTGGGCAATAAAGGAGGAAAGCAGAGTGTGTTTCTAAGAACATGGGAGGGTTTCTATGTTCACTTTGGCACAACATAAGTAGCTTGGATTTCAGATTTGCTGCCTTCAAACTCTGTCTTGGATTTTATGACTTCAACTGAATAGGCAGAGAGAGAAAAACCAGACCAAATCAACCAACCACCAAACCAAGTTCAGGGGAATAAATGAACAACCAATAAACAAAGGGTTTCCTGATAGAAACTTATCTTAAATTCACAAGACTTAAATTCATAAATTCACAAGACAGCCTGGACTCCCACTACATCAGAAATTTGATTCAAATGGAAAATATCTTCTAATCAAAAATTCTGGGACTTCCCTGGTGGTCCAGGGGTTAAAAATCCACCCACCAATACAGGAGACATGTGTTCAATTCCTGGTCCGGGGAGATTCCACATGCTGTGGAGCAACTAAGCTCGTGCGCCACAAATATTAAGCCTGTGCTCTAGAGCCCAGGCACTGCAACTACTGAGCTCACAGGCCACAGCTCCCGAAGCTCGTGCGCCCTAGAGGCCATGCTCTGCAACAAGAGTAGTCACCACGGTGAGAAGCCCCCCAACTAGAGAGAGTAGCCCCTCTTCGCCACAACTGAAAAAAAGCCCTCGAGCAGCAACAAAGACCCATTGCAGCCAGACATAAAAATAAATAAACCATAAATAAAAAATTTTAAGCATATACAGAAAAACCTGAATAAACTTTTTTGCCATCCTAATACTTAGATTCGACACTTTTCAAAACATTTCTATCCATGCTTTACCTACCCTTGTTTACATTGCTGAAGTATTTTAAAGCAAATCACAGCCCCGTATCATTTTATTCCCATATGTACTTCAACATGCCTCTCAAAAATCGGGGATATTTCTTTTATAACAACCAGGCCATTTGGGTAACGCTTTCGATGACAATTTGTCACTTAAAAATAAAATTTGTATATACTGTTCATTTATACTCTGCTACACTGCAAACATGGGTATGAGAAAGAGATGAAACAACGAAAAAAATGAAGTTAAGACAGCAAAATAAAGTCAGGAATGAAAGTATTGAACCAGGTATATGGAAGGTCTGATCTTAACCCTCAACCTATGAGGACCAAAATAGGTTTTTCTATTCAGTGCCCCAAAATGGGTAAACAGCACCACTGCTCTGGAGAACATAGCTTTCCCTCTCTCCAAGGTCTGGGATGAATTTCTCTTAGATATCTTCGTGAAGAAGGCACTGTGCGATTTACTGGATAATATAATTTACAAAATCCTCGTAATGAATATAGAAGAGGTTCCATGATCTTTCTGATCCCTGGTTGCAAACCAAGGCATAACACCCAAGTTCAGGGGAGAAAAGTCATCCAACAAAGACCCAGAGCAGCCTGGCACGCTGCACCCGCCCCAGGTACTGCATCAAACCCACACATGTCAAATCATCTTTCATCTCCCTCAGACTCCCACTGACCCAATATCCCCAGTAATAACATGGCCTTCATTTAAAAAACTTGAATCCAGCTGTTATTACTCTTAAGTGCTATTATGCAGAGCCACTGACGTGATGCCACAGGCGTCTTCACACCCTTTCATCATTTGTGAATTTGGCCCAGCCTCTGGATTTTCCCCTCCTGTTGTTCGGGAGGGTTGCAAATGCCAAAAGCAATCAATCTGCAAAGCAAATCAATGTGCAGAGCCGTCAGGGGGAAGGGCTGACCCTGCGGCTATCTGCCTTTCTTTTTGTTTTTGTTTTGAAAGAACTGCAGAGCTCTGTCTTTGGATCTGATGACCAGAGTACCCATGCACTCAAGGAGCTGTGTCACTCCAGCTTTTTTTTTCCCCCCTGCTCTCACTGGAGGCTAGCTTCACTGAGTTTCCAGGCTGCAGAAACAGCAGTCCTGCTCTGTCACCCTGGTGACCAGCGGCTCCAGCATCCACGGCTCCTTCTCACCTGCAGCCACCACTGCACTGATCCTCCATAAGCGCTCTGGCGCCCCAGCGTTCTGCTACTTACCATCAATATCTCTATGGAGGGTGCGAAACGCAATTTCTTTGTGTCCTTAGTGTGTGTGACATAGCTCATCTGCTTTTAAAGATTTCCTCCTGGCTTCTGCTAACAGCCTTTGCTTGCTTCCTGCAGTTCTATGCATCACATGGCTAAATAAACCTGTTTGATGTTGCCAGCTCTCAGGAATCCAACCAGAAAATATACTGAAATCAGATAGTTAGGTGAGCTGACATCAAGGGACAATGAGGAAAAACTATCTCAAGAAATACAAAGAAATTCTGAATGTACAAATAGTTTCTTGTCAAACTAAAAAAGGAAAGAAAACATTAAAAGTATTCAGGGAAATTTGAACCTACCTTCAAAGGTAAAATATGCCCTTATTTTCCTGAGTATAACATTTCTATGTTAAAACGGTAGCAATAAATCCAAGTAAAAAATGTCTTTGAAAATTCCATTTCACGAAAGCATCACTGTATGCATTTAAACTTTTCTTTTCCTAATGAAAATTACTGCAAACAGCACGAAAGATGTTGACGCAGAAAACAGAATAAAAGTGATGGATGGTCTTAAAAGAGCAGGGGGGTACAAATGTTTATGAAATGCTATGCTCAAATGACTAATGTTAACATTTAGGTAAAATTATTCCATATAGGCAAGAAAATAAGTAAGATGCTTACAGAATAACACATAAATAATAGTAGTAGGGGAGATAAAGTAGGAAAAGTCAGTAATATTTCTAGATCATTTTAGGAAGTTGGCAGAGTAATTATCTAATGGTCAGATTAAAATGTTTAATATTGCCCAGGAACTGAAATTTAAAATCTTTATTTATCCAGTACATTAAAAAGAATTGTTAGGTGTTTTGTTGTTGGTGGCGTACAATATTCAGATCATGATCTCCATTTCCTGTGATACTTCACAGAATTCTTAATTCTTATTCTTTTTCACTCTCTCCCACATATAGCCACCCAACCTTATTTTTACACTTCTATTTATGATTAACAGTATTTTAAGTTTCCTCAATGCAGCCCTTTATTTGGAGTCTTTATCGTTGGAAATCTAGTTGAATCCTATTTTCCTTTTTCCTTCAGTCATTTGCTCTCCTAAATTCCAGAAGAGCATGCATTTCACATGTGCTTCACCGCTGCTGCATTTTAATTAAAGGCACCTTGTTAGCATTGTTTTCGGAACCCAGGAAGTTATACCACCATATAATCAAGGAATTCACGGTTAAGTTTTAAGAATGTGAGGCTAACCAGCAGATACTTGCTGGAGGAGAAGTTCAAGCTCTCTGTTAAAGAGCAGGAGGGATTTCAGTTTTGAAAGGAAAGAAGGCTGCTCCAAAGGGAAAGAATGATATGGAAAGCAGCTGGCAGCAGAGGGGAAACAAACCTGGGTACTAGAGGCATGGCTGGCAGAGAGAGGGGGTAGAAGCAATTTTTCTTTGCTTATGATGGATGGTTATAAAAAGCATACTGCTGACAAAGTCCAGTACAAGTTCCGGAAGGTGTTGGATTCGACATGCCCTCTTTGGTTCCACTGGGGGAAAGCAGGGCTATCCACCCACTGAATGGCTTCAAAACCACACCAGAAGAAACAGGCCCCCAAGATCAGGACTCATGAGGAGCCCCTCTGGGAAAGGTCTGGGTATGATTAAAGTGTTCGGTAATGAAATGTTCCACACTACTTTATATGTACCACCCAACCCTTCCGGCGCACAGAGCCCTTCTGGAACCCATCAGCAGCTTCATCTACCATCTCTGGCTCTTTTTCATCCTAATTTAGGGCTGGCAATTCTTAATTGCCTAAATCTATCCGGGGAAGTCTTGATACACAAATCACAGATGGGTTGATTTGTGGTGGGACAAAATTACTGTTTTCTTTCTAGTTTAAATTCTCTTCTAAGTATCTGTAAGAATCTATGCTTGGGGTCATTCTTTATATAAAGTAGTAGCATATTACAGGAGGGGAGATTCTTAAGGACCCAGTCCACCTGTAGACTCACAGATTCCAAGATTGGAATACTTAAAGTGAGGAATGAGGATTAGACAAGGGCCTTTAATTCACTATTTGATAACTTAATTTGTAGTATTAAATAAAGGTGAACACTCTCTATCTTAAAAATTAAGTCCTAAAATCTTCATATTCTATTTCCCCCCAGTTTTATTGAGATATAGATGACATATAATACTGTGTAAATTTAAAGTGTGTAATGTCACTCTGGGCACATACCCAGAGAAAACTCTAATTCAAAAAGACACATGCACCCCAAGTTTCACAGCAGTGCTATTTACAATAGCCGGGACATGGAAGCTATCTAAATGTTCATCAACAGATAAATGGATAAAGAAGATGTAGATATTACCCATTAAAAAAAAGGAATGGACTAATAGCATTTGCAGCAACATGAATGGACCTAGAGATTGTCATACTAAGTGAAGTATGCCAGACAAGGACAAATATCATATGATATCACCTATATGTGGCATCTTAAAAAATGGTACAAATGAACTTACTATCAAACAGAAGTAGACTCTTAGACACAGAAGACAAACTTCTGGTTACCAAAGGGGAAAGGTTGGGAGGATAAATTAGAAGTTTGGGATTAACATATACATACTACTGTATATAAAATAGATAACCAACAAGGGCCTACTATATAGCACAGTGAACTATATTCAGTATCTTGTAATAACCTATAATGAAAAAGAATCTGAAAAAGAATATATATATATACACGTGCCTAACTGAATCTCTTTGCTGTACACCTGAAACTAATATAACATTGTAAATCAACTATACTTCAATAAAAAATTTTCAATGTATATAATGTGATGATACACATATGTGTTGCAAAATGTTTACCACAATAAGGTTAGTTAACACATAATTAACTTATACAATTATGATCCTATCGTTGCTGCAATGGTAAGAATGCTAAAGCTCTACTCTTACAGCAAGTTTTTTTTTAATATTTATTTATTTTTGGCTGTCTCAATTGCAGCATGCGGGAGATTCATTACAGCACACGGGATATTTCGTGGTGGCATGCAGGCGTCTCTCTAGTTGTGCCCTGCGAGCTCCAGAGCACATGGACTTTATAGTTTGCGGCACACAGGCTCAGTAGTTGTGGCGTATGGACATAGCTGACCTGTGGCATGTGTGGTCTTAGTTCCCATCCAGGGTTCGAACCCACATCCCCTGCATTGGAAGGCAGATTCTTAACGACTGGACCACTGGAGACTTTCAAATATACAAGACACTATTGTAACCTAGAGCCACCAAGCCATATATTTGATTTCCCAAATTTATTCATCCTAAAACTGAAAGGTTGTGCCCTTGACCAACATCTCTCTATTCCCCCCACTACCCCTAAGCCTACGGCAACCACCAATCTACTGTCTCTATGAGATGGATGTTTTTGGATTCCACATATAAGTTAGGTCACAGAGGTATCTCTTTTAGATAGTGATTTTCATTTCCTTCAGGTATACACCTAGAAGTGGAACTGCTGAATCATATGGTAGTTGTATTTTTAATTTTTCTGAGGAAACTCCATATTGTTTTTCATAGTGGCTGCACCAATTTGCATTCCCAACAACAGTGCGCCAAGATTTCCTTTTCTCCACATCCTCACCAGCATTTATCTCTTGTCTTTTTGATTACAGCCATTCTATCAGGTGTAAGTTGATAATTCATGGTTTTGAGGTGTATTTCCATAATGATGAGTAATGTTGAGAACATTTTCATATGCTTGTTGACCATTTTTTACGTCTTTGGAAAGATGCCTATTCAAGTCCTCTGTCCATTTTTAAATTGTTTTTATTTTTATATTTTTGCTATTGAGTTTTATGAGTTCCTTATATAGTTCTGATCTTAACCCATTATCAGATACACGGTTTTCAAATATTTTCTTCTAATCTGTATATTGCCTTTCATATTGACTATTTCTTTTGCTGGGCAGCAATATGTAGTTTAAAAGTCTCACTTATTTTTTTTTTTCTTTTGTTGCTTCTGCTTTTGGTGCCATATTTAAAAATTCGTTGCCATGACTGATGTCTAGGAGCTTTTCGCCTATGTTTTCTTCTGGGGGTTTTGGTTTAGGTCTTATAATTAAGTACTTAATCCACTTTGAGTTAATTTTTGTGAGTGATGTAAGATAGGGTTCAGTTTCCATCTTTACATGTGGATATCCTGTTTCCCAAACATGATCTGGTTTTTGGCCATGACACACAGCATTTCACATGCTAGCAAGGTCATGCTCAAAATCCTCCAAGCTAAGCTTCAAAAGTGTGTGGACTGAGAACTTCCAGATGTACAAGCTGGATTTAGAAAAGGCAGAGGAAAGAGATTAAATTGCCAACATCCACTGGATCAAAAAGCAAGACAATTCCAGAAAAACATCTACTTCTCCTTCATTTGCTCCACTAAAACCTTTGACTGTGTGGATCACAACAAACTGTGGAAGATTCTTAAGGAGATGGGAATAACAGATCACCATACCTGCCTCCTGAGAAACCTGTATACAGGTTAGGAAGCAACAGTTAGAATTGGACGTGGAACAGTGGACTGGTTCAAAATTGGGAAAGGAGTACACTAGGCTATATACTGGCACCCTGCTTGCTTAACCTCTATGCACAGTATATCAGGTGAAATGCTAGGCTGAACGAAGCACAAGATGCAATCAAGATTGCTGGGAGAAAGATGAGTAACCTCAGATATGCAGATGACACCACCCTAATGGAAGAAAGTGAAGAGGAATTAAAGAGCCACTCGATAAAGGTGAAAGAGGAGAGTGAAAAGCTGGCTTAAAACTCAACATTAAAAAAGCTAAGATCATGGCATCTGGTCCCATCTCTTCATGGCACATAGATGAGGAAACAACGGAAACGGTGAACGATTTTATTTTCTTGGGCTCCAAAATGACTGCTGATGGTAACGTCTTTTACTTAAAGAGGCTTGCTCCTTGGAAGAAAAGCTATTACAAACTTAGACAGCATATTAAAAAGCAGAGACATTACTTTGCCAACAAAGGTTCACACAGTCAAAGCTCCGGTTTTTCCATAATCATGTGTGGGTGTGAGACTTAGACCATAAAGGCGGCTGAATGCTGAAGAACTGACGCTTTCCAACTGTGGCGCTGGAGAGCTCTTGTGAGTCCCTTGGACTGCAAGAAGATCAAACCAGTTGATCCTAAAGGAAATCAACTCTGAATATTCATTAGAAGGATTGATGCTGAAGCTTAAGCTCCAGTCCTTTGGCCACCTGATGCAAAGAGCTGACTCACTGGAAAAGACCCTGATGCTGGGAAAGACAAAAGGCAGGAGGGGAAGGTGATGACACAGGATGAGATGATTGGATGGCATCACTGACTCAATGGAGATGAGTTTCAGCAATCTCTGGGAGATGGTGAAGGACAGGGAAGCCTGGCATGCTGCAGTCCATGGGGTTGGAAAGAGCTGGACGTGATTGACTGACTGAACAGCAACTCAGCATGCAGAATCCTAGTTCTCTAACCAGCAATCGAACCCACACGCCCCACAGTGGAAGCTTGGGGTCCTAACCACTGGACCACCAAGTGGCCCAAACACCATTCCCCCAAACACCATTTCTGAAGAGATTACCTCTCCCTACTGGGTATTCTTGGCTCTCTTGTCAAACATTAGGTGACCATGTATGGCTGCATCTATTTCTGGGCTCTCTATTCTGTTTCATTAGTCTATCGATCAGTTTTTATGTCAGTATCATACTGTGTTGATTACTACAGTAATCAAAATCTACAGCTTTGTAAAATTGTTTGAAATCAGGAAGTGCGAAGCATCAAATTTGTTCTTTCCCAGGATTGCTCTGACTATTTGAGATAGTTTGTTGTTACATACGAATTGTAGGATTTTTTTCTATTTCTGGAGAAAACATCAATGGAATTTTGATAGAGACTGCCTTAAATCAATAGATCATTTGGATAGTATGAATATTTTAACAATATTAACTCATGATCCATGAACACAGTATATTATTCCATTTATGTGTGCCTTCAATTATTTTCATCAATGTTTAATAATTTTGGTGTATATATATTTCACTTTCTTGGTTAAATTTATTCCTAAGTATTTCATTCTTTTTAAGCTACTGTAAATGGGATCTTTTTATCTCTTTTTCAAATAGTTCATTATTAGTGTACAGAAATGCAGCAAATTTTTGCATGTTGATTTTGTATCCTGAAACTTTATCAAATTCATTTATTGGGTCTCAGAGTTTTTCAATGGAATCTAGGATTTTCTTTATATAAGATCATGTCATCAGCAAATAGATAATTTTACTTCTTCATTTTTGATTTAGATGGGAATTTTATTTTTCTTTCTTTCTTTTTCTTGCCTTATTACTCTGGTTAGGACTTCCAGTACTACACTGAATAGGAGTAGTGAGAATGGGAATCTCTTTCTTGTTCCTGCCCACAGAGGGAATGCTTTCAGCTTTTCACCACTGAGTATGTTAGCTGTGGGCTTTTCATGTATACGTGTGTGCATGCGAAGTCACTTCAGTTGTGTCCAATTCTTTGTGCCACCTGGGAACCCACATGGGCTTGTCATATATGTTTTTAATTAATTTATTTTTCTATTGAAGGATAACTGCTTTACAGAATTTTGCTGTTTTCTGTCAAACCTCAACATGAGTCAGCCATAGGTATACATACATCCCCTCCCATTTGAACCTCCCTCACCATCCTAACCTTCTAGGTTGCTACAGAGACCCTGTTTGAGTTTCTTAGCCATACAGCAAATTCCCATTGGCTATCTATCTTACATATGGTAATATGTTTCCATGTTACTCTTTCCATATGTCTCACCCTCTCCTCCCCTCTCCCCATGTCCATAACTCTATTCTCTATGTCTGTTTCTCCACTGCTGCCCTGTTCAGTACCATTTTTCTAGATTCCATATATATGCATTAGAATACAGTATTTATATTTCTCTAAGTTACTTCACTCTGTATACTAGGTTCTAGGTTCATCCACCTCATTAGAACCAACTCAAAGGCATTCCTTTTCATGGCTGAGTAATATTCCATTGTGTATAGGTGCCACAACTTCTTTATCCATTCCTCTCTCGATGGATGTCTAGGTTGCTTCCGTGTTCTAGCTATTGTAAACAGTGCTACAATGGACAATGGGATACATGCGTCTTTTTCAATTTTGGTTTCCTCAGGATATATGCCTAGGAGTGGGATTGCTTGGTCATATGGTGGTTTTATTCCTAGTTTTTAAAGGAATCTCTATACTGTCTTCCACAGTGGCTGTATCAATTTACATTCCCACCAACAGTGCAAGAGTGTTTCCTTTTCTTCATACCCTTTCCAGCATTTATCGTTTGTAGAACTTTTGATGATGGCTATTCTGACTGGTAGTTTGAGCATTCTTTGGCATTCCCTTTCTTTGGGATTGGAATGAAAACTGACCTTTTCCAGTCCTGTGATCACTGTGGAGTTTTCCAAATTTGCTGGCATATTGAGTGCAGCACTTTCACAGCATCACCTTTCAGGATTTGAAATAGCTCAACTGGAATTCCATCACCTCCACTTGCTTTGTTTGTAGTGATGCTTTCTAAGGCTCACTTGACTTCACATTCCAGGATGTCTGGCTCTAGGTGAGTGATCACACCATCGTGATTATCTGGGTCGTGAAGATCTTTTTTGTACAGTTCTTCTGTGTATTCTTGCTACCTCTTCTTAATATCTTCTGCTTCTGTTAGGTCCATACCATTTTTGTCCTTTATCGAGCCCATCTTTGCATGAAATGTTCCCTTGGTATCTCTAATTTTCTGGAAGAGATCTCTAGTCTTTCCCATTCTTTTTCCTCTATTTCTTTGTATTGATTGCTGAGGAAGGCTTTCTTATCTCTCCTGGCTATTCTTTGGAACCCTGCATTCAAATGGGAATATCTTTCCTTTTCTCCTTTGCTTTTCACTTCTTTTCAAGCTATTTGTAAGGCCTCCCCAGACAGCCATTTTGCTTTTTTGCATTTGTTTTTCTTGGGGACGGTCTTGATCCCTGTCTCCTGCACAATGTCACAAACCTCCATCCATAGCTCATCAGGCACTCTATCAGATCTAGTCCCTCAAATCTATTTCCCACTTCCACTGTATAATCATAAGGGATTTGATTTAGGTCATACCTGAACAATCTAGTGGTTTTCCCTACTTTTTTCAATTTAAGTCTGAATTTGGCAATAAGGAGTTCATGATCTGAGCCACAGTCAGCTCCCGGTCTTATTTTTGCTGACTGTATACAGCTTCTCCATCTTTGGCTGCAAAGAATATAACCAGTCTGATTTCAGTGTTGACCATCTGGTGATGTCCATGTGTAGAGTCTTTTCTTGTATTGCTGGAAGAGGGCATTTGCTATGACAAGCGTTGTCTTGGCAAAACTCTATTAGCCTTGGCCCTGCTTTATTCCGTATTCCAAGCCCAAATTTGCCTGTTACTCCAGGTGTTTCTTGACGTCCTACTTTGGCATTCCAGTCCCCTAGAATGAAAAGGACATCTTTTATGGGTGTTAGTTCTAAAAGATCTTGTAGGTCTTCATAGAACAGTTCAACTTCACCTTCTTCAGCATTACTGGTTGGGGCATATGCTTGGATCACCGTGATATTGAATGGTTTGCCTTGGAAACGAATAGAGATCATTCTGTCGTTTTTGAGATTGCATCCAAGTACTTCATTTAGACTCTTTTGTTGACCATGAGGGCTACTCCATTTCTTCTAAGGGATTCCTGACCACAGTAGTAGATATAATCATCACTCATTTCACACGCTAGTAAAGTAATGCTCAAAATTCTCCAAGCCAGGCTTCAGCAATACATGAACCATGAACTTCCAGATGTTCAAGCTGGTTTTCGAAAAGGCAGAGGAACCAGAGATCAAATTGCCAACATCCACTGGATCATGGGAAAAGCAAGCTGCTGCTGCAAGAGAGGTCCAGAAAAAATCTATTTCTGCTTTATTGACTATGCCAAAGCCTTTGACTGTGTGGATCACAAGAAACTGTGGAAAATTCTGAAAGAGATGGGAATATCAGACTACCTCACCTGCCTCTTGAGAAATCTGTATGCAGGTCAGGAGGCAACAGTTAGAACTGGACATGGAAAAACAGACTGGTTCCAAATTGGAAAAGGAGGACGTCAAGGCTGTATATTGTCACCCTGCTTATTTAACTTCTATGTAGAGTACATCATGAGAAATGCTGGACTAGAAGAAACACAAGCTGGAATCACGATTGCCGGGAGAAATATCAATAACCTCAGATATGCAGATGACACCCTTATGGCAGAAAGTAAAGAGGAACTAAAGAGCCTCTTAATGAAAGTGAAAGAGGAGAGTGAAAAAGTTGGCTTAAAGCTCAACATTCAAAAAACTAAGATCATGGCATCTGGTCCCATCACTTCATGGCAAACAGATGGGGAAATAGTGGAAACAGTGTCAGACTTTGTTTTTTGGGGCTCCAAAATCACTGCAGATGGTGATTGCAGCCATGAAATTAAAAGATGCTTACTCCTTGGAAGGAAAGTTATGACCAACCTACATAGCATATTCAAAAGCAGAGATGTTACTTTGCCAACAGAGGTCCATCTGGTCAAGGCTATGGTTTTTCCAGTGGTTTTGTATGGATGTGAGAGTTGGACTGTGAAGAAAGTTGAGTGCCAAAGAATTGATGCTTTTGAACTGTGGTGTTGGAGAAGACTCTTGAGAGTCCCTTGGACTGCAGGGAGATCCAACCAGTCCATCCTAAAGGAGACCAGTCCTGGGTGTTCATTGGAAGGACTGATGCTGAGGCTGAAACTCCAATACTTTGGCCACCTCATGTGAAGAGTTGACTCATTGGAAAAGACCCTGATGCTGGAAGGGATTGGGGGCAGGAAGAGAAGGGGACGACAGAGGATGAAATGGCTGGATGGCATCACTGACTCGATGCACAGGAGTTTGGGGAACTCCGAGAGTTGGCGATGGACAGGGAGGCCTGGTGTGCTGCGATTCATGGGGTCGCAAAGAGTCGGACACGACTGAGCGACTGAACTGAACTGAAAGGACTTACTATTGCCCCTCTTGCCATTTTTTTGGGGGGAGGAGCTGTTTTGTAGTTTGGTTCTTCCTTTCATCCATTCTTGCTATCTTTCTTCATGAAATGATGATGTTCAACAGTGGTGTGCTATGATTCATTTCTCTTTCTCTTGTATGTAGTTACTGTAGGTGTTCATTTTGTGTTTAGTTTATGCCTTACTTGAAGCCTCTTGCATATATAGCAGTCTTTTTTAAACTCATGAATATTTAACTTTGATCATATACACAAACTATCTTTTATTTTTCTTCCTCATGTTTTATGTTGAATACTTGGTCAGAACATTCCTGTATCTCCATTTCTTTGGGGCCAGTTACTAGAGGTTTACTATATTCCTGTGGTGGATTCATGTTTCTCTGATTCCTCATGATCCTTGTAGCCTTGCATAGATGTCCCACACACTGGAAGAAGCAGTCATCTCTTCCAGACTTGCTGGATTGACTTTATAAGAAATGACTTGTACCTGTGGGTGGGGCCGTACTGAAGCATTCTGTGTCTCCAGGTTTCGTGAGGCAGGGCACCAAGTGCTGGGGTGTGTGCTGGCACCAGGTCTTGGGGGGCATGCTGGCTTAGGGATCACTGCAGGCTTATCTACAGATTTTGCAAGCGATGTTTTTTGGTTCTTAGCAATGCTTTGAGCTCCAGTAGCTAGGGATTTGGGCAAACAACAGTACTGGCCACAGCTGGTGGTGTACACACACTGAGCTATGAGGGCCTGCTGCAGGTAGGCAGGGACTGACTGCAAACAGACACTCAGTGGTGGGTCCAGGGCCAGCAGCAAAGGCCAGGGCTAACTGTCAGCACACTGGCCGCTGTGGGGACCCTGCCTGCTGGTGTGGACTACTCGGCTTCACAGTCTACCCTGGGAATGCATATGGCAGTAGAGACCAGTGGTGTGCAAATGCACAGGTGGAGGAACTAGCCCTGAGTGCATACACAGCAATGGTCAGGGGTTGGGCCGAGGCGGCCATCTTGTCCTTGCACAGCTGCAGAGGCCTGAGCTGCCAGTGTGCTTCCTGGGCTCTGGTTGGGGCAGGGAGAGGGGAGAGCTGGGTGGCACTCAGGCGGCTGGTGTCAGCCAACACAAATACCTACAGGGTAAAAGTGAAAGTGTCAGTTCCCCAGTCGTGTCAGACTCCTTGTGACACTATGGACTGTAGCCCACCAGGCTCCTCTGTCCGTGAAATTCTCCAGGCAAGAATACTGGAGTGGGTTGCCAGCTGGTGAAATTTGCATGGGGTCCATGGCAGCTCTATTGGCCACTGAAGAAATCAATGGCAAAAGTTACCAAGGTCACCAGAAACCTCAGTCTGTCTCTTGCTCTGGGGCTAATGCTAGTATCCCCCACCTCTCCTCCTTGTTTTGAGTCATCTACACATCTCAGTCTTTGAGTGGGATGAAACTGAAGTGCAACTTTTGTGTAGTGCCTGGAAGGCTGGGGAAAAGCTGGTCACTCACGCTGCTCTTCCTTTTCCTGCAAGGAAAAGTCTTTCTGGTTGGGGAAGTTCCCTCTTGGTGCTGAGCAATGCCAGCTTAGGAGCTGGGATGATGCAGCCAACTCTGTTTCATATAATGTGTATCAACGGAAAAGAATGTGCCTGCCAATGCAGGAGATGCAAAAGAGGTGGGTTTGATCCCTGGCTCATGCAGGTTCCTTGGAAACCAGCTTCAGTACTTTTGCCTGGAAAATTCCATGGACAGAGGAGCCTGGTGGGCTACAGTCCACGGCATCACAAAGAGTTGGACACACCTGAGCACGCACACACACACATATATAGATATTTAAATTTTTGGCCATGCCATGCAGCATATGGGATCTTAGTTACCTGACCAGGGATCAAACCTGGTTTGGGAGTGTAGCGTCTTAACCACTGGACCACCAAGGAAGTCCCAATATTCTATATTTAAAATAGGAAAATAAATTTTTATTCTTCATTTAAAGTCATGTTTTCTAGGCATCAAATAAGTATAGGCAATGAGGTCATTTGAACAAATTAATGTGATCCATACTTTAAAAGGGATATTATTTTGATAAATAGAGGGTAAGCAGGGCAATTTTGAATTGTGGAGAGGTCTGACAGAATGTGGTCCACTGGAGAAGGGAATGGCAAGCCACTTCAGTATTCTTGCCTTGAGAACCCCATGAACAGAATGAAAAGGCAAAATGATAGGATACTGAAAGAGGAACTCCCCAGGTCAGTAGGTGCCCAATATGCTACTGGAGGTCAGTGGAGAAATACCTCCAGAAAGAATGAAGGGATGGAGCCAAAGCAAAAACAATACCCAGCTGTGGATGTGACTGGTGATAGAAGCAAGGTCCGATGCTGTAAAGAGCAATATTTCATAGGAACCTGGAATGTCAGGTCCATGAATCAAGGCAAACTGGAAGTGGTCAAACAAGAGATGGCAAGAGTGAATGTCGACATTCTAGGAATCAGCGAACTAAAATGGACTGGAATGGCTGAATTTAACTCAGATGACCATTATATCTACTACTGTGGGCAGGAATCCCTCAGAAGAAATGGAGTAGCCATCATGGTCAGCAAAAGAGTCTGAAATGCAGTACTTGGATGCAATCTCAAAAACGACAGAATGATCTCTGTTCATTTCCAAGGCAAACCATTCAATATCACAGTTATCCAAGTCTATGCCCCAACCAGTAATGCTGAAGAAACTGAAGTTGAACGGTTTTATGAAGACCTACAAGACCTTTCAGAACTAACACCCATAAAAGATGTCCTTTTCATTCTAGGGGACTGGAATGCAAAAGTAGGAAGTCAAGAAACACCGGGAGTAACAGGCAAATTTGGCCTTGGAATGCGGAATGAAGCAGGGCAAAGACTAATAGAGCTTTGCCAAGAAAATGCACTGGTCATAGCAAACACCCTCTTCCAACAACACAAGAGAAGACTCTACACAAGGACGTCAACAGATGGTCAACATCAAAATCAGACTGGTTATATTCTTTGCAGCCAAAGATGGAGAAGCTATATACAGTCAACAAAAACAAGACCGGGAGCTTACTGTGGCTCAGATCATGAACTCTTTATTACCAAATTCAGACTCAAATTGAAGAAAGTAGGGAAAACTGCTAGACCATTCAGGTACGACCTAAATCAAATCCCTTATGATTATACAGTGGAAGTGAGAAATAGATTTAAGGGCCTAGATCTGATAGATAGAGTGCCTGATGAACGATGGAATGAGGTTCGTGACACTGTACAGGAGACAGGGATCAAGACCATCCCCATGGAAAAGAAATGCAAAAAAGCAAAATGGCTGTCTGGGGAGGCCTTACAAATAGCTGTGAAAAGAAGAGAGGTGAAAAGCAAAGGAGAAAAGGAAAGATATAAGCATCTGAATGCAGAGTTCCAGAGAATAGCAAGAAGAGATAAGAAAGCCTTCTTCAATGATCAATGCAAAGAAATAGAGGAAAATAATAGAATGGGAAAGACTAGAGATCTCTTCCAGAAAATTAGAGATACCAAGGGAACATTTCATGCAAAGATGGGCTCGATAAAGGACAGAAATGGTATGGATCTAACAGAAGCAGAAGATATTAAGAAGAGGTGGCAAGAATACACAGAAGAACTGTACAAAAAAGAGCTTCATGACCCGGATAATCATGATGATGTGATCACTCATCTAGAGCCAGACATCCTGGAATGTGAAGTCAAGTGGGCCTTAGAAAGCATCACTACGAACAAAGCTAGTGGAGGTGATGGAATTCCAGTGGAGCTGTTTCAAATCCTGAAAGATGATGCTGGGAAAGTGCTGCACTCAATATGCCAGCAAATTTGGAAAACTCAGCAGTGACCACAGGACTGGGAAAGGTCAGTTTTCATTCCATTTCCCAAGAAAGGCAATGCCAAAGAATGCTCAAACTACCGCACAATTGCACTCGTCTCACATGCTAGTAAAGCAATGCTCAAAATTCTCCAAGCCAGGCTTCAGCAATACGTGAACCGTGAACCCCATGATGTTCAAGCTGGTTTTAGAAAAGGCAGAGGAACCAGAGATCAAATTGCCAACATCCACTGGATCATGGGAAAAGCAAGAGAGTTCCAGAAAATCATCTATTTCTGCTTTATTGACTATGCCAAAGCCTTTGACTGTGTGGATCACAAGAAACTGTGGAAAATTCTGAAAGGGATGGGAATATCAGACCACCTCACCTGCCTCTTGAGAAATCTGTATGGAGGTCAGGAAGCAGCAGTTAGAACTGGACATGGAACAACAGACTGGTTCCAAATTGGAAAAGGAGGACGTCAAGGCTGTATATTGTCACCCTGCTTATTTAACTTCTATGCAGAGTACATCATGAGAAACGCTGGACTGGAAGAAACACAAGCTGGAATCACGACTGCCGGGAGAAATATCAATAACCTCAGATATGCAGATGACACCCTTATGGCAGAAAGTGAAGAGGAACTAAAGAGCCTCTTAATGAAAGTGAAAGTGGAGAGTGAAAAAGTTGGCTTAAAGCTCAACATTCAGAAAACTAAGATCATGGCATCCAGTCCCATCACTTCATGGGAGATAGATGGGGAAACAGTGTCAGACTTCTATTTTTGGGGGCTGCAAAATCACTGCAGATGGTGATTGCAGCCATGAAATTAAAAGACGCTTACTCCTTGGAAGAAAAGTTATGACCAACCTAGATAGTATATTCGAAAGCAGAGACATTACTTTGCCGACTAAGGTCCATCTAGTCAAGGCTTTGGTTTTCCTGTGGTCATGTATGGGTGTGAGAGTTGGACTGTGAAGAAGGCTGAGTGCCGAAGAATGGATGCTTTTGAACTGTGGTGTTGGAGAAGACTCCTGAGAGTCCCTTGGACTGCAAGGAGATCCAACCAGTCCATTCTGAAGATCAGCCCTGGGATTTCTTTGGAAGGAATGATGCTAAAGCTGAAACTCCAGTACTTTGGCCACCTCATGTGAAGAGTTGACTCATCGGAAAAGACTCTGATGCTGGGAGGGATTGGGGGCAGGAGGAGAAGGGGACGACAGAGGATGAGATGGCTGGATGGCATCACTGGCTCGATGGACGTGAATCTGAGTGAACTCCGGGAGTTGGTGATGGACAGGGAGGCCTGGCGTGCTGCGATTCATGGGGTCGCAACGAGTCGGACATGACTGAGCCACTGAACTGAGCTGAACTGAAAATAATATTTAACACTGTATGAATCAGGAATGCCAAAGTTTATATGTGATGGAATCAACTGTGGCTAACTACTGTGTTTAAATTATTTAATCTCCTGTTGGGGTCATAACTAGTTTGTCTGTATAAGATTTGGCCCTTAAACAAACAAACAGAATTTCCAGAAGGAGAACAGGAAAAAAAAGTGAAGCTTTCCTTCTGTCCCTTTTTGTGCCATTATTTTTAAGTTTTCTTCTTGACCGTGTTGCTAAAACTTCTTAAGCAGTCTTCAGAACTCCTCCGGAGCTATTTTCATCAGGGGTGGCGGTCTCACTGTTGATCTTTGTGGGGTATCAGAGGCTGAGAGCTCCATCTTACTTGTTCACTGCTCTCTGGAAGGAGAGTCCCTTTCTGTGGAATCTGACACCTGGTAGACTTCATAGTGTTTTCAGTGCCTGCAGACTTTGGTAAGTATCCTGGAACACCCAGTTGTTCCAAGGGGCACTCTCAAAGTCTTCATGGCCCCAAATGGATCTTCCTTAAGCCCAGAACCACAGCTCCAAATGCTTCACCATCAGTAGATAATTATCTGGCATCACTGGAAGTCTGTAAGACTTTCTGTCTTCCGGAGAAAACTCTATCAGTTTTTCTGCCATTTTCCCAGTCAGCCAATATCAAGGACATTTATGTCTTGGTTTGAAATGAATAGCAAGACACAGGACCATTATTTTAGATTCTGGGCACCATTCCAAAAATATAGGAATTGGTAATGATTCTCTCAAGGACGGGTTTCTAAGTATTGCAGGTGTCATTTGGATGACATAGCTACATAGCCTGGGTACATATTTCTAGCTGAAATAGTAAGAGATTTTATACCAACTCCTTTCAGAATTGGCCTAATAAGGATCCCACTTACATATCCTACCAGTTGGGTAGCAATTCTTTAAAAAGAAATTGCTTCTAAGATGCTCAGTCATGAGAACTGATGTCACCTATGCTAACTTTGGTCAGAATATCCCATCTTTTATTTACTTATATTTTGGATATTTTTATTACTTTTAACTTATTATTTTATATTGAAGTATAGCCTATTTACAATGTTGTGGTAGTTTCAGGTGAACAGCAAAGCCACACATATACGTGCTTCCATTCTCCCACAAACTCCCCTCCCATCCAGGCTGCCACATAACACTGAAGAGAGTCCCCTGTGCTATAGAGTAGGTCCTTGTTGGTTATCCATTTTAAATACAGCAATGTGTATGTGTCGATCCCAAACTCCCTAACTATCCCTACCCCCATTTTTCCCCCCAGCAACCTTAAGTTCATTCTCTAAGTCTATGAGTTCATATATATAAGTTCATTTGTACCATTTCTTTTTAGACTCCACACATAGGGATGTCATAGCACATTCTTCCTTCTCTATATGACTTACAGTATGACCATCCCTCGGTCCATTCATGACGCTGCAAATGGCATTATTTCACTCTTTCTAACAACTGAGTGAGAATATCCTGTCTTTCAGTACCAGATGTGTTTGAGCTGTGCACAGTTGTTACACCATTCAGTCATCCTAATAATCCTGGAGCTGTGCACAGTTGTTACACGATTCAGTCATCCTAGTAATCCTGTATTCATTCTTCCTGCTCCACCTCTCTTAATGGTCACTGATGAAAATGACTCAGATCTGTCGCCCACCAAGTCTGCGTTCCAGCTGCCGGGTTTCTATCACGTGATCAAGACATTGGATGTGTCTGGATCCCAAGGGCCTTTCTCCGTTCTAGACATTCCAATCTAATCACTCTGAAAAACATGCAAAGCAGTAAATGCCACTTTAATTATAAGCTTGCTCCCACTGGATTAGACTCAAAATAAGCACACTTGAGACAAAAATTCGATCTGAAAGGCAAAATGAGTGACGGAGCTTCTCAGAGAGGAGTCCATTTTTATTTCATGATTAAGTGATTTGCTTTTCTCATTCTTATTTTAATATCCCCATTTCCACCAAATGGGCTTCCCTGATGGCTCAGATGGTAAAGAATTCACCCACAATGTGGGAGACCTGGGTTCGATCCCCGGGTTGGGAAGATCCCCTGGAGAAGGGAATGGCTACCCACTCTACTATTCATGGCTGGAGAATTCCATGGACAGAGGAGCCTGGCAGACTATAGTCCATGGAATCACAAAGAGTTGGGCACGACTGAGTGACTAACACTTTCATTTCCACTATAAACCTTTACCATCATCCCATACATTGTTTCTCAAGTCGTTCAGTTTCCTTTTTACTTGACTCTATCACTCTGGTCTCACTTCAGGGCATCCCAAGTTCTGGATACAGATCTAAGCATTGCAGGGAAGCCCTGATAGCAGAGGTTAGTGAGCCATGATGAATACTGGCTTCAGAGTTAGACCTGGTTTCAAATTCTGGCTCTAACATTTCATTGTAGTATAATTTGCACAGGGTATTTACCTTTCCACGCTTCAATTTCTTCAGTCATAAAATAGGAAGAAATCATATTTATTTCTATGGAGTGGTTTTCAGGATAAATGAACTAATAGAGGTAATACCCTTGGCAAAGGGCCTGGCCAATGCAGTAACAATCACCTGACAGATGCTACTTATTTTTAGAATCACATATTTTTATTTGTTTTTAAATGTTTGTTTTATATTGGAGTTTACTTGATTTACAATGTTGTGTTAGCTTCAGGTATACAGCAAAGTGTTTCAGTTGTACATACACATATATCCATTCTTTTTCAGATTCTTTTCCCATATAGGTGATGACAGAATACTGAGTAGAGTTCCCTGTTGATGCTACTTATTGATATGATTAGGAGGATGCTCACCAGCTCCATGCATAAATTGGAATCAGATAGAGTTCCAATCCCAAATCCGGCTCCTGAGGTTGCAAAACCCTGGGCCAGTTGTTCCATTTCTCTGTACATGGCTCTTTTGCAAAACAGGGGTAAAAACATCTATCTCATAGGTATCATTTCTGTGTGCTGTGCTGATTAATACAAGCTTCTTTGAAAAGATAAATGTCAGACTGTATGTGCATAGACAAAGTGACTACTGGATATCTTTGTCTGAAATACCCTGGAAATTAGAAAGAAACATGACCATCACCTTGTAAAGGTTTCCAGTGACAGTCACTCTTGTTCCATCCTCATGGCCATAAACAATATCTTCTACTCAAATCATACAGTATTAGTAACACACTTTTTACTTTAGGTGAGGTTCTCTGAAATTAGAATGAGAAGGGGTATGAACAACTTTTCTCTGCGTTGTATTCCTGCTACAGATTCAGCCTACAGGAGGAGGGCGGCCCATGAAGCTGTCCTGAGATAGAAGCTGATCAAAGACTCCACAAACCACAGGGGTCTATGGTGGCTCATGCCGAAGAACCAAAAACCTCAGACGTTCTGGAAATGAGATTCATTTTTCTAGTCAGAAGATACATAGAAGAAAGCAAATGAACTGTTTATTTTACCACTAGCTAAGGACTGAGTGAGTGAGTAAGGAGGGAAAGTCGCTCAGTCGTGTCCGACCCTTTGCAACCCCATGGACTATACAGTCCGTGGAATTCTCCAAGCCAGAATACTGGAGTGGGTAGCCTTTCCCTTCCCCAGGGCATCTTTCTAATCCAGGGATTGAACCCAGGTCTCCCACATTGCAGGCAGATTCTTTACCAGCTGGGCCACCAGGGAAGCCCCAGGAATACTGGAGTGGGTAGCCTATCCCTTCTCCAGAGGATCTTCCCAACCTAGGAATCAAACTGGGGTCTCCTGCATTGCAGGCAGATTCTTTACCAACTGAGTTATCAGTCACCTGCATTTTTGTCCCCAGTTGGTTGCTACTGCTCTCTGGGGGGTGGGGTGGGATGGGGAGTGTGTTTTCCCCTACCCACATCACGTTTCATGTGACTTGATTTGATCAAGAAAACGTGAGTCATATGCCACTTCCAAACAGCAGCTTTAAGAGCCACTAGTAATTCCTTGCTCCTGGAACTCTTTCCAAAAATCCTCTCAAATGATCTGTTTATGTGGGGCAAGGTGTACACGGTTGGTTATTGGACTTGACTGACCTCTTCTGGGCGGTGCTACAACGTAAAGCACAGTTTGTCTAGCTTTCCACTTCGGGACATAGGGACATGCTGTCCTCAAGTCTGGTTTCTAGTCAATGCACATACATATACACATGCGCATGCCTTTTATATATGTATATATATATATTTCTAGATTGCTGAATAAATTCCCCTGTCTTTTATCTTCTGCAAGATAACTGAACTTCTTACTGCAATTGGAAAATGTGGTGCCAATGATACTGTACTAAATGAAAGAACTTCATCAACTTCTAATTAGAAATTGAATCACTATGTGAAGAGCATAATAAAATAGCCTGTTTCTCATCATCTATGACATAAATTGGTTCAGCGGAGACTTTATTGAAAGTATAAGATTAAAAAGCTCTCATTAAATTTGTTTTTAAAAAGACCTCCCTAAAATCAAAACTACAATGAGTTACCATCTCACGCCAGTCAGAATGGCTGCTATCAAAAATCTACAAACAATAAATGCTGGAGAGGGCGCAAAGAAAAAGGAACCCTCTTACACTCTTGGTGGGAATGCAAACTAGTACAGCCACTATGGAGAACAGTGTGGAGATTCCTTAAAAAACTGGAAATAGAACTGCCATATGACCCAGCAATCCCACTGCTAGGCATGCACATCAAGGAAACCAGAATTGAAAGAGACACGTGTACCCCAATGTTCATCGCAGCACTGTTTATAATAGCTAGGACATGGAAGCAACCTAGATGTCCATCAGCAGAAGAATGGATAAGAAAGTTGTGGTACATATACACAATGGAATATTACTCAGCCATTAAAAAGAATGCATTTGAATCAGTCCTAATAAGGTGGATGAAACTGGAGCCTATTATACAGAGTGAAGTAAGACAGAAAGAAAAACACCAATACCGGATACAAATGCATATATATGGAATTTAGAAGGATGGTAACAATGACACTATATGCGAGACAGCAAAAGAGACACAGATGTAAAGAAGTCTTTTGGATTCTGTGGGAGAGGGAGAGGGTGGGATGATTTGAGAGGGGAGTGTTGAAACGTGTATATTATCATATGTGAAGCCCATCGACTGTCCAGGTTTGATGCATGAGACAGGGTGCTCAGGGCTGGTGCACTGGGTTGACCCTGGGGGATGGGATGGGGAGGGAGGTGGGAGGGGGATTCAGGTTGGGGAATACATGTGCACCCATGGCTGAGTCATGTTGATGTACGGCAAAAACCACTACAATATTGTAATTAGCCTCCAATTAAAATTTAAAAAAAAAAAAAAAAAACCTCCCTAACTGCTGGATCAGCAGTGGCCAAGAAAACTTTCTATAATGACAGCAGAATTCCTGAGAGGTCCAATATGACACCCCCTAGCCAATGTGGCTAGCAAGCACCTAGAATATGCTAGCACCACTGAGGGGCTGAATTTTAAATTTAATTAATTTAATTTATGGTTAAATTTAAACAACAACATGTGGCTGGCAGCTAATAAATCAGACAATGCACCTTAGACCCTAGGATGGAAAAGTATCTTTTCCTGATAATTGAACTACTTATTCGTGTTACTGTATGTGGCACTAAGGAACATACAAGAACATTCCATATATATAAGGAATGTGTGTGTATATATATGTATATATATATATATACACACACACACATACAAACACACAAACTACATATATATACACACATATAAAATACATATATAGAGTTCTCTCTCTATGCAAGTAACAGACAATCTTGCCTTTTTACATTCAGGCAGCTGTATCATGTGGATTCACAAAATATTGATTATTCTATTTTAGACTCATGTGGGTTCTCTCAATAGAGATCTAATCCAGTTTTATGGAGCAAACGTTACAATAAAGCATGTCCCCAGCATAGTCCCAATATACACAAGGCTAGCACCATATCCTAGAATTATAAGTCGAGAACATTCTTATTTAGTCCATTCATTGATCTAGAAAGAACCACACCTGAACCATCCTGACCATTTCCAATATTATACTCACAAATCTCTATACTTCAGCTTTTCATCTTTGTATTGGAAATTAGGCTTCCAAGTTCTTCAAACAACCAGATTTTAGTGGCCCCAGTCACTGAACTGAAACTGAACTGTATTTTCATCTCAATAGATAATTAAATAAGGAATTTATGTCCCTAGTTTTCACAGGAGTCATCTTACTGCAGAGATGTAACATTCGGAGAACTACTGTAATGGTTAAGACCACAGGATTTGGAAAATAATAATTCCTGATTGTGAGGATATAATTATTTGGGAAGGCTGGAGGCTGATGTATTATTTGGGATACTTGAACACTGGCTCTTTTTACTTCCTGTGGCTATAGCCTTCCTGGTGGACTTTCTCAGAGAGTAGAGGCCAGGGAAATCCTTGCCAAGACAGGCTGCATTGGTCACTGCCTCAGAGAGGTTCTTTATCCTTGGCTAATTAACTAAGACATTTAATCTATTCTTAATGAGGGTGTGGTGTGTTCTCTTCCCCTTAATTATAGAGCAACAGAAAGGCCTAGATCTACTTCCTAGTGACAGTGTGAGAATTAATTCATCTGTAGGACTCAGCCTAGTGTCTATTATCATAGCCCCAATCAATGATTACTGATGTCATTTTGTTCTTACTGAGTTCTAAAGCTGACATGTAATTTTACTCAAAGGAAAAAGGTTTCTAAGAAGCATAAGATATTTTGGAATAAAGTACAGTAAGTCCCCTACATCCAAACAGGTCCCATTCTGACTGTGTTCCTAAGTCCAACACAGTTAGCCTAGGTAACCTACTAACACAATCGGCTATATGGTACTGTACTGTAAGAGGTTTATAACATTTTTCACACAAAGAAAACATAAAAAACAAGCACAGAAAATAAACATTTTTAATCAAACAGTAAGTACCTTGAAAAGTACAGGAGTATAGGACAACAGCTGGGCACGTTCGCATTTTTGAATGTTTGTAATTTGAAGGCTCCTCTGTAGAGGACTTACTACAAAAGACTATTCATTAGAAAGACATCAAACTACAATAAGTATCCGGACACCAAAAGTAGCCCTCAATGCAAGGTTGTATGGTTTTCTATTAAAAACCAAGTGTAACAGGATGATTAAATTAAAGATTAGCCTCCCTTTTACAGACAAGCTAGGCTGACCTTTACTTACCTGAGAAAAGGAAAGTTAATGAGAGGATAGAAGAAGGAAAACGGGCACACTGAGATTTCCATAGACTGTACATGGTTGCTTCTGGGCCAGACTCTGGAATTTCTCCCAGATTTCATCTTCCGTTTCCCTCTGCCCAATTAGGATGTATTCCTAAAGCTCTAAGGCATCTGCCCTATGAGTAGTGGGTCCCACATGAAGGTCCCTGAAGTGTGGCTTCAGGCATTTTTCCCTGAAGAGGGAGAGGCAGACGAAAGAGACAAAAGGTCCTCACATCTTCCCATGATAGAGAAGAGATGGCACCAGCAGGAGCGACACACAGAGGCCAACACACTGAGGCAGACTGTCTTAACTTGGAAACTAAGTTGGACCATTTTGAAAATGTATCAACTGTGTCCACGCTAACCTGAAAGAGATCATCTGTTTTCCAAAATGACTGACCAGCTTCAGGACCCAACTTAAGCAATGAAGAATTCAAATTGAATTCCAAGAGAAATATTAAAATATGGGACCAGGTATTTTTTATGATGTTTTATGAAAGCTATCTACCGATCTTATATGGCTTATATCTAATATAAAAGAAAACAAGTTATGATTATTTATTTCTCAAAATATAAATACAGCAGGGATCAGAAAGAATAGATTTATCAGGAATATGTTCCGTATTTGTTGCGCCTTTATTCTCCAGAGGAAAATGTAAGACTCTGCAGTGTAAGCATCAACTTGATTGCTTAATGATGGTGAACATTTAAGAATTTGCTCTGGGGGAAATAAAGTGGAAATTTAAATAGTGTTGCAACTCACCGTTAGTGTGGGTTTTCACTGTCTATTTCCAAACGAGGACACAAGTGAATGCTAATGGGGGAGCTGCCTGGACTATATTATATTCAGACAAGTCCTCTTTTTACTGACTCTGTAGATAACATGCTGTTTTAATTGCAGAGATGGCTTTGTTTTTAAGCTGTTAGTCTTTAAAGAAACTTTCAAATTTCTCTATTTGGCACGTATTCTTATAGTCCTTGGATGCAAAATGTCTACATGTGCCTATAGACACAGAAATACACTTTATGTTGACCAAACAGGACAGCAATTTATTCCAAGTTTCCTCTAAGAAAGTATTTACTCTCCTCATTGCTGATCATATATACTCCTTCCTCTTGGCCAGATTACATACTGTTCATTCCCTTTATTTCTGAACCCCAGCAAAGGGTCTTCTATCCTATCAGATGAGTCTTTTAAAATTTTAGGGCATATACACCTGCTGAAAAGTGAAAGTGAAAGGGAAGTCGCTCAGTCGTGTCCGACTCTTTGCGACCCCGTGGACTGTAGCCTAGCAGGTTTCTCCGTCCATGGGATTCTCCAGGCAAGAATACTGGAGTGGGTTACCATTTCCTTCTCCAGAGGATCTTCCCGACTCAGGGATTGAACGCGGGTCTCCTGCATTGGAGGCAGATGCTTTAACCTCTGAGCCACCAGTAACCTCTGAGCCACCAGGAAAGCCCCTATACACGTGCTAGAAATAAACAAAACTAAGAAAAGAGCTCATGCATAATAACAATAGTAATCATCAGAGCAGTCATTTAAATACACACTTTTAATAAGGCAACCTAAACATCATAATGTAAAAGTAGAATAGAATTTAAATTGAAATCAGCACTCTACCCCATAAAAAAGCAGCCAGGCAGGAGTGAAATCAACAAAGATACTTCTACTTTACCGGTGTAAATATCAGACTTGTTTTTTTCTCCCTATGCTTGCTTCTCTTTCTTTGGCAAGACAGTTCTGATTCTTCAGCCTCCCCATGAAGAAGAGAAAAATTCCCTTGAAGCTGAACTAAATTCATCAGCAAATGAAATTACATTCATTTGATAAAATGCTAAATGGAAAAAGGCAGGTTTATTTTAAGCCGTCAACAGGCTGTTTTAGTTAATCATGCACAGTGCAGAAGACAGGAGTTTGGTTGCTAAGAAAATGGTTGGCATGTTTCCATGAGATCCATGTGATGTGAAATGCATCTGCTCGTTTCAACAGGGAAATAGGAAAAAAATAAAATAAACAGTTCAGGGTATCTTTGGTGAGTCACTATGGAACACAGAGCCAAAATAACTTACATGTTGTCAGTTTATGTTATACTGCCTTATTGTTATGACTTTAGCCTTTTCTTATATTCAAAAAAATTTTTTTATAATAGTGATATTTTGTTAGAAAATTCTTATATATTCATTGTAGATAAACGGGAAGCACTCAAATAAGAAAAAATCTTTCATGACACATACACACAAACACAAATATCAATATCTACAAGGGTATCTATCGTAGATACGCATGTACCAATCTATGGGGCATGAATAGTCAAGGTTCAACATTTATTTGCTGAATGAATTAATACAAATATGGGATCTTTATTGTCTATACTTTTATAACCTGCTTTTTCTTCATGAAGATATTTAGCACAACTTTCTATGCTATTAAATATTCATCTTTAGCATTAATAGTTTCATCATTATGAGACAAGTAAGTTGTTCTCTTGCAAGACTTTTACAATAGGCAGGAACCAAACACAAGCATCTCCCCAACTGAGGCTGGTACTATGATGCTGATGAAATATGAATATAGTGAAGATTTTCTGCTCGGCTGTTACACTTATATCTCTGGTTACTGAGACAGACATTGGAGTCTCAGCTGTTTTGATCATGTGTAATTTCACCAGTTCCAACACCAGATACAGACCTTTGCTACTTATATAGATGCTGTCAGCATCCAAGCATACTAATGTGAGAGAGACTAGCCAAAGATGGAACACTGCTCAGCAACTCCCTACATGCTATAGCAGTCCTCGGAGTGAGATAACCGTGGACGTTCACGTATCTTCCAAGTGGAAAAAGGGAGCAGGCCAAAAGAACAGTATTAGATCATCACGTAGAAGAATATATAGGTTAAGAAAGTTATGGATTACATGATCCGGAAAGCTGAGAAGCTCAAAGCATAAAAATGAGAAGCAGAGACATATGCTGCGGAGCAGAATGTGTCCCTGGCTTCTTGATTACAGGAAATAGGCTTCATTCAGCCTCACTGACCTTCCCTGAGTTCCAACGGGCAGGATCAAACAGTTGCTAATTGGGGAAGGGAGGGGACCCCGAGACAAGGGAGGAACTGTGAGGGAACAATAGAGCAGCCTTAGGGCAGGGTCCTGATTCCCCCTCAAGGGATACACAGAACAATATCTTTGAGCTGTTTTGAAGATACGGAAACCCCCACCAGGTGGGAGAAGTTAACTGCCTGCTGCCCACAAGCACAAAGACCCCAGACAGGTTGAAACTAAAAAGGTTGATGACACTGACTCCCATTTACTTCACCTCCAACCAGTCAGAAGAATTCCTCAACTGATCACAACCCCCTCTTTGAACCATTACAATAAAACACCTCACTCCCTCCTCCAGGTCCGGGACACACATTTTGAGGGCATTAGCCCACTGTGGCCCCTTTGCCTTGGCAAAGCAGTAAAGCTATTCTTTTCTACTTCACCCAAAACTGTCTCTGAAATTTAATTCAATGTTGGGGTACAGAGGCTGGATTCAGTGTCAGTAGCTTCTGAATAGTCACCCGAATTTGTTAGGGGGAGCACACTGATCAAAACCGCCCACCCTGGCCAGGCACCATAGTAACCATTTGCATGAGTTGTTTTATGACAGGAGATCCTGATAAGGAATACAGAACTAATAAGCCACCACCAACGGGAAGAGTTCGGGAAAGGTCGAAAGGAGACACCGCGTGTCCGTCCACTTCCCAGAATCCCTCTCGCTAGCATCCGTCTTGGCTGAGCGATGCGTGCACCACCAGGAAAGACTCTGAATTAGAATGATTGGCCAAAGACCACTTGGAAACTAATCCCATCACCATAAAACCCAAGACGGCGAGCCATGTGGCAGAGCAGTTCTCCTGGGTTCCCTTACCCAACTGCTCTCCACCCGGGGGCCCTTTCCCAATAAAATCTCTTGCTTTGTCAGCACATGTGTCTCCTCGGACAATTCATTTCAGAGTGTTAGACAATAGCCCAGTTTCGGGCCCTGGAAGGGGTCCCCCTTCCTGCAACAAATTCACTGCCTTCTCTAAGGAGAAAATGGAAAACAGGGAAATTCAAAGCAAAAACAATGACGGAGGGCAAACAGAAGATTCTTAAAGATTCAATAAAATCATCAAGGCTGAACAAGAACTATCCTGATGAGGAGGAAGGATTATTGAAGAATTCCAACATTCTGCAAGCTCACCATCACAAGGTCTCCCAGGGGCAGAGCCCCCTGTGTTAATGTGCCTCATCTGAACCCACTTTCAAAGACAGTGACTGTGGTGACCAGAAGGAAAAACCATGTTCCCAGATCTGTCACAGAGTTTAAATATGAGCCAAGTCAGTTCAGTGGCAAACACTGTGTTTAAACCATGACTTAAGTTGCAGAGATAGATAGATTCAAATAATAAAATGGCTCAAACAAAATAGACGTTCATTTCCTGCTCACTTAGCAGTCCAAGGCAGGTGTTCCTGGGTGGTGGATGGGGCAACTCCCCACGATGACTTAGGGGCCAGGCTCATTTTAGCTCCTGCAGGGCTTCGTCCTCATCATCTGCCTCCAGCAATGAAGAGCAGCGAGAGCACAGACGAGGCACACCTGCTTCTCTAATGCCTCATCTCAGAAACGGCATTCATCACCAAAATGCAGTCGTGTGATCTACTTGCAGGGAGGCTGGCACGCGTAGGCCAACTGTGTGCCCCAAAAGAAGAGAAGATGGATTGGTGTAGAGAGGAGGGAATAGCTTGCACAGTGTGCAGTTGTTTGAATTTGCTTGTATTTTGGACTTGAGTGATTCTCATTACACTTGAGCGGTATTGTGAGTAGAAAATGAAATGTGTCTCGATGAATAAAGCTCCACTTTACATTAGTGCCACAAAAACAAGAAGTTCTGAGCCACGTGGCATACAAAATTCTAAACCCTTTTATTATAGATTATCAACTGACACTGAGACGTTGTTCCATTTATATTCTCAACTCCATGCAATTGTCTACACCACTGCCAACATTATGTACAGCATTAATATTTTAAAGCATTTATTATATATATAATCATACTGTAATATCATATTACTGAAACAGGAAGAAAGGGGACACAGGCCACAACCGTTAAAAGAATGACATAGCCATAGGACATGACAAAAGCTGATTAGAACCAACTAGGTCCAAGAGGGCAGAAGATTTGACATCCAGTGGATCTTGAGGCTCATTATATGCTTATTGTAATACAATAGCATAAGCTAAGTGACTCACCCATCAGCACCATGACAGTTCTGAGACGGGCCATCAAAGATCAAAATGTAGGCGGTGGCCCAATTCCTAGAAATCTCTGCCCCTTCCCCAAAAATACTTGGAATAACCCTTCCACTCATTAGCCTATGAAATTACCCACGCCATAAAAACTAACCACCCCATATTTGGGGGCCTCTCACCTTCTGAGAGAGCCCATACTCTGTCTGTGGAGTGTGTTTCTGTCTAAATAAACTTACTTCTTACCTACCATTTTGTCTGTCACTGAGTTCTCTCTGTGACAAGATATCAAGAACCTGAGCTTCAGTAAGTCCTGAGATCAGACGTAATCTCAATTAAAAGACCATGGGTTCAAGTGCCAATCTGAGGTCCTTGGTTTTATTATTACATATTATACATATATATCGGAGAAGGCAATGGCACCTCACTCCAGTACTCTTGCCTGGAAAGTCCCATGGATGAAGGAGCCTGGAAGGCTGCAGTCCATGGGGTCACTGAGGGTCAGACATGACTGAGCGACTTCACTTTCACTTTTCACTTTCATGCATTGGAGAAGGAAATGGCAACCCACTCTAGTGTTCTTGCCTGGAGAATCCCAGGGATGGGGGAGCCTGGTGGGCTGCCATCTATGGGGTGGCACAGAGTCGGACATGACTGAAGCGACTTAGCAGCAGCAGCATACATATATATGTATTTTCACACACACAGAAGATAAAGTATTCAAACAATAGAGAAAAGATAAGAGATGTAAAAAAAATTACCATAGTGAATCACCAATAATTTGTTGACCATCTTTTTCATACAACTTTCTACACAGATATATTCCACCAAAGATTACATTTGCTTTTTAAAACTGTACACATCCTTCTCTTGTTCTACTTTCCTTGTTTTCTTTCGTTTGTTTCTTTATTCCCTTCCTTCTTTCCTTTCTCCCTCCCCTCCCTGCCCCTCCTGCCCTCTCCCATTTCTCATGCCTTGCATTTAATGGCTATAACTGAATCACTTTACAAGCCTGACCTGACCCAAGGCGGTATGATCACATGGTGAGAGCATAGACCCTAGAGGCATACCAGGGCTGCATTCATGACCTGGCTCCCTATCTATAAAATGGTATAATAACAGTATCTACCTTACTGTGCACTATTAATCTATGTGAAGATTGAATGAGTTCATATGCATTATGTGCCTTGAACAGGACCTGGTGCATAGTAAGAACTTTATGTGTTTGCTATTATCACTATTTACCTATCATATACGTTACTAACATTTTCTCCTGCCTATGGTTTGTCTTTTGGCTTTATTTATATTACCATTTTTCAAAAAGACTAAAATGTTTTACATTTATGGGTGTTTAGAAAAAGATACTTAGTTTTGAGATTTAGAATATCTTCCCTGGTGGTTCAGTGGTAAAGAATCTGCATGCCAGTGCAGGAGACACAGGTTCAATCCCTGGGTCAGAAGAGCCATGGAGAAGGAAATGGTTACTCACTCCACTGTTCTCACCTGGGAAATCCCAGGGACAGAGTAGCCTGGCAGCCTACAGTCCATAGGTTGCAAAAGAGTCAGACAAGTCTTAGTGACTGACAACAAAATGTTTTTTAAATTTTTATTGGATTATAGTTGATTTACCATATCATGTTAGTTTCTGCACTACAGCAAAGTATATCAGTTATACATATATATATAGCCACTCTTTTTTAAAACTAAATGTTTCTATGCAGTAAAATATGGCTTTCCTTTATAGCTTTCATATTTCCAATGTGTCTTATAAAGACCTATTTTCTTTTATGTCAACTATGTCATGTATATGTTTTTCTAATTTATGCTTTTTTTCCCCCACTATAATTGAGAGTGGAATTTTTGGTGACAGTTTTGTTTAAGTCAAAGCTATCATTCTTTCTCCTTAAGGTTTCTATTGCTTAAGTGTTTGCTTCAAAAAGCCTTTGCCACCCATTTAAAGGTTAATTAATTTATAGAGAATTGATGTAGGAAGAAATATAACTTTTTTTTTCCAGATTGTCTGCTAGTTATCCTGACACTTGTTATCTTCTTGTGCTCTGACTGATGGAAGCTGCTGAAGACTTGTCACGCAAGGGTATGTTCCTCGGTTCTTTGCATCATCACAACAAAGATTTGGAGCGATGGACATTAAAGCCCTCGGTGCATCACAGCTCTCGGGTCTTGGACAAACCGTGTTATAGCTCTTAGGCAAATCAGTGTCACAGCTCTATTTTCTTTAGAAGATAGCAGGAGAATCCATCCTTGAAGCGTGAGGGCATGCCAACCCAAAGACTTGAAGAGAAGAGAGTGGAGGAGCATGCTGGGGAGGCAGAGAGAGGGGGAGGCAGAGAGAGAGAAAGAGCACACGCACACGGGAGAGAAAGATAGTGAAAGAGGGAGAGAGAAAGAGTGCACACACGCAGGAGAGAGAGAGAGAGAGAGAAAGCGCTTTGGCTCCTCCTTTTCTATGTTTTTCCTCCCCCTGGGCCTGCCCTATGCAAACTGGACTTAGCCAGGAATGCTGTTTGTTCTACCTGAAGTCTTCATTCTGGTCCTCGGACCTTCCTTGGTTCTATTTTCGCGGGCTTTTCCCTTCCTTGTCTTTTAGCCACCGCCATTTTGGACTCCTTTTCCCTATCCTACCTACCTAACAGACTGGTCCCTCCCTTGGAGCATAACTGGACAGAAGCCACCGCTATCCTTTTGTTACAGAGTTGGCTGAGAGATCTGTTCTATGCCTACAGTCAACTTCTAATTACCATCCCATAGATAATTCACAAGTATGACAAGGCTGTATACTGTCACTCTGTTTATTTCGCATATATGCAGGGTACATCGTGTGAAACGCTAGGCTGGATGAATCACAAGCTGGAATCAAGATTGCTGGGAGAAATATCAACAACCTCAGATATGCAGATGATATCACCCTGAGGGCAGAAAGCACGGACAAGCTAAAGAGCCTCTTGATGAAGGTGAAAGAGGAGAATGAAAAAGTTGGCTTAAAACTCAACATTCAAAAAACTATGATCATGGCATCCAGTCCTATCACTTTATGGCAAATAGAAGGGGAAAAAGTGGAAACGGTGACAGATTTTATTTTCTTGGGCTCCAAAATCTCTGCAGATGGTAACTGCAGCCATGAAATTAAAACTCGCTTGCTCCTGGGAAGGAACCTATGACAAACACAGACAGCATAGTAAAAAGCCAAACATCACTTTGCTGAAAAAGGTCAGTATAGTCAAAGCTAAGGTTTTTCCAGTAGTCATGTATGGATGTGAGAGTTGGACCATAAAAAGGCTGAGTGCTGAAGAATTGATGCCTTCATATTGTGGTGCTGGAGAAGACTCTTGAGAGTCCCTTGGACTGCAAGGAGATCCAACCAGTCAATCCTAAAGGAAATTAACTCTGAATATTCATTGGAAGGACTGATGGCTGAAGCTTTGATACTTTGGTCACATGATGCAAAGAGTCGACTCACTGGGAAATACCTTGATGCTAGGAAAGATTGAAAGCAAAAGATGAGAGCAGCCGAGGATGAGGTGGTTAGATAGCATCACTGACTCAATGGGCATGAATCTGAGCATACTCCAGGAGATTGTGAAGGACCGGGAAACCTGGTGTCCTGCAGTCCATGACGTCTCAAAGATTGGGACACAAATTAGCGACACAACAACAAAAGATAACTCACTAGGAGATCAATGAATTTTAAAAAAGACTGGTAAAAAATCTCAGCCTGGACACCTCAAACTACTTTCCACTGGGCTTTGTTCAGAACTGTCAGCTAACATTAACATTACATAAGTCAGCTTGAACAAACACTTTTTTAAAGGCTTAAATGTTTTACGCACAGCACAAATGTTTTACATAGCTAACTATCAGTGAGTCTGTGAGTCCTGAAATTTCTGCCATCTAGTTCTCTATGCATTACGCACTTTAATGATGACAAACCATGGAAAGCTGAAGAGCTTCTTTGAAAAAAATGAAATCCACATGTTATTTCTCTGACTCTGGCTCTTTCACAAGATTTTATAGATTGGAATGAAGACAAAGGGGATTAAAGAAAGTTTGGCAGAAGCAAATCATGCCAAAATAGATTTTTGACTCTGGAATATAGGATTAGTCAGTCAACAACTCACAAAACTTTACGACTCTTTCTTGTCATGGTGGGCTTAAGGTTGAGATTCTACGAAGAAGCAGCTTGTTGTTGTTTAGTCGCTGAGTCACGTCTAACTCTTGCGTAACTCCATGGACTGTAGCCCACCGACTGCTTCTGTCCATGGGATTTCCCAGGCAAGAACACTGGAGTAGGTTGCCATTTCCTTCTTGCGGGGATCTTCCTGACCCATGTCTCCTGCACTGGCAGGCGGATTCTTTACTATTGAACCACCAGGGAAGCCACCTTTATATATATATTAAAAAACCTTATTAATAAAGCTATAGATCTTGAATTGTAATATTGATTTCATAAAATCATTATGGCTCAGTTATGGTCTATAGCAATGCTCTTCTAACTATACATGTGAAGAACCAGATATTTTTATCCTATCTTCAAAGGAAAATTTCTGGAAAATACAATAAAAAGGAATTATTAGAAAAACTAAATGATGGTTAAAACACACATATATAAAAATAGAAGCCCCAAGTTTTTATTACTAGGTTTACTAGATATCAAATTACTCTTTGCTATAAAAGTTCCTAAATGCTAACTTTTTAAAATAATTTTATTTGTTTTTGGCTGTGCTGGGCGTTCACTGCTGTGCGCGGGCCTTCTCTAGTTGTGCCGAGTCAGGGCTCCTCTCCAGCTGTGGCGTGCAAGCTTCTCACCGCGGTGGCTTCTCATGTTGCCGAGCACAGGCTCCAGGGCATGCAGGCTTCGGTAGTAATGGAACATGGGCTTAGCTGCGCCTCGGCATAGAGAATAGTCCCAAGATTGAACCCATGTCCCCTGCGTTAGCAGGTGGATTCTTAACCACTGGACCACCAGGGAAGTCCCTAAATGTTACCTTTTAATTTCTGGGCTTAGTTTATTGTAGGCCAGTAATAGTAACTCACGCTTTGAGTCACACTGCTTTATACCATTTCTGGCTCCTAAACCAAGGCGTTTTTCAAAACCAAGGCTTCTCCATCAGAGAAGGGTGAAAAAAGGATTAATGCACAACAGCAAACTATGGTCTGTGCGACTGCAGCAAACGTTAGGACCTCTTCATTGCTGTGACCTGGTTAGATACAGCTTTCCAAATATGTCCTTTGGCCTAATATTTAGTTCTGAACTGATAAAGCCTGATACATGTGGCATCTCTCAATCTGAAAGAAATGTTCAAACCCTACAGGTACTGATTGTATAACACATTCCCCTTTTCAACTGTAATTTAGTCAGTGTTTAACATGCTTTAGGATTTCTTATTTTAATCAAAGCTTATATAGTGCCATGTGGAATGGTACATAACACAGAGCTTCAATTCCAGTTTTATTCCAAGTAAGGATTCTCTGAAGCCCCTTTGTTCCATGGTTCCATAAACTGAAAGTTCTTGGCCTTTTAGGCACTGATATTGCCTTTCTCTTCAACACTGAGAGGAATCCAAATAGGAGCATTCATGGAGATCATTTTACTGATTTCCTTTCTTCTACCTCTGTGACTCCTCTTAGTTTTGCTTATACCATCATCCTGTGTTTTATTTTTGACATAAACCATTGACTGTGCTCATACTGGAGAAGGGTACTAGTAACCACAATTATGTTGTTGGATTGTAGGGAAATCCATCTCTTGACTGTCCTTTCTCTCTTAAAAATGTGAATTTAATCTCCTGGAATAAAAATCATCGATTTTTATGCCATTTACTTAGTGGCATGATAGTTCCATTTCACTGTTTAGACATTAAGGAGTAATTTTCTGCGCCAGCATTATTGCTTCATGCAACAAAATAGTGGCCTTTCAGAATACCTTTAAACATATGTAGAGATGAGAAAAGAATTAAACCATTTATTTACCTTACCTGGTATGGTTCTTTCAGTTACCTTTCATTAGACTGTGTTTAGAAAAGTCAGTTTATGGTTAATACAGTGGGCATAAGAGGCAAACAAAATTTTAGTGTCAAGTTTCCAGTGAAATGCCATCATATGCTGTTGATTTTATCACAGTCTACCCCAGCTCATTGTCTTTACCAAAAGCTCTATCTTAGCATTAAAACAGTAGCTGATCTCTTTTTTTGGGTAACTGGCATCCTCTTTCACTCCTTAAATTTGTTCTATTTTCATTTTAAAAAAGAAAAGTCTGCTAACATAAAGATCCACATTTACCAAACAGACACTACTCTGAAAACAACTAGATGCCAATCAAAATGTATAACAGACATGGTTACACAAAATAATCAACAACAATTATAAACAGGGATGATTCCTAAGCTCTACTCTGGATAATAAAAGTTTTAATCATTCACCAGAAAGATAAAGTCCATTAATAGTCTTAAGAGTCTCTGTCTGCTTCAAGGGAGAGGCTCCCGGTTAGAAGAAAGAGAAGGGTCTGAGTACCCAAAAACCAGACACATGCCCAGGGATGGGGAGAAAGATGGGAAGGAAGTCCACAGCAAGGTCAGCTCCAGGGCCTCAGACCTACTAATCAGTAAAACCTGGAAAGGCTTCCAACAAACTACAGACTTCATGACCAGCCACCAGGCATCCTCCCGTCCAGAACTTGTGCTGCCACACAGCAGCACATATCTTGTTCATACAAAGGTCAGGATGTCTCTAAAACTTTTCTGACTAATCCACACATTTCCAATACCTGAGATTTCACAAAGGAAAACCCAATTCTGACATTCATTATACTAATTATCAAAACCATCAGTGTAAAGAGATAAAAGAGCTACCTCTGATGGCAGCATTTTGATTAAATGCTACTGATAACCACCACTGGAGTATGTATTTCAAATTAGAATAACTGCCTGCCTTAGGGTCTGGATGAAGAAGAACTGAAACCTATATTTGTGCACATCATGTCTGCGAAAGTATTTTAAAGTAAATTACAGACCAGAAAATAAATACCTTCCTGTTAAAAAATCAAGCCCTTGAAACAGGGGACTACACTTAAGATGTCCTTTTGCTCATCTCCTTTTCATTCTTAATCTACAACTATGCAGTTCCCATCCTATTAAGACTGATTCTGCCAAGATCGTTTATGACCTAGATGCTAAATTCAGTGTGCCAGGTCCTAGCCCAGTTCCTGAAATACAGTTTTAAAGCATCCATATTCATTTCTATAATTTTAGGTGGAATTAAACATGTCTCAATCTTATTTTTCCCTTACCATATACTCTTTTAATTACACTTCTGAGAAACCTTGATTCAGGCATGAGATGGGAGAGTTAGAGAAAGTAATTAAATGGAATATGCCATGTTCATTATTCAGCAAATGACTTCTCACCTCCCATGAAATGATTTGTCAAAAAACTGAAAGTCAGTTTAGTTCATTAAGCCCTCAAGCACTCCTAAAAATGCTCAGCCTGAGAAAACGGACTATGTAAGCATACCTGAAAGTAATGATACCTAAACGCCTCTGGAAAAAACATAGGTGGATAAGTTAAGTCCCATTTTTTTTTTTCTGGCAGAATTAATAGTCTACCAATTGCCGACAAGAAGATTCCTTCTTATTAAATGTATACTATTTCCCTCTACCCATCAGTTTTAACTTCTCTTCAAAGACTCCAGGTTAAATAAAGGAATTAGAAGTGGATGATAGCTTCACAAGGACATTTTCAGGCATGCAATGTTTAAATGATAATACATCTTGTTTTGAAGCTGTCTAAACCTTAATTCAGTACAAGGAAATGCAGTTTCCACTTCAATGTATTTGAAGGCTTTCCCTCCTATAGAATGGAATGTTGGGTATGTCTTTATTTTCATACAAGTGGGTAATATAGATGTACATGAAATGTGGGAGATACCACCACTAGGACTTACTGCACATTTATCTTGAGAAGAGATTCAGTTGCAGAGAAATAAGAAATTCAGAGTGGGTTTGAGGAGCTGCCAAATCATGAGTAGAAACATGTTAAAAAGATTCTTCTTCTATATATTATGACACTCAGAATGTGAGAGTCCCTCTGATTATCTTTAAAGCAGCCCCATCATCCCCAGAGAGAGTTGCAAGGAGCAGAGAGGATACCTGTGTGAGTAAAAAGTCATCCCTGAGGAAGAAGAGAGGCTTCGGCTCTGACGCAAGTGACGTTAGGCGCATCTGATCCGTTTCAGACACTGTGCTCCATGCTTCCCCAGACAGCAGTATACTGCTATGCACTGCTTGTATCTGAAGATGTAAGCTCAGGAAGGCAAGAGAGAGAAAATATGTCAGTGCCTGCTGTGCTTAGTTGCTCAGTTGCGTCCGACTCCTCCTTGTGACCCCACGGACTATAGCCCGCCAGGCCCCTCTGTCCATGGGATTCTCCAGGCAAGAATACTGGAGTGGGTTGCCATGGCCTCCTCCAGGGGATCTTCCCAACACAGGGATCAAACCCAGGTCTCCTGCATTGCAGGCAGATTCTTTTACCATCTGAGCCACCAGGGAAGCCTGTGTAAGTGATATGTATATACATGTACATCTACATGTACAGATATACATATATGTGTGTGTACATATATATATGTGTGTATGGACATATGGGCTTCCCTGGTGGCTCAAATGGTAAAGAATCTGCCTGCAATGCAGGACATACAGGGTTGATCCCTGGGATGGGAAGATCCCCTGGAGAAGGAAATAGCAACCCACTCAGTATTCTTGCCTAGAGAATCCCATGGACAGAGGGGCCTACTGGGCTACGGTCCATGGGGTCCCAAAGAGCTGGACTCAACTGAGTAACTAATACTTCCATTTTTCTTTCCACTTTACTTTTATATATATATATATATATATTGCATATATATATATATATACTGCCTACATATATTTTGCAATTATATATATATCTTTATGTAAAATATATATGTATATTTATTATAAAATATGTATTCATTTAACAATCCAATGATTCACTCATCATTTTAATGAATAAGTCAAAGTTCCTACTGAGATAATACCTAGAATAAGCTTCACAAAGTATAGAGGAGTCCTTCTCCCTTGGCTGCTTTCCAAGTATCTCTTGCATTCTGATCTCACTATGTACAAGGTGATCTTGGTGTTTAAACAGAAGTAATCTTTCATGTAATATGACTCCCAAACACCAAATTTCCTCCTTATTCTCTTCTGAAGAAGCAATAATTCATTGTAGTGTTGGAACTGAAACTAGCTGCCCATTAGGCTGAGCGCTAAAAAGAGTTTTCCCCTAACAGTCTGAGTTTACAGCCTATTCCTGACACAATGTGTCTCCACTGATCTTCCTTTAGTTGAATTCTCACAAGAAGCTTGTGAGGAAGAGTAGGTTTATTGACAGGCCCTCCTACTCTATCTGTAGTAATAGCTTTCCCCATCCTTTGGGGAATGGGCCATCCTAACTCCAATCCCTCAGTTCAGGGTTTCCAATTAAAATTCATGCAATGAATGACAATGCTGTGTGATTTCATCATCAGAACCTTAAGGGACAAGAGTTAGACAGGCTATGAAAGTCACACAAGACAACATCGCTAGCCAGTCACAGTTAAAGACTTGAATCCACTGGGTCTGACTAAAGCCTTCACTTTGAGCCACCAAGTTATACTGGCTCCCAATGTACAGAACTAAAAAGCCTCTTGATGAAAGTGAAAGAGGAGAGTGAAAAAGTTGGCTTAAAGCTCAACATTCAGAAAACGAAGATCATGGCATCTGGTCCCATCACTTCATGGCAGATAGGTGGGGTAACAGTGGAAACAGTGTTTCATTTTTCTGGGCTCCAAAATCACTACAGATGGTGACTGCAGCCATGAAATTAAAAGATGCTTACTCCTTGGAAGGAAAGTTATGACCAACCTAGATAGCATATTCAAAAGCAGAGACATCACTTTGCCAACAAAGGTCCATCTAGTCAAGGCTATGGTTTTTCCTGTGGTCATGTATGGATGTGAGAGTTGGACTGTGAAGAAAGCTGAGCGCCGAAGAATTGATGCTTTTGAACTGTGGTGTTGGAGAAGACTCTTGAGAGTCCCTTGGACTGCAAGGAGATCCAACCAGTCCATTCTAAAGGAGATCAACCCTGGGATTTCTTTGGAAGGAATGATGCTAATGCTGAAACTCCAGTACTTTGGCCACCTCATGCAAAGAGTTGACTCATTGGAAAAGACTCTGATGCTGGGAGGGATTGGGGGCAGGAGGAGAAGGGGACGGCAGAGGATGAAATGGCTGGATGGCATCACTGACTCGATGGACGTGAGTCTGAGTGAACTCCGGGAGATGGTGATGGACAGGGAGGCCTGGCGTGCTGCGATTCATGGGGTCACAAAGAGTCGGACACGACTGAGCGACTGAACTAAACTGGACTGAATGTACAGAAGTGGTGGCTAGGGTGCCCTGAAATATTTATTGAGTAAATAGCAAGAAGCGAAGGAGAGAGAGAGGACTTTCCAGTTCACATCTCTGGCCAGGGCTTGGCCTCGGCATTGACATCTGCTAAAGCACAGGCTTGGGGGTTAAATCTGAGCTCCCCACGTGTCCTTTCCCAACCAGGCGACCTCAACACCACTTGCCTTCACACAATCTCAGCTTCTTCATGCGCTGACTCCTAAGTGCCGTCATGAGATTTCAATGAAACAATGACGTCAAAGACTTGAGAACACTTGCTGATTCCCGAAAAATCTGCATAAACAGAGCGTGATCGGTTATAACACAAGGAACTGCTAGCTCCCCTCTGCATCCTGCCTGCTCTCGGCTGGCTTCAAAGTCCATGTTGTTAGGCGGCGATTTGCTAAACAACGTGGTTCACCTACATTCACTCCTGTTTTTCAAACCCCTTCTTGTTCCCTGCCTAGGCTCCTAGACGTGCAGTGAGAGCCTTGCTTATAGTGAAGACAGGAATCAGTCACAGCTGCCCTGGAAAGACGTACCCTTTGCAGTGGGTCACTGGGCCCATACACCTTCCTTTTTGAAGGGGCACAAGCCTTTGCTCTGCAAATAGAAAGGAATCTAAAATACATTTCCAAAATTTTCTGGTCATACATTTGAGTCTTGAGACATGCTGAAATAATTTTCTAAGCCCAAGATGGAGAGCCCCTTGTCCAGGGCACCATGTCAGCTAAAACTCTAACTTCTGCATTCCAGTAAGTGCTCTGTTAGACCAGAAACATGGAACATCCAGTCAGCCAAACCCCAAAGGCCGAGCCAACTCTAGGCTTCTCATCCCATCAAGGATGATGACATGGCCACAGCCAATTGATATTTTCTATTTTTCTCTTCCCTGTTCCTTATCCTATAAAATCTCCCTGCCTTCTGCCTCCTTGGGAGATTCTCCAAAAGGAGACTGCTTCATGAAGTGTTAAACAGAGTTTGTCTGTATCACCTAAACTGTCTTCTTGAATCACTTTTTTTTTTTTTTTAACAGATATTTGGGGTTATATGCCCAGAGCTATCACTGTGACCGAGAGAAGCTATAGACCTCCTGACAATTATTGGGTCAACACTTCCTGTCATCTTCATGCACTTTTATCAGAAGAAGTGACCACTGGTGTCTCTATTTTCTCTAGTTATGTATCTGCTTTCATTTTTAATCATGAGGATCTATTTTTACTTTTGAGAAATATAATACAATCCCTCCCTCAAAGCAATTGTTCATTGACCAAGGAAATAAATTATGAAAAAGTTATAGTGACTTAAGTGAGACATTTAAATGAACTGGAGTTGTTTGAATCACATGAACAACTATGTGCCTTTGGAGGGTGGTGGTGCATTTGTGCATGCGACATCTAAGCTATTCAGTGAACAGCCACCAGGAATCTGCGAATCCCTCACATTAAAATCTTGGCGCCTCAGAGACCTCCGTCCTACAGACTGGGAACCAATATCTACAAGCATTTAACTGAGAATTTGGAGAAGAAAATACCACAAGGTTAATTTGAACTTTCTCTCTCTGACTGGTCTATAATTCTACTAATGACTGGCTGGATTTAAAAATTAAAATAATGATAGGGTGACTGTAAATAGAATTGTGTTTTGAAACAAGAAAAACATAAATTTATAGTTGCTTTGGAGTCTAATTTTTATCTACGGTAGACTGATTTAAGTCTTGGCAGGACACTCGACATAATTTGAAACCATGAAGGTATAAACCCAAAGGGGAAAATGCTTAAATTATGCTCAAACTGATCAGCGGAGATGGTTGGGGGAGGTTTCATTATTAAAATTACTGAACAGGAAAGTCCCTTCAACTATAATATAAAAGGCAAATTGCAATTACTGTTCTACTTTTCCTCCACTTTCTTTTTTTAGTGCACAAGCAGTTTATACAAAACTAGCTTTTGCATCTCCTGAGTTTCTCATATTTTCACAGAAAAAAAAAATTTCCTCCATGTAATAAATTTCTCTAAATGTAAAAAATCATCTTCTTTCTGGCCTCCTTAACCCTAATACTAAAAGGGTTTCAGATTTACATAGAAAGAAGGAAAAGAATTCATTTCTCAATCATTAGTTAGGCAAGTGACTGACATTGTTGCTGTTTAAAAGAGCCTACAGTTTATTCCCAGGTATTTTATTCGTTTTTGTTGCAGTGGTGAATTGTTTCCTTTATTTCCCTTTCTGATTTTTCATTGTTAGTGTGTAGGAATGCAAAGGATTTCTGTGTATTAATTTTGTATCCTGCAGCTTTATTAAATTCATTGATTAGCTCTAGTAATTTTCTGGTGGCATCCTTAGAGTTTTCTATAGTGAGTTTTATACAGTGAGACAAAAGACTTGTATGCAGAGAACTAGAAGACACTGATGAAAGAAATCAAGGACAATACAAACAGGTGGAGAGATAAATTGTGGCCTTGGATTTGAAGAATAAATATTGTGAAAATGACTATAGTACCTAAAGCAAACTACAGTTCAATGCAATCACTGTCAAATCACCAGTGGCAATTTTCTGAAGTAGAACAACAACAAAAAAAAATTCACAATTTGTATGGAAACACAAAGGACTTCTGAATAGCCAAAATAATCTTGAGAAAGAAGAATGGAACTGGAGGAATCAACCTTCCTGACCTCAGAGTATACTACAAAGCTACAGTAATCAAGACAGTATGGTACTGGCACAAAGAGAGAAATATAGATCAATGGACCAAGATAGGAAAGCCCAGAGATAAGCCCATGCTCCTTTAGACACTTAATCATTGACAATGGAGGCAAGAATATACAATGAAGAAAAAACAGCCTTTTCTAGATAGCTATGTGTAAAAGAATGAAATTAGAACACTTCTTATCACAAAAATAAACTTGAAGTAGATTAAAGACCAAAATATAAGGCCAGAAACTATAAAACTCTTAGGGGAAAACATAAGCAGAACACTCTTTGACATATATCACAGCAATATCCTCTTTTACCTACCTACTAGAGTAATAGAAATAAACACAAAAATAAACAAGTGGAACCTAATTAAACTTAGAAACTTTTGCATAGCAAAGGAAACTATAAGGAAGATTAAAAGACAGTCCTTAGAATGGGAGAAAATAATTGCAACTGACAAAGGATTAATCTCCAAAATATACAAGCAATTCATGCAGTTCAATACCAGAAAAACAAACAAGTCAATTAAAAAATGGGTGGAAGGCCTAGACAGACATTTCTCCAAAGCAGACATACAGATGGACAACAGACACATGAAAAGATGCTCACCATCACTCATTATCAGAGACCTGCAAATCAAGACTACAATGAGATATTACCTCACACCAGTCAGAACGCCCTTCATCAAAAAATCTATAAACAATAAATGGAGAGGGTATGCAGAGAAGGGAATCCTCTTGCACTGCTGTGTGTGTCAGTCACTCAGTCGCGCCCGACTCTCTGCGACTCCATGCACTGTACCCCACCAGGCTTCCCTGTCCATGGATGGACCGGTTGGATCTTTAGGATGATCAATGTGGACATAAGAACTACTGCCACTGAACTTTGCCGAGGAGCCAGTGACAATATGATGCGATCGTCACCAAGTTCAGAAGGCCGCCCTGGCACACATCACTAGCACCGTCTCAAAGCCCACACTCTGGCACCAAGATGTGTTCTCAGGTCCTCTCTGACAGTGGGAATTGCATGGAGCATGCCACGTGCCCTGGACAATGTCCCTGACACTGAGGGCGCAGCAGTGAATGTGAGGAAGCGAGGCATGCGAACTCCCCCGTGCCGCTCCTCAGAGCCACGGGTTCAGCAGCAGTGGTGCCCCAGGGTCCGAGGAGGGTTACTGCAGCTTGGGAGGAGGTGGCAGCAGCTTGGCTCTGATGGAGCCTCGGTGGTCACTGATAGATTCTCTAGATGCTTTAGATCAGGACCCTGCAGGCACCAACCACCAGAGGTGCTGAGAAGAACTCTATGACCCTCTTCCTGTCTTCAGATATGTGATGAGGCATCCAATTAATTTTCTATGGCTGCTGAGCCAAATTACCCCAATCTCAGTAGCTAGAGAAGACTCTTGAGAGTCCCTTGGACTGCAAGGAGATCCAATCAGTCCATCCTAAAGGAGATCAGTCCTGAGTGTTCATCGGAAGGACTGATGTTGAAGCTGAAACTCCAATACTTTGGCCACCTGATGCGAAGAACTGACTCATTGGAAAAGACCCTGATGCTGGGAGGGATTGAAGGCAGGAGGAGAAGGGGACAACAGAGAATGAGATGGTTGGATGGCATCACCAACTCAATGGACATGAGTTTGAATAAACTCTGGGAGTTGGTGATGGAAAGGGAAGCCTGGCATGCTGCAGTCCATGAGACAGCAAAGAGTCAGACATGAGTGAGTGACCGAACTGAACTGATTTATCTTATTGTTCTAGAAGTCAAAAGTCAGAAAAACGATCTTGAGGACTAAAATCAAGGTATTGGCATTGCCATATTCCTTTTAGAAGCTCTATGAGAGAATCTGTTCCCTGCCCTTTCCAGCTTCTAGAAACTCTGTGTCCTTGACTTGCCACCCTCTTTCACCTTCCAAGCCAGTAATCATATCCCTCTGTCCTCTGTTTCCATTGTCCTATCTCTCTCTCTGACTCCCCTGCCTCCTTTTACTCCTTATAAGAGTCACTGTGATCACACCGGTAGGATAATCTGGAACAATCTCCCCATCAAAAACCCTTAACTTTATCACACCTGCCAAGCCCCTTTTGCCACGGAAAGTAACACATCCACAAGTTCTGGGAATTAGGATCTGGACATCTCTGGGGAGCCATCATTCCGCAGACCACAGCATCATGGGATGAAACTGCAGAGATCAAAGATAGGGTAAACCAGCAACACTGAGAGGAGAGGGGGCAGGGAGACACGAGCCTCCCCCCAACCTCTCCTTTGCCATGTGTTGACCTCAGTGCATCTGGAAAGCATAGCAGTTGAAAGAATCCTTCAGTTCAGTTGTTCAGTTCAGTTCAGTCGCTCAGTCGTGTCCGACTCTTTGAGACCCCATGAATTGCAGCACGCCAGGCCTCCCTGTCCATCATCAACTCCTGGAGTTCACTCAGACTCATGTCCATCGAGTCAGTGATGCCATCCAGCCATCTCATCCTCTGTCATCTCCTTCTCCTCCTGCCCCCAATTCCTCCTGTAAATATTTGCAGTGAATTTTTGCCTCATCTGGGACGAGACTCCCAGTGCTGTGGGACAAAAATTAGTCATGAAATGTCTCCCAATCATTGGTCAAATTTCCAACCAAGAGGAGCAACTGATATATGTTTGTCATCTGTCCTTGACACAGCAATCCCAGCCTCTAAAGTCAGCCTCTCACCCTCCCCAAGCTTGACTCACACTTGCTAAGCTTCCTGGAGGCACCTGAAACTTTTTGACACAGAACTCAAGTTGTATTTCCTTATTGAGGTTCCTGGGAAGCCCACTGAGGTTTGAAGTTAGGTTTTACCTGCTTTCTCAGAAAGAACATAACCCCATCAGTGAAAGTCACTCAGTCATGTCCGACTCTTTGAGACCCCATGGACTATACAGTCTATGGAATTCTCCAGGCCAGAAGACTGGAGTGGGTATCTGATCCCTTTTCCAGAGGATCTTCCCAACCCAGGGATCAAACCCAGGTCTCCCGCATTGCAGGTGGATTCTTTACCAACTGAGCCACCAGGGAAGCCCATACTGGTTGAAAAATCCCTTGTCTGATTTAGAATAATGTATGCATTAAAAAATACATACTGGAAACCAATGAGACAGAAAATATGTTGTGCTGTCAAACATTCTTTCTTAGAAACCTTAGACTCTGGAGATTGCAGCCACCGACTCTGCTTTTTCTAGTAACTTCCCAGCCCAGAGATGTGAAGCAGGCACACGTGCCTGCCCATGTGCCTGGCCCAGCACAATGGAGGTGGTGCTTTATGGAGCAGTATGCCAGTGAATGACTGAAACCTTGATGTTTGCTTCCCTGGGGTGCAATAGTTAGGGTGTCTGAGTGGAAGGAGTAAGACTAGATTCAAGCCTCCGTGTGATGCTCCATGTGGTGGTTTTTCAGCTGCTGCAAAGGGATAAAGTACCTGCTCAGGACATGTGGCCTCTGGGCTACAGAATCTCTAGGGTCTTTGCCAAACCACCACTGCAGAAAGGGTCAGTGCTTGGGGAGCTGACTGCAATCCCTGATCCTAATAGAGGTACACATCTATTGGTTGGTGAAAATGTAATTGCCATTTTGGACCATAAATTTTAAATTATTATAACTAGGCTCAAACACATCTTTATTAATCAAAATAGGAACCATTACAATTAGCACATTTTTGCCAATGAGAAATAAGTTTATTTGTTCCTGTAGCCTAAAAATCCGTGCTTCGGGATTTGAAGAACTCTAATATCAAGAACTGAAGAGTACAGAAAGAGTCAGCCAATTTACTTGAGGACCTTTGTTTTTCAAAAGTTTTGTAAAGGGTTTTACTGGTCACGATTCTTTTAAAAGGCATTGAAGATAACCCTCGCCTGCCTACCTAAAGATCGAAGGGCAAAAGGGAGTGGCTGGCCAGCTCTTAATGATTGGAGAAAGACCGGCGTATAAATCAGTTCAGTTCAGTCGCTCAGTCGTGTCTGACTCTTTGCCACCCCATGAACTGCAGCACGCCAGGCCTCCCTGTCCATCACCAACTCCTGGAGTTCACTCAGATTCACGTCCATCGAGTCAGTGATGCCATCCAGCCATCTCATCCTCTGTCGTCCCCTTCTCCTCCTGGCCCCAATCCCTCCCAGCATCAGAGTCTTTTCCAATGAGTCAACTCTTCGCATGAGGTGCAAAGTACTGGAGTTTCAGCTTTAGCATCATTCCTTCCAAAGAAATCCCAGGGCTGATCTCCTTCAGATAGGTGCAGCAAATTGACAGCCCAAATGCTGTCGTAAAACTTCAAGGACTGCTGTTAAAACTAAACAACGTTAACTTGAACCTGTTAATTCTGACAAAACTATACAAAATGACATAAAACATTTAACACCACAGTTTTGCCCTAATTATTTATTTTTCCCTTCCTCTCACCTTTCCCAACAAACCAATTAGTTCAGTTCTATGACCACAATTTAAAACTGTGGGTAAACAGTGAATAAAAAGAATACCTTTAAGATCCAGAAAATGCCCCACCACCACACTTTTAGGCCATCATTGCATGTGATCCCAAGGACTCTGGGATGAGCTGGCCTCTCGTCCTCAGTACCAACAGAAGGAAGACGGTAACAGCTAACAGGCAACTGTGGCTGCCTTGGCTACAAGTCTAACTTTGGGCAATTATATCATTCCTTCCATATTTCCGTGATTTTAGCACTCACTTAAATAGTACCTGAAAATACCAAAAAGGTATCATTATTACTGGCTTAGGCCTGTGCCTTTTTCTTTCTTTCTATTAGCTGCTCTTTCATACCCTGGCCCAAGAGTCCTGGGCTCAGCTGGACGAGGGGAAGCACTCACATTCTCACCCCATTTCCAGGCTTTGCCACATTGACTGTGGAGCCCAGGGGTCTCCTAGCCAATTGCATGTATAAATACAAGAGTTTTAAATAACAAACAAACAAAAAACAGAAAACAAAAGGACAGCCCTCCAGGGTAACAGACACCATTAAGAAGTTATGTCACCATAACTAATAAATAAAATGCTCTTTTAAACAATCAATCCTCTCTATTTATATAATTTGCATCCAATATAAAGTTCAAAATTGATAGTAGGGAAGAAAACTGGAAAGGAAGCAAAACATTTCTGTAATGCTGTTTGCATTCTGACCACCAGGAAGATAAACAGATTCAAAACAATGATTTCCCAGAAAGTAACATTAATTCAAAGTTCTCAGGAAAAAAATCCTTAATGGTTATTCTGGGTGGAAGTAGGAATTGCATCTTTACATAAAAGGACAGTTTTTATTTGAGGCCCATTAGAAGTAATTAAGAAGAGTGGGTAGAGGGGAAAAAGTGACAAAGAGCAAACCATACGTCAGGTGACAGGAGTCACGTTCCAGTTATGTCTCATGCGTTACGTTCTAGCCTCTACCTCTCTGCTCAACTGCTGTTTTACGTCACTCTATTCCAAATCTCCGTATTTTTCATGCTGCTAAGATGGATGACACTGTCTGGTTATTTAGCATCAACCAGGGCTATTCAGCTATTAGTCTACGGATGAATCGTCTTCTAAGGCAGACCCCTAAAAGACAATTTGTGTGCACACATACACAGAGGGTGTGCATCTGGGTGATTTTTAAAAATTGTTTCTCTTAATTGGGAGTTGGGTGGGAAAAGAAAAATATTTTGAGCACTTGACTAATTCTCAAAGATTTAAGTCATTCAAAAGAGAAGCTCTCTGGAATACTACTCAGCCATAAAAAAGAATGAAATCATGCCATTTGCAGCAACGTGGATGGAACTAGGGATTATGATACTAAGTGAAGTAAGTCAGGGGAAGACAAACACATGCCATATCAGTTACATGTGGAATCTAAAACATAACACAAATGAACTTACCTAAGAAACAGACTCACTAGAGAAAAGACTTGTAGTTACTTAGAGGGAGGGACGGTGAGGGTGGGACGGAGTGGGAGTTTGGGACGAGCAGATGCAAGCTACTGTATATAGGGTGGATAAACAACATGGTTCTACTGTATAGCACAGGGAATTATATTCAATAGCTTATGATAAACCATAAGGGAAAAGAATATACAAAAAGGACGTTTATATGTGCATAACTGAATCACTTTGTTGTACAGCAATTAACACTGTAGATCAACTATATTTATATTAAAAAAATTAAATTGTAAGGTCCCTTAACTGTAGTGATAACATTCTATGTGCATGAAAAAAAAGCCAGTAAATGTGTAGCTATGACATGGCACCAAGAGTGCTACTATAGATAGCCCATAAAGTTCTTCAAAAACCATTCATATTTTATTCTCCTTTTTTTTTTCGGAAGGTATTTTTTTCTCAAATAAATGATCATTGCAGTGAAAAAATTCACATTTCCATTTTACAAGGTTCAGTAAGGTTTATTGTTATTGTTTAGTCACTAAGTTGTGTCTGACTCTTGTGCGACCCATTGGACTGTAGCCAGGCTGCTCTGCCTATGGGATTTCCCAGGCAAGAATACTGCACTGGGTTGTTGTTTCCTTCTCCAGGGGATCTTCCTGACCTATGGATTGAACCATAGGCAGATTCTTTACCACTGAGCCATCTGGGAAGTCTCCATAAGGTTTGGCACATGTAGATGACACCACCCTTATGGTAGAAAGCAAAGAAGAACCAAAGAGCCTTTTGATGAAAGAGAAAGAGGAGAGTGACAAAGTTGGCTTTAAAACTCAACATTCAGAAAACTAAGATCATGGCATCTGGTCCCATCACTTCATGGGAAATAGATGGGGAAACAGTGGAAACAGTGACAGACTTAATTTGGGGGGGCTCCAAAATCACTGCAGATGGTGACTGCAGTCATGAAATTAAAAGATGCTTGCTCCTTGGAAGAAAAGTTATGACTATCCTAGACAGCTTATTAGAAAGCTGAGACATTACCTTGCCAACAAAGGTCCATCTATTCAAAGCTATGGTTTTTCCAGTAGTCAAGTATGGATGTGAGAGTTGGACTATAAAGAAAGCTGAGTGCTGAAGAATCGATGCTTTTGAACTGTGGTGTTGGAGAAGACTCTTCAGAGTCCCTTGGATGGAAAGAAGATCCAACCGGTCCATCCTAAAGGAAATCAGTCCTGAATATTCACTGGAAGGACTGATGCTGAAGCTGAAGCTCCAATACTTTGGCCACCTGATGCAAAGAACTGACTCACTGGAAAAGACCCTGATGCTGGGAAAGATTGAAGGCAGGAGGAGAAGGGGACAACAGAGGATGAGATGGTTGGATGGCATCACTGACTCAATGGACGTGAGTTTGAGTAAACTCTGGGAGTTGGTGATGGACAGGGAGGCCTGGCATGCTGCAGTCCATGGGGTCACAAAGAGTCGAACACGACTGAGCGACTGAACTGAACTGAACTATACAGAGTACAGTACTTTTATTTCAAGGCCAGGATGTTCGGGAGCAACGGTAAAAGCAGCAGTATATAGCCGATTGTGTTAGCCGGGTACTTAGGCTGACTTTGTTGGACTTAACAACAAATTGGACTTGGAACTCTCAGAACGGAACTCGTTTGGATGTAGGGGACTTAATGTATTAGCTTCTCAACCCACACCGTGCTCCCTCGTCCATACCATACCTTCCTCAGTTCCTCTGAATCACCCTGTCCTCGTCTCTTGAGGTCAGGGCTTATCGGGGCTACATCGGCTGTGAGCAGACCACCCAGGACAGACTCGTCATCAGCTCTAAAAGTGGTGTCAGAACAGATGGGACTCTCAACCACTGCTGGAATCTCTCCTTCAGGTGGGATCAATGTGGTAGGAAAGCTCACTGTCCCTTGAGGTCACGTCACCCTGAATTGAGACATCATTATTATCCTGGCAGCCTACCCTTTACTGAGCAGAAACAGGTGGGTGCTACTGGCAGTAACTGATCCCTTTTTCTGACTCAGAAAGAACCTGGCACTCTCCACAATGGTTAGCAAACTCCAGAAGCCCCAATCATCAGGTGGTTGCTTGATGGGAACCACATCAACCCTGCAGGCCAGCAGCAAGCAATAAAAAAAGGGATATAGAACATGGAACTAAAAATTATTTTCCTGTTACATGCAGCATTGTAGTAGAAATAAAATTGGGATCACATTAGAATTTAATGAAGAGATTGTTCACCTCTGTCTTAATTAGAATGGGCCTACCTGGTGGCTCAGATGGTAAAGAATCCACCTCCTGCAACGCAGGAGACCTGATTTCAATCCCTGGGTCGGGAAGATCCCCTGGAGAAGGGAATGGCTACCCACTCCAGTATTCTTGCCTGGAGAATCCCGTGGACAGAGGAACCTGGTGGACTACAGTTCATGGGGTTGAAAAGAGTCAGACAGGACCAAACTAACACTTTAATCAGAATATCATGTTCGCTCTCATCACCTTTTTTTTGCCACCCAGATTTTACCTAGAAACTGGTATGTATTCACTGTGGCGAGGACAACACATGCTCACAAAGGCAAGCCTGGGAGTTAAACCTGCTAGACCAGGAAAACAAGCAATTATCTGAAAAATTCTGATGCCTAGTCTTTTGTGTCCTGAGCTGCTCAGATAATTCTGATGAAAATGGGGATTCTCCTAACTTGTCTCAGAACTGTTTCAATTTCCTCTTTTGCTGGTGGAGATTTTTTTGCATTTGCTCTTGCAGCTGAAAGGTGTCTCAAACAAGGAGGAGGTTAGATACTGTCCCTGCGTCAATAGGGTGGGCATGGGTGTCCTGAGAGACTGGTGTGATTGCATGTGTTTCTCTCTACTGATCAGGGCTCTCTAACACCCCACGATGCTGACACAAGGACTAAGGGCCCTCAGGCAAACAATTCTGGAAGAAGACAGCCTGCTGAGCTGACCACGGTCAGCGTGGTCTGAGTTCCTCTTCTGACTTGCCCACCAGCTACTGCTGTGCCCACTCTCTTGAGCTGTCATCATTTCTGCTCCAAGACAGAATAAAAGAGCTGTGACAATCGGATGAGGTAGCTGAGATTTAAGCAGCTAACAGTGCCTGGGAAATATACAGAGTTATGAGAGTTAGCATCTCTTTTCTCTTCTTGACCACATAGGAAGGATGGCCATACCTCCCGGTTTTCCTGTTATGTCAGCCTAATCATGAACAGTGCCCTGAATGTCTTAATTAAAATGATAAAGTATATGGTTACTCTTAGGACTTCCCTGGTGGTCCAAGGGCTAAGTCCCTGGGGCTAAGTCACACTCTCAATGCAGGGGGCCTGGGTTTGACCCCTGAACAGGGAATCAGATCCCACATGCCACAACCAAGACTCGGCACAGCCAAATAAATAAATATTTTTAAAATAAATAAACAAAATTTTAAAGTATATGCTTACCTACATCCAGGTAGTGTTGGGTTTTGATCACTCTCTTTGTCAGAGAACTTTTGTGGTGAAGAATGAAACCTGCTTGTGCCAGCTTAAACCAAGAGGGGACGGTATGGGCACGATATAGAAGCAGTCCACAAAAAGCCAGGCTTCACGAGGGGCTTCAGAACTCAGAAGTCCCCTGCGTGTTCTCTTGATAACTTCTCCCCACACATTTGGTTCTATCTTTTCCCTTTGTGAAGACTGGCTTTTGCTGTTCTGGTATACATGTGGCCACCATCACCTGTCTTCAGTTCATATAGACAGTCAGATCTTGAAGCCCAACTTCCATAGTCCCGGGGGAAAAAAAAAAGGATTCCTGGCTTTTTGCATGCACACAAATACATTCCAAATGCATTGCTTTGGATGCAGCATCTGCCAATGGCTGGCTGAGTCAGAGACGCGGAGGAGAGGGGGGCAGTTCCCTGCTTCACTCCCCTGTTTTGAGATGACTCTTTAAAAAGGGGTGTGGGTGGAGAATAAATGGTCTGATGGAGGAGAAGAGGATCTCTTTAGTAAACCCATCCCCGACATAGGACATTCTAATGTCCCACTGAGGCACTTTCTCCCTGTCATCCAAAGACATGGTTTCTGCACTCCCAGATTTTAATCAGACTTCAGCTTCCAGTATCTCCTTACTTCAAGCATTTTCATTGTACTGAGTGAATCGAAGCTAATAACCTCATCTGACTTCAGGAGCTCACATTTTGGCAGGGGATGTAAGCATTGCCTCCCCAGCGCCAGTCAACATGTTTTTGTTTTCTCGGAAGCTTCCCAGGGGGCAGGGTCCTTCAACGAGCACTTCTCCAGGCTTTCCACCAAGGCACCTCTGACCATGGGAAGAGTTCGGTGTGCGGGGCTCTGGGATTGTAGCGCAAGGCAAACATAACATTTCTCACCCTCAAGTTTCTACTGTATGAAACATTAATGGTGGTTATAACTTTTTTTTTCTCAGATTTTGGCATGAAACCACTGTTCTCAAGCAACATACCATGATTCTCCTAGAACTGAGTATCTCTGGGCACATTGCCACGTATAGACTCATTCCAGTGGAAAGGAAACATCACCGTGGAAATCTAGGCATCAGGGCAAGTCATGGAGAATCCATTTTGGAGGAGAGGGCGTTTTTCGTTGGGTTGTTTTTTTTTTTTTTTTGGTCTCTAAGATCATGCAACATTCGAACATCTATGTTGAATCTGAATTATATGCACACTTTCTCCCAAGTCTAGAGGTGGATCTGGGTACTAACCCTAGTTCTACCTGGCTTCTCCTCCTAAAACTCACACTAACTACTGGCTGTTCTACTACAGAGCAGAGAAAAAACCAAAGTAAGCTCCTGTATTCTTCCTACTGTCTTGAATGCATGCTCCCTGCACTTCATCGTCTGCTCTAATGCCGTTTGTCAGCTATGACTTCTTCAGGCACGAGGGAGACCATCCACGACCCCTCACTCTCAGGACAGCTGGCTTCTAGGCGTGACACGAGATGGTACCAGGCACTGGGAAGTCCTGGTATGTTCTTAACTCAGGAGGATGTCCCCTGTCACTCTTGCTTATGTGTTTCCAAATGGATTGTTAATAAGTAGTCTTCCTGATACTATATTTCTAGAGGAAAAGAGATAGCTAATGGGAAGTTGCTATGTAACACAAGGAGCTCAACTTGGTGTTCTGTGATAAACTAGAGGGGTGGGATGAGATAGGGGTGGGATGAGATGGGGGTGCGAGGGTGGGTCCAAGAGAGAGGGGACATATGTACACTTATGGCTGATTGACGCCGCTGTATGGCAGACATCAACACAGCATTGTAAATCAATTATCCTCCAGTTAGAAATAAAGTTTTAAACATTGAATGCATGGTTTTACATGCATTCTGACTAAATGTTGCCTCTTGTTTTGCTTATTATTTAGGCTTTTCAGATTTTTTTTGACTCTTGAGCTTGTTGTACTTTTCCCAGTTTTCTTTTTTAACCTCTTTTTTATACTGTATTGTCAACTCTAGGTACTATATCATACAGCAGATCTCAGATCTTCACCTTGTGTAACTGTAACTTTACATCCACTGTAAAAGAACTCCTAATTTCTGCTTCCACCCTCACTCCAGTGTCTTAGCAATTATCACTCTATTGTCTGTTTCTATACGTTTGACTGTTTTAGATATCTCAGCTAACTGGGATCATACAGTATTTGTCCTTCTGTGGCCAACTTCATATCTCGAGGGCCATCCATGTTGTCACAAATTGTAGGATTTCCTTCTTTATGGCTAAGCAATATTCCGTTATATGTGTCCACCACGTTTTCTTTATCCTTCTTCTTGCAGATGACTACCTGGGTGGTTTCCATATCTTGGCTATTGTGAACAATACCGCAATGAGAACAATACCGCAATGAACGTGGGAGTGCAGATACAGCTTCGAGATCCTGGATATTCTACTAGATATATAATTCAGGAGTGGAATTGCTGAATTTTTAGTTTTTTGATATTTTTACCTCTAATTTTCATTTTTCTTTATGATTTCATCCAAATCACTGATTATTATGTTGAACAGGTCAAGGAATCTTTCAGGAGTCCACTGAAATCTGTTCTCTGGGTTCTTTCACTTAATTGTCAACGCTTTATTAATGCCAGGCTATTCCGTATATAGCATCTGGCATTTAACATACCTGGGTTTGACCCCTGGGTTAGGAAGATCCCCTCAAGGAGGACAGGGCAACCCACTCCAGTATTCCTGCCTGGAGAATCTCATGGACAGAGGAACCCGGGGGGCTACATTCCATGGGGTCGCAAAGAGTTGGACATGACTGAGTGATTAAAGCATAGCCAAGCACATACTATATGCTCCAATATTTTGGCCACCTGATATGAAGAGCTGACACATTGGAAAAGACCCTGATGCAGGGAAAGATTGAGGGCAGGAGGAGAAGGGGGTGACAGAGGATAAGACTGTTGGATGGCATCACCGACTCAGTGAAGTTTGAACAAACACTAGGAGATAGTGAAGGACAAGGAAGCCTGGTGTGCTGCAGTTCATGGGGTCACAAAGAGTTGGATACAATTTAGCAACTGAACAACAACAACAACAACAAAATAGTATATATGGTATAGGGCATTTATTACTTACTAAATGCCAGACTATTTGCAAGTGCTAGGGATATGGTGTTAAGAAAACCCAGCCATGTCTATACCCTCAAATAGCTAATGTAGTTTAATGGGAGAAACAGACACTGATCAAATCACACATATAAATACATAACTATAAGGGGATAAAATATTTTGGAGGAAAAAGAGAGGATGCCAAGAGAAGAATCTGACCTGGTCTAAGGATTCTCAAGAATTCCTGGAGTAGGTGCTGTTTGAACTGGGAAAAAACGGGGTAAAGAGCAGAGGGAACTGCAGGCAGAAGGTACGGCATGGGTAAAAGCCTAGTGATGGAGCCTGCATGGTCAGGAAGTGAGTGAAGGCCAGTATCGCTGGAGCACAGATCCTGAGGAAGTGGTATGAGACGTGGGCCAGTTTACAAGTCGGGTCTTTGTTGCTGGAAAAGCAGAAAGCATTGACAGTGCCAAATCGGGGAGATAGCACAGTAAGACCTTCATTCTTAAAAGACCCTTCAATGAACAGAATGGGTTGCAGAAGCAAGGGTGTTTATGGAGAGACCATTCAGGAGGCTATTGCTGTAATTCAGGCAAGAGATGAAAGCAATTTTGCTTAGGGTGCCAGCAGTAGAGATGGAGAAAAATGGATGGGTTAAGAGGTACTTAGGAATGAAGTAGAAAGGACTTACGGATAGCTTAGGGATGGGAAGGAAGGAGAAGAGTCGTAAATGATGGTCCTTAGCTTCTTGTTTTTATGACTATATGAATAGCGGTGCCCTTGGTTGTGACAGGGTATAGTGCAGGCAGAGCGGGTTTCAGGAGCAAATGGAATAAGTTTGATTTCTGACGTGTTTGGGTACCCTGGAGATATCCAAATAGGCATGCTGGGAGTAACAACAGAAAGTACTTATATTAACATGCCAGGCGCTGGTCAGAGCACTTTGTACATATGAATTCATTTATTCTTTACAGTACTTCTATGTAGTAAGTCCTGTTATGAATCCCATTTTATAGAGGGGGAAACAGAAGCACAGAGAGGTTAGGTAATCTTCCCAGAGACACACAGCTAGTCAGGAAAGAGTTTAATAAGAAAGTTGAGAACTGAGAAGAAAGGTCAGGACTAAAGTTATAGATTTAAGAATCACTGGAAAGACACAGGTATGGAGAAAACTGTTCCAAAAAGATAGATAGCGTAAAAAAAAAAAAAAAAAACTGAACAATGGGACAGAAAAATTATCCACAATCTATAAATAAGGTCAAGAGAATGACTGCATTTCCCCTCATTGCATCCTGAGTCACTGTTTATCAGAAGAGCAAAGGCACTTTCAAAAGCAGTAAGGAGAGTACCACAAATCATCGAATTGGGGTTTAGCCTAGACCTAACTTGAAGTGCACAATGTTGTTCTTTTAAAACAATTTGATGTAAGTTGCTACTTCCTGTTCAGGCGTCCTGTCTCTACTGGCAGGTTCCTGTGACCCCATACTTTCTTGTCCACCTGGGACAGTTGGCTACATTCTGATGGTTCCCAGGGGGACCCTAGAGCGCAAGGCTTAATTTTCTTGGAAAACATACCATTGTTTAACTTTGCTTCCTTTTACTATTAATTAAAGGTTCACTCTTGGAAGTTGCATTTACACGTATATTTGTGCCTCGTGCATGCTAAGTTGCTTCAGCCATAACTGACTCTCTGCAACCCTATGGACTGTAGTCTGCCAGGCTCCTCTGTCCATGGGATTCTTCAGGCAAGAATACTGGAGTGGGTTGCCATGCCCTCCTGCAGGGGATCATCCCAACCCAGGGATCAAACCAAGTCTCTTTTGTCTTCTCCTTTGGCAGGCAGTTTCTTTACACCAGCACTACCTGGGAAGCCTAGCTGTGCCCCATAGAGTTGCAAATGATTTCTATCTGGCAGAAAATAAATTTTCAAAGGTTGAAAGTAATAACAATAACTAGTTTTGCATGCAAACGGGAATCTTATCCTAAATTTCTTGTCTTAAAAGGATTACAAAACCACCACTTCCTTAAGTCTGTTTAGAATCAGCTTTACCATTTGGCTCGTTCCATCATTCATGACTGAGTTGGACATAACTCTTGACACATGGTAATTCTCTTGTTTGTAAAAGAGTCAAGGTTTAACTTCTGAGAATCCCCCTATAAAAGAAGTGAACCTTGGGCTTCTTCCGCAGTCTTTGGGAGAACCATTTTGGTAGCCATAAAGCCACCAAGAGTTCCTGAGCCCACTTTTCATTTACTCGTCCTTTAAAAAGTATTACTGGGAAAGTACTTAGTACAAGGCATTGTAAAAAGCTCAGGGCATGAGAAAGAAAGATTGAAATATGAAAATGATGACTTTGAGGTTCTTATGTTTTTATGGCAGGAAGGAAGGGGGCAGAAAAATCGAAGAAACCACGATATGGAAAGTACCACCTAGGAAGGATGTTATGAAGCGTATGAGACGGCTCTTCAATGGGCCTTAAATGATGAAGGGGACTTTGCCAGGAGGAAATTAGAAGAAAGGATGGAAGCCATAACACGGATAAAGGTAAAGAAGTGGGTACCATGTTAACATTTTGGTGACATGCATGTCATGATCTCTCTGAGACCTGGAAAAGAATTTCCAGACATGAGGCAGAATGAGAGGAAAATAGAATTTATTAGAACAGTGGGCTGTTGTTAGGACCAAACTGGAGCCAGGACAGGCTCTAAAGGGCAGGCTAGGCCTGAGGTTTAGTCTCTAGGAAAGCTGAGGCACTGGGAACTCCCACAGGCAGTGTAGCTCGACCAATCAGAAAAAACCCCCGTGGTCCCCCGCCCGCGCCAGACCCGAGCCAATCCAGATAGGGATGCAAGGTTTAAAAGCACCCTGCGCGCATATGGTTTAACCAATCAGCTATGCTGTTACAGAAACAAAGAACCGTCTGTATAAAAGTAGATGTGATTCAGAGCTCTGGGCTCTTGTCGGATTCCACTGTGCTGGATGAGACCTGGGCCCTAACTCGAGCTAGCAATAAACCCCTTTATGCTTTTGCATTGCTGTGGACATCTTATTCTCTCAGTTTTGGGGACTCGGACTCTGGGCATAACAGCTGTTAGAACGGTGGGTGGGCTCAAGGGAGAGCTGTCCCTGTTCTTGGGCTAGTAGCCAATTTTTATCGCCTCAAGACAGAGACAATTCCTAGTGGAAGGGTGGCATTAGGTGACTGGTTAGGATGCTATAGGGTAGGTAATAGGGTGGGTATTCCACTCAATATGGGGTCAGGAAACTGGCCAATGTAGATCAGGAGGCTCATGGCAACAGTTGCTGTCGGGGTTGGTTAATTCTGGAAACTTTTGTCCTGTGACCTTGGTATGGAAGTCAAAGTGTTAGTCATTCACACTCAGTCGTGTCTGATTCTTTGTAGCCCCATGGACTGTAGCCCACCAGGCCCCTCTGTTGATGGGATTCTCCAGGCAAGAATACTGGAGTGGATTGCCATTTCTCCTTTGGCATTTTGCATATGCCAGTTTAGATTCTTTGGCAATGGCTGGACCTGGGACCCCAAGCTGATTCTCAATGCTCACTGCTCCCCTTCCTTGAATGCTCAGAAATAGCTCGTGTCACAGAATCTCCTGACAGGTGACTCCCGACCTGGACCACAGGGGGCATTGCGTTCATCCCAGTCACTACATATTTTCAATGCTTCAGGCCTGACATCCATATGGGACTTTTGAGTCAAGAACTAAATGTTGTCCTAACTATTGAAAAGAACCTAACAACTATGAAAACAGAGATATAAAACTTAGTTACCTGGGTTTCTGGATTTGTATTTCTGAAGAGATGACTTTGAAACATGGGTAAAATGGGCAAACCAATTATTCAAAAGTAGGTCGTCAAGAAAAATTTTCCTTAGGGGGTCTTGGGCCTTCAGCAGAGGTGGGGCTTTTCTGTGCCCCAGAAGGCAGGCCTCGGGACCAGCTGGCCTTTCCCAGGTAGCTGGCACTGTATGAGTTCCTGACCAAATGCAATTCAATATCCAGTAGGGCTCGTCTTCCCATTTTACAGAAGAGCAAAAGCACTTTCAAACCAGTAAGGAGAGTGCCACAAATCACCGAATTGGGGTTTAGCCGAGACCTAGCCTGAGGTGCACAAATGTTCTTTCTTTAGAGCGATTCGGTGTAAGTTGCTACTTCCTGTTGAGGCGTCCTGCCTCGTTCGGTAGGTTCCTGTGACCCCATGCTTTCTTGTCTATCTGGGACTGCTGGCTACATTCTGATGGTTTCCAGGGGGACCCTAGAGCTCCAGGCTTTATTTTTTATTCCCTGGCCCCAGTCCAGGGGGCTTTCTTCTCAGAACTTCCTATTAACTCCTCAGAAAATCTTACTTAAGATCTTCATTAGAGCACATCTAGATAGATTGTATATTGGTTAAAATTGAGCATTTAATCCACAGGGAACAGATCAGAATCTTTCCTAAAGATCAAATAGCTCCTTCCTTGCCCCAAGGAGAAACCTGGTGTTTTACATTTGTGAAGTTCACTTTGTTTCCACAAGTATTTATCAGATCTCTATTATATGCCAAGAACTGTTCTGTGCCATTAGTCACCAGGGATGCTAAGATGTAAACAGCACAGTCCCTGCCCCAAGAAAATCACATTCACATCCCCTAGAAAAGACAATGGAGAAGATGCCATTAAGTGAAGGTCTGAGGACTCTCTGTGGGAGTTTAAACTGGGAGAGTCTGTTTCAAGGACAATTCGGCAGCATCTAACATTTTAAATACGTGCACCCCTTGACTGAGGAATCTCACATCTATAGAGTGCCACAAATCATCGAATTGGGGTTTAGCCGAGACCTCACTTGAAGTGCACAAATGTTCTTTCTTTAGAGCAATTTGGTGTAAGTAAATTATCCATAGAGGTGCACACATACATATGCAGAGATGAATATGTACATGACAGGTTTGTTTTTAACAATGGAGTGTCACAAAAGATACGGCCATCTAAGCATTCCATTGAAAAACCACGTTGCATTTTTATGTTCAGACCTGAACAAATATAATCTTCACATGGAATTCCGAAACAACGCAGAGAATGCTTTCATTTATGATCATTAACCTCTGTTACATGTGTGTCTGTGCACACACATGTGTAAATGCCAGGAGAAAGCTCTCAGTGGATACCCAATGACAAACTATTGATGGGTTCTTCTTCTGGAGACAGGAATGGAATACAGAGTCAGGGTGAAGAGAGTCTTCTGCTCTTTATTAGACAAGTCTCTATTTAATTTAAATGATTTTTTTTACTACCTTGGGCATTCACTTAAAATAACTTAAAAGTTGTTATGAGAAAAGCACAGGAAGTCAAACAGGTAATGGATTCCTGCTGACCTAGGGGAGTCACAGTGGATGAAGAGATACATGTGGAGCCAGGTCAAGGGTATCCTAACGTATTTCAGACAAAGAAACAGTGAACAGCGAGCAAGCCGTGCACCCTGCAAGATGGATTTGGCTGACAACCAGCAGAGGGCTTGGGTGCCCAGGAAGTCCTGAAGGGCTGAAGAATTAGCCTCTCTGAGAAACTTTACATGATTCTACTCTGATTTAGACCTTTGATGTATCTGCCCATTACTTGCATCATCCAAGGTATTTGATAAAAACTTGTGAGTCAGGTAAATTAAATCACCACAAATTATTTAATTCATTGTATCATGTGCATCCCTCATTTATTAAATTCCACTAGAACTGTCTCCCCTTCTTGAATAGAAGTCTTTTCAGAACAAGAAAGATGTTTTGTTTTTTCTTTTCTTTTTATATCTGCTGGGCCTATTACTCAAAACAAAAAAAGCAATCCAAAATTTTTGTTGAAGACCTGTATATACCAATGATAACTGAACTCAAGTGTGAGATAAAAATAAACAAATAAATAATGCATAAATACATGAAAAGGGGGTTGTGCTCAAGAGTATACTAAGGTACTTGGCCCTATTCTAAGGGCCATGGGAAACCACTAGAATCTTTGTGCAGTATTATCAGAGCTGGTTGGAGGATAAATAGTTAAGGAACTCATGAGTTAGTTAAGATAGGAGAGGGTGAACGTATAATATTCCCCAAATCAGATCAGACTTGATTCAGTTGGCAGAAAAAGCATCACAGTGAGAACAAATCGCAGAAACACAATTAACAGGTTTTGATCAGCATTCATATGTATTCCATGGGGAGCGGTTCTGTGGTTTCTTTAGGGAAGGGTGAGTGAGAGGAGGTGGAGAGGCCCATCAGAAGGGAAACAGCAAGAATAAATGGGTGACTGTTCAGCTCGAGGCAAAGACCACTCCACTCCCTACTTTTCCAGGACAGGATTCGACTCTCCTCTGTGCACAAAGTCAGCTCTGATCTGTCTGCCTACCTGCCCGCCCACATTGGCAGCTGACCAAGGATACCGGTTCCAGAACCCCAAGAAATCATGCAAGACCTTTGTTCATCGATTTTAATATAAGTAAGCGGGAAACACGGGGAGCCTTTGTCATTCTAACAGACGATGCTGAGGCTAGAAAGAGAAATGGAGCCTTTATAAACATAAGTAAAAGCCCAAGTGACTGAAACATAAAGTTCCAAGGCCTCTTGCAACCAAACAAGCCCCTTTCTGCTGTTGTAGCTTCTTCACTGTGCGTGGCACAACAGAAATAAATACAATTGGTGTCAAATAAAATACTTACAGTGTTGACTGAAGAAGACAGGAAAAACTGGAAGCTCTTTATACTAATACATTTTCTGCTGTCAAATTCCAGAGCCAGCATTTGGCAGGAAGCTCTGGGCTTCCCTGGTGGCTCAGACGGTAAAGAATCTGCCTGCAATGCCAGAGACCTGGGTTCCATCCCTAGGTTGGGAAGATCCCCTGGAGAAGGGAACGGCAACCCACTCCAGTATTGTTGCCTGGAGAATCCCATGGACAGAGGAGACTGGCGGGCTACAGTCCACGGGGTCACAAAGAGCTGGACACGACTGAGGCGACTAAAGCTTTCAGTTTCCTGTTTCTGGGGCCTAACTGGCCCATTCTCTGAGGGGAAACACAGTGTCCAAGGGAAGAAAGAGAAGAGAGGACAACTTGCTGGGCCTGCTTCTGCCAGAGGCCTTCGACAGAAAAAACAGGAAGGTTTCTTCTTAACACAAAGAAATAAACTCCCCAAAAATACATGTTTTGTTTTTTCAATGCAGGTGACTTTGCATGCGTGCTCAGTTGCTGAGTTGTGTCTGACTCTTTGCGACCCCACAGACTGTAGCCTGCCAGGCTCCTCTGTCCATGGGATTCTCCAGGCAAGGATGGGTTGCCATGTCCTCCAGGGGATCTTCCCAACCCAGGGATCTTCTGCGGCCCCTGCAATGGCAGGAGGTTTCTTTACTACTGAGCCACTAAGAAAGTTCCACAGGGGACTTTAAAGGGAGTTGAATTCTTGTCTCATTTCCTCAAAGAATCCAGGTATAAAACAGGAAAGTTTTCTCCATTTGTTGCCTGAAAAGACACATTGCTTGTGCACTGCTGAGCTCAGTGTGGATATGTCTAACTATCAAATAAGAGACAGACTTTTCAAGCAGACATTAGAATCTAAGTCACTGGTGTTTAACTGACAGCCAGATGAGCACTCCTTCTTTGGGACACGCAGTCTCCCTCCCCACAGTAATTCCAGGGATGGGCACTGCCCAGGCCAGGAGGGGACTGACCTTAAAGTCATTTTACCAGGTGGGCTGGACCATAGCTTTACAGTCTCACAGTATGTAGCTGTTACTACATTAACCCTCTGTGACTTTCAACATAGTTTTCTCAGCAAAGCTCTGGTCCTATATCTACCGGGCACAAAAGGGAGGGGAAGGAAAGAAAACACAATGTATTTATTTATTCAACAAAACAGGTGCTGAATAAAGGGTGAAATCTGGGGACAAAGATGCCAAGCAAAATGACATGCTTAAAAGGATCTCACTGGGGTCCTTTATGTACAACTCCTTGTAATGTGATAAATTTAGAGGAGAAATAGCAGCCTACCAGCCTCCACAGGGCGGGATTCTGCTTTGATAACCATTCAGAAGACATAGCAGGTCTGAGACTGCGGTCCTGAGAAAGGCATGCTTGCAAGGTTGGCTCTTGGCTGACATCTGCAATTTTGAAATTGGGGAACATTTCCATCACTTCCTAACTGATAAGGGTGGTTTAATGTGGCTAAACTGTATATACAATGTCATTTATGGTAAACATCTGTTTTCTTTCTGGGAGTCTGGAATTCGGGGATGTGCAAGGCAAAGTGCGCCTACATGATCAGTGTCCAATAAAAACACTAGCACTGAGTCTCACAAGCGTCTTGTTTTTACATCTTGTTGCTGGAGTAATTAACCATGTCCTGTGCATCTCCGTTGGGAGAGGACTCTTAGAAGCTTGTGTCTGGTTTCCTCCAGCTTTTGCCCCATGCCTCCTTTCCCTTTGCTTATTTTGCTTTGGAGGGCTTCCCAGGTGGCTCGGTGGTAAAGAATCCGCCTGCTGATGCAGGAGACACAGAAGCTGTGGGTTCCATCCCTGGGTAGGAAGATCCCCTGGAGGAAGGCATGGCAACCCACTCCAGTATTCTTGCCTGGGAAATCTCATGCACAAAGCCTTGCGGGCTACAGTCCATGGGGTCAAAAAGAGTTGGACACGACTGAGTGACTGAGTACATATTTTGCTTTGGATCCTTCCACTGTTATGAATCACAGCCACGAGACAACTATAGGCTGAGTTCTGAGTTATTCTAGCCACTCACCAAACCTGGAGGTGGTCTTTGGGGACCACCATGCTCCATCATTACTGTACCTCGGACTTAACAATCAAGCCTCTCATACAAGTTCTTATTTAATTCACTTTCAGGGGCTCATTCGATGGGACTTTCCAGACAAGCAGAGAAAAGATAATGAAGGGGAAAATACAGTTTATCCAGATCCCATTGACTCTACTGAAATTTAGCATAGGAGGTTTTCATTATCTTTGTATTGCATTTAGCATTAGTTACTATTACTACTAAAATTAGAGTTTGAGGTGTGCTTTTTAGTGTCATATTTTGTTTCTTATATTCTGGAGGTGATAAGTTCATAAACCTTCAAAATTATTATGAAAATTTGTTTTATTGCCAGGGCTGAGTCCTCCATTTTATTCCATAAATAAGAATTTGGAAAATGATAGCACAAAATAATCCAGCTTGCTAAATTTATCACTCGAGTCCTTTCAGAGTTACTGTCCTTCATTTTAAAAGAACTTTGATTTGTCAGTCTTTTTAACAACAAAGGCATCTATAATGCAATTATATGCTTCTTCTAGAAATTGAACATATAAGCATGCACATGTGTATGCATATATATCCATGGGTACAAAGGGCAAAACTCTGGTTTTTTTTTTCTTTCTTTCTTTCCTGTAGCTTGCAGATGCATCGTTCTTTCCAACATCTTGGTTGGACTAAGTCTATGAATTCAAATATAAACCCTTTCAGTAGGCCCTGAAAGTTTCTGAGAAGGTGGCAAATAAATATAGATCCTTATTTGTACTTGTTATCTTCAGAGTTCCAAATACCTTTTTTTTCCTTTTTAAAGCATATGATGTATTTATTTAATTAGGCCACACTTCTTGGCATACAGGATCTTAGTTCCCTGAGGAGGGATAGAACCCATTGCCCCCTGCACAGGAAGCAAAGAGCTCTAACCACTGGACTTCCAGGGAATTCCCCCCTAAACACTTTTGACGGCTCTTCTGAGGCAATGAACGTGACAGATTCTAGCGATTTGCATGTGTGTGTGTGTGTGTGTGTGTGTGTGTGTGTGTGCATGCTCAGTCATGTTCTGTAATCCCATGGGGTGTAAGCCATCAGGCTCCTCTGTCCCTGGGATTCTCCAGGCAAGAATACTGGAGTGGGTTGCCATTTCCTCCTCCAGGGGATCTTCCCAACCCAGGGATTGAATTTGCATCTCCCTCAAACTAAGTATTTCCTCCTCCTTCTTTGCTAACAGAAACTTGATCTTGGGATGGTGGCAGTGTATCAAGTTCCAGGAGTGACTCACAGTTGGTCTCAGGTAATCAAGGCAACCTGTTTCTCTTCTCTAGAGGCTGGTCTAGGGATATTCATGTGACCCAGTTCTATCTGATAAACCACAAAAGTCAGTCTGATGGGAGCTTCTGGGGAAGATTTTCTTTTCCTTCCCCATGGAGGGAAAGAGTCATGTGAAGAAAAATCTCTTGCTTCCTTTCTACCTTTTCTGTTTTAGACACAATTAGATAAGGATTTGATTTCTGGAGGTGGAACATCTATCTTGTGACCATGAGGTTGTAAGCATGAAAGCTAACAAGTGCCTGGGCCTTGGATAACTGTTGAACCACCAAACTAATTGCGGGGCTGCCCTTCCCTGGATTTCTTTTCATGTTAAGAGTAAATGTTCTTGGGCTTCCCTGGTGATCCAGAAGTTTAGAGTCTGTCTGCCAGTGCAGGGGACATGGGTTCAGTCCTTGGTCCAGGAAGATTCCACATGCTCCAGGCAACTAAGACCAGGCGCCACAACTGCTGAGCCCACACTCCACAACAAGCAAAGCCACTTCAGTGAGAAACCCATGCACTGGCAGCTAGAGAGTGGCCCCCACTCACCGCAACTAGAGAAAGCCCACATGCAGTACCAAAGACCCACTGCAGCCAAAAACAAATAAAAATTTTAAAGAAAAAAAAAGAATAAATGTTCTTATCTTTTAACCTGTAAGTTTTTCTCTTACTTGTAGATGAACGTATCTTGATAAAATCAGTAATGCAGTGAGACTCAATTCATAAATATAGGGGGTACCATGGTAATCTGCTCATACCTACTCTTTACGCCCTAAGTGTTCATTCTCTAGCTGCTGGGAACTTGGGCTGCTGATGGCTCACAGCTGTGATGGAGCATTGCCTCACCAAGGCTACAGCCCCAACTGAGGGAGCTGATGTGGAGATATAATGACCTAGCCCTCTTCTCTCAATCTGAGATAATTCTGAGGGTTCATCTGCAGGAGAATGGCTGAGCCATGGCATTGTGGTGACCTCGCACATTCCATATACTGATCTTCTTTGACTTACAATGTGACTTGCTATTGTTTACTTGCTAAGTTGTGTACAACTCTTTGCAGCCCCATGGACTGCAGCACGCCAGGCTTCTCTGTCCTCCACTATCTCCTGGAGTTTGCTCAAACTCATGTCTATTGATGAGTCATATCTGGTGATGTCATCCAACCATCTCATACTCTGTCATCCCCTTCTCCTCCTGCCTTCAATATTTCCCAGCATCAGGGTCTTTTCCAAACACTTGGCTCTTTGCATCAGATAGCCAAAGTATTGGAGCTTCAGCATCAGTCCTTCCAATGAATATTCATGGTTGATTTTACTTAGGATTGACTGGTTTGATCTTCTTGCTGTCCAAGGGACTCTCAAGAGTCTTCTCTAGCACCACAGTTGGAAAGCATCAAATCTTCGGTGCATACATCCTGATAAGCCATCACTGAAAATATCTTAGATTGAAAATGCATTTACTATACCCAATCTATCTAACATCCTAGCTTAGCCTCGGCCACCTTAAATGTGCTCAGAACACTTGTGTTAGCCTAGAGTTGGGCAAGATCATCTAACACAAAGCCTATTCTATGCAAAAGTGTTGAGTATCTTATGTAATGTACTGAATACTGTACTGAAAGTGAAAAACAGAAAGAATGGCTGTCGGTGTGTCGGTTATTTACCCTCCTGATGGTGCGGATGACTGGGAGCCGCATCTCATTGCTCCCTCGCAGCATCATGGGCAATCATCTTACTATCCCAAGATCAAAATTCGAAATTTGAAGTATGGTTTCTACTGAATGCGTATTGATTTCCTACCATTGTAAAGCTGAAAAATTCTAAGTTGAATCATCATAAGTTGGAGATGGTCTGTAGTTAACATTTAAACTGCAAGATTCCCTGGTGGCTCAGATGGTAAGCAATCTGCCTACAATGCAGGAGACCTGGGTTTGATCCCTGCATTGGGAAGACCCCCTTGAAAGGGGAATGGCTACCCACTCCAGTACTCTTGCCTGGAGATTTCCATGGACAGAGGAAGCTGGTGGTCTACAGCCCATGAGGTCACAAAGAGTCGGACATGACTGAGCAGCTAACACTTTATCCGTGTCTTGGAGAAATGCCCCGTCATCCTCCCAGAACTCCAGAGACTCGGAGGGCTCTAAGTGGCTCTACGAGGCTGTCTCCTACTTGTCTCCCCATCTCCCCAGGAGACTGTCACAAGTTAGTTGCTTATTGCCTTTTAGGTTCTGACGAGATCTGGGGCTTTCTGACCCCTTCCCCCTCACAGCGGAGCTGCAGACACACAGCCGCTGTGCTACAGGCTTACCCTGGCTCCTCAACAACTGTGTGTCCCACAGCTCATTTGTCACTCATCTGGGCCCTTTCATGCCAGCATTGTCCTTTTAGGTATGCAGGAGGTAGACCATGAGGAATGGCACCTTTGACTTTCTCTTCCTTTTGCTATCTAGATAAGCAGTAAATTGTCTAAATCTGGCAGAATCACTCAGGCTTTGATCTTTGGCCTTGTTTTATATATATGTACTTGACACCCATCACAGCTTCTAAGATTTCTACAGGATTCACTGAGCCTCAGTTGCAACTGCACTGTAGGTCAACTTTTCTCTATGCCCAAAGTCTCTGTCCTCATTTCCCTACATGTGTATCTCCCAAGACATTTCCCAACAAGCCTGCATGCAACTCTGCCTTAGCATCTGTTTCCAAGCTTAAGACAATGGGTTGTAGCAGTGGTCCCAGCAAGCAGGGTCTCAAATGAGATTTTGGAGATGGATTGTTCACCCACCAGCTGGCAAACAAGACTGCATCGCTAGTGGTATACAGAATCCCTGAGATGCTTTAGGGGTGCAGTTATTAAAATTTTCATCAAAGGTAAACTGGGAAAGGTAATGGGTACTAATCAGAAGGTATATACTAGATGGAGCAATACCTCTTGCTGCTCAAGATGTATGGAGGAAATGGCAACTAATGGATGGCTAATTAGTGGCTGTTTCCAAGAGCCACTGATTTGTCAGAGTTAATGACAGGCTCAACAAGATTAAGCACCAATTCAAGGCACATTCTGAAAGCTGCAGGCCTCATATTTAATAAACCCTAATTTCCTACAGCCAGAGGGCAGACATAGAGGAGAACCAAACCAAGGACTCAACTGAAAGTTTAGAAAAGTTTCAGAGAAAGTTGACTTCTTAGCTCCAGAAGATGGTCTATACCAAGACCAGTCCTCTCATAGGCAAGGACTGAGACTCTTGAGATCTCCCCAGATCTGTGCAAATGAACTTGAAAACCTTGAAATTCCAGGCACTCCTGAATCCACTGGGGCTACAGAAGTGACCCAGTTCCCCTTTTTGGACAATAATTACCCCACTGTGAGAAATATACCTTACAAAGACTTGAGGGCCTGTCATAGTAGGAAAGTTTTATGGGTATAGTGGTATGAATCATATCAGAATATCTCCTCTAAAGTAAAGATTAATTCTTATTTATTCTTATTCCCACTAGGAAAGAAGCACAACTCTTGCTAGGCCTCAATAGCTGCTAGAGGCAATGTATTTAGTAGTTGGGAATAAAGACCTTGATTTATTTACCAAGCAATGTTGAAGGCTACTGGCTCTGAGCAGGGACCAGTGCAAGCCCTGTTGCTTGGGCCGTGAGAACTGGCAGAATCTAAAGTACTAGAAATGTCTGTGGTAGGAAAAGATACTATGCAGAGTCTACAATAAGTCCTAACAGGAATTCAGGTCCTGCTGAGTCATAGGTTGGGCAGGTTAAGTGGTAATTTGCTGTTGACTGACAGAAATACATTTGAGATTGGGTACTGGTAGGGCCACAGGATCCAAACACAGAAGGGTCTGGGACCCACCCCTTTTCACAGTGGCCTGGAACTTCTTATGTCTATAGGAGGAATTTTGAAAAAATACTTGAGTGTGAATAACCAAAGCAATCATGAGACAGAACAAGGCTGGAAGCATTACACTCCCTGATTTCAAACTGTATTACAAAGCTATAGGAATCAAAACAGTATGGTATTGGCATAAAAGCAGACACACAGATCAGATCAACAGAACAGAATAGAGAGTCCTGAAATAAACCAATGCATACATGGTCAATTAATTTACAACAAAGTAGGCAAGAATCTAATACTTTTGTCACCTAATGCAAAGAGCCAGCTCATTGGAAAAGACCCTGATGCTGGGAAAGATTGAAGGCAAAAGGAGAAGAGGGCAGTGGAGGATGAGATGGTTGGATAGCATCATCAACTCAATGAACATGAATCTGAGCAAACTCCTGGAGACAGTGGAGGACAGAGGAGTCTGGCATACTACAGTCCCTGGGGTTGCAAAAAGTTGGACATGACTTAGTGACTGAACAACAAGAGATGCCAAGAATATACAATGGGGAAAAGATAGTTTCTTCAATAAATGGTATCAGGAAAGCTGGAGAGCTACATACAAAAGAATGAAATTGGACTCATCTGTTACACCATACACAAAAATCACTTAAATGGATTAAAGATATGAATGTAACATCTGAAATCATAAAACTCCTAGAAGAAACATAGGTGATAAATTCCTTGACATTAGTCTTGGTGATAATTGTTTGGATTGTACACCAAAAGCAAAGGAAACAAAAGCAAAAATAAATAATGAGGTTACATCACATGAAAAGCTTCTACAAAGTGAAGGAAACCATTAACAAAATGAAAAAGCAATGTACAGAATGGGAGAAAATATTTGCAAATCATATATCTGATAAGAGGATAATATCCAAGATATATAAAGAACATAAAACTCAACAGCAAAACCCCAAACAATTCAATTAAAAAATGGTAGAGGATCTGAGTAGACAATTTTCCAAAGAAAAGATTTTTCCAAAGGCTGCTGACAGTTATATGAAAAGATGCTCAACACCATTAATCAAGGAAATGCAAATGAAAACCACAATATCACCCCACACCTGTTAAAATGGCTATCATCAAAAAGACAGGAAATAACAAACGTTGATGAGGATGTGGAGAAAAGGGAACCCTGCTGCACTGTCGGTGGGGATGTGCTGCCACTATGGCAAACAATATGGAGGTTCCTCAAAAAATTAAAGAAGAACCTCCGCGTGATTCAGCAATTCTACTTCTGGGAATTTATTTGAAGAAAACAAAAACACTAATTCAAAAATATAAATGTGCAGCTCCATGTTCATTGCTGCATGTATTTATAATAACCTTATAATAACCATTATTATAATAGCCAAGATATGGAAGCATCCTAAATGTCCATCAGCATCTAATGGATAAAGAAAATGTGCCATATGTAAACAATGGAATATTATTCAGCCATAAAAAGAAAGAAATCTTACTATTTGTGGCAACATGGACATGTCTAGAGGGAAATATGCTAAGTGAAATAAAGAAAAAGATAAGAAAAAGACAAGAACCATGATCTCACTTATATGTGGAATCTAAAAAAAAAAAAAACTGTGCTTAAAAACACAGAGAACAGATTGGTATTGCCAGAATCGGGGCATGAGAGGTAGGGGAAAAGGTGAAGGGAGTCAAGAGGTACAGGCTTCCAGTTATAATATGAGCAAGTCATTAGGATGTAATGTACAGCATGGTGACTATAATCAATAATACTGGATTGCATATCTGAAAGTTGCTGAGAGTAGATCTTAAAAGTTCTCATCACACACACAAAGTTTTTGTACCTATGTATGGTAATGAATGTTAACTAAACTTATCATGATCATTTTGCAATATATACAAATATGGAATCATTATACTATACACCTGAAACTAATATGTTACATGTCAATTACACCTCAAAAACATTTTTTAAGATGGAAGTATATGGGACTTCCCTGGTGGTTCAGTGGGTAAGACTCCGAACTCCCAAAGCAGGGGCCCCAGGATTGATCCTTGGTTGGGGAACTAGATTCTGCATGCTGCAACTAAAGCTCCTGCAGGCTGCAAGTATGAGTTCACATTACGCAACTAGGAAGTCCACATGCCACAGCGAAGGTCTCACAGGCCACAACTAAGACCCAGGGCAGCCAAAATAAACAAACATTTTAGAAAAAGGAAGTACATGAAAAAATACATGAGTGTGTTATGGACCCTAATATGCCCCCCAAAATTCCTAAGTTGAAGTCCTAATCTCCAGTAGCTCAGAAGTGACTATATTTAGAGACAAGGTTTCTAAATATGTAATAGGATTAAATGAAGTCATTGAGGTAGGCTCTAATCCAATACGACTGGCATCCTCATAAGAAGTCAAGACACAAACACACACACACAGAGACGATCGTGTAAAGACACAGCCAGTAGCCAGCCATCTGCAAGGCAAGGAGAGGGGCCTCACAAGAAACCAAACCTATCAATATCTTGATCTCGACTTTCTTGACTCTAGTCTGTTGTTGATGCCACCCAGTCTGTGACCTGTTTCTCTTGGGTTTCCCTCATCGGCAGAGGGGTTCTTTAACACTAGCACCACCTGGGAAGCTCCTGGTTTGTTACGGTAGCCCTAGCAAACTAACAAAGAATGAAAAAGAGAATAATACGGCAGTGCCTAAAGCAGAACATAGCAGCCAGAACATTTTTTGTACAGAAGAGTTTTGAGCATATTTCTATCCTGAAAGACAAGATATGGTAGAATAGGTCAAGAATCCCCAACCCAGGGTGTTTTTTGTATTAGCTCATTGCTTCACTGCTTGTGGTTCTTGACATGGCAAGAAATTTGCCCTATCAATCTATGTCAACGCAGTAAGCATTTGTTCATCAAGGGAAAGTAGTGCTTTTAATCTTAATAAATCAGTCCAATCAAAGAACCAAAGTACCCTTGAAGTGGTAGATAGGAACTAATGGCCTTGTTCCTTAAAGAAATATTTAAATAACCAAATCAATTTTAGTAAGAGTTAGTTAACTAAGCATGTCACTACTTTTATAATTAGAATAATGAGACTTAGTTATGTTGACTAAACATTTCACTAATTCTATAATTCTGACTTTTTTCAGACTTTCAATTCATTTTCTATTGAATGAGAAAGATTTTTACTTTAATATTAACCAATACTATTTTAACTTTATTTTTCTTTGGTTAAGTAGATTCTATCCATGCAGTAGCGTATGGCTAATTTTCATAAACGGGCCACAACAGAATCCACCCTCAATAAAGCTTAGTTCAGATTCATAGACCAAAAAAAATCACTTTCAAACAAACCAAGAATTCAAATATACATAGGATATTAGGACTCCCCAGAAGATCGATGATTTTCATTGTGGCTTTTATAAAACATAAAATTCAATTTACACTACTTTGTTTAAATTTGACTTCATTTTCTGTTTGTTTAGCTTTTAAATTATATAAAGTGTGGCAGATGGTTTGAATACTTTCAGCATGAGAACCCACACTTCCAGTGGCCTATGTATAGTCTGTTCATAGGAAGAATTTTGTTATTTTTTATTTGCTATCATATATATGATAGTCTTACAGTACACATGCAAATAATTTATAGTAACTTAATGCAAAATAAAATACCATATACAAACTGTGGAAAATTCTTCAAGAGATGTGAATACCAGACCACCTGACCTGCCTCCTGAGAAATCTGTGTGTAGGTCAAGAAGCAACAGTTAGCACTGGACATGGAACAACAGACTGCTTCCAAATCGGGAAAGGAGTACGTCAAGGCTGTATATTGTCACCCTGCTTGTTTAACTTATATGCAGAGTACATCATGAGAAACGCTGGGCTGGAAGAAGCACAAGCTGGAATCAAGATTGCTGGGGGAAATATCAATAACCTCAGATATGCAGATGACACCACCCCTATGGCAGAAAGTGAAGAAGAACTAAAGAGCCTCTTGATGAAAGTGAAAGAGGAGAGTGAAAAGGTTGGCTTAAAGCTCAACATTCAGAAAACGAAGATCATGGCATCCGGTCCCACCACTTCATGGCAAATAGACAGGGAAACAATGGAAACAGTGACAGATTTTATTTTGGGAGGCTCCAAAATCACTGCAAATGGTGACTGCAGCCATGAAATTAAAAGACACTTGCTCCTTGGAAGGAAAGTTATGACCAACCTAGACAGCATATTCAAAAGCAGAGACATTACTTTGCCAACAAAGGTCCATCTATTCAAAGCTATGGTTTTTCCAGTGGTCATGTGTGGATGTGAGAGTTGGACTATAAAGAAAGCTGAGAGCTGAAGATCTGATGCATTTGAACTGTGGTGCTGGAGAAGACTCTTGAGAGTCCCTTGGACTGCAAGGAGATCCAACCAGTCCATCCTGAAGGAGATCAGTCCTGGGTGTTCATTGGAAGGACTGACACTGAAGCTGGAACTCCAAGACTTTGGCCACCTGATTCGAAGAACTGACTCCTTGGAAAAGACCCTGATGCTGGCAAAGACTGAAGGCAGGAGGAGAAGGGGATGACAGAGGATGAGATGGTTGGATGGTATCACTGACTCAATGGACATGAGTTTGGATAAACTCCACGAGTTGATGAAGGACAGGGAAGCCTGGTATGCTGCAGTCTGTGGGGTCACAAAGAGTCGGGCACGACTCAGTGACTTGAACTGAACTGAAGAGCTGGGTGTTAGGATAACTTACAGAACTAAGACAAAAACCAAATTTACTCAGCATAAACTTAGTTATACAACACTGAAGTCAGTTCTATTAGGTAAACTCTCCATATCAGGTCTATGAAGTCATATAAACTAGAAATTTTTAATCTGTCATATTTATTAGATTCTTTATTGAGGCCAGCAGGAAGGGCCGAGAGAGAGAGGGAAAAATAAATGGAAAAATGCTAAATATTTTAATAGCATTTACTGTTCAGATATATTTTATGTCACAAAGTATTTTAAATTTTGTTAAATCAGCTGCAGAAATGGAGGGTAAGTGCTTTCTTCTCTATACAGAAATTTTTCCAGTATAGGAATCCCGCCAAATAACTGAGGGGCAGTTGAACACACTCAAAGTATCTCAAAAGAGGTTCCCATAAGGAATGGATAAGCTATGGCCAGCTGGAAGAATTTGGGAGGGGCCCGAGGGAGGCAGGAGATGCCAGCTCCTATTCAGTCCTGCCAGGCTCCCAGATTCCTTGTACTGGAATCCATCTTGGCTGAGAGATTCGCATGACACCAGGAAAGACCCCAAGTCAGACCAAATATGAGACAAGCAAGATGACAGGCTAGAGACAACCCAGAAACTAAACCTTTACCATAAACACTGAGACTGAGAGCCACGTGGCAGAGCAGTCCTCCCGGGCTCCCTTACCCTGCTGCTCTCTGCCCAGGCGCCCCTTCCCAACAAGGCCTCTGGCTTTGTGTCTCCGCAGACGATTCATTTCTGAGTTTTAGACAAGAGCCCACTCTTGGGCCCTGGAAGGAGTCCCCCTTTCGGCAACCGCATGATTTATAATTTTATCCTCCACCCCTGCTCGACTCTCTCACACGCGTCATTTATCCTAAGGTGCCGGAGTCTGTGTTAGCCTCCAGACCACCAGGCTCCTCCGCTAATGTTTCCTCCATGCTCCGCTACAAGCCAGGAGACCATTCCCTCAGAGTCTTTTGCTTTGTCTTTCCATTCCAAAGCCCATTTTTTGCTTTCTTGCTTTTCATTACAGGTATTCCCTCTATGAACAAACAGTCCGGCACTTCGCATTGCAAAGCTCTCTTGGATCTGAGCTCATCTCCAACCTGGAGACGCCCAAAGGAATAGCTCCAACTCTAGATCAGCACGAGCGAACAGACTGTCCTACTGGAAAAAAACACCCAAGTTCCAGTCCCAGTTGGTTTTATTTTAATTATGAGGTCACAGGCAAGTCACTCAACTTCTGGGAACCCTGGTCTGCCAATTTAACAACACAGTTGTACCACTTAATAGGGCGGTTGTAAGGATTAAGAGATATTTACATCAACTGTTATCTCTAATATTTGTTCATGCATAACCCATTTCTGACACTTTTCTTTAAAAAAGCCTGACCTCCCTTGGCTATGATACATTCCCCAGTGGATTTTCTATCCTTTGAGTATAAGAACTATGACCAATTTTCTTTGAATAGTTGGTATCTATTGTCTGGCAATCGCTGTATATGTCAATGATATTTTCCAAATGAAAAACGGAACTAATTAAATGCAATAGTTCGTGTGGACCTCCCAGGTGGCGCTACGGGTGAGGAATCCACTTGCCAATGCAGGATATGTGAGAGACACGGGTTCCATCCCTGGGCTGGGAAGATGCTCTGGAGGAAGGCATGGCAACCCACTCTAGTATTCTTGCCTGGAAAACTCCATGGGCAGAGGAGCCTGGTGGGCTACAGCCCACGGGGCCACAAAGACTGAGCAACTGAGCAAAACAACACTGCACAGCAAACTGTATGCTAGTAATGTTCCAGTATTAACAAGCTGCAAATACAACGTGCTGGTTTCTTTCATTCACTGATTACGCTAAGTTTTGGAGACTTTGCTCTGTGCCAGGCATCCACGCTAGGCAAAGACAGTCGAAGATGCCTCTCGCCAAATGTCGCAACTCTCACTACTGGAGAGCTTCTTACCAACAGCCCACCAAAGAGTTACTGTTACCGGTGCATGAAGAATGAAGGGACAGTAAAACATGAGTAGCCAGAAAGAATTTCACTTTGATTTTATGACAGATCTGACTCTGAGAAATGCAAGGAACACTCTAACTTTAGAATTTAATGAATGATTGCATTGTACCCAAGTGTACCGTCTCTTCTCCCCCTGTCTTCTCTTTCACTTTCTCATGGATAAATTCAAATTTTTTAATGTTGTATCTTCTTTAAGGGATCACATCAAATCAAGAGCATCAAATATGTCTTGAGACCTTAATGTGTTCATAGCATCACTTTTTTCAAATGAGAGGAGAATTTGGTCTTTGGACCTTATTCAATGATAATGAGCAAACAGGATTCTTTCTTTAGAAAATGTTGATTTCACACTGAATAGGGCCAGTTATACAATTTAATTTCTGTAAAATTTATTAAAATTCTGTCACATCCTGGGACAGCTTGCTAAGTTCTCATGTACATAGCAAATCGATTTAAATATCTCTGCCACCCTCAAGGAGCTTAAATTCAGTGTAAGAGGTAAGACATGCGTAAAAAATATTCAGTCATAACTGCGGAAAGCATATCATAAGGAAGGAGTTAATTTATACATTGTCAAATATTCAGAGAGAAATTGCTGTTATTGTAAATAGATCATAATGACAGCCTCCTAAGGTGTTAAAATTGCCTCTACAGCCTTGAAATAATTAACAAAATATCTCCAGTGGAAAAATAAGTCATTTCCTAGTTATTACCCAAGCCTTCACTACTTAGATTCTGTGCATAATTTCAGAGGCTTTTGTGTAGTAACAATGATCCAGCTTGTATTTTATGTAGTCTTTTCTGGGGAATCATTGTTTGTATCCCTAAATACAGTCCAAACAGGCTCAGGTTTTCAATGCAATATTAATGTTTCATGTGCATAGAAATATTCTCATTTACCTGTCCTGGATGTTCTTATTCTAACACTTTAAACGCAGTTTGCAGCTAAGCCGTTTGTTCCTCTCGTAGAGGACAATGGGCTAATAGCTCACATAGAGTGGAGGCATAATAGCTAAACAGTTTCTATTTTAGGCTAGAGGATCACTGAGCTGCTTCTCTGGGATTTATGCCGTCATTTCAAACCCCAAGCTAAGAAAAGTGTGTACTGTCAGACTTGCTTTATCGTTTTTTCAAATGAAAGTTTAATCACCTTGACATTTACAGTACGGAGTGTCTGGGTGACAGCATTCACGGAACATGCGGGAATCTCTTTCCAGAAGTAACTCTGAAAACGTGAAGAACGGTGGCTGAGTGGTGTCAAATCCAGACACCAAGTCTAAAAGCAGCCTTTCCAGGGCTGAGATATAACACAGGCTGCCCTCATGTTTTAGAGGGCGTGCTCCTTTTTTCACGGTACTTGTGAGTTTCATAGTGGAGAAAAAGGATTCTTTGTGCAAATAAGTTTGGGAAACACCTGGGCCCTAAACAAGAAAAAATGTCCAGAACATCTCAAAACTTTTAGTACACTGATATGCTATTCAAAGTTCCATAAGAGAAACTTATAGGATGCAGCTTTCTAGAATTCTTATGGTTATAAAAACTTACTTTTTCATGGAAGATCTTTAGGAACAAGTGTTTGGTGGAAGGTATTTTCTAGGTAATTTTTATTTCCACCTTGAGTTCATCTGTAGCTGCTGCTTTTTAATTGCATATTACTATGAGCATTCCCTGATGGCTCAGAGGGTAAAGAATCTGCCTGCAATGCAGGAGACACAGGAGATGTGGGTTCGACCCTGAGCTGGGAAAATTCCCTGGAGTAGAATATGGCAACCCACTCCAGTATTCTTGCCTGAAAAAATCCATGGACAGAGGCACCTGGTGGGCGACAGTCCAAAGGGTTGCAAAGAGTTGGACACAGCTGAGTGACTAAGCACGCATGAGCATATATTTGTACAACAACAACAAAAAGAAAAGGTAGTATTCTATAAGATCAAAATTAAGTAAGCCAAAATATTTGTGTGAAAAGAGAACTATAAGAAAATACATTCACTGTTCCTGGTGATTGTCTTCGGGACAGATGATAAGTGATGGGTAATATTTACACTTCTTTCTACTCTAGGTATTCTCCAAACTTCCTAACATGGGCAAGGGAAAAAAAATACACTGAATGTGTAAAAAAATAAAATTACATTCCTAAATAACACATACTTTTTGCAGAGATATGTTTTCTTTTTAATTTAAAAAAATTTTTAAATAAGCATTTTACTTTATTAAATTTTAGATACAGAAAAGTTGCAAAGATTATGTATAGAGTTTTGTTTCCCCAGTTTCCCCCGATGTCAACATATTATGTCACCATGATACCTTTGTCAAAACTAAGAAATTAACATTGGGAAATCACCATTAACTGGATAAGCTATTTTAGCATCAAAAAAGTTTGCCTTGTCTGGAGTTGTTTCACCTTGCCATTTTCACAATGAAAATTCAAGGTTTTCTTCTTTCTTGCCTTATTTTCCTCATTAGGGTTTCTTGAAGTTTCTTTTAAACTTCCTTTCAAGAAGCCTCCATTTCAGAAGTTCATAGGCAAAAATCTAGGTAAATTCCTATTTTACAGAGTTTTCATGCCCCAATACAGCTACACTAAATGAATTTACACTAAATAAATCAGTTATAAGATCTGATTTATCATAAAACACTGTTTAAAGTTTACTAAATTAAATTGCTTGAACCATACGATTCCACTTATATGAGGTAGAGAGAGTAGTCAAATTCACATAGACAGAATGTAGAACAGTCACATCAGTCAACATGGCCATCATAAAAAGTCTACACAGAATAGATGCTGGTGAGGGTGCAGAAATGGGCACCCTTCTACACTGTTGGTGGGAATGTAAATTAGAGCAGCCACTATGGAGAACAGTATGGAGGTTCCTTAAAAAACTAAAAATAGAACTACCTTATGATCCAACAGTCCCACTCCTGGGTATATATCCAGAGAAAACTGATTCAAAAAGATACATGCACCCCAGTGTTCATAACAGCACTATTACAATAGGCAGGCATGGAAGCACCCTACATGTCCATTGACAGATGAATGGATAAAGAAGTGGCCTGTACACACACACACACACAATGGAATACCACTCGGCCATAATAAAGAATGAAATAATGCTATCTGCAGCAAGATAGGTGGACCTAGAGATTATCATAGTAAGTGCAGTAAGTCAAAGACAAATATCATGGGATATTACTTACACGTAGAATCTGAAAAGATACAAATGAACTTACTGACAAAAGAGACAGAGACCCACAGACATAGACAATAAACTTACGTTTACCAAAACGGAAAGGGGGTGAATAAATTAGGAGGATGGGATTAACATATACACACTACTATACATAAAACAGATAATCAACAAGGGCCTACTACATAGCAGAGGAAAATATACACAGTATCTTGTAATAACAATAACGAAAAATAACATAAAAAGAACATATATTCATTCTATATCTATATATCTGAATCACTATGCTGTACACCAACTAACACAAAGCTATAAATCAATTATATTTTTAAAAATGCTTCTAAAAGGAGAAAGGTGGCAGCCAGGGCATGAGGGAAGGGGGAGAAGGAGAGCTCTTTAATGGATATAGAGTTTTGATTCTGCAAAATGAGAAAGTTCTACCGTTCGGCTATATACCAACGTACATATACTTAACACTACTGACTATAAGCTTAAAAATGGTAAATTTTTACCTTATCTATATTTTCCCACAATTTAAAAAATTATATAATTTTCAATATAGTGCTTTAATTCTCACTAAATATAAAGATGGGCTTCCCAGGTGGCCCTGGTGGTAAAGAACCCACCGGCCAAAGCAGGAGACGTGAGACGTGGGTTTGGTCCCTAGATTGGGAAGATTCCCTGGAGGAGGGCAGGTCAACCCACTTGAGTATTCTTGCCTGGAGAATCCCATGGGCAGAGGAGCCTGGTGGGCTACAGTTCAGAGTCACGAAGAGTTGGACATGGATGAAGCAACTTAGCACGCAGGCATGCAAATATAAAGATAAAACACAGAACTGACTGCTTAAAACTATCTGTGAAAATAGAAGATTGTTGGAGAAAAAATATTCTTGTTCACTAGAATGGAAATCTGGACTAGTTTTCTTAATTAAGGTAGCAACTAACAGTGCAAATATCTGGTGCTCTGGCGAAAGTTTTCAAAACTGTATGGATCTTAAAAGGCACTTCACATTTTCAAATTAGGCTATTTCCTCAAATATACATATACAAGTTCTTATTGATCATACTTTGAAACTATATTGGTTGCATATTTCTAAAATTAATTTTTATTACTATGAGTTGAGAAATTTATCCCTCAATTTTAACTTCTAATTCTCCAAACTGCTAGTATCATTACTATTATAATATCCTATTGATTTCTGACTAGACTTACAGAAACATATTATCTTTTTGCAAAAGGATGTGACTCAGTGAAAATAAGTGTCTGTACGTCTTTCTTCCCTAGCTCTGTTCTAGAATACCATTTAACTTTTTGGTTCTTTATTGACTTCCCTGGTGACTCAGCAGTAAAGTATCTGTCTACAATGTAGGAGACTCCAGATATGCTGGTTTGATCCCTGGGCCAGGAAGATTCCCTGGAGAAGGAAATGGCAACCCAATCCAGTACTCTTGCCTGGACCATCCCATGGACAGAGGAGCCTGGTGGGCTACAGTTTACAGAGTTACAAAAGAGTCAGACATGATTCAGTGACTAAACAACAACAATATGTAGTATTTATTAAAATCACAACTCTTTCAGGAATCTGTAGGCATGCATAAGCAAAACTACACACAGTACTTAATAACCTCAGCAGAATTTTCAAAAGCAAGATGTGGACAACAACACAGAACACCTCCCATGCAGAGCTGCCTGTGCGCCCGGGCAGCTATACCCAAGAAACAGCTATGGGCCATGCAATCAATGAATGAGATAAGAAACATTAATATTCCTGCCACACAACCAGATGCATCACTATGAAATGAGACTATATCCGTTGTATAAATATAGAATGGTAAGTACCCACTGTGAGGGGGTAATTGATGAGGGAGTTACAGTAACTCTAGGTGAGGAACTTGCAGGCATACCTGCCACTCATCTTTCTTATCACCTGGAATAGAGTTTTAGGAGCTATTTGTGTGATTGAAGGGGAAGCCCAGGGAACTGTTATCTGGTCAGCATTTCAGGAACACGGAGAAACTCCAAGGCAGGGTGATGACAGAAGATGAGCCTTGGACCAGGGAAAGGAATGGAAATCATCCTTGGAGAGAACAAATATGTTTTCCTTCATAATCAGAAAGATGTCTGTCGTGAGCTCCCAGTTAATTAGAAATGTCTCGAGTGCTCAAAGGACGGATGATTGATGTCTGGATATCACCTAATTCCTATTTTCTCATGTCAAGCTGAAGCACGTGGAGGGCTGGTGAGGAGGCTGCCTAAAGACTTCAATAGGAAGACAGAACACCCTCTGAGTTCCTGTCTATCATTGCACCCCTGAATCTCCAGGAAATCTACCTAGAAAGAGTCCCATACAGATGAGAAGAGAGGAAGGAACATTGACGTCAGTTCTGCACCCCTCAGTTTTTAAAAATGATGATGATACCACGCAGAGGCTTCATCAGGATAATGCAAAGAGAAGTCCGTGAAGAAGGCAGGAAAAGGAGCCCTGTTTGCAGGCTAGGAAAGGACAAGAATAAGGATTATGAACGTTGTTGGAGGTTTCTTAAAGCTTTCAACACCCTCACGTCTGTTGCTTTTGTTACCTTCTCTGTCTCATACAGCATTTAGTAGCAAAACTCTAAAATAAAAGGGTGTGCGGCCCTTTAATTATAGGTCAAACAGAAGCCAGAAAACCAAGGAGACTGTATCCTAATTACATATACAGTCTTGCAAGTGAGAGAATCGAGAGAGGAGGAGAATGGAGACCTGAGATGAATGAGAGGCTGTGGGAAAGCCTGCCTGGGACCGAGCAGCGTGCCCAGCCATCCCAAGAGAGGTCCGTAGGGGCTCTGGCTGTCAAAATGACGGATTCAAACTTATATATTTCTTATTCTTTCAGTTGAACTGCTATGATGAGACTATAATTGAATCATGTCTGCTGGATATCCAGATGTTACAGCACAACTTAGTAAGCTGAACTATGAAATGAAACACAAAAGCATCTTTTAGAGTTCCAACATAAAACGAAAACAGTGGAAAATCCCAAGTCTAGCTATTCCATCATGTGTATTTTTTTCCCTCCCCCTTTAAAAGTGAATCATCTGAATTAAGAGTTGTCCCTAGAGAATTTTTTAAAAATACCTAATTAATTCTAGAAAACTCCATGAAATGTGTCATCTGGACTCAAAATTTCACAGCAGCCGGGCAGCATTCTTTTCTCCCAGGCATCCTCGTTTCCATGTCAGTAGTGATGTGAAGTCAAGAGTCATCATTCTTTCCTTCTTTTTATACAGTCCAACGTTTTCCTGCTTCATGGCTTTCTGCCAAGACATCTTTTTATCCCGGTTCCTCCACTGTGCTATATGAAGGGTCTGTCTCCATGGACAGTTCTGGAACACATCATGCTCCCTCCTGCTGTAGGTTCAGACCCTTTACTACACCAATTCCCAAGTCCTCAGCTGTGGCTCTGAAAACTTTCCAGCACAGAAATCACCTGGGGATTGTGTTAAAATACTGCCCCTGGTTTTCCATTTTTAAACTAGCTTGCCAATGACTGGTTCAATCGCAGATGATTCTCAACTACTTTAACAAGCCCTGCTTTATGTCTCCCTTCCTTGCCTCCCTGACAGATCCTCCCCACACTGGTTTCTTCCTCAGGCTCTAGAGCAGTCTGAAAGTGAAGCAAAAAATGGAAGTGCTCGTCGCTCAATCATGTCTGACACTGTGAGACCCTATGGACCGTATCCTGCCAGGCTTCTCTGTCCATGGGATTCTCCAGGCAAGAATACTGGAGTGGGTTGCCCTGCACTCCTCCAGGGGATCTTCCTGACCCACTAGAGTAGTCTAGTGACCTCTGATTTACCCTGAATAGTTCTTTTTGCACTTTTTAAATTTTACGTGTTTATATCTCAATTCTGTGCTCTACTGAACATTCTTAAAAGGAACCTCATGTCTTACAGGATAGTACGGTTAGTGTATTTGTCGTATCCAACTCTTTTGCAACCCTATGGACTGTAGCTCACCAGGCTCCTCTTCTCCATAGGATTTTCCAGGCAACAATCCTGGAGTGGGCTGCCATTTCCTTCTCCAGGGGACCTTCCTGACTCAGGGTCAAATCCAAGTCTACAGTATTGGCAGGTGGATTCTTCACTGCTGAGACACCAGGGAAGCACAGTAGTATATAATAAGGATTAAATAATATTATTAATAGCATGAGCTGCCCATGGAACAGAGGGCCTTTCATGGCAAAAGGATGCAATTATTTACAGGCTTGAAGATGACTGGAGAAAGAGGCCTGGGGAGAAAGCAAAGGTATTAAATAAAGGAAGCGCTGATACACAGGCAGGGCTGCAGCCTCCTTCCTTGGGGCCACTGCAGGTGTGGAAACATGGAGGCCACGTACATGCAGCGTGGGTCCCCCAGAGCCAGGCATCCCAGGGGCTGGCTCTGCTCTTCCTGGCTATGTTATTTGCGTGTGTCCTTTCCCTAGAAAGTGTTAGTTGCTCAGTTGTGTCCACCTCTGAGACCCCATGGACTGTAGCCCACTAGGCTCCTTTGTCAGTGGGATTCTCCAGTAAGAATACTGGAGTGGGTTGCCATTCCTTTCTCCAGGGAATCTTCCCAACCTAGGGATCGAACCCAGGTCTCCAGCATTGCAGGAAGATTCTTCACCCTCTGAGCCACCAGGGAAGCCTCTAGATTCTAGCATATCCAACGATCTCTAAAACCTTTCGGATGCTCCAGAATCTGGGAACTTACTCACATCTGGAAAGGATACCAGAAAGATTGGCATTGCAAGAAAGAAGTATTTCCGGGCTGTAAAAGTTGTGAGTACCTTTGTTCTCAGCTTTCTTTTCCTAATTTCAAATTATTTCTTCATTTTAAAATATTTTATATATTTTATCCATTGTTTTAAACTCCCTCATAAAGGAGAGGCAGCATCACTTGATGTTATATGTAGTTTTTCTGAGAATTTTGAGCACACTGGTGTTCCTTTCTGCCACTTCTTGTGAGAAGTGTCTTCTTTGAAGCTTTTTTGCATCTGAGAATCTCCCTGAGATATTCTGTTTTATTATTGTCTTCTTTTCACCAATATCATCTATGAAACCATTTTCTACTTCATCTCCCAATTTATTTTTCTTTTCCACTGCTCTGTAAAATGTTCATTTCATAATATAACCACATTACACAAGTCCCTGGGTTCCTCCTAAAATAATGTGTGTAGTTTTACAACTAAGGTTTTTGTAAGTTAATTACTATCATTAGCCTAGTTGATACATAAGAATCACATAAGTATCTTTTACAATAGAAATGATAACAGGCAAGAAGTTTACTTTTCAATTTTTACTTGTAATTTCTACTACAAGTATTTAAGAATTGTATCTCTGTTTACCTTTTGTAACATAATACATTTTAAGGTTTGATTTTGCTTGATGTTAAATATTATCACTTTTTTATTAAGGCAAAAATCACAAAAGTTAAAGAAAAATTTTAAAGGGAAAATATTCATAATCCCTTCCATTACCACAGAAGCTTTCACTCATGTATGTAATTGATATGCATATTTTAACAAGACTGCATCCATAGCATAATGCCATTTTTTCATGTTTTTATAACATAAACAGTCTCATAATCATTATAATTTTTAATGGACAAATAATGTTTCGTTGCATTTGTGTGACCTATTTGCTTCTTGTTGCACATTTAGGTTTGTTATATTTTTATTATTTTTTGATACTTCTACTATCTTTATGCAAACAGCATTTTATTATAAGATGTCCTTAGAAATAGGATAGCTGAGTCAAAAGATAGGAATATTTGCGGAGCTTCTGATAGAAATTATTATATTGCTTTCCAAAATGGGTTGTATAAATTTACCTTCCCACCTTCAATATACTGGTTAAACACAGCCTTACCTTGAGGAGTTATTTTGGTCAAATATATATAATATAAAAAATGGGTAAAGGAGTAAATTTTAAATGTACAATGCAGCGGTATTAGTGAAAGTCACTCAGTCGTGTCCGACTCTCTGCGATCCCAAGGACTATACAGTCCATGGATTTCTCCAGGCCAGAATACTGGAATGGGTAGCCATTCCCTTCTCCAGGGAACCTTCCCAACCCAGGGATCAAAGCCAGCTCTCCTGCATTACAGGCGGATTCTTTACCAGCTGAGCTACCAGGGAAGCCCAAGAATACGGGAGTGGGTAGACTTTCCCTCTCCAGGGGGCCTTCCCAACCCAGGAATCTAACCCAGGTCTCCTGCACTACAGGCAGATTCTGCATCAGCTGAGCTACCAGGGAAGCCTGGCAGTGGTATTAAGTATGCTCAAACTGTTGTGCAACCATCACCACTATCCCCTCCAGAACTTTTTCATCACCCCACACAGAAAGACTGCAGCCATGGAACAACAGTTTCCCATTCCTCCGTCCTTTCAGCCTCTGGAATCTGTATTCTACTTTCCAGCCTCTAAGACCTATTCTAGCTACCTATGTAAGTGAAGTCAGTAAATATTTGTTCTTTTGTGTTTGGCTAATTTCACTTACCAAAATGTTTCCAAGGTTCTTCCCTGTTTTAGCATGTGTCAGAATTTCATTCATTTGCAAGGCTGAATAATAGTTCATGATAATTTACACACCACATTCTGTTTATCCACTCATCTGTGAATGGACATTTGTGCTGCTTCCACCATTTGACTGTTGTGAATAATGATTGCTATGAGTACCAGAGAGCAAACATCTGAGTCCCTAGTTTCAATTATTTTGAATATATCCTGAAAAGTAGAATTGCTGGAACACATGGCCAGCAATTTTGTGCTTAAGTTTTGAAGAATGCTATTGTTTTAATGCTCAGAAAAGTTCTTTGTTTTGCTTTACTTGGTGTAAGTTTCATTTTTATAAGGTTTGAACAGTTCATTCCCCTGTGGTGCTTTATATTGGATCTTCTATGAATGATCAGTTTATGTCCTCTGTCCAGTTTTTACTGAATTTTTTTCTAACTGCTTTTCTAAAAATCAGAATGAGCCCCATGGTGGACATTTACTCCTTTTGCCTACTGAGAATCCTTTCCCTTTTATACCTCAATTTCCTTTGGGAACTATGCCTTCTCCACTGTGGGCTACTTTTGGGGTGGGGGGCATCAAGCATGTCCCCATGCCATGGCCAGTTAGATGCTCCCAGCAATTTGAATTGTAAAAACAAGAATAGAAAGCAATGAAAGCTACATTACGATGCTCATAGCTTTCTGAAAAAGATGGGCCAACATCAGAGTTTCTTTTATCCATATTTATTTATATACTTTCCCTGGTCTCATTCATAATGATACCTGATTTTTTTTCCAGTGTTTAGTTGTTTAAAAAATTAGCTAATTTCTGGCTGTGCTGGGTGTTCATTGCTGTGCTGGGTGTTCATTGCTGTGCGGGCTCTTCTCCAGTTGCAGCAAGTGAGGGGCTACTCTCCGGTTGCCATGCACGGGCTTCTCACTGCCGTGGCTTATTGCAGAGCCCCAGCTCTAGGAAGCGCGGGTTCCAGTAGTTGCGGCACCCGGGCCCAGCAGTTGCAGTTCCCGAGTTCTAGAACACAAGCTCAATAGCTGCAGCGCACTAGCTGCTCCCTTGCATGTAGTGTCTTCTGTGTATATGTGTGTGTGCACACACGCACTCAGTCACTCAGTTCAGTTCAGTCGCTCAGTCGTGTCCGACTCTTTGCGACCCCATGAATCGCAGCACGCCAGGCCTCCCTGTCCATCACCAACTCCCGGAGTTCACTCAGACTCACGTCCATCGAGTCGGTGATGCCATCCAGCCATCTCATCCTCGGTCGTCCCCTTCTCCTCCTGCCCCCAATCCCTCCCAGCATCAGAGTCTTTTCCCATGAGCCAACTCTTTGCATGAAGTGGCCAGAGTACTGGAGCTTCACCTTTAGCATCATTCCTTCCAAAGAAATCCCAGGGCTGATCTCCTTCAGAATGGACTGGTTGGATCTCCTTGCAGTCCAAGGGACTCTCAGGAGTCTTCTCCAACACCACAGTTCAAAAGCATCAATTCTTCGGCTCTCAGCCTTCTTCACAGTTCAACTCTCACATCCATACATGACCACTCAGTCATGTCCAATTTTTTGTGACTCTTTGGACTGTAGCCCACCAGGCTCCTCTGTCCATGGGATTCTCCAGGCAAGAACATGGGAGTGCGTTGCCATTTCCTCCTCCAGGGAATCTTCCTGACCCAGGGATCAAGCCCATATCTCTAGTGGCTCCTTCATTGCAGATGGATTCTTTACCACTAAGACACGAGGGAAGCCTTCCAGTGTTTAGTTTTACAAGCAATATCACATAATTTAATTCTAACAAGTTTCTTCTTTAAGAAAGTGTTAGAATCTGCTTCTATTGTTTATAATAAGACTTGATAGAATATTTATCTATATTATGATCTATATTTTAATATAATCTTAATCTATATACTATCTATATATATGATCCTTAGTCAAATTTTATGAAATATTTTTCCAAGTTCATTGACTTCTCTTAAATATGTTTTATTTCTTGTCTACTGCTTAGTAACTTTCAATTTTGTAAAATTTCATAGAATTAAGCCTTTAAATCTTGCTGTAACTTGCTAAAAATTCCTTTAAAGCTAAAAAACTAGCTTCCCTCTAGTCAATAACTAATTTTTTCCACTTTCTGTTTTGATTATAGTTAAATGGTTCTAACTTATGCCCAATTTTCTGTCATTCCTAAATATGTTACTTTTTCACGTTTCCTAGTAGCAAGTGACTTTAGATTTATTAATATATTTTTATGTAGCTCCAGCTTTGCAGGCTCTGAAAGTGTTTCATTTTGAGGTGTGATAGATACTTTCCACTTGCGGAGGAATCCATTCCAAAGCTCCAAAAGATGATGATGTTCTATAAAAATTAGACTTTAGGAAGGAAGGAAGCATGGGCAGAGCTACCGTTTGTTTCTCTTAGCCTCATTTCTTCTTCTTCTTTTTTTTTTCTTTCTAGTGAAGTAAGGATGAGAATCATGTAGGAGGCAGGAGAGAGGCTCTGGATTGTAATCTGGGAAGGATGGAATGCCTGTTCTGAAAGGGCGTCCAAATCAGGAGCAAGGGCTGCCTGTGAGACTGTGGAATATGAGAGCATTAACTTTTGGTAAATTCACAGAAGTATTGCAGGCTCACCCATGATCTACTAAGAAAGCCAACCCAAGAACCTAAAGCAGAGATGTAAAAATAGTAATAACAGTGATATAGAAGTTTCTTATCACTTGACCTTCTATCCAGAAGCTGAATATCTGCAGCAGGTAACAGCAAAGTTGCTCTGTTGAAACCCAGCCCATCTGATCTCTTCCTATCCTGCAATGATCCCTATACCACCACTGGAACTCCAGGGTTCTGCAAGACACGATTTGACAACGACCATTTCAAAGGAAAAGAGATGTCATACATCATCACAATTTGTGTCCAGGAGAAAACGACTGACAGTAGCTTAAGTAACACCTCTCTCTAAAGGGGTTTTCACTGGAATAGGGATCAAAAGGGCTGACACTTGATAGCGGAATTTCATAAATCAGAGTGAGTGGGAGAACTGGCTGGGGAGGGAGATAGGAACAGCACAGAATCTATGCAATTGTCCTAAAATCATGTTGTGTGTCCAGTCACCCACTTCCTGGATGAAGTGCTGACCACAGACAATTTATCATGAGTCATCGTCATCACAAGATATTTGACACTTTTTTTAGGAGCCCTCAGTGCACTATTCATACAAACTAATCCTAATCCTCCCCAAAGAGGCTACCTCATGCATATACCTAATAATAAATATCCATTTGAAATGATTCCCAGGCAAGACTGGAAGAGGAGAGTAACATTACAATACAATTTATGGCAAAATAGAACAAAGAATTTAAAATTTTCAGCAACTCAATCAAACCAGGCTAAATATATTTAAAGGGAAAATGGCAAGTGGTGATTATTTAGTGTCTGAGAGCCTGACAGAGGGTTTTTGTTTGTACTCTCAGCTGAAGAACTGAATGTTCCAGAATGTCACAGGAGAACAAAATGTCAGCTGGTGGAATTAATGGCGGATAAATTTAGAGTCGAGTGGAAGAAACGATTACTTTGTAACACATTTGAGCCAACCTATGAAACCTGCTGCCACAGGAGGTTATGGAGTTGAGCACTTCACTGGATTTAAAGCAGAATGAGTAACTTTATGACTAATAAATGCCAGTTCCAGCTCTTCGTGCTAAGATAAAAAGGGTGATCAAAGTGCATATTTGAGAGCACAGGCCAGTTGCTGCGGACACAGAAGCAGGGGCCTTTCCTTTGCAAACAGTGACATGCAATTAACTGGACAGAACATGGGAAACATTTTTACCCTTTGCTAGAGGTAGGGAGGGGCTTCCCTGGTGGCTGCCAATGCAGGAGATGGGGAAAGTTCTATCACTGGGTCAGGAAGATTCCCTGGAGAAGGAAATGGCAACCCACTCCAGTATTCTGGCAACCCACTCCAGTATTCTTGCCTAGGAAATCCCATGGACAGAGGAGCCTGGTGGGCTACAGTCCATGGAGTCTCAAAAGAGTGGGACACAACTTAGCAACTAAACAGCAACAAAGAAGTAGAGAGAGCCCCCCACCAAGGTGCTGTGCAGAGGGGCTGCTATGGAATTAAGTATGGAAGATGGGCAGAGAGCCCCTGTGCTGAGCTTTCACAGCCTGAGACCTACCCATAACCAACACGCCAACACACACAAGTCCAAAGTTTTCTATCTCTAGTTCCCTGCTCTACCAGTCTCAAATATTTTAATAATCAAGTTCCATCCTGCTGACTATCATAAGTATTGGGCCTCGCCCTTTTCCACTACTGAAGTATCTGCTTCCTGCTAGTCCATCCTGTGCTCTGACCTTCAACAAATGAAGATTCTCTACTTCTGAGCATCTCCTCACGACTCCTATGCCTTCTTCCATCCCAATGATGTGGGCTGGATCATAAAGAAATACGAAGGCTCCCTGAACACGTTCCTTCTACACAGGCATTCAAAAAATCTACAGGGCAGCAGTAGAGATTCAGACACAGAGAACAGACTTTCGGACATGGTAGGGGAGGGAGCAGTGAGATGATGAGAGAGAGTAACACTGGAATGTCTGCATTACCATATGTAAAACAGAGAACCAGTGGGCATTTGCTATATGCCACAGGGAACCCAAAGTTCTGTGACAACCTAGAGAGCTGGGATGGGGAGGGAGAGGGGAGGGAGGTTTAAGAGGGAGGAGACATATATATACCCATGGCCGATTCATGTTGATGTATGGCAGAAACCATTGCAATATCGTAATTATCCTCCAATTAAAAATAAAAATTTTTTTAATGATAAAAAATCAAAAGGAATATTACTCATAATGTTGGGTAATGTGTGTGCAGCATCCCAAGTACAAGAATATTTAACCTCCAGAAACAGAATTGACATTATTTTTTTCTAAATTAGAGGTGTATTGCAAAAAGCTAAACAGATATGAGGATATTTTGCATTACAGGCTAAATTCAAACTAAAGAGATTAATTTAAAAATTTAGAATCCCAATTCTTCTGATTTGGAATTAGAAATCAAACATTTTTTTTTCCTGTACAAGATACAGTAGGTCTTGTATTTCTCTTTGAAATGGACAGTCTAGAATTAGGCCTTAAATCCCTTAATTGGGAACAATATTTAGTTTTTTCCATTTCATAATGAAGAACAGATGTATCCAAATGTAGTGACTTCCAAACATAGTTGGTTTTATATTTAGAGTAACTACTCTCAAGACATTTGAAGAAATCTATTTTTTCCAACACTATCATATTTAACTTGCAGTATCCCATTATACTGCTATATGATTTTACTTGATAACTCTTTATTCATTCTATCAACATTAATCATGGGAGATAAAATGAACATTAGTTTATTCTCAAAATGTCTGAAGTAGAAAACCATGTTTGGAATTGAATTTTCAACTCTCGTAACTGGGAAATTTCTGTAATTTTCAATTCTGAAGACAGATTTAGTTTCAAGTGTGATAGATTAGAATTGTTTCTTTGGCAAGGAATAAACGTAAGAATAAACATAAAGCATAAGAATAAGCATAATAAACATAAGAATAAACATAAAACACAATAAACATAATCAAAATACATATTTTAAAATTATTTACAAGTTCCTTTACCTTTGCGTTGATAACTACTTTTCACGGTTGCATTACTTACTTCATTTGGTTTTAAGACAGAACTCCCTTGAAATGGCTATTGTTTTTCTCAGTTCGTTAAAATTCCTATAACACATTGCCTTTCTATGGTTTGTTCATAATGATGTTTGAAATTGCATTGTTTTGACAAAGACATACTTTGTATATTAAACATGTAAGTATAGTCTCTAATTCAACAAAGAACTCTGCTCTCTCCTACTGTCTTGAATTATGTCGCCCTCTCAGTCTCTCGGGGTTACAGTTCACAGGGTCACAAAGAGCTGGACATGACTGAAGCGACTTAGCATGCAGAGATACAGGAACATGAAACGTTTCTTACCTCCAGAAAGAAAAACAGTACAACTGTGATGAACATGAGAATTGACATTCCCCTCTGCATCCAACTCATAAAAGAAGATGTGATTCCAATAAACTGGAGAGAAAGTGTCAGTCTAAAGAGAAGGGCAATGACAAAGCTTCAGCTGATCGCTGCCTTAGAGTGTAGAGCCCTGGTATTGTCAGAACTTTTGGATATTTCCAGATAGGCCAGACAGAGATCCAGATTTTCACCCAAGTTTTAAACATAGCTAGCTGGCTAATTAAACTTCAAAGAGCACAACACATATCACTACCTATGCACTAGAATGGCTATAATTCAAAATACAAACAATAACAATTACTGGTGAGGATATGGGGACATTAGAACACCTGAATCAGGACGTAAAATAGTATAGCTACTTTGGAAACCAATTTAGCAGTTTCTTAAAAAGTTAACATAAAATTAAGCTACAAGCCAGTATTTCTATCCCTATGAATTTATCCAACAGAAAACATGTGTCCTTACAAAGCCATTTTTGCAGAATTTTATATCAGCATTATTTGTAATAGCCCCAAACCAGAAACAACTCAAATATCCATCAACTGATGAATGAATAAACAGAATATAGTATACTCATCTCATGGAATATTACTCAACCATAACAAGGAATGCAAGTCATTATGCTAAATGAAAGCAGCTAGATGCAAAATACTACATGTTTCATGTCTCCATTTATATGAACCTTCCAGAGTAGAAAAAATCTATACATACAGAAAGTAGACCAGCAACTGCCTAAGACTTCAGGGAGTCGGGGAGCTGGAGGAAAATGGGGAATGACTGATAATGGGCTGGGAATTTCTTTGGGGATGATTAAAACATTCTAAAATTGATTGTAGTGATCACTGAACAACTCTGAATATACTGAAAACCACTGACTTATATGCTTTAAATGGGTGAATAGTATGGTAAGTGAATCATATCTCAATACTTTTATTTTTTTGAGAAAATGGGAAACAAAGTTTTAAGACAGGAAACAAGAGGAACCAGAAAAGAATGGAAAAGAGAAAGAGTGAAACAGGAAACTGGCCATGAGCGACTGTGGCCTGGTGAGCAGAGGTCTGCGATTGGTGGAGTGAATGGCTGACAGGTTTATGCGTAAGTCTACCCAGAGCTGAATGCTTGATGGATTTGGGGAAAGAATGCCAGGTAGCAGTTGGGAGCAGTGCCAATACTGGCAGCCACTGTGATTAACCAGCACCTTTCCTGGTTCTCTGAATACATGATTGCCCAAAGAGAGGGAGGGAAACCCAATGCTTATGGAAACTGAATGTCACATTATGGATACAAGCTGGATCTCAGTGTAGATTAAAACCTATTTAGAGGACTACTGCAAGAAAGCTGGCTGAAGAGGGCACTGTGATTGCTCACTGATATTTGTTCTTTGCTGCCTGTTTGTATAGTGGCCATGAGGTTGATGAAGACTGAACCCCAAGACTGTTGAGCCTTAGTCAATCAGGGTAAACCCATCTCCTTTGCCACAGTACAGACCTATCTCCCATAAATGTTCTGCTTTCTGCTATAACAGTTCTTGAAAAGTCACACCATTTTCAGGCAAGAATTTCATTTTTCTATATATGAGACTTTTCCTTTTTATCCTAAAACAATCTAAACAGTAGAAGTAATAGAAGTAATAAATAATGAAGGTAATGAATACCATAAGTAATATTTTCAAGATTATGATTTCAGAGAAACACATGTTCATCAATTTACTCAACACAAACATTTTTCTAGTCAGACAATATAATATGGGTCTAATTTGACTTGCATGTATTGTTTACATAAACTCCAGACAATTGACTTTGCTTATGTATGACAAATGAGAGGGATAACAGACTTACATCTTCAACAACCCTAGTCTGTTGTGAATATATGTTATTTCTATGTTTTAAAGCATTCTATTGCTTAGCTTTTTACTTTATCCTAAAAATGCTTTCCCAATGATATAACTTTTAAGTGCAATGGAGTACAAGATCAATAGAGTCCCCGAAGTTTGAACAATTGATGAAAATTGTACAGAAGGAATAAATAAATCCTTACTGCATCTTATTTTATGTATAAAGGCATTATTTGCTTTCAGATTATTGGATTTTTAAAAATTATGTAAACATCTTACATAGTTCAATTGCTATATAAAATACTCAATATCTTGAATTGGGATGAGATGCATCACAATTTTTTTTTAATTAGTGAAAATGTTTCTCATTGAATGATTCTTCAGTTAACGTCACGGGTGTTAGGAATGGATTAGTTATGAAACCAGGGACAGGCATAGGTGTTTCAGGAAACTAAGTCATTCTGGGCATTACATTTCTTTGGCTCTTAAGATTTGGTTCAGTGGGCAAGCACTGAACTAAAAAGTGTCAGAAAATTCATTTGATGGTTAGGAAAGAGGCTGGCTCTCTTCACCTGAGTGTGGATAATGAAGTATGTAGCTCTGTGAGTAGCTGGCAGCCATTTTGTGACCACATCAGGGAGACAGAGAACTTCAGATCAACCTAAAAGGCAGAGTGAAAGGAAAAATATTCTATGGCTTTGGGAAAGCCATTTATCTGCTTACCATTTATCTGCTGAATCAAAATAAACAGAAAAAAATCACCATATTTCTGAAGTTTCTAATTATGGCTTCTTAAGGGAAACTGACTTGGGTTTTTTATAAGTTACAACAGATAGAATGGGAAAGACTAGAGATCTCTTTAAGAAAATTAGAGATACCAAGGGAACATTTCATGGAAAGATGGGCACAATACAGGACAGAAATGGTATGGACCTAACAGAAGCAGAAGATATTAAGAAGAGGTGGCAAGAATACACAGAAGAACTATACAAAAAAGATCTTCATGACCCACATAATCATGATGGTGTGATCACTCACCTAGAGCCAGATATCTTGGAATGCAAAGCCAAGTGGGCCTTAGTAAGCATTGCTACGAACAAAGCAAGTGGAGGTGATGGAATTCCAGTCGAGCTCTTTCAAATTCTAAAAGATGATGCTGTTTAAGTGCTGCACTCAGTATGCAAGCAAATTTGGAAAATTTAGCAGCAGCCATAGGACTGGAAAATGTCACGTTTCATTCCAATCCTAAAGAAGGGCAATGCCAAAGAATGTTCAAACTACTACACAATTGCACTCATCTCACACGCTAGTAAAGTAATGCTCAAAATTCTCCAAGCCAGGCTTCAACAGTATGTGAACCGTGAACTTCCAGATGTTCAAGCTGGATTTAGAAAAGGCAGAGGAACCGGAGATCAAATAGCCAAAATTCGCTGAATCACAGGAAAAGCACAAGAGTTCCAGAAAAACATCCACTTCTGCTTTACTGACTACACCAAAGACTTTGACTGTGTAAGTGAGTGAAATCGCTCAGTCGTGTCCAACTCTTTACGACCCCATGGACTGTAGCCTACCAGGCTCCTCCATCCATGGGATTTTCCAGGCAAGAATGCTGGAGTGCGCTGCCATTTCCTTCGCCAGATCTCCCCAACCCAGGTTGAATGTCTCCTGCATTGTAGGCAGATACTTTACCATCTGAGCCACCACTGTGGAAAATTCTTAAAGAGATGGGAATATCAGAACACCTGACCTCCTTCCTGAGAAATCTGTATGCAGGTCAAGAAGCAACAGTTAGAACTAGACATGAAACAACAGACTGGTTCCAAACTGGGAAAGGAATACATCAAGGCTGTATATTGTCACCATGCTTATTTAACTTATATGCAGAGAAACATCATGCAAAATGCCAGGCTGGATGAAGCACAAGCTGGAATCAAGATTGCTGGGAGAAATATCAATAACCTCAGATATGCAGATGACACCACCATTATGGCAGAAAGTGAAGAACTAAAGAGCCTCTTGATGAAAGTGAAAGAGGAGAGTGAAAAAGCTGGCTTAAAACTCAACATTCAAAAAATGAAGATCAAGGCATCCAGTCCCATCACTTCATGGCAAATAGACAGGGAAACAATCGAAACAGTGACAGACTTTATTTTCTTGGGCTCCAAAATCACTTCAGATGGTGACTGCAGCCATGAAATTAAAAGACACTTGCTCCTTGGAAGAAAAGCTATCACCAACCTAGACTGCATTTAAAAAGCAGAAACATTACTTTACCAAAAAAGTCCATCTAGTCAAAGCTATGGTTTTTCCAGTAGTCAAGTATGGACATGGGAGTTAGACTATAAAGAAAGCTGAGAGCCTAAGAATTGATGCTTTTGAACTGTGGTGTTGCAGAAGACTCTTGAGAGTCCTTTGGTCTGAAAGGAGATCCAAGCAGTCCATTGTAAAGGAAATCAGTCTTGAATATTCATTGGAAGGACTGATGCTGAAGCTGAAACTCTAATACTTTGACCACCTGATGTGATGAACTGACTGACTCATTTGAAAAGACCCTGATGCTGGGAAAGGTTGAAGTGGGGAGGAGAAGGGACAAGGGATGAGATGGTTGTATGGCATCACCAACTCGATGCACATGAGTTTGAGCAAGCTCTGAGAGTTGGTGATGGACAGGGAAGCCTGGCATGCTTCAGTCCATGGGGTCACAAAGAGCTGGACATGACTGAGCAACAGAACTGAACAACAGAAAGAGACAGAAATTGGGTCTACAGATTAAACATGCAGAGAAATCCTTTCAGGAACAATAAAAATAATACAAAGGAAAACACTTTCTAAAAGCTTTCTCAGAGCGTAACTGAGCTGAGTTGGAAAGTGAAGAAATGGAAATAATGCTGACAAACAATGGGAAAGAGTGACTCCACGAGGATTCAGGGAGCACCCTGGAGTAGGCATCATCCCTTAGGGAAAATGCCAATAATAATATCCTCTAATGGAAGAAAGTGCAGAGGAACTAAACAGCCTCTTGATGAGGGTGAAAAAGAAGAGTGAAAAAGCTTGCTTGAAACTGAACATTCAAAACACTAAGATCATGGCATCTGATCCTATCACTTTATGGCAAATAAAAGGGGGAAAAGTGGAAGCAGTGACAGATTTTATTTTCTTGGGCTCCAAAGTCACTGTGGATGGTGACTGCAGCCATGAAATTAAGACGCTTGCTCCTTGAAAAGAAAGCTATGACAAACACAGATAATGTATTAAAAAGCAAAGACACATGGTGCTGGAAGACTGGGCAGTTACATGTAAAAGAATGAAATTAGAACACTTCCTAACACCATACACAAAGATAAATTCAAATGGATTAAAGACCTAAATATAAGACCAGAAACTATAAAACTCTTAGAGGAAAACACAGGCAGAATACTCAATGACATAAATCAAAGCAAGATCCTCTATGACCTGCCTCCTAGAGCAATGGAAAACAAAAACAAAAACAAACAAGTGGGACCTCATTACACTTAAAAGCTTTTGCACAGCAAAGGCAACTATAAGCAAGGTGAAAAGACAACCTTCAGAATGGGAGAAAATAATAACAAATGAAACAACTGACAAAGGATTAATTTCTAAAGTATACCAGCAGCTCTTACAACTCAATACCAGAAAAACAAACAACCCAATCAAAAAGTGGGAAAAAGACCTAAACAGATATTTCTCCAAAGAAGATATACAGATGGCTAACAAACTTGAAAAGATGCTCAACATTGCTCATTATTAGAGAAATGCAGATCAAAGCTACAATGAGATACAACCTCACACTGATCGGGATGGCAATCATGAAAAAGTCTACAAACAATAAATTCTGGAGAGGATGTGGAGAAAAGGGGCACTGTTGGTGGAAATGAATGGATAAAGAAGCTGTGGTACATATACACAATGGAGTGTTACTCAGCCATAAAAAGGAACACATTTGAGTCAGTTCTAATGAGGTGGATGAACCTACCACCTATTATACAGAGTAAAGTAAGTCAGAAAGAGAAAGAGAAATATAATATTCTAATGCATATATATGGAATCTAGAAAAATGGTACTAAAGAATTTATTTACAGGGCAGCAATGGAGAAACAGACATAGAGAATAGACTTATGGACATGGGGAGAGGGGAGGAGAGGGTGAGATGTATGGAAAAAATAACATGGATGCTTACATTACCATATGCAAAATGGAGAGCCAACGGGAATTTGCTATGGCTCAGAAAACTAAAAAAAAAAAAAAAGCAGAGATATCACTTTGCTGACAAAGGTCCATATAGTCAAAGATATGGTTTTTCCAGTAGTCATGTATGGATGTGAGACTTGGACCATAAAGAAGGCTGAGCACCAAAGAATTGATGCTTTCGAATTATGCTGGAAAAGACTACTGAAAGTCCCTTGAACTGCAAGATCAAACCAGTCAATCCTAAAGGAAATCAACCCTGAATAACCATTGGAAGGTCTGTTGCTGAAAGCTGAAGCTCCCGTTCTTTGGCCACTTAATTCGAAGGGCAAACTCATTGTAAAAGACCATGGTGCTGGGAAAGACTGATGACAGGAAGAGAAGGGAGTGACAGAATGAGATGGTTGGATAGCATCACTGACTCAATGGACATGAATTTGAGCAAACTCCGGGAGACAGTGGAGGACAGAGGAGCCTGGCAAGCTCCTCTGTAAAGAATGAGGTCACGAAGTGTCGGACACGACTCAGCAACTGAACAACAATAACAGCAATATCTGGATTTTAACTGGCCATGTGTTTGGGGAGTGAAAGCCAAAACCAGGTGCCAGAGCAGAGTAGAAGGTCAGATCAGAAACCAGGACCACTTGAAGAATGAAACCCACAATGGATGAATAAGAAAACAAATATGACCCACAGAAGGAAAGATGCTTGTCTCACTGCCTCTTTGGATGGAGCAGAAATAAAGAAAAAACGCTCCCCTTGATATTTCTTGACCATGATCATTCACATGGGTTTGCCACTGAAATTTATAAAGACTGGAAAAAAAAAAAAACCACCCAAATGGAAAACTGAATTTAAAGGGATTCTAGGTTTGTAATGCCTCGGGTACTACTGTTAAAGAGAAATGCACTTTCAAGGCAGGCCTCAAAGAATTTCCATAGATAGAAATCCAAGAATCATGAAACCACAATAAAAAATGATTAACATAGAAGGAAACAAGCAACCATGAACAAAAGTTACCATAAATAACAACTGCAGAAGCAGCTGTACTTTAATAAAAACACTACATTTCAAGACTCTGGAATATGGCCAGAAGTCTTCAAAGGGAAATTTAAAGTCTAAAATGCTCTATCAGAAAAAAAGTAAAACTCAAAGTTAATTGTTTAAGCATTTAAGTTATTAGAAAAAGAAGAGCAAAATAAATCATGAAAATGTAGAAGGAATAAAATCATAAAAACAAGCAGAAAAGTATAAAGTAAAAAACAGAGAGAGGAGAGGATTAATAAAACCAAAAGCAACTCTTTAAAAAGACTAATAAAACTGACAAACCTCAGGCAAGACTGGTTACAGAAACAAAAAAGGACAGCACAAAATATTAGAAATGGGGGGAAAAGGCATCACTAAAGAGGCAGCAGAGATCAAAATGATAAGAAATACAAAACAACTTCAATGTTAAAGACATTGGAAAAATTAGGTGAAATGAACAAAATACTTTTAAAAAGTTACCAAAATCAGTCAAGAAATGAGAATTAGAAAGGTTATCAGTAGTTTAAAATTCTCCCTTAAAGAAAATAGCAGGACCAAGTGAGTTTACAGGAAGAGTTCAATGAAATATTCAACAAGGGAGTAACTCCAAACCTAAACTTCTAAGTTATAAAAGGGAATACTTTCCAATTCAGTTTATATGTATATATATATGTATATAAAATTTCTTTTGTTATTGAAAGTAAAGAGTAAAAAGAGAGGAAAAACCAGGTCAATCTTTTTAATTCAGAAGCAAGAAACTTTCTAAAAGAGAAAAAGTATAAACTGAAGTTAGCAATGCATAAAAAGATAATTTATCATCACTGAGTTGTATACATTCTAGGAATACAAGTCGATTTAACATTAGAAAATCTATTAAGTAAATAAGTAATGTATCATATTAATATACAAAAGGAGAAAACCTGTATAATAACCTCAATAGATGCAGAATAAGCAGTTAATAATCACTTTTGATATGAATTCTCAGTGGATAAGGTATAAAACGGAGTTCTTTCAACCTAAACAAGAGTACATACAGAAACCTTATAGGAACATTGTAATCAGTGGTGAACCATTATAGTGCGTGGTGAAAGTCGCTCAGTCCTGTCATACTGTTTGGCTCCCCTTGGACTATACAGTCCACGGAATTCTCCAGGCCAGAACACTAGAGTGAGTAGACATCCCCTTCTCCAGGGCATCTTCCCAACCCAGGGATCAAACCCAGGTCTCCTGCACTGCAGGTAGATTCTTTACCCTCTGAGCCACATTATAATCAACGGCGAACCATCATAGTTACTCCCAATATAGCTATTTCTAGCAACACTGGATTAGATATAATTAGTCCAATAAGAAAAAAGAAAAAGAGAAGTTTTAAGAATAGGAAAAAAATAAATTCCTATTATCCACAGATAATCTGGTTGGTCCACAAAATGGAAAACTCAAAGGAATCTACCCAGATTATTATAATTAATCATAGATTTTAGAAAAGTTACCACTTACAGGATCAATAACCAAAAGGCAGCGGTATTTTTGTACTGATATATCAGCAACAAAGAGCTAGACAACGAAAATCTGAGAATATACAATTTATAACAGTAAAGTTTTAAGTATCCAGAAAAATATTCTAAAGTACATAAAAAACATATTTTTGTTTTGTTTTCATCACTTGAGGTTTATTCCTTAAAACAGAACAAACAGAAACTTAAGCTATTATTTAAGTGGGGTTTCCAAAGGGCATGGAGGTAAGTGAATACTTTGCTTTTTAATTTTTATTTTTAATTGGAGGATAATTGCTTTATAATGTTGTATTGGGTTCTGCTGTACAACAACATGAATCAGCTATAAATATGCATATGTCCCCTTCCTCTTGAGCCTCCCTTCCACCCCCAATCCTGCCCCTAACACTTCCTAATAGACTGTCAGCAAATTCTGTTTTAGACTCATCTGTATCCCACATCCAGAATTTCGAGAATTGTGAAGCCTTGAACCTTTGCCGATTCTGCAATACAAATGAGTGTGCTTCTGGCCTTTCCCACTATTGGTTTACTATTCAGCTTTCTTGGATCTGTGAGATTGGTTTCCACACATTCAGCTACCATCCAGATTCCCCTATTTTCTCCTGTTTTGTTCTCTTCGTTCTGGAGGGTTTATACTTACCCCACCCCCATCTCTAAACCCCTTTGCTATAGTTGGAGGGAGGTTCTGAAGAATACAGAGGTGATGATATGTGTGTTCAACTCACCACTTTTTTTCTTCTTTTAATAACCAGAGACCCACTCTAACTTCCTAAGAACATAGATAGTCACTTGGAAATCAGGTAAATCAAATATTTACTTGGTATCTGAGGAAAGAGCATGCTCCTGTTTTTGCAGCAGAGAAGACATCCCTAGAAACTCTAACCAGTGGACCTCAATTCCATTAACTGGCTAGGTCAATAGTGAAAGTGAAAGTGAAGCTGCTCAGTCGCGTCTGACTCTTTGCAACCCGTGGACTGTAGCCCACCAAGCTCCTCCGTCCATGGGATTCTCCAGGCAAGAATACTGGAGTGGGTTGCCATTTCCTTCTCCAATAGGTCAGTTATTTAATGCAGGTTGAATGTACTACCAGTGACTGAGTGGCGGTCAGTTCTAAAAATGGGCTGCCGTGAGTACCACAGTGTTGCTCTTGGGGGCCTGGTTAAGTGTGGCCTTTGTCTCAGGGGTACCTTGAATGAAACCAAGGCACTCTACCAATATCCTCAGAGGGCTGACCAGTACTCTCAATGCTTTTAAATGCACATCAATAAGGGCTTTGAGGCAGTGATTTGCCCTTTCCTCCTCCCCTGCCCCCACCCCCAGTCTGAAAAGGGATGATGCAATGGCATGCCTCTGAGATTTCCCTCTTTGTAACTGCTGTTTAATATGCACTGTGTTTTTCATATTAACACATGTATCTCAAGGTGATTGCTCACAACTGACACAGTTTTAGAAATACTTTTTAATGATGATTTTAAAAGATAATGGTTATAAGAACTTTGCTAATTTAGGCTGTGGATGCTTATCTAGAGCTGCACAAAATTACACTCTAATTTCCTTCAAAACTTGTAATTCAGCACAGAATCAAATCTTTCCTTTCATCTTCAGATCCTCTGCCTAGTTTCCAAATCCCCCGAGATCAATCTAATCCTCGAAGATTTTCTTCCCTTTAACTCCTTCCTTCTCAGGATTGAAAATCATGAGCCTTTTTTCTCAGAACCTGTCAGTGAAAGTCCCACAACAAATCTTGGGCAACATTTTAAATGTTAAGCAATTGATCTAATGACCACTGATCTGGGAGGTTGGGATTTTGTTTGTAAATTTATCACAAGATGCCCATGTGTCCCTGGAAAATATCTTAACCCCAGTTTTTCTTGTCTTATAAATGAAAAGAATAGAGTTCATAATCAGCACCTTTTTATTTGTAAATAAAGGTTATATGGAAAGATATAAAGATATCAGTATGTATTGTTGATCCCAGTTCTAATGCCTGAGTACTGAAATATTATGAAAAACAACAGAATAAACAGAAAGGGGGAAAAACAGATCAATGTGAATTCTATAAAATATAAATTGACTCTTCCACAGGAAAATTTTGAGACTTTTTCAAGATATTTCTATCCAAATAAGTGATGTAGGAAAAGTCATCATGAACCACACTAAACAGGCTTAACAGAAAGATTAACAAAATCATAAATAAAAATAAAAGGAAGGCATTCTTACCGTGGCTTTCCAGGTGGCACTAGTGGTAAAGAACCTGCCTGCCAATGCAGGAGACATGAAGAGATGGGGGTTTGATCCCTGGGTCGGGAAGATCCCCTGAAGGAGGGCATGGCAATTCATTTCAGTACTCTTGCCTGGAGAATCCCATGGACAGAGGCGCCTGGTGGGCTATAGTCCATGGGGTTGCAGAATCGGACACAACTAAAGCAACTTAGCACATTCTTACCTCAGCTGGAGAAATGGGAGGTGGAAAGTTTTTCACAGATAAAATTATTTTAAACAAGCTTAATAAAAGACATTTTTCAAAGTTCAGGAATTAAAGAAATGTTGTGCTTCTGTATTTTACCTTTAAAAACCATCTGTTTGAAAATTTTTTTATTGGACTAGAACTTGTCTCAAACATCATACCCTCCTTGATGCCTTTTCCAGCTTCTAAAACAAAATTAATTATTCTCCCCTTAAGGTCTCATTGAACTTGGAACCTAATTTTCTTGAAGCATTTATAGCTAACATTTTTGGTGTTTTCCTTTCCTCCCAGGCTGTGAGCTTCTCTGGGAGAAAAAAAAAAAAATTGTGACTTAGTCTTTTAACGATGTTGCCAAAATACATAATATAAATAAACTAGTACTTTCCCTTTTATCCTTTTCCATTAGTTATTGGCTTTTTAAGGTAAACATTTAGCTGGACACTTAACTTGTGTAGTTTATTTATAATGTCTATTCAGTCTCATTTAGAAGAGTATCATTTCCTTCATTTAATTAAGATCTAATCTTTTTCTAAAATTTGAGCTTTATTGCACCAAAGGCCATAAAATAAAATCGCAATGATGTCTATTTACATTTAGAGAACTTCTTCATAAACAGAGAATTCTTCACTAGTGTATTGCTACAACAAAGCTAAACGTCATAGTATAATAATTAAAAAGTCACCTCTCCCCTACTACAAATTGCGTCCACATGGAACTTAGCCAATGACAATGGCCTGTTTCATTGTCAGTTTTCTAAATTAGAGGTGTATCTGGTCAGAAAGTATAAGAGAAAATTCTATGCCAAATTTTCAAGGCACAGTTGACTCTTTTACACTTTAAAAAATTGTCTGTGTGGCAAGAGCAAGAATAATAATGAGTTGTGTTTTTTTCCTGCATTTTGTTCAAGAGAAAGAAGGAAGCAGGTAACATATGACTCCATTAACACAGTGCTAGGCTATTGATCTTAAAGTTTTCAGTCTGGTTCCAGTTCTAACACCTCTGTCATTAACTGCATGCTTTTGTTCATTACACTTTTATGTCTCTAAGACAAGAAAAAAAAAAAAAGACGTAGAACTAGATGAACACCAACTTAGATTTCCAGTACTTCTGCAGGGTTGCTACCTTGAAACAAAGCCTTTTCCTATTTCTAGCAACAAAGTACTTTGGATGGGGTTCAGTCCTTCCCTATCCCATGCAGAATTCCAGTCTACACCAGGTATGGGTGTAGTACTATAGAGAAGGTCAAAGGAGGGTGCATACATAATCACACACCATGGCCATGGGGTTGGAAACACAGTTACACCTGACGCTATAAAGCTGCTTTGAGCTGGTGATAGGTTAACAGTAAAAGGATTAAGGCTTGCTTTGACACGGGCTGACATCCAAAAATTAGATTTAACGTTAACAGCTGGAATGCTCAGAAAACTAAAGAATAAGTTAAGGGAGACACAAACGGAGTTAAGTTAGAGCAAGTGGGTGTTAAGGTGTGTTGGAGTTGTTTTCAACTCAGTTCAGAAATGTTTCATTTAATGGCTACAAAAAGGCAGAGATGGCATAAATTCTCATCTGTGATTACAAAACATAGAAAAAATGCCTTAGGTAGAAATGTTTATCTTTTAAAGTAAGTACTGTGCCACTGGAAATTTTTTTTTTTTTTTTAGAGAAATGACTAATCCTGGAGGTTTTTTCTCCCCCTCTTTAGCACATTTCAGTTTCTCAGCACTTGAAAACCATGCTAATACTTAAAAATCAAGGAGACCTGTTAAGTCTCAGCAGGCAGGTTTATTTTTCTCTCAGAGTATTTGCCAGAAAATTAACCTACAGGTCTAAGCAGCACAGGTTAAGGCTGATTAAAAAGCTGTTTCATGGCTGACAGGGGGTGCACCTCAAGGTATATTCGGTGAACTGCAGGTAGTTGATAAGGACCAGCAGAAGTATTCACCAAGTACCCACGAATTTCTTTCCACCCTCATCTGTGCTGAGGACCATCCATCCCTTGGAGTCATGATGGGCTTGGGGGTGAGGGTAGGGCTTACTGAAAATGCAGATATCTGGCCCCCACTCCAGACCCACTAAGCAGGAAGGTGGTGAGAGCGGTGTCCACAAACAAGTGCACAGTGGTTCTCATGCTTAGCAAGGTTTAAGAAGCGCTGACCTAATTCTCAATATTCTCTAGACTAGCCCCATCATTGTTGCTGAAAAAACACTTGCAAAACACTGTCCCACACTCATTTGGGTGGTGGGGATTACCAAAGCTTGAGGCCTTCACCCTGCAAAGTCTAGTAGGCGAGACAAACATGAAAACAAATATACATGTGCTCACGTTCACTCTGCTTGAAACGCCTCTGTTGCCCTCTCACTGTGTAGCCCTGCTGAATTCCTTCCCTTTCAGTCTCAAGACTGACTTGCCGTATCTTCTCCTCCTAAACACCCCCCAGAGTTGACTGTGTCTTCCTTTGGGCCAATATTGGGCCTCATTACTAAATGTACTACCCACAGAAGTGCTATGGCATGACTCAAACTATCTCCCCTCTAAGACTGCTCAGTGGGTGGGCAGGAGAATTTACTATTTGATCCCCACCTTCTAGGAGGGTGCGTGGCACAGAGCAAATGCTCAGTAATTCCTGTTTGCTCACAGAGGGTTCACGGGATTCGGTGAGGTGAGGAATTTTGAAAACAACATGAATTGTGACGAAATAATGAAATTAAAACACAAATACGATACCCTTCGAAAATTAGAGGGTTTGCTTAGAGCAGACCCCGCATTAGATTAGGTGGTAAATCCATTCTTTCTATGATAAACTAAAGGGTGAACCTAGAAAGCTCAAGAACTGTAACAGATAGAGCTGGATTTCCCTTAGTGGTTCTAAGGGCTTCGTAAAGAGATATATGTGCTTATTAACTCAGTGTCTTTCAGAATGTTTACTTTCATTTTCTGCCATTACAGTCTTGAAACCCCTAATAATTGTTAAGTATAAAGATTGCGAATTTTCCTTAATAATCTAATACACATGAGCTATGTACAAACTAAATCTATTTCCTGTTGTTCAGATTTACAAGACTCTAATATCTTTAAATTCAGAATCTAAACCTCTAGTTTTACCTATAGGTTGGCTTTACAATCTATAGTTTGTATTTTATGCTAGAAATTGTCATTCAAAATTCTGGTAAATTATATTTCAGTGTTTCTAAGATGCACAGTTCCCCCCTCCATTTTCATTTGGCACAAATTAGGGTTGTCTTAAAACTGATGATGTCTTATTTTTAAAGAAATGTACTACCTTTATTCATAGCAGTAGTAACCCCTCAGGCTTCCCAGATGGCACAGTGGTAAAGAGTCTGCCTGTCAATGCAGCAGACACAGGAGATGCAGGTTCAGTCCCTGGACAGAGAAGATCCCCTGGAGGAGGAAATGGCAACCCACTCCAGCCTTCTTGCCTGGAAAATTCCATGGACAGAGGAGCCATGGGGTTGCAAAGAGTTGGACACACCTGGGCGCACTAGCCGAGCAGTAATCCCGAAGCAACTACAGAGGCTCAAGAACTCTTACCTAAAGCTTGCCAAATACATAGCAAAATATATTTATTTAGCACATAAAGCATTTGCTTTTAATAAATAGGAAAAAAATTCAAACAGATTTTTGCATTTGAATCTTCCAGGGACATACAGGAAACACATCTTATTTCATAAGTGATTCTATGCAACAGATCACAAAGTTTAATGTACACCTTTATCTTTTTCCTTCATACCTGAAGCTATGACTGTGAATTGTTAACTTTCAGAAATTAAAGGATTACTGGAACTTTTTTTTCCAAATTACATACACAGACAGTGTCTCTTTGGGCTAAGGAATGTGGCCCATGTTAGAAATACTCGAAAGACAAAGGTCACCAAGAACTAGGAAATGAGATGAACCTTGGTGAACTAGTTTGAATTAACACCTAATGAATGAAAGTAGTCATCTGTTAAAATCACCCATTTTAGATGATTTAACCCATCCTGGCTAGAATACTTTGGCAATAGATAAGTTTAATCAAGGTGACTGGAATAATCAGTGAGAGAACAGGGCCAGAGCAACAAGGGTCAAAACCAAACGTTTCCATAACCGGAGGTAATATGAGAAGATTTCAGAAAAGGGAGGCCCCAAAGGCAAAAATTTGAAAGTTTCTCATGAAAACGACACTCTGAATGTAGCAGACCAAATATTTCAATCCTGAAAACACCATTCTCTTTTGTGGGGCAGGAATAATTCACAAGACTTTACCATATTCTATAAAACTCACGGTGATCTGATTTTATTCTCACCAAGAAAATTGGTATCATTATCATATTTTTCAAGAAAATCAATAAGACATTCTATTGATTTAATAATGGGTTTTCAGGGGGAAAAATGCACATATCATTGTTAGCACAACACATCTGATTTAAGAAGCACTGAAACGTGAAATATACAACTAGAGAGAAAAATGGTGAACAGAGATTGCTATCTGCTTTTATTTTCCCCCTTCTTTGGTAGCAAAATACTGATAAAATTCAGGACAGTAATGCATGCATGCACTTAAAAATTACAATTTTAAGACTCTTGTACCAATTATGGTCATAAATTTTACTAAGTGTGATATAAGTGAAATCCTGTGAAGATTTCTTTCTCTCTTGCTTTCCTTTCCCCCCTTCTTGTGCACCCTGGAGTATGGACGCAATGGCTACAGTTTCAGCATCTTGGCATTTCAAGTGATTTTGAAGTTGTGAACTACATACTGGAAATAGTGGAACAGGTAGACAAGAGAAGGTCCCTGATGAACCCATAGGCCATACCAGGATGGAACTGTGTACTCCTCAGATTTCTTTACTGTGAGAAAAACATTAATTTCTATCTTGGAAAAGCTACTGTATTTGGTAGTTAACTGGTATATGCTCCCATCCTAACTGTGAAGTGATGGCTTTACTTCCCTGGTACCAGGAAAGGGTATCTAGGAAAGTAGATACATGTATTCCAGTTACTAGAAAGGAGTATCTCTCACGTAGAAGTTGTTCTCTGGTTTGCGCATTCGTTTCTTCTGAGTCTGTCACTGTGTTTCAGCTCCTAATAGGAACTGAGGGGAACCTTAGGAGGTCCTGGTCTAAGTGGTTAACTGGCTTGTTTCCTTTTCATCTTGGTATTACCAAACTCTCCATTTGTACAGCTACTCCATCATGTTTGCTTAATCTATTATGCTGAGCACATCTTGAGAAATGCTGGGCTGGATGAGTTACAAGCTGGAATCAAGATAGGTGGGAGAAACATCAACAACCTTAGATATGCAGATGATACCACTCTAATGGCAGAAAGTGAAGAGGAACCAAAGAGCCTCTTGATGAGGGTGAAAGAGGAGAGTGAAAGAGCTGGCAAAAAACTCAACATTAAAAAAAGTCAGATCACGGCATCTGGCCCCATTAAGGTAAGGTAAGGTAAGGTGAAGTCGCTCAGTCGTGTCCGACTCTTTGCGACCCCGTGGACTGTAACCTACTAGGCTTCTCCGCCCATGGGATTCTCCAGGCAATTCATGGCAAATAGGAGGGGAAAAGTAGAGCTAGTAACAGATTTCCTCTTCTTGGGCTCTAAAATCACTGCAGATGGTGACTGCAGCCATCAAATCAGAAGACATTTGCTTCTTGGCAGGAAAGCTACAACAAACCTAGACAGTGTGCTGAAAAGCAGAGACACTACTCTGCCAACAAAAGTCTGTATTGTCAGGACCATAGTCCTATGTTCTTCCCAGTGTTTACATACGGTTGTGAGAGCTGGACTGTAAAGAAGGCAGAGAGCCAAAGAATTGATGCCTTTGAACTGTGGTGCTGGAGAAGACTCCTGAGAGTCCCATGGACAGCAAGCAGATCAAACCAGTCAATCTTAAGGGAAATCAATCCTGAATACTCGTTGGAAGGACTGATGCTAAAGTGGAAACTCCAGTATTTTGGTCATCTGATGCAAACAGCTGACTCATTGGAAAAGTCTCTGATGGTGGGAAAGATTGAAGGCAGAAAGAGAAGAGGCCATCAGAGGATGAGATGGCTGGATGATATCACCAATACAGTGGACCTGAACTTAGGCAAATTTGGGGAGATGGTGAGGGACAGAGAGGCCTGGCGTGCTGTAGTCCATGGGGTCACAAAGAGTTGGACACAACTGGGGGATTAACAAGAACAACAACAACCCCTATTATAATCTTACGTAGAATTTTATATATGTTCAATATGTAAAATTCTTATTCTTAAAGAATAAAACAGCTTATAACTTATTGTTCATCATGTGAAACTCAGAATTCTAACATAAGAAGCCATCCACTTATTAAAACAGTACTTAGCACATGGTTGCTTCATGAATTAGTTTATGCTGTCTAACAATCCATGTTAAAACCCAGCAGCTTTCGAAGACAAGTGTTTATTTCTTCCTGAAGGTGAGCTGGCAGGGTGTCAGCTGATTTTGGCTGGGTTTGGCTCTAAGGCTGCAGGTTGGGTCGAGGTCCGCTCTGAGGGCTTCTCATCCTTGGATCAGACACTAATGTTGAACTGTTTTTATTCACACTTCCGACACCAAATGTGCAGGGGTTTCCCACATCAACAACCAGTTCTCCAACTCTCCAGCTAGGCATCCCACAATACAGGTCAGTTCTGACAGGAACCACCCAGAGTTAACACAGACCCCACAGGTTACGGGCTCAGTCCCACGAGATAGTCCCCACCTCAGACATCAGTCTCATCACCAGTGGCCACTTGTATGTATGACCAACAAGCAATAAAATGGGACGTTCCCGCAACTCCCGCCTCAGGTTTGCTAGTTTTCTAGAATGGCTCAAAAACTTAGGGCAGCACTTTACTTTTATTATAAAGGATCCAACTCAAGAAGCACCAAATGGAAAAGATGCATAGGTTATAGGGTGAGGTATGGGGGGCAGAAAGGAACTTCCATGCCCTCTCCAGGTATGACACATTTCTAGCATTTCAGTCCATTCATCAACTCGAAAGAACACTGAACCTCCTCATTTAGATGTTTTTATAGAGGTTTCATTAAGCAATCATTATTGATTAAACCACTGACCCTTACAGATTAATGCAGTGCCCAGCCCCCCTTTCCTTCCTGGTGGTCACAGGGTAGAGCTGAAAGTTCCAACTTTCTAATCATGTCTTGCTTTGTCCTGTCTGGTGACCAGCCCCCATCCTAAAGATATCTAGGAACGCCTCAGCTGAATTGACTTATTAGCATAAACTCAAAATGGTGGCAGAGATGGTGATGGCACCCCACTCCAGTACTCTTGCCTGGAAAATCCCATGGACGGAGGAGCCTGGTGGGCTGCCGTCTATGGGGTCACACAGAGTTGGACACGACTGAAGCGACTTAGCAGCAGCAGCAGCAGCAGCAAAATGGTGGAAAGAAAATTACTATGAACAGTAAAAGATGTTCTATCACCTCTATTACTCAGGAAAATCCAAGGATTTAGAAGTTCTGTATCAGGAACTGGGGACAAAGACCAAACAGATATCTGTCACATTACCTAAAGCACTTTTTTTCTCCTAACAAAGTCAGGAGAAGAAGCCTGTATCAAGCCTTTGTTTATATCACATCTACCAACATGCCTTCAGTTAAAGCAAGTCATATGGCCAAGCCCACAGTCAAGACAAAGAAAGTACAGTACCCTCTGCCTGCCCCAGCCCACACCAAGCATGTGGATGTGCAATACTGATACAGGAGGTGAAGAACTGAGCACAATTATTCAATCCACTAGAGTTCTCAGTGAAAATCTGTTAGATGAATGCATGAACATGGCGGCAATTACAGTTGAAGTGTGTGGTAGTGGTCCAGTTGAGTCAGGCACTGCAAATGCCAGAGAAATATTAGGTGATGGGTGTGAAAATTCTGGGAACTGTAAATGTGTAGGTAATCTGGGCAGAGCCATGTTTGGGTATTTATGGGGTATAAACTAGGACCTGGCAGGAAGAATTAGGTGAGCAACTGGAGACAAAGACGACATTCCAGAATCAATAGGGCACTACAAACAAAAAGTATACCACCCTCTCAAAATAGTAACTAAGTAATGGTATGCTGGCCCCAAATGAACCTGCTGCTATTGTTCAATAGCTAAGTCATGTCCAACTCTTTGGCTCCGTCTCTTCATTCTTTCTGGAGTTATTTCTCCACTGATTTCCAGCAGCAGAGTGGGCACCTACCAGCCTGAGAAGTTCATCTTTCACTGTCCTTTTTGCCTTTTTGTACTGTTCATGCGGCTCTCAAAGCGAGAATACTGAGTGGTTTGCCATTCCCTTTTCCAGTGGACCATGTTTTGTCCAAACTCTCCACCAAGACCCGTCTGTCTTGGGTGGCCCTACATGGCAAGGCTCATAGTTTCATTGAGTTAGACAAGGCTGTGGTCCATGTGCTCAGATTGGTTAGTTTTCTGTGATTGTGGTTTTTATTCTGTCTGCCCTCTGATGGAGAAGGATAAGAGGCTTATGGAAGCTTCCTGATGGGAGAAAGTGACTGAGGGGGAAACTGGGTCTTGTTCTGATGGGTAGGGCCATGCTTAGTAAATCTTTAATCCAATTTTCTGTTGATGGGCAGGGCTGTGTTCCCTTCTTATTGTTTGACCTGAGGTCAAACTATGGTGGAAATAATGAAGATAATGGTGACCTCCTTCAAAAGGTTCCATGCAGGCACTGCTACACTCAGTGCCCTCAACCCTGAAAAAGCAAGGAAGTCCCCCCCAAAAATCTACTTCTGCTTTATTGACTATGCCAAAGTCTTTTGATTGTGTGGATCACAACAAACTATGGGAAATTCTTAAAGAGCTGGGAATACCAGAACACCTGACCTGCCTCCTGAGAAATCTGTATGTAGGTCAAGAAACAACAGTTAGAACTGGACATGGAACAACAGACTGATTCCAAATAGGGAAAGAAGTACATCAAGGCTGTATGTTGTCACTCTGCTTATTTAACTTACATGCAGAGTACATCATGTGAAATGCCAGGCTGGATGAAGCACAAGCTGGAATCAAGATTGCCAGGAGAAATATCAATAACCTTAGATATGCAGATGACACCACCCTTATGGCAGAAAGTGAACAAGAACTAAAGAGCCTCTTAATGAAAGTGAAAGAGGAGAGTGAAAAAGCTGGCTTAAAACTCAACATTCAGAAAACTTAGATCACGGCATCTGGTCCCATCACTTCATGGGAAATAGAAGGGGAAACAATGGAAACAGTGACAGACTTTATTTTGGGGGTCTCTAAAATCACTGCAGATGGTGACTGCAGCCATAAAATTAAAAGACGCTTGCTCCTTGGAAGAAACATTATCACAACCTAAAAAGCATATTAAAAAGCAGAAACATTACTTTGCCAACAAAGGTCCATCTAGTCAAAGCTTTGGTTTCTCCAGTAGTCATTTATGGATGTGAGAGTTGGACTATAAAGAAAGCTGAGCGCCGAAGAATTGATGCTTTTGAACTGTGGTTTTGGAGAAGACTCTTGAGAGTCCCTTGGACTGCAAGGAGATCCAGCCAGTCAATCCTAAAGGAAGTCAGTCCTGAAGGACTGATGCTGAAGCTGAAACTCCAATACTTTGGCCACCTGATACAGAGAACTGACTCGCTGGAAAAGACCCTGATGCTGGGAAAGACTGAAGGCAGGAGGAGAAGGGGACAACAGAAAATGAGATGGTTGGATGGCATCACCGACTGGATGGACATGAGTTTGAGTAAGCTCCGGGAGTTGGTGACGGACAGGGAAGCCTGGCGTGCTGCAGTGCATGGAGTCGCAAAGAGTCAGACACAACTGAGCGACTGAACTGAACTGTCTAACTCTTTGTGACCCCATGAACTGCAGCTCGCCAGGGTGCCCTGTCCTTCACTATCTACCTGAGTTTGGTCAAATTCAAGTCCATTGAGTCGATGATGCCATTCAACCATATGTCATCCTCTGTAGCCCCCTTTTCCTCCTATCTTCAATCCTCCCCAGCATCAAAGTCTTTTCCAATGAACTTTAGGTTCCTCCTTAACAAACCTTATCATTACTTTTTTTTAAAAAAAATTTATCTATTTTAATTGGAGGATAATTGCTTTACAATATTGCACTCATTTCTGCCAAACATCAACATGAATCAACCATAGGTATACACACACTCCCTCAGGCCCAGCTCACACCCCATCCCACCTCTCCAGGTGGTCACAGAGCTCTGGCTTTGAGCTCTCTGCATCAGACAGCATGGTAACACATGCATTTCAATGCCACTCTCTCCATTCGTCCTGCCCTTTCCTTCCCGCCCTGTGTCCAGAGGAAGCCTGCTCTCTGTGTCTATGTCTCCACTGCTGCACTACTTCTTGAGAAATACTCTCCTTATGTAAACACATCTGATTTTCATAATGATACTCAAAAACTTGATCCCCTTTATGGAAATTCACTTTGACATCTACTTCCCTTTGAAATAGTATAAAAATGAACCAGACAGAAAACTGAGTCTCCCCAAGTGACTTAAGTAACATCCAGAGAATGATGTACGCACTAGGAAGAACAGAGCCCTAAGTATAATCACCACTTGCAGAGAGGAAATAGAGCATTGTGATGGAACACAGGCCCTGGACCATTAATCTTGGGTTCAAATCCCAACTCAGTCACTTTACCAAAAGGGAATGATAATCACAATATCTACTTCATAAGCTGTTAATGAGAACTTGATAAATTACATGGGAAAAGGTTAGAAATAATAAACACTTAATGAACACTAGCTATGATAGGCAGATGTTTCTATCTTCTCAGCCTTTGGTAAATCAGAGAAGCAGGCAACATTTATGTGAAAGACAAATACTCAACATTATCACTTACATGTGAAACCTAGAAAGCATGTGAAACCCAAACAAATGTATATAACAGAACAGCAACAGACTCTCAGATACAGAGAACAAACTGTGGTCACAGTGGGGAGAGGGGAAGGAAGAGGGGCAGGGGATTAAGAGATACAAACTACTATGTATAAAATGAAAAAGTAACAAGGATATACTGTACAGCACAGGGAAATACAGCCATCATTTTGTAATGACCTTAAATGACGTATAATCTATAAACATTTTGAATCACTGTGCTGTACACATTAAACTAACATAAACCAACTATATTTCAATTTTAAAAAGAGAATTACTATTTCATATTGGTTAAAATTTCATGTAAAGATGGGCTCGATAAAGGACAGAAATGGTCTGCACCTAACAGAAGCAGAAGATATTAAGAAGAGGTGGCAAGAATACACAGAAAAATTGTACAGAAAAGAGCTTCACAACCAAGATAATCATGATGGTGTGATCACTCACCTAGAGCCAGACATCCTGGAATGTGAAGTCAAGTGGGCCTTGGAAAGCATCACTACGAACAAAGCTAGTGGAGGTGATGGAATTCCAGTTGAGCTGTTTCAAATCCTGAAGGATGATGCTGTGAAAGTGCTGTACTCAATATGCCAGCAAATTTGGAAAACTCAGCAGTGGCCACAGGACTGGAAAAGGTCAGTTTTCATTCCAATTCCAAAGAAAGGCAATGCCAAAGAATGCTCAAACTACCGCACAATTGCACTCGTCTCACATGCTAGTAAAGTAATGCTCAAAATTCTCCAAGCCAAGCTTCAGCAATACGTGAACCATGAACTTCCTGATGTTCAAGCTGATTTTAGAAAAGGCAGAGGAATCAGAGATCAAATTGCCAACATCCGCTGGATCATGGAAAAAGCAAGAGAGTTCCAGAAAAACATCTATTTCTGCTTTATTGACTATGCCAAAGCCTTTGACTGTATGGATCACAATAAACTGGAAAATTCTGAAAGAGATGGGAATACCAGACCACCTGACCTGCCTCTTGAGAAACCTGTATGCAGGTCAGGAAGCAGCAGTTAGAACTGGACATGGAACAACAGACTGGTTCCAAATAGAAAAGGAGTACGTCAAGGCTGTATCTTGTCACCCTGCTTATTTAACTTATATGCAGAGCTCATCATGAGAACGGCTGGGCTGGAAGAAGTACAAGCTGGAATCAAGCTTCCTGGGAGAAATATCAATAACCTCAGATATGCAGATAACACCACCCTTATGGCAGAAAGTGAAGAGGAATTAAAAAGCCTCTTGATGAACATGAAAGAGGAGAGTAAAAAAGTTGGCTTAAAGCTCAACATTTAGAAAACTAAGATCATGGCATCCAGTGCCATTACTTCATGGGAAATAGCTGGGGAAACAGTGGAAACAGTGTCAGACTTTATTTTGGGGGGCTCCAAAATCACTGCAGATGGTGACTGCAGCCATGAAATTAAAAGACGCTTCCTCCTTGGAAGAAAAGTTATAACCAACCTAGACAGTATATTCAAAAGCAGAGACATTACTTTGCTGACTAAGGTTCCATCTAGTCAAGGCTATGGTTTTTCCAGTGGTCATGTACGGATGTGAGAGTTGGACTGTGAAGAAGGCTGAGCGCCGAAGAATTGATGCTTTTGAACTGTGGTGTTGGACAAGACTCTTGAGAGTCCTTTGGACTGCAAGGAGATCCAACCAGTCCATCCTAAAGGAGATCAGTCCTAGGTGTTCATTGGAAGGACTGATCCTGAAGCTGCAACTCCAATACTTTGGCCACCTCATGCGAAGAGTTGACTCATTGGAAAAGACTCTGATGCTGAGAGGGATGGGGGGCGGGAGTAGAAGGGGACGACAGAGGATGAGATGGCTGGATGGCATCACCGACTCAATGGACATGAGTTTGAGTGAACCCCAAGAGTCGGTGATGGACAAAGAGGCGTGGCGTGCTGTGATTCATGGGGTTGCAAAGAGTGGGACACGACTGAGCAGCTGAACTGAACTGAAAATGGTTCTCTAGTAGAGAGGTCAGCTTTGACAAAGATGTATGTATACACATACACACACACATGATATACATATAACAAATATACACATGTGTATCTGTATAACTGTCTAGAAATATTTTCAGAATGAACACAAATACACACTCTTAAAATTCTTCTGATTTTCCCTTTGGGAGGGAACATTCCAAAAGGAATCATCTTGGCAGTTTTATGAAACATAACCTAGAAAATAATTTTGTTTCTCTTGATTGGGTACTTTTAAAAACTGATATTGATGGAATGATATGAAAGCAAGTAAATAAATAAACACAGTGAGAGTATCAGCATACCTTTTTACTGTGATTTCTATAAAATAGTCTGCATGTTACCTCTAAGAAGCCTTTCCAAAGTTTTCTAAATATATGTACTTTGTTCTTCTTCATAATTCCTATAAAATCTGGTTATATACTCATTCCAGCCTTCTCAGTATTGAGTTTTTAGAAATCTATATCCTCCATAGATTACGAGTTCTGGGACACTGAAAATCTGTTCAATAATATTGCAACTGATATTTAAATATTCTCATATTGTTTACAAGCAGCCCTTACATACATTTTCTCATTTTTTTCTTTTTTCTCTCACAAAATCCCTGTTATAGCTTTGTGTTTTTGTTAGCACCTAACAGTATAATCGGAGAAGGCGATGGCACCCCATTCCGGTACTCTTGCCTGGAATATCCCATGGACGGAGGAGCCTGGTGGGCTGCAGTCCATGGGGTCGCCAAGAGTTGGATGCGACTGAGTGACTTCCCTTTCACTTTTCACTTTCCTGCATTGGAGAAGGAAGTGGCAACCCACCCCAGTGTTCTTGCCTGGAGAATCCCAGGGACAGGGGAGCCTGGTGGGCTGCCGTCCACGGGGTCACACAGAGTCGGACACGACTGAAGTGACTTAGCAGCAGCAACAGGATAATAATTTGCATATATAATAGGCTTTCAAAAATATTTTTTGGGTTTTGTTAAAATTAAAGCTGGACTGTGTGGGTTAAATTAAAATATTGCCAATTCCAGAATGTTTACTTCCTATAAAGCAATTAAGAGAGAGAAAGATTTTGAATGCTTTCAGTTTTTCATTTCTGTACCACCCATACATTCCTAAGATAAAAAACTATGAAAGGATGCATTTGACCATTAAAATTGTGTATAACGACAACATCTAAACAAAGCAGAACTGACTGGAAGATTTGGTCACAACATTTCTTTTCCCTGTTCCTTTTTGATTGCTTTGAGTCCCAGTCAGCACTGCATAAGCGCCACATCCAATGGGTAGATAAGGAGAGAAATGAAGACTTAAACCAGGCTTCAAGAAAATAATTCTGTTGGCCACCCAGGACCTGGTTAGTTTTCCCCATTCAATACTAAAAACTACTGAAGACACAGCTTCCTACAGCCCCCTGGGGGTCCGTTTAAATTCAGACATTTCTTCATTGAAAAATGAACTGAAGCAATCAACCCATATTTCACCACATAGACATTCTTCAATCACTAGTAACTATAGCTGAATTATAATCTCATATGACAACCATCCCACACGACAAACGCTCTCTCACCCATTATCCACTCACTTGAAGTCATCTGGTTTCCCCTGCCAAGACTCTTCTATTTTCATGAGCCACTTAAAAATTACTTAAACTCAGAAAATAGCTTACCTCTTATTTAGTTCTTAAAGTCAGCTCTAAGTGGATTCCGTGCTATGTCAAAAACCATTTCTTACTTTCCCTGGACTTGAATTACCAATGCCTCTCTGGCCCTAAAGACCATTCAAAATGGGATGGAATGAGAGGGAGGCTAATAATCCAGAACACAATTTTTTTCTGATTAAAAGCAAAATTTGAGAAGAGCCTTAGAAGCTAAGTATCAGAATAAGAGGAAGGAGTTTTAGAAAAAGAATAAAAACAGAATACAGAATTGAGTAGCAGAAAGGGAAGCAATGAATTAAGAAATGATTAATGGTATTTGCCTGGAGAGTACATTCAAGAAGAAAAATAAAAGAAGTGGTCTTGGAATTCCATTTGCAACTCAGACTTTTTTCCCGCGGGCTATGAGGATATATGAAATAAAAGTGAAACTCTGCCAAGAGTAGTGGCTATATTCCCAGAGGCCTCCAATGGGCCAGACCCCAGGTTTGAGGATGAGGATAAATATGAAAGAACACAGTCATGCTCACAGCCTATGGTGGGAACAGGTAGATACATGACACAATTATAGAAACCAGAACAACAGAAACGCTCACACTGAGGAAACAGAGCCATTTGCTAAAGTATTAGGGGAGCACAAAAGCGGGAATGATTCACTGAAATTAGAGGGGATCTGGAAAGACATCACATAACAGTTAAAATTCCATTTGGGCCTTGAAATGAGTAGAAATTCGTCTGGTAGAAGAAGGATGGAAAATGCATCCCAGTCTAGGGAAACGGTAAGGAGGCATGAAAATGAGAGCATGTTCAGGAAGCAGGAGGTAGCTCCCCCTGGCTGGATCGGGGCCAGGAGAAGGGTGGGAGAAGACAGGCTGAAGCAGCAAATGTTTCCATGTGACACGGACACGATCACAGCTATGCTCTAAAAAGGCCTCCTCTGGCTGCCTCGGTGAGGAGCGGAAGACACGAACGAAAAGCTGGAGGCCACTGAAATATTCTGGAGTCTAACAGTGATGCTGGGTTACAAGGAGGTACACACTACTATATTTAAAATAGATAACCAACAAGGACCCATTGTTTAGCACAGGGAAGTCTGTCGATAATCTCTAATACCCTATATGGGGAAAGAACTTGAAAAAGAACAGATGCATGTTTATATATGACTGAACCACATTGCTGTACATCTGAAACTAACACTGTAAACCCACTAATACGCCAACAGAAAACAGAACAATTTTTAAAAGAAAAAAGACATCAGCAGATAAATTTAGTGGGGATTGATAACTCCTGGGCTATGGGAGGTAAAGAGGAAGGAGGAAGTGGAGCTTTCACAAGATAGTTTCAACTTTTCCAGAACCTTGGGTGGACAATAGAGTCGCCATTAGATACATTCACTGGAAAATGGGAAAACAGGAAGAAAGCGGGGCACAGCAGATGGGGCTGACTCCCACGCACTTAGTGGGAAATGTCACATCACCAGCACAAAGGCAACAGGAGCTCCTGAAGTCACAGGAGTGGCCTTAACATACTAGAAAGGGCAGCATTTGCATTTTTAAAACTTTGCGGAAGTGCATTTATCCTAGTGGACAGACTTGCTGTTACAATAGTTTAACTGATCTCCATTAACTGATTTCATTACTCATGAAATACAGTAAGCCTCCTACATATGAACAAGTTCCATTCTGAGAGTGTGTTTGTAAGTCCAACTAGTCCGTTAAGTCCAACAAAGTTAGCACAGGTACGCAACTGACACAATCAGCTATATAATGTGTGCGTGTGTGCTAAGCCACTTCAGCCGTGTCCACCCCGTGAGACCCTATGGACTGTAGCCCACCAGGCTCCTCTGTCCATGGGATCCTCCAGGTGAAAATACTGGAGTGACCTGCCATGCCTTCCTCTAGGGGATCTTCCTGATGCCTTCATTGGCAAGCAAGTTCTTTACCACTAGCGCCACCTGGGAAGCCCCAGTACTGCATTGTAATAGGCTTATAATACTCTGCACACAAATAATACATAAACAAACACAAAAAATAAATGTCAATGTTACAGAACAGTAGCTTGAAAAGTACAGTAGTACAGTGCAACAGCTGGTATCCAGGGGCTGGCATCAGGTGGACAGGAAAGCAGAGTTACTGACCGGAGGAGGAAGGGGAGGTGGGAGATGGCGGAGCTGAAGGACTGTCAGCAATAGGAGACGGAGGGCAAGCTGCAATTTCACTCACGCCCGACGCTGATGGCACAGGTCTGGTCCCTTACTGGATTCAATTCTATCTACCCTATGGAAAAATGATCCAGTGAGGTCTGGGTAGTAGTATGTTCGCATCTTTGAAAGTCTGCAACTTGAAGGTTCATATGTAGGGGCCTCACTGTACCTCATTAACCTCTGAGGGGTGAGGTGGAGGATATCATGGAGAGGTGTGGTGTGTCCCGCTTTCCCAGCTCAGGGCACAGGAAACTCATATTCAAACAATATGACCGAGTAAGTCTCACACTCCTTGGGACATGAAGGCCCATTTTGCCTCCTCATTACTGAGTTCCAGGGATCTGTGCTTCTAGTCACTTTCACTAAGGAAAAAAGAAAACATCTCTTTAAACTACCAGAAGCAACAGTTTCTGCCCAGGCCAAGCCTCCACCACAGGAGGGAAGGCCCCTCAGGGGCCCACTTGCCTGACATTTACCAAGGCCCCTCACCTCCACAGGCCCTTTCCATGGTCCTAAGACACTAGCAATTTTGTATGTGGAATTTGGTATTCTTCTTTAATTTTTAAATTGTAAATCAAGGTATCAATTTACAATGTTATGTTAGTAGGAGTTTGGTGTTAACATATATACACTACTACGTATAAAATGATTAACAAGGACCTACTGTATTATTCTGTTTATATTTTTGGCCATGTGATGCAGCGTGTGAGATCTTAGTTCCCCGACCAGGGATCAAATCCGTGCCCCCTGCAGTGGAAGTGCAGAATCTTAACCACTAGGCTGCCAGGGAAGTCCTTATATTCTTTTATTCCAGCTGCCTGCTATTCAAAACTATTAGGCTTGAAGGTTGGGTAACATTCGGTAGGTTCATATCCAGCACCACCTGAACCGCCACCCCCCACCCCACTGCTGCTCCGAGGGTGGTTCTGTGGGCCGGCGAGGGAGGAGGGAGCAGTCACCGGACTCTGTTCAGCCGAGGCTGAGCCACATCACAGCAGAACGGGGCTCTTACAGATCTTGAGTGACAGCAGCGGAGTCTGCATCCGCACGTGCAGAGCTCAGTCGTGCCTGACTCTGGGTGACCACACGGACTGTAGCCCGCCAGGCTCCTCTGCCCATGGGATTCTCCAGGCAAGAAAACTGGAGTGGGTTGCCATGCCCTCCTCCAGGGGATCTTCCCAACCCAGCGATGGAACACATGTCTCTTACGTCTCCTGCATTGGCAGGCGGGCTCTTTACCACCTGCGCCACCTGGGAAGCCCGGCAGTGGAGTTCAGTTGTGGTAAAACGCATGAAGTATGACTGGCCTCATTCAAGATGCTTAGGGCATTACACACAAGATGTGATAGGATGGCAGTGATTCCCACATGAACCCAGGCTCTGGACAGATGGCCTGGCACCAGCTCCAGCCTTCTCTCCTCCAGAAGGCTTCCTCAGAGTCCGCGCAGTTCTTACTGCCAATGGAGCTCAGACTTGAGCACCAGGAATCAGATACACGGGCTTCCTTGGTGGCTCAGATGGTAAAGAAAATCTGCCTGCAAGGGCAGGATATGCAGGTTCATCCCTGGGTCAGGAAGACGCCCCTGGAAAAGGCAATGAATCAGACACATGGTGGCAATGTTGAGGCTAAGCATCAGGGTCTCTGTCTCACCACTCTCAAAGGGCTCCTTGGCCTCTGTGCAAATTTGACCACCTTCTTTCTCCTCGGGGACCTTCAAGCCTAATAGTTTTGAATAGCAGGCAGCCGGAAGCTCTCTGCCTTCAGAGCAAAAGTCCCATCCCTTACAAGCCTAAAGGGGGATGATCTTCTGCTCATGTCTGTCCTTCACAAAAATCGATGCCTCTTTATCTTACATCAATATAATGAAATGGGCCATTAAAATGTCTTTTTTCCCCTGAACAAAGAAAGGGAGCTTTAATAATGTATCTCCCTAGAAACAAGTACATATGTTACAACCCTTCAAGAGCCTGATCCCATTCTCTCCTTCTGTCTCTCTCTTACACACTGACACCTGGCACCATTAAAATTCTTCGCTGGATTCCTCTCAAAGTGATTACAGGGACATTAGTAAATTTAATAGAAATTGCATCTGATACTGGAGAAGGAACTGGCAACCCACTCCAGTGTTCTTGCCTGGAGAATCCCAGGGACGGCGGAGCCTGGTAGGCTGCCGTCTATGGGGTCGCACAGAGTCGGACACGACTGAAGCAACTTAGCAGCAGCAGCACTAGCATCTGATACAAGCTAGGGTTGTACTAACAAGGGCAAGCCTAGACAGTTCTGGGACCTACAAGATTCCTCTGAACTCAGATAACGCCTTGATTTAACCAAAGAGAGCGGAAACCTCTGGCTGTGAGTACTCTAGACAACCTTAACTTGAACCTGAACGGGAAGTGACCACCTGGACTCAAACTTCAGAAGGCATGTCAGGATTTAACCTTATTTCAGAAGGATACATGTCCTGCATATTAACCTAACTCAATGTAAATGATGTCAGAGGTCACCTTTCAGTGCAGTATGACTTTTGCACGCTCCATTTTCCTGGAAAAATTCCAAAATCTTACAACATTTGATTTTTTAAAATGTTTCCAGAGGCAATTTTGTCATCTCCTTTTCATTCACAAAACTAAGTTGGAATTGACTTTATGCAGTATTTTTAAAATTGGGGGGGATACGGAAACTCTTAAAGGTATGGAAAAGACAAAGAGCAAAGGTCTCTAAGAAAGTTTTAAAAATGAGCAGGGGGAGACTAACCACCAACTATTAAGCATATTATAAGGTTAAAATAAACAAATCAGAGTGGCACTGATGAAAATATCATTCATTAAATACTTTTATTTTGTCCAGTGACAATGTTATGTCAGGGGTTCTCCACACCCAGCCGCCTGCCCCAACATAGCCATTAGTAACTTGAGGTTTCTGAGTCTCCTGAGTCAGCACCAGTGCTTTCAGCCAACAGCAGAAGTTGAATGGTTGATCCCGGGCCAGGTCTGCAGTCAACTGTCCACAGGCTGCTCATCCTGCCAGTTCTCAGCGCCTCTGGTAGAGATTATTCTGCATTTCTGGGGAAATTCCCTTCTTAGAGGGCTGTCTTTCTTTCGCCTTTCTACCAGTCCCTCAGCTCTGTGGTCTCATGACTGATCTGTTTGCCTCTGTCTTATGAGTCCTAGAAATCCTTGCTGCCCTGGCCTGCTGGTGGGGTCCTGTTGGATTTCCAGAGTTGCTATCTATTTTCTTTTTTAAAATATATACTCTTTTTAGTGGGATCGAGAATGAAGGAGAGGCTTTAAAATGCAGGTTCAGCCCACTTAAAAAATTTTTATTAAAAAATTTTTTAATAATATTATAAATTTTTTTATATTTTTATTAAAAATATTAAAAATATTTTTAAATTTTAAAATATTCATATCTTTATAAATATCTTTATAATATTTTAATTATTAAAATGAGTTTATAATATTTTAAATTATTAAAAATATTTTATAATATTTTGAAATTATTTTTAAAATATTTATAATATCTTTAAAATATTGTGCATACATCAACACGCATCAGCCGTAACTATACACATGTCCCTCCCTCTTGCAATGGAAATAAAAACAAAAGTAAACAAGTGGGGCCTAATTAAAGTTAAAAACTTTTGCAGAGCAAAGGAAATTAAACAAGGTGAAAAGACAACCCTCAGTCCACTTTTTTTTTTTTTTTTAAGAGCTCTCCTGTGTTCTGGCGTCAAACCGTTAATTGGAGAGTGGAAATGGGAGGAAATCAGAGGGGAGAGAAGATTCTCCCTGCAGAACCCTCTCATGAATAACCTCAGTGGTAGTGTGAACTAAGAGGACAGCAGCCTGTGTAGATGGTTGGCAGAAGAAGGCTGGAAGCAGTTGACTCCAGCATCTGCTCAAACATAAAACCATCAGTACACATGTTCACAAATGAAACACTACTGCAAAACAACAGCTAACATGCACTGAAATCTTCGCACACATCAGAACTATTGTAAGAGCTTCATGTGCACTTACATTTAATCCTCATGACAGCTCCAAGAGGAAGGTACCGCTCTTTTCACAGTATTTAGAAAGAGGGAAACTGAGGCACAGGGCAGGTGGGTAAATTTTCCAAAGTCACACAGCTGGACACGGCAGAGTCAGGATCTGACCCAGATGGTCTGGTATGAGAGCCCAGCCTTAATCCCCGTGTTCCACTGCACAGCCTAGGACACCATCGCTCAGCCTGCATTCTCTCTCCTACCCTTCTTCCAACAACCAGCTCTCTTGAAAGCATAACTTGTACTCTAAGATTAGAAATGAAAAGTCTGGCTTAGAGGGGAAAAACCCACCCAGAACATTTAACTGCTATGTTATCTAATCATCTAAAAGTATAATCTGGAAACGAGTCCTCAAATAGATGAGAAAAACCTACAGCAGAGAAAGCATAAACTCCAACTAAAAGAAGGATTAGCTCCCAAGCGAACAGTTAATATAGAAAATAAAATACTAACATAAGTATAATTTGTGTTTTCAGAGAAATACAAGGGGTTGTGTTCACATAAACCACACACAAACTAGAGTTCTTGGAGATTAAAAACATGGTTATTGAGATTTAAACCTGATAATGTAACAGAATAAACATAAGAAAAGATCAAATTAGTGAGCTGAAAGACTAAGGAATTTTCTCAAGACATTATAAACAAAAAAGAAGCAGTTACAGACTTAGAAACAAACTAGTGTTACCAGTGGGGTGAGGAGGGAAGGGCAATATGGGGGAGGGGAGGGAGGTACAAACTGTGTGTAAATGGGCTCAAGGATATACTGCATAACATGGGGGATAGAGCCAATATCTTATAATAACTATAAATGGAAATACCTTTAAAAATTACAAAAAAAAATTTAAGATACAACTACCTCCACCTTGGAGAAGGAAATTGCAACCCACTCCAGGATTCTTGCCTGGAGAATCCCATGGACAGAGGAGCTGGGCAGGCTATGGTCCATGGGGTCACAAGATCGGACATGACTTAGGGACTAAACCACCACCACCACCTCCACCTTACGGCAGCAAGTGATCTTCTTAATGAAAAAAAAAAAAAAAGATATTATGTAAATGCAAGAGCATACAAATATAAGGGAAAAAAACGTTAAGATGGATGGAATCAGAAGTTTTATGATAGGCAGAATAATGGTTTCACAAACATTTCCACATCCCTGGAATCTGTGAATATGGCAAAAGGGACTCTGCAGATATGATTAAGGATTTTGAGATGAAGAAATTTTCCTGGCTTACCCATGTGGGTCCATTGTAATCACTAAAATCCTGATAAATTAGTAATAGAGCAAGCACAATTGCACTCATCTCACAGACTAGTAAAGTAATGCGCAAAATTCTCCAAGCCAGGCTTCAACAGTACTTGAACCATGAACTTCCAGATGTTCAAGCTGGATTTAGAAAAGGCAAAGGAACCAGAGATCAAATTGCCAACATCCGTTGGATCATCAAAAAAGCAAGCGAATTCCAGAAAAACATCTACTTTGCTTTATTGATTACGCCAAAGCCTTTGATGTGTAGATCACAACAAACTGGAAAATTTTGAAGAGATGGGAACACCAGACCACGACCACCTGACCTGTCTCCTAAGAAATCTGCATGCAGGTCAAGAACCAATGGTTAGAACCAGGCATGGAATAACAGACAGGTTCCAAATTGGGAAAGGAGTACGTCAAGGCTGTATATTATCACCCTGGTTATTTAACTTATATGCAGAGTACATCATGCAAAATGCTGGGCTGAATGAAACACAAGCTGGAATCAAGATTGCTGGGAGAAATATCAATAACCTCAAATACACAGGTGACACCGCCCTTATGGCAGAAAGTGAAGAACTAAAGAGCCTCTTGATGAAAGTCAAAGAGGAGAGTGAAAAAGTTGGCTTAAAGCTCAACATTCAGAAAACAAAGATTATGGCATCTGATCCCATCACTTCATGGCAAATAGATGGGGAAAACAGTGGCTGACTTTATTTTTCTGGGCTCCAAAATCACTGCAGATGGTGACTGCAGCCATGAAATTAAAAGACACTTGCTCCTTGGAAGGAAAGTTATGACCAACCTAGACAGCATATTCAAAAGCAGAGACATTACTTTGTCAACAAGGCTAGTCAAGGCTCTGGTTTTTCCTGTGGTCATGTATGGATGTGAGAGTTGGACTGTGAAGAAGGCTGAGTGCCGAAGAATTGATGCTTTTGAACTGTGGTGTTGGAGAAGACTCTTGAGAGTCCCTTGGACTGCAAGGAGATCCAACCAGTCCATCCTAAAGGAGAACAGTCCTGGGTGTTCATTGGAAAGACTGATGTTGAAGATGAAACTCCAATACTTGGGCCACCTGATGTGAAGAGCTGACTCATTGGAAAAGACCCTGATGCTGGAAAAGATTGAGGGCAGGAGGAGAAGGGGACGACAGAGGATGAGATGGCTGATGGCATCACCAACTCAATGGACATGAGTTTGGGTAAACTCCGGGAGTTGGTGATGGACAGGGAGGCCTGGTGTGCTGCAGTTCATAGGGTTGCAAAGAGTTAGACATGACTGAGTGACTGAACTGAACTGAAGGAGTGTCAGTGGTTTAAAACACCACACATTTATTGTTAATGGTTCTGTAATTTAGATGTCTGAACTGGGTCTCACTGGTCTAAAATCTAATGAAGCCAGCAGTGCTTCATCACTTTCTAAAGGATTCTCTTGAGGCAAATCCATTTCTTTTACTTTTCCAGCCACCCACATTTCTTGGCTTTTGGTTCCTTTCCATCAACAATGGGTGGAGTTCTTACACATCATCACTCTGAGTTCCTCTTCTGGCTTCCTCTTCCATAGTTAAGGACCCTTGGACCCACCTTGATAATCCAAATAATCTCCCTATTTTAAGATCATCTGATTAGCAAACTTAACTCCTTCTGCTTCCTTAATTCTCTTTTGCCACATCATGTAACACAGTCAGAGGTTCTAGAGATTAGGACATGGACCACTTTGGGTGGAGGGCATTGTTCTGACTACTAAAATCCTACTCTCACCCCTAATTTCAAGTGCCTCTTGCCTTTACAATGTAGATCATTTCAGCCATGTCAAACTTCTACTCTGAAGCTTTCACATTCTAGTATACTCTTGGAAGACAGGGGTATGGAGGGAGTGGTGACGATTAGCACAGGGAAGACAAAAAAAGGGCTTCCCTTGTTGCTCAGTTGGTAAAGAGTCTGCCTGCAGTGCAGGAGACCCGGGTTTGATTCCTGGGTCAGGAAGATCTCCTGGAGAAGGAAATGGCAACTCACGCCAGTATTCTTGCCTGGAGAATCCCATGGACAGAGGAACCTGGCAGGCAGTCTATGGGACTGACAGTGTATGGGGTTGCAAGAGTCGGACACACCTAAGCACACACAGCAGCAGCACAAATAGATATTGGACGTCCTGTCTAAAGCACCCTTCAGGGTTATTTCAGCCTTTCTGGGCTTTGAGCTATGTTGTTGCTCAACATAGCTGCTGCTGCTGCTAAGTCGCTTCAGTCGTGTCTGACTTTGTGCGACTCCATAGACGGCCCCCACCAGGCTCCTCCGACCTTAGGATTCTCCAGGCAAGAACACTGGAGTGGGTTGCCATTTCCTTCTCCAATGCAGGAAAGTGAAAAGTGAAAGTGAAGTCACTCAGTCGTGTCCGACTCTTTGCGACCCCATGGACTGCATCCCACCAGGCTCCTCCATCCATGGGATTTTCCAGGCAAGAGTACTGAGTGGGGTGCCATCGCCTTCTCCGTTGGGCTATGTTACAATTCTGCAAATTGTAGAAAACTAGATAACTGATAATAACACAAATGAGTCTTGTTTAAGGAAATGCAAATAGTATCCAGAAGAATGCAACTGATTGTTGCCCTATGGATATTGACCAATTTTGCTAATTTGTACCCGTTTGTCAATTCCTCCTGTGACTATATTATTTGTTTTCTCTTTGGATTTTCCCTTGTACCAGTGATAACGTTTTGCCATTTCTCTCATTAATTAATGAGTTAAATAAAATCTTTTACATTTTCAATTAACTTCAGAGTACTAAAAACGTTGTATCATAGAGTCTATCAGTGTAATTCCACCATTGTCCAGAGGGGGAGACAGATTCCTTGTGCTTTCAACTCTGCCATTTCCCCAGAATCCTCTGCATTGCCTTTTAGGGATCACAGTTTGATAGCACATTCTTGTCCATTTTATCATATTCCATGTTTTTACAGTACATTATTCTAAGTGACTATCTCATAAAATGTCATTTTTTTTTCTAATCTAAATACAGGAATTTAACCCAAATTTAACCCATACATATTTATTATTAATTATACACTTTTGCTTATTTCTACAGTCTTACAATTTCTATAATAATAATAATATGCATGTGCTTCAGTCATGTCCAACTCTTTGTGACCCCATGGACTGTAGCCCATCAGGCTTCTCTGTCCGTGGGATTCTCCAGGCAAGAATCCTGGAGTGGGCTGTCATTTCCTCCTCCAGCGCATCTTTCTGACCCAGGGATCGAACCCACATCTCTAGTCTCCTGCACTGGCGGGTGGATGTTTCACCACCAGTGCCACCTTTGTGGTGTTACTGGTTTTGTTTTGTAATGTCTTTTGTTAAGCAGATAGATTTTTAAACTTTCATGTGTGTTTCTCTAGCACGGTGCATTCTCCGTAAAGAGCCAATCAGTGTGTATGTTTGTGGATAACTGTCTCTGTCACAACCACTCAATTCTGTTGTAGTATGAAAACAGCTATAGACAAAACAGAAATGAGTGAACATAACTATGTACTAATAAAAAAATATATATTTTTTTAAATCAGGAAGTAGGCCATATTTGGCCAATAGACTTTGGTTTTATAACCCTGCTCTAGTGACTTGTAAGTTATAAGAACTATTTTAAAGTTATCTTAGTGAGTAGCCTTCCTTCAGTTTCCTTTATTGTCTCCTTCTGAATATCCTATTAGGCCTATATTGGTCTTTCATCTCTCAAACCTTTTCTCACATTTTATGTCTGTTACTCTACCCCCCGGAGAATTTTCTTTTTGTTAACAACAGTAGTGCATGGATACAATACCACATCAAATAGTACAGGAAAAGCATCATTCCCCACCTACAGGTCCTCTTCCCCTCTTTGAAATATTTCTTTGCAATTTTCTGGTCATTAACTCTGTGATGCTAAATATGTTTTTACCTCTAGTTCTTGTCTTGAAATGAAAGTTTAGTTCAGCGATATTATCCTTATCTGTATTGTTTTTTTCTTTCTTTTCCCAAAATTTTATATCTGTAATGTTATCTTCAGCTTTAATGGTCATTTTAATGCAATCAAGTTCAACAATGTTTCCTCATCCCATACTTTGTAAGACAGAATATTAACACTTAACCTCTTCCCTCCACTCCCCACCCTCTAATCTCCAAACTTCAGGTAGGTACACTTTAAGTTTTTCCCTTTTACCTAATTAAGATAGTTAAATTGATATTTTCTTCTGAAACTCAACCAAGCCTTCCGTGTTTCATCCATAGGCTGACTCTAAAAGGTGAAAATCTATGAAGGTCTGTCTGGTCTTCATTTTTGTGTTCATCCAAACATTGTAAGATGGTAGGCCAAGCATGGTGATGGGATTATCTTTCCTTTCAAGGTCATGACTCCTAAATCAATTATAATAGTGATCTTAACATCGAGGACACATGAAATTTTTTTCTCACCTTAATTGCTTAAAGTCGGGCCTTATTTTCTTTTCAATATTTAGATTATGGCTTTGTGTTCACCTTTCTTTTCTTCCTGTTCAGCAAATTTTTTTTGTTGTTGAAAGGATTCATTCTTATTTAGGAAAAAACTGACTAATGTGAACTCTTCTGGGAAAATAACAAAAAATAATCCAGCTATGTTATCTCAATTTTACAGAAATTTTACTCTTTTTCCACCGTATCTCTTTACCACATCATGCCTTTTTCATGTTATCATAACATCAATTCTCTCAAATCTCTCCCTTCTCAGCCACCCACACTTCTGCTCCACTGGGCACCAGCTGTTCACCAGGCAGGCTGCATAGCTGTTTCCCAGGGTCTCCCTTCACTGCTCTCCTGGGCTGAACCCTGTTGCCCAGCTCCTCTGTTTTCTTCCTCTTGCTCTGTTTGTGCCTAGCCCTACTGCAGGGCATCCTCAGGGCACTTACATTTTTAACTCCTAAAATTCTTTCGTATTCTCTAATTGCTCGTTTTCCTTTTGCTGGCTTTTCTTTGCACTGTCCCCCAAGAGAATATCACTTGGAAATTTTAAAAATTCTGTATCCTTTGATTTTCTCTGTTTCTTCTGGGATTTGTATTGGTATTTGTACTTGTTTCCTCCTATTGGTCTCTCCTTTCATTTGGCTGCCTTTCCTCAGATATCTGATGATCCTTTTGTCACCCATTTGTGTCTGTGAATTCGAAACTCAAGGTGGTTATCTGGAGCTGGCACGGGTTTTCTCTCCTTGAATGGCAGCAATGACTGCAGGACTTATATCTGGGAGTAGCCTGTCCTCTGGGAAGTCTTCTTTTAGGGTGCCTGTGTATGGAGCTTCCCAGGTGCTGAAAGAAGGGCTTTTCTCTAGCGGTGGAGGTCTTCAGTGGTCCTCCCTCCTGCAAAGGGTTGGCTGCCTTATTCTTTCGGTGTGACTGCACATCTCTCTGACACCTGTACCTCCCAACAAACTCTCTCCTCCCTGGTGCATCACATTCTTTGGAAGGTACTTTGTGAATTTCAGCCTCAGATTAATGTTTTCCTCATTCAATTGATGACTGCTGTTCTAACTAAATTATTTACTACCCTTAAAAAATTTGTTTTTCATTTTTTGGCTATGCTGCACAGCATGTGGGATCTTGTTCCCCGACCAGAGATTGAACCTGTACCACCTGCATTGGCATGGGGTTTGCCAATGGCTCAGCAGGTAAAGAATCTGCCTGAAATGCAGGAGATACAGAGACGGGGGTTCAATCCCTATGCTGGGAAGATCCCCTTGAGAAGGAAATGGGCAACCCATTCCAGTATTCTTGCCTGGGAAATTTTTGTGGACAGAGAAGCCTGGCAGGCTACAGTCCATGGGGCTACAAAGAGTCAGACACAACTTGAGTGACTGAACACACACACCCCTGCACTGGCAGCACAGCGTCTTAACCACTGGAGCCCCCACGTCAGTCCCTAAACTATCCTGCTTATTGCCCCAGGGCTCTGTCCAGTTCTTGGTATTTACTCATTATATATATATATATATATATATATATATATATATATATATATTTTTTTTTTTTGCCATTTCAGTAGATATTGTTTTATGTTCTCAGGGTTTTTTCCATGCATGTATTCTGGGTTTCCTCAACTCTAATCCATACAAATCCATCGACTTCTTTCTTCTGGGTATGCTTTGCCATTTTGGATCTGCTGGTGACTCTTCTTGCTTGCTGATATGACTATACTTACATTCTGTAAATGTAATGAATTTGGGGTGGGTGTTTAGATAGACATTGAGTTCAGTCCCTCAGTTTGTTTATTTTCCTTGAGATCATTTAAGCTAATCATTTGCTGGGATAGTTTTAATCTCTTGCATCAAGCCACAGTGTTATTAGCCTGCTCTGAAAATGTTATACTGATCTTTTCTATATACTTTAAATCATATTTACATTTTAATTAATCAACTAACATGAATTTCTCATTGTAAAAATCCAACTAATACTAGCAATACAAAATCTTCCACCTTCCACTCCAATCCTGCAGATAATCATTGTTACCAGCTTTCAATGTTTGCTTGCAAAAAATTTTTTTAATATTTTTATTTATTTATTTGGCTGTGCTGGGTCTTAGTTGTGGCATGCAAGACCTTTGTTGTGGCACGTGGAATCTAGTTCCCTGACCACGGATCAAACCCAGTTCCCCTGCATTGGGAGGGCAAGAGTCTTAGCCACTGGACCACCAGGGAAGTCTGCAAAACTTTTTCTATATATTTGTAAAGCTATATAAGATCACATAGAAACAGTTTTAAAACATAAATGGCATCATAGTGTTTGCTTTGCAACTACTTTTTAAAAAAATAATATATCTTAGAGATTTACCTCTTTAACTATGATCAGTAAATATATATCTACCTCATTACTTTTAATTGCTACATAGTTTGAACTCTATGTAACCTCAAGTATTAGTTTTAGTATTATGACACTGATACAGCAAATAGTCTTAGACACTTCTACTTGAACATATATATGATTATTTAACTCGTTAAGAACTGACATTGCTGGTTATAAGGACAAGAATATTGGGTAAAATAGGTAAGGTGGGTTTTTTTTAGCCTAAATTGAATAACTTATGAAAAAAATAAAGAACTGCAAACCATAAAAGAATAGAGAATATTAAATGATAGACGAATCAGAAATGAAAAGCGGTTGAACTAAGTGGTGCTGAGACATAAAGACTAAATTTATTCTGACCATCCAAGCATTTCAATACTTTCTCTATATTTAGTAAAAATGATTGGAGATATTTTTTAAAATCCCCACAAAGATTTTTAGATATACAGGAAAAGTTCATCTTTGAAGGAGAAATAATTATAGTATCATAGATGTAAAAGTCTTTCAGAAGGATATATAAATATGATACCATTTAAATTTAGTATAAAAATATTTAAAATACTAAATGTTTGAGGGGAGACCATAAACAATATTGCATTAAAAAAAACAAACAGGACAATAGTCATCTCTGAGGAGAGAAAGAGGGAAATGAAATAAAGGAGATATTTATAGGAGCTCTGATCTATGTTGAATTTCTCAAGGAAGTTGGTAGGTTCATGAGTTTTCTCTATACTTTTTGTGGTCAAAATAAAACTAAACACAAGTAGATTGATTCAATTTGCTCTACTTATTTCCAGCGTGGAAAGTCTGGGTGTCCCCATTTGCAGGGGAAATAGAACATGGTTACCAAAATATGGAAATCTACAACTATGCTCAGGAATATGCATCAACATAGAAAATACCTGATGAAAGCAGAGGACTCAGGAAGAGAGGACAAGCTTGACAAAAAAACTGGAACTCTGTTGCAGACACCTTCATGAACCACATGAAAAGTCAGTAAATGGCTCCTACTGATGAGGCTATGATATTTCCCAGAAAACATGGCATTGCTCTACATGTAGTTGAAGTTTCCATGCGTAATTAATAACCCACCAACGTCAAAGCCCATGATGCCCTACTTGTCACATTCTAAGAACAAAGGTGCCCTTACAATGAGACTGAATATCTTAGCTTTCCTCAGCAGCACCTTGGGTTCTCAGACACGAGTTGGTAATTGCTGTTTCTTCAATGGTATAGTCTTCAATCTACTAAACACCTACAACCTGCTGACTTTTTTTTTTTTTTTAACTTTTGGAAAGACCCATCCTGGTAGAAAAGCATCTTTTTTCTTAACAGAAAAAAAAGCTCCACTTCCTGCCCAGTGGAGCTTATTCTACCAGTCAATTCTTAAAAGAGGAACTGACCAAAACAGTAGCACAAATGACCAAGAGCTCAAAGGTCTCCTCAGCAGAGAAAAGGCTAACATCACTTATGGATTGCCTTCTGACATCAATTTCACAGCCACAGCATATGTTAAGAGTTTTACAGAATGCACGAGAACTGCACCCCCCACATACCTGACCTCAGCAGAGACTCTTATTGTGACATATTACATACACTTTTCTAATATGTGTACTCAGTCTCAAAAAGGAAATCTGGGGACTTGCTGGTCTTACCAAAATGGAAAACAAACCATGGTAGGTTCTGGTATTGAACTGAGTAATAAAGAAATTTCCTCTTAGGCGTTTCAGAGGAGAGATGGTATTTGCAGGTGGTGGTTTTTAAATATCGACAAATCACTAACTTAGAAGAATAGACACTCAGATGCCCAATCTTAAGAATATATTAGGAGTGCAATTTTAACATTAAAATGTAAGTCCATAGAGAGGGAGTTAAGAACACGAGCTTCTAAGATGAGCCAAGAAAAAAAAAAATGACTGATGTTCGACTCAGCTAGCTATTCTTTCTGACAGAGGATTAAAGCCGCCTGCGAGATTTCTTTGACTCTGACTCATTTAATTCATTTAGACATTGCCAGCAGAGCAAGCTACAAGAAGCAGATCCATCTTAACAGGCTCCCTCCCGACTGCTCTAATAAAGAAAAATAATTGAATTGCTGATTTTGATTTTTTTAAATGCACTCAGCATTTGCGTATTTGGCTTCACACACCAAATAAACATAGAAATATTTGTTACATCATCTTCTCCACAGTGAATGGCAAAAAAGCCCCACAGAATCAGCGCTAGGCTAGGTACCTTTCAGGTCAGTGTAGCACGGGAGGCGCTTTCCTGTGTTTAGTTTATTAGAATTGCACTTTTAAAATCTTCGTGTCTTATTTGCAGCCAGCCCCGGTTCTGAACTCACAGATCGGCATGAATAAGTGAATATGCTGATGTTATCACATCCACAGTCCAAGGATTTCTCAAGAGGCCAACTGCCGCAGCGAAGTCCCCATAGAAGTGGGCGGCATGGAGAGCTGAGACAGCAAACTGGCAGCCACAGACATCTTTTATTCAACCCAAACACTGTGGTTGTTTTTTGTTTTTGTTCTAACTGAACCAACATTTAAAAAGCAAAAGATTACACATAAAAAATCAGACATGCAAGTCCCTTAAAAATGTCTAAGACTAGCAACAGGGAGCCACATCCCACGTCTGCGGCGGCTGAGTGGCAGCTGCCTCCTCCATCGCTCAGGTTACGCGCATGCGTGGATTCACCAAGGCAGCCTCATTTCAATTCCCTGCCGGATCCTTGTAACACTGGAGGAGAGGACCACTAATGCAGAGAGTGAAGCAGAAAATTCAGATTAAAAGATATATGCTCGTTCCACTCTTGGCACTTTGACTGAATTAATATATCGGCTAGACTACACCCAAGTCTACTGATCAGACAACTGTGTGCCTACGTGTGTGTGCTTAGTTGCTCAGTGATAGCCAACTCTTTGGCACCCAATGGACTGTAGCCCTCCAGGCTCCTCAGTATTCTCCAGGCAGGAATCCTGGAATGGATTGCCATGTGCTCCTCCCAGGGGATCTTCCCAACTCAGGGATGGAACCCAGGTCTCCCACATTGCAGGCAGACTCTTTACTGTCTGAGCCACCGGGGAAGCCCAAGATTACTGGAGTGGGTAGCCTATCCCTTCTCTAGGGGATCTTCCTGACCCAGGAATCAAGCCGGATCTCCTGCATTGCAGGCAGATTCTTTACCAGCTGAGCTAACAAGGAAGCCAAAATGATGATTCAGTTAAGTTCAGTCGCTCAGTCGTGTCTGACTCTTTGCGACCCCATGAATCGCAGCACGCCAGGCCTCCCTGTCCATCACCAACTCCCGGAGTTCACTCAGGCTCACGTCCATCGAGTCAGTGATGCCATCCAGCCGTCTCATCCTCTGTCGTCCCCTTCTCCTCCTGCCCCCAACCCCTCCCAGCATCAGAGTCTTTTCCAATGAATCAACTCTTTGCATGAGGTGGCCAAAGTACTGGAGTTTCAGCTTTAGCATCATTCCTTCCAAAGAAATCCCAGGGTTGATCTCCTTCAGAATGGACTGGTTGGATCTCCTTGCAGTCCAAGGAACTCTCAAGAGTCTTCTCCAACACCACAGTTCAAACGCATCAATTCTTTGGCACTCAGCCTTCTTCACAATCAAACTCTCACATCCATACATGACCACTGGAAAAACCATAGCCTTGACTAGACGGACCTTAGTCAGCAAAGTAAAGTCTCTGCTTTTGAATATATTATCGAGGTTGCTCATAACTTTCCTTCCAAGGAGTAAGCATCTTTTAATTTCATGGCTGCAATCACCATCTGCAGTGATTCTGGAGCCCCCCAAAATAAAGTCTGACACTGTTTCCACTGTTTAACATCTATTTCCCATGAAGTGATGGGACTGGATGCCATGATCTTCATTTTCTGAATGTTGAGCTTTAAGCCAACTTTTTCACTCTCCACTTTCACTTTCATCAAGAGGCTCTTTAGTTCCTCTTCACTTTCTGCCATGCGGTAGTAATTCAAAGCAAAGTCTTTGGGACTAAAAAAGAAAAACAACCCGGGATCGAAGCTGTGTTTCCTGCGTTGGCAGGTGGGTTCTTTACCAATCAATGAGCCAACTTACCCACATCAAATTCCTTATTCTTTTTTTCAGTATTTCCCTCTCCCAACTTTGTGTATTTTCCTACACTGTTCTCACTTGGGAATTACGATTCCCCTATGTTCAACAAATGTCAATCAATCTTCCTCCAAATAAATCCAAAATCCAAGTTTCTAATACACTTGTGTGGAGGTAGGATAATATTCCGGTAGGCTAATAATTTTTTATATTCAATGGTGTGTTCTTTTGACTGAAAAAAGGCAAGAGAGTCAGTCTTTACATTTTTTGGTTAGCATCAGATATTTGGATGCATTTAAGCCCTCAATGATAGCAGTGATCCTCAGATTTTAAGAATTATTGGGCCTCCATTAGACAGGCACTATTGCAACAGTCATCATCAATAATTTAATACTCATTTTGCAAAGTGATCTGTAGAATTAATGCAGACCTGATCAAAATCTCAGCTGGATTTTTAAAGACATGGACAAGCTGATTCTAAAATTCCTGTGGAAACACAAAGGACCGGAACAGCCAAGACAAAGTGTAAAAGAAGAGCCAAGTTGAAGGACAACCACTATCTGATGTCTTCTCATTATCAAGCTATGGTAATCGAGACACATACACTGGAACTGAATCCAGAATCCAGAAATAAACCCATACATATATGGACAACTCATTTTTGACAAAGGTATAAAGGTGACTGAGTAGAGAAAGCATAGTCTTTTCAGTAAGTGGTGATACTTTGATTGATCCCTCACATCATATATAAAATTAACTCAAAATGGATTATAGACCTAAATGATCAAAAGCACAATTCATAAAAGAACAAACTGTCTAATTGAACTTCATCAAAATTAAAATTTTCCTGCTCTTCAAAAGACACTGTTAAAAGAATGAAGAGACAAGACAGACTGAGAGAGAGTATTTGTAAATTTATGTAATCTGGTAAAGTACAGGATGTATAAAGAATTCTCAAAACTCAACAGCAACTCAGTTTAAAAGGATGGCTTAAAAAAGATCGGAAGACACATCACCAAAGAAGATGATAAATTAGCTTGTGAAAATTTGCTCAACACCAGTAGATATTAGGGAAATAAAAAACACAATGTGATACCATTGCAAACTGATGAAAATGGTTAGAATTTAAAGACTGGCCAGGCCAAGTCTTAGTGAGGATATGGAGCAAAGGACTGGTAGGAATGCAAAATGATACAACCACTCTGGGACTGGTTGGTCGATTTCTTAAAAAGTTAAGAATCCATCTACTATATGATTTGGCCTTTCCATTCTTGGATATTTTTCCAAAAGAAGTAAAAGCATACATCCATACAAAGACTTATAGTTAAGTGTTCACATCAGCTTTATTCATAATAACCTTGAACTGCAAGCAATTCAAACGTCCATCCACAGATGAGTAAACAAATTGTCCTATACAATGGAAAACAAAGAATGAGCTATTGATACATGCAGAAACTTCAGTTCTAAGAGAATTATACTGAGCTAAAGCATTCAGACTGAAAGAGCACATATTATGAATCCATTTGTATAAAACTCTAGGAAATGCACACTAATTCATAGTGACAGAAATCAGGTCGGTGGCTGCCTGGGGTGGTTATGGGGAAGGACTTGAGGCAAGACAAGTTGGGCCCAAGGACAGACTCCTCATGCATAGACATTAGGCAGAAGGAAAAGCCACCTTCTTGTTTTGCACTTAATGAGGCCATCACATGGAGGAAGACATCTAAAACAGATACTTTGTAACATATGAGCTGGAAACTGACCATGAAAAAGTGGGGGCAGTATGGCTCAGAGGTAGGAAATAGGTAGGCCTGGGACCGACTGACTGGAGCTATTACCCTCATCTAAACCCCAGAAGATTAACCCCATGTTATAATCCACGCTGCCTGTATTGTATGCCCCTCACTTGCAAGGGTTCCCACACTCTTCTCAGAATGTGTACCTCTCACTTTTGCCCTAAGTGTGCTCCCACATATACTGAGTATCCAATAAACTCTGGTCCTGCTTCACAGTCTTGGACTCCTTGTGGAATTCTTTCCTCCAAGAAGATAAGAACTGAGGTCTTTCCACTGTTTCAGAGTGGGGGGACTACTCTGTATCTTGATCACTGGGGGAATGTCACATACTCTATTTGTCAAAACTTACAGAACTGGATTGCCTCTATGATAGTATAGCTTAAAATAAGTTTTCAATAAATGAATGATAGTCCCTTTGTATATGCCAGAAATAAAAATTAATTTTTAATAAATAAATGTAAAATATTAATTTTCCCCACTTTATTTTCTGATGCTGGCCTATAGCATGATCAGTTCAGTTCAGCTGCTCAGTCGTGTCCGACTCTTTGCAACCCCATGAATCGCAGCACGCCAGGCCTCCCTGTCCATTACCAACTCCCAGAGTTCACTCAGACTCGCATCCATCGAGTCAGTGATGCCATTCAGCCATCTCATCCTCTGTCGTCTTCTTCTCCTCCTGGTCCCTATCCCTCCCAGCATCAGAGTCTTTTCCAATGAGTCAACTCTTCGCATGAGGTGGCCAAAGTACTGGAGTTTCAGCTTTGGCATCATTCCTTCCAAAGAAATCCCAGGGTTGATACCAAAGTATAATTCAGGAAAGGCAAAATTAAGGAGTTAAAAAAGAGAGAAAGATCCAAGGGTTAACAATGACTTGTTCCAAAGAGAATTTCTGACACCTAAAAGAATCAGTAAACTCATCCCTGAGTAATTCCTCAACAAATATTATTTCTTACAACAATATGGATGATAAGCATTAAACAGCTCAACATTAAATGCAAGCACCTGGAATGCAGTTCGTATATATTACTTTATGCAAGATAAGAGGCCTACACAGGATAAATTCAATCTCCAACAGAGTGTCCTCAGAAAATAATGGTCTGCACCAAAACACAAACTCTGGAGATGGGAACGGCGATCCACTCCAGCATTCTTGCCTAGAGATTCCATGAACAGAGAAGCCTGGCAGGCTCTAGTCTTGCTGCTGCGGCTGCTATGTAGCTTCAGTCATGTCCGACTGTGTGCAACGCCATAGACGGCAGCCCATCAAGCTCCCCGTCCCTGGGATTCTCCAGGCAAGAACACTGAAATGGTGCCGGGAGCCAGCACGAGGAGTCCTGCCCGTGGCAAAGGTCATGAGGTTAAGGGGCCCAACAGGCAAAGGTGAGTCAGGCCTTAAGGGAGCCTCGCTGGATCTGCTCACGCATCTGCCCCCAAAACCAGAGTCTGCCTGCTTTACTGTGTTATGCTTTCCACCTACTCCTCTGACATTAACAGGGGCTGCCCCCCACCACCTTTTTCTGGAAAAAGTTAATTTAGAGCTTTTAGATAATAAGTCTCCTGGGCATCATAAGAGTGTTTCAATCCAAAAACCCCTCTGATGGCTTTCTAGACTGCTGGATTCTTACAGCTCCGCGTGTGATTGTTTGCAGCCTCCTGACCGTGAGAGGCACTGGAAGCTTAAAACATCCTAGGAATGTAGGGGCTTCCGAGGAGTCAAAATCATTTAGAATAGGATTGATTAAGGGTTTTGTTAGGTAAAAGCCTAGGACACCAAAAAAGTGTCAACAGGCTTTTTTAATGGCAAAGCACGCCCAGGCGGGGTTCCCGGACCCTAGCAAGGCAGGTCGAGGAAGTCCGAGCCCGGATCGTGTTGGGGGTGGCTTTTATACACTCGTTGTGAGGGGTGGTAAGGTAGATGGACGGGGGTTCGGATAGGTCACCAGGCTGAGCCGTCGCGGGCTGACAGGTCCTTCTATGTGGCTGGGGTGTGGCGGCTTTAGCTGGTGAAGTGTGCTGTCATTGGTCCCCGGGATCTGGGAGGGACTTTCCCCACCCGTGGGAGCGAGAGGAGGGGCAGCCCATCATGGCCCCAGGGTCCGGCCTTACAGGTTTCATTTGTTGAGCCAATACTTGCTGCCAAATTTTCATATCTTTTATTTGCAGATATAGTTGGTATATAGAAAAACCAGGTAGTAGCCCCGGCATTAGCAACATTAGATCTTTGAGTTAAGTACTTGCTTTGTTACAACCCACTGCACCTTTGTTCTACAGGAATGTAACTATTTAGTACTTTGAGGGTGATGCAGATTAAGAAAAAACACTTCAAGGGAAAATGAGTTTTCTGGTTGATAGACATTTATCTAGGAAAAGAGCCATAAAAATGTTAACAGGCCCCCTGGCCAGAAGATGATGTAAAACCACCTGGGACCTTTTGTATACGAGAAGGTATGCAAAAAGAAAGCATGGTCTCAATAAGGGTCAGTGTTAGGTAAAAGATGACCAGGTACACCAAAAAATGTCTAACGGGCTTTAATGGCAAAGCGCTCCCGGGCAGGGTTCCCGGACCCGAACAGGGCAGGTCGAGGAAATCCGCGCACCTGGACCGCATTGGAAGTTTGTTTATATATGCACGTTGCGAGGGATGGCTGGGCTAGCAGATGGGGGTTTGGATAGGTTGCTGGTTCGTGGCATTGCGAGCCGATAGGTTTCTCTATGCAGCTGAGGCAGCAGTTCATGCAGCTAGGGCGGGGCGGCTTTAGCTGGCCGAGTGTGCTGTCATTGGTCCCTGGCATCTGGGAGGCTCCCTCCGTTAGGGACTTCCCCGCCAGCGGGGGAGAGGAGGGGGCGGCTAGTCATGGCAACCGGCGAAGTGTGCTGTCATTGGTCCCTGGGATCTGGGCGGATCCTCCGTTAGGGACTTTCTCAGCAGGAGGGAGAGGAGGGGCGGCCCATCATGGCCACCCGGGTTCGACCTTACAGTCAGGACTGCTGCCCCTGCATAACTCTTCATATTCCATTATTTCTTTATGTACAACTTAGGGTATATAAGCTGCTTTCGAAAATAAAGTTGTGGGTCTGGCACTGATGCTTGGCTCCCCCATGTCTTTCTTTTCTCCCTTTTCCAGCTGAATTCCCATCTGGAGCGCAGAGGCTCACCGTGTCTACTTATTTGTCCTGGATTCTAAGACCCACGCGACAGGGAGCCCAAGGCAGGGTACCCCCTGCTATTCAAGAGGGCGCTGGTGGCCTAAATAGACGGTGCAAACTCCTTGTCTCGGGGTTTTATTGGTTCTCTGCGTAAATCAAGTTATTCAGCCTCTTTTCTCCACTAATTTTCTTACTACACTATTCTTTCCTAATCTCTCTTTATATTTCTAAATAAATAAGTCTCTCCTCGCCGACTCCGTCCCCGCTTCGAATTCCCTGGATCCACCGGAGCTGGACCCTGGCAGAGTGGGTTGCCATTTCCTTCTCCAATGTATGAAAGTGAAAAGTGAAAGTGAAGTCGCTCAGTCGTGCATGACTCTTAGCAACCCCCTGGACTGCAGCCTACCAGGCTCCACTGTCCATGGGATTTTCCAGGCTAAGGGGTCGCAAAGAGACACAACTAATCGATTACACTTTCACTTTTTTCAAAAAAAAAAAAAAAAAGATGAGCAAGTTCCAACTTCTAGAATAGTAGTTTTGAAACTCTTAGCAAATTCTCATGATAAAATGTCAATTGCCAAACAGATAAAAATGATGGATAGATACTTGGGTTAAGTTTAAATTGTCTCATTTTAGTAGAAAGTGTATATTATTGCTTATATTTGAGCTACCATCTGGGCTCTAGGATCCAGAAAAAACTAGAGAAAACATTCACTGAAAATAGTTTGTGTCAAGTATTATGATAAATTACAAAGATAAATCAGTGAGCAAGAGAGATTCACACTGTAGGGTAAGGGAGTTAGAGAAGGCGAGGTTCGGAAAAAGAACCAGACCGGCACTTTACAGAACAGATCACCTATAATGAGGCGAGAAGGGGCAGCAGTCAGATTAGTGAGCTGCTGCACTAACCCAAGAAAAGAGTAAGTATATACAGACATATATGTGGAAATCTGCTGTCTTAAGGGGGCCTGTTCTTCTCCAAGGTTGTTTCAGAGTAGTTCTCTCTTAAATGGCTTGGGCAAGGAATTCTGGAGATGGGCCAGAGGCTGGACCGGCTGGGAGCTGGATGTAATCAATCTTATTGTCCATTTTTTCCTACCGGTGAGAGAGTTCTTTGTTTTGCATAGAATGGTGGGGAGGACCCTGAGGAGAGTTTTAACTCCAGGCTATTTTGAGCTGTGTAAGTTTCCTTCACACACCTTCATGTGGTTTACCCATAGCATAGTTTATAGAGTTTCTACCAAAATGCGTTTGTTGCTGTTGCTAAGTTGCTTCAGTCGTGTCCGACTCTGTGCATGGCCTCGGTGATTTTAACAGTGTTTTCAAGGCAAGAATAACCAATTTGCAGTCTTCATCTTTCTCTCTCTCTCTCACACACACACAATCTGTATTTGTATATATATTTATATTTATAACATAAAATATAGGACTTCTGTCACAATGTAAATTTTAGATAAACAATGAATTAAATTTTAGTATAAGTGTTTACTGCCTGGAACATACTTATACTAAAATTTTAATTTACTGTTTATCTGAAATTCAGTTTTCACAGAATGTCTTGGTTATTGTTGCTGCTTTGGGCTGAATTTGGCAATCTTAATGTACACATTAGGGTTACCAGATACGTATCTATATCTATAGATCTCTACGATATATGTCATGTCTATTTTTGAGCAATCTAACTTCTTGGAGAAACTTCCAAAATGAACTGTATGTAAACTATTATTCTAGGTAATTAAACATAATGATCAGTGATTTCAAGTTATTTTATAGAAACCAATTAAGTGTGGTAGGCCAACTACCAAAAATGATGAATTTCATGTAAAGTAGTTAAACTGTTGTGATTGGAAATGGGCTATCAGACCAGTTTTCTCTGGGGTCACTGATCGTCCAAGAAAACAGAACATCATTGGCATATGTCATAGAGGGGTTCATACAAAAGTAGATAAAATCACTGAGCTACTGCCTAAAAAATGGAAGGATGAGCAGAGAAACATTTCTGTTTTACCCTGCTATAATATATGTCTTTTTTGTTGTTTTTGTTGTGCAATGTAATAATTTTATTGGAATATAATTGCTTTACAATTATATTTTAAGCTTCTGCTGTACAACAAAGTGAATCACCTATACTTATACATATATCCCCTCCCTCTTGAGCCTCTCTCCCATTGCCCCCTCTTTCCGACCCCACCCGTCTAAGTCAGAGAGCTCCCTGTGCTTTATAGCAGGTCTTCTATACTAAGATTCTAGGAAATGATTACAGCTCCCACTTCCCTACTCCCAACCCCAGGCTACAAGCCTAGTTTGACCATGGGCTTAGACCAAGGCAGAGCTGGTGTCAGCATGGCCTTAGTCCCTAAGGGCATCCAAGGTAGGGTTCCCCTGGGGCTGGACAAGATTATCAGACCTGCATCAGACTGCCCTGAACTAGAATCGGAGCAGAAATTTTGGAAAAACCTTGTTTTCCCAAATTTGCCCCACATTAAGGTGTCAGATACTGACCCCTAAATAAGCCACACAAGTGTTGAATGGGTCTGTTATGCCCTGCCGCTGCTGAGACTGGAGGTAAGAAAAAATTGGGAGCCTGGAGGTGTCTTTTGGGAGGTGACCTGGAGACTGGCGACCCGCTGGCCATGCCAGCCCATGCGGGACTGCCACCACCACCGTCTGCCACACTGCCATAATGCAGAGTGTCTCATCAATCAGCCCAGTAAAAGCAAACAATGTGAAAACCCAGCTTAGGGCCTAGTAGCCAGAAAGAGGAAGGTCAGTCAGGACGAACACACGTTTCCTGATGAAACAGAACTGCTGCGACAGAAAAGATGAGGGAAAGACATTCAAGAGAGTCAATGAAGCTTACATACACATACACATACCTGCACACATTTTTGTGGAGCCAAAGCAAGCCACAGTTTCCCTGTTAAACAACTCAGCACATGAACGGAAGAAGAAGATTATCATTATAAAGGCCAAAAAGAGGGGACTAGGAGGCAAAGAAACTAAGAAAGAGTCAATACAGTAAAAGTTAAAATTAATAAGCTAGAAAACAAAGACAAGCCAAAATAAAGCAGAAAGGATAAACAAATCCAAAAGTTAAAATATTTATGAGCAATAAAGCAGATAAACACTCCGTGAATCTGATTAAAGGGCAGCATGCACGTGGTGAGCACACACGAGAGGAATCGGGAAAATATGCAGGATTAAAGATGAGGAGACTAACCACAGATACAGGCGTGATTAAAAGAATTATAATACATCACTGCTTGCAATTCTACGGCTACAAATTTGAAGATACGGAGGAAGTGAATGATTTCCCAACAAAATATAAATTACTTAAATTGCCAATCACTGTAGAAGATATGTTGGGCTGGTGATTAAGAATCTATCATGGAAAAAGGCACAAAGACCAGATGGATTTAATCTTTAAATACCAGATGACTCCAGTGCCGTTTAAACATTTCCAGGCAATGGAAACACGGAAAAAAATTCTAATTTATTTTTTAAAACCAGATTAATTTTAATTCCAAAGCCTGATAACATATTTTTTTAAAATGCTGGACTCATCTTAAAATTGCAGACACAAATAATTTTAACTAAAATATTAGCAGATCAAATGCAACTTGCTGCTGTCTTAGGTCAGGTTTCCTGGGTAGACTCTGCAATGGAAATATGCAAAAATCTTTTTTGCTGAAAAATGCTAACTATGATCTGAGAGAGAGTTGTAGTAGTAACATCAGCGATCACAGATCACCGTAACAATTATAATAATGGTGAGAAAGTTTGAGGTATTTCAAACATTACGAAAATGTGAGAGACACAAAGTGAGCAAATGCTGTTGGGAAAATGGTGCAAAAAAATTTGACCTGCTTGTTGCAGCATTGCCACGAAATTTCAATTTGTAGAAAATGCAACATTCGTGAAGCACAACACAGCAAAATGCAATAAAACCTGATAAGCCTGTAAACATTTGTCCAAAGCCAGAGTGAACAGCACCAAGAGTGAATCCTAATGTAAATTATGGACTTTGGGTGATAACGATGAGTAAGTGTAGGCTTATGGATTATAATGAAGGAACCATTCTGGTGGGCGTGGGCGGGTGTTGATAATGGGGGAGGTATGCACGTGGCACAGGTCACATGGGAAATCTCTACATTACTCTCACTAAATTTTGCTGCGAACCTACTTCTCAAAAAATAAAAGCTAGTAAGAACAAAAAAGGAAAAATGCACACCAAGCGTTTTGGAGGGAGTGCTCTCAGGAACGACATCTTTAAGAAAGTGAGAGGCAGGCACTGAGACAGGGAGAGAGGTTGAACTGCAATTCAGTTACAACAGAGGTGAACCAGTCATGAGAAACTCAGCTGTGAGCCATCAGCATCCCAACATGCAGGACACATGGGGGAGTAGGTGCCACGAGAAGACTCTTGAGAGTCCCTTGGACTGCAAGGAGATCCAACCAGTCCATTCTGAAGATCAGCCCTGGGATTTCTTTGGAAGGAATGATGCTAAAGCTGAAACTCGAGTATTCTGGCCACCTCATGAGAAGAGTTGACTCATTGGAAAAGACTCTGTTGCTGGGAAGGATTTGGGGCAGGAGGAGAAGGGGATGACAGAGGATGAGATGGCTCAATGGACGTGAGTCTGAGTGAACTCTGGGAGTTGGTGATGGACAGGGAGGCCTGGCGTGCTGCGAGTCATGGGGTCGCAAAGAGTTGGACACGACTGAGCTGAACTGAACTGAATGTCAGCATTGGAGCAGCACACCATAGCATCCATTAGACCCAAACGATTACTTTCAAAGGATACAATGTGAACATGTAGAATTTATTTCCAGTTGCAAGCGTGAGATCAAGATATCACTATAGTTCTTTGCATCAACAAAAAATGTATTAAGAACACATAGTTGTTACATGCAGAAGAGGCATTTGAAAAATCTGTCAATTTATCGGCCATTTCTGACACATCTTAAGTTTTACATATTACAGACATGAATATATTATTCAGATTTGTGTGTGTGTGTTCTTTTTTTCCTTCTTGGCCTTCCCTCTACCTTTCCACCCACATCGACCCCAATACAGTATGCCGAAGAGAAATAACCATAATGTACAGGCTCTGGTGGATATAGATTGAAATGTATCCCTGATTTGTTTGAGGAACAAGCATTCTGCAGCACCAGCTTCCATAGACAGGTGCTGGAGAATTTTTAGTTTAATTAAACACATTATCTCCAGAGCCACTCTCTAGCTCTCCATTGAACACACAAGTATTCCCTGAAGATAATTAACTCCGCCAGGATATAAATAAAAATAAGTAAAAACCAGAAAAATCCTGAGTGTGGCCATATGTCCAAAAAGAAAGCACATGTCTTAGTGGGAGAACTATCACCTATTCATCAGAGAATTCAATCAGATCCACTTAGAAATTCCCATCCAATCCACCTTTATTAATGGCAAACATTCCTCCAACATCCCCTCCCCTGCCATTAATAAGATACAAAAGTGTAAAATCTCAAATCTGAAACAATGCATAGAATCTAGGTCTCTTGCAGATATACAACACGCATCAGAAATTAATGAGGATCCATACCTTTGCAGATTGCCTCTGGGGCTTTAAAAATGGAGAATCTCAATTGTGAAAGGGCTTCTAAGACTGAAAAGCCCCCAAAGTTCCTGGAAGCATGGCTCCTCACCCATAGGATTCGCCAACAACTCTTGACGACTCACTCACTCCAGAAGCATCTCAGAGGCGGCTGCTGCTGCTGCTGCTAAGTCGCTTCAGTCGTGTCCGACTCTGTGCGACCCCATAGACGGCAGCCCACCAGGTTCTCAGAAGCATGCCCTCTCAAAAAGACTGAACCCTATCCGGGTAGAGTTTCGTTATCTGGCTCCCGGCTATGTCTGCGCATGCGTGGCCCAGGTGCGGCTCCTTAGGGCCATTATTTGCAATTAGAGAACCGAATTGGCTTCCCCCTTTTCCTACGCACAAGAATTTCTAGAGGCTGTGCTCTCTCAGAATAAAACATTAGATATGACTCTGATCATGTGTTTTATGGTCTGTCCAACGCAAAGTTAGTTTCTCTTTGTAAGCAGAGCTTCATGGAAGTCCAAATGATCAAAGAAATTTTCTGATGAGTGTTAAATCAGCGGCCAATTGAATTTCAAGTTTAATGTATGCAAGCTAAGTCTTCCTGATACATAGATCTCAGAATAGATACGCCATGCCCAATGTGATCTGAATATATTAGGTCTGGTAAACAACACGCCTCCTCTGGATGGTGGCTGAATGAACACCGCTAGGATTTTCTTTTGCAATTTTCTTTTTTTTCAGTGCTTTTAATTCAAACGAATCCCCCTTTAAATCAATTATTTTTTTATATACATGTAAAGCTAAATTAATAGCTGTTGGGAAAATGTTAGAGCATTGCTGATTACCTGATCCCTTTCTTAGTATTGTTATTATGTGAACTAGAAAAAATAAAAATATAAGACTTAAAACTGAGTCTGAAATATGTACCATTTGAGATAACTTTTCTTTGAATAAATTCGAAGATTCACAATGAAAAACAGATCTTCCTTTTTTGTTTGGTTGTTTGTTTTTACATAAAAGAAAGAGGTGGCAAAAGTAGATGGGAACCACTGATTTCAAGCAGTACCTGTAGTTTTTGGAGTAGCCATCTGACTGGACACAGAGGGTTGGATCAAATGAACTCTTTAAACACTTCCCAGTTCAATATTACAAGACACATGTGATACAACTCTTCTTTACGTATTATTCTTCCACTGACACTGAGAACATGTCTGAAAAACACAAAGTAAATACTTCTAAAGTTCAGCAGATCTCCAATTTTTCATAAGACACAGATATTTTGGCATTGAGATAATTGACTTTATATTTTCTATCCATTTGGAGCTACTTTCCCAAGCTTTTATTCCTTTGCACTTTCATCCTCCACAAATTCTTCTGCTGGAAAACTGCAATTACATTTAACTACAGAGAGGTAGTTAGCTGGGTGCATGCATAAATTTTATGTTTTAATGATTCGTTCATTCCTTTGTTAAATTAGAGTAATACATCTCTATTCAATTGGTCTAATAACCAAGGTCAATTTAGTTAAGTTATAATGTTGAAGCAACTCAAAGTACATTATATTGACTATTTCTTGCTAACAACATGATTGCCTTTTGTCTTTATTTTATTCCTTAAAAAAAAAAAAAAAGCCTCACATTGCCAATTAGAATCATATTAAGTGTCATTGAATTAAGGGAGAAGGATCTAGATGGAGGTTTTAGCAATAGCGACCTGCAAGTCTCTCAAAATGCAGTTTGGCACTAAAGAGAATCATTAGTACATGTTCTGGCTTCCACCTGAAGTTCTGCCTTGGGAGGGATTCTGTGGCTGCATCGGCAAAACCACAGTGAACCAGGGAATGGCAACTTTTTACCAGTCCTGACACTCAAAACTCACCACCGGTTGAGTTCCATTTCTTTACCCCAGTTGACTACTTTGCTATCCACTTGTGCAGATGTTCTGCCTATGTTCTTTTCACTGAACACAGTGCATTCACTTACCCTATAAATGGGCTTCCCAGGTGGTGCAGTGGTAAAGAATCCGCCTGCCAATGCAGGAGATACAAGGGACATGGGTTCGATTGATGGGTGGGGAAGATCCCCTGGAGGAGGGCATGGCAACCCACTCCAGTATTCTTGCCTAGAAAATTCCATGGACAGAGGAGCCTGGTGGGCTACAGTCCATGGGGTCACAATGAGTCAGACACGACTAAGGGACTGAGCACCCATGCACACTCTCTTGCACGTGCACACACACACACACACACAAATAAATACTGAGGATTTCTCCTCAGCAGCACTGGAATTAGTAGATAAGAGGAATTTATGAACAGAAGCCTGCTTCTGGAACTGGGGAGAGGCAAGCAGTCTGTTTGACTTAGCTGTGTGTTAACCGGGGATGGATTTGTGGGAATGCTTGAGATTATGGTGGAGATGCTGAGATATGAGGCCATACCCAGACTAATAGATGAATCAAGATTCCTAGAGTAGAGTAACTCATACCTTGAAGTGATATTCTCAGTGCAGAACAGAACTAAAGTCCAGGGTCATAACCAAGTAAAGCAGGGGAAAAGTGCATGGATTATTGTTGATGGGAACCATGGGATTCCATTCAATACCTTTGAGAAAGGTGCATCCTTTTGGCAGATATTGATTGCCCATTAATGCTATAGCTAAGTATCACATGGGGCAATATCATAAATAAGGCATCCTAAGGCTCAACAGTGAGCAATATACCCACTTGAGTTTCTCTGTAATATGATCCTGAGGACCTGTCATGAAACTGTTACAGGGTCCTTTCCCCATTTCTAGTTAATGACATACAAGCATTTGTATGGTCTCTAAAGAGCCTTCTCCCAAGTCATGCCACTTAATTGGCAATACAACAGAAAGCTTCCAATGGAGGAGAGAAATGAAGTGGAAACATGCCTTTCTATGGCCCTCTTTTATATGGTTTTCCTTCAAGATGATAACTCCATTATTAACTGTTGCCCTTTAGTTTGCTGGAAGATTTCTCTTGCCATGTGTTCGCAGCCATGGCCTGGTAAGTGTGCCATGTTTTTCTACCTGCCTTTCCCGATCTTTTATGGGGCAACATAATATAGGGGATGGTGTCCAGGCACTGAAAACCTGAACTAATTACCAGTCCTTGTTCTGTTAGCTTTTAAACGTGTGACTTCAAGCAAGTTTACCTCTCTAAGTTCCATTTATAAAATCAAAACGTTACTAATGCTCTAGCTTTCCACATTTTTAGTACTATACTCCTTTTTTTGCAAGTAGGATTTTACTCCAACCTATAAAATAGATCAAAGCAGCATGCCTTAATTTGAAGTAGGGAAACAGCAGGTGGGTGGTGGAGCCCTTAGCCATTTGATTTCACCCTCTGAGTCACTTCACTCCGGAGACTGAGAACTCATCTGAAAAATCCCGAATCTAGACGAGCCTTTCCAGACGTAAATCTATGACTGACGGTAAGTTACTCATTCTTCTCCACTTGGATGCAGAGTATTGCTGAATTTCAATTTGTGTGTATCATGTCAGATAAAGAAAGTCAGGAAGGGAAAACGAAATAGAAAAGAAAAGGAAGACATGTTTTTCCCTAATAGACAGCAGAAAATAGAAGTCAAATCTCTGCGGGAAGTTTTGTTAAATATACTTGATTTCCACTGTGATGTCTGCTTGTATCCAGGATTTGGCTTTGTGCAGCTAGCTTTATGGACTGGTGGATCGCCTTTCAACGTTGATGGCAAGGATGACCTCAATTCCCAAGCCCTCCTCAGTGGAGGAGGCACCCAGACCCCATAAATGTAGCCTCACCCCCACCTGCCACTCCATCATGCAGCACAAGGACCTGTCACCCAGAATCCAGTGACCCAGCCAACTCTGCGGTGCCCCTGTGACTCCGTAGATCCTAGGTCCTCCAGATGGTCAAATAAAGTGGCGGGAGCAGTATAAGAAAAATCCGATGCAAAGAATATATAACTTCATGTGGCCGATTCATGTTGATGTATGGCAAAAAGCCATCACAATATTGTAAAGTAATTACCCTTCCATTAAAATTAATTTTAAAAAGATGATTATTCTCATTCTATGAGTATTATCTATGTCAAGTATTATGCTAAGGGCTTTATTACTGTGCATATTCTGGCAAGGCAGGTTTTATTACTCCCTTCTCACAGAAGAAGAAACTGAGACTCAAGAGTTTTTCAAAATACAAAGCCAGTACTTGGCACACCAGCCATGAGTCCAAGTACCTGCAGAGTCTCCTTTCCAGACTCCCACTGGAGTTAATGCTGACAGACCCCTGCAGCCCTGGATGACTGGTTTTCTAGTCTCTTCCTTGGTGTAACTGACAAATTGGTCACAGGGAAACCATCAGCCAAATATAGACCATTTAAGATACCACTAGATGTTTAGAAAATATTTTAAAGCGCTGACTATAGTGGAAAGTAATTTACATTATGGAAGCAATCATTTAATCACTGCAATTAGCCAAATTATTACCTATTTAGCTAATTATCTTTTAATTACATAATTTAAAAATTAAGCATTACCTTATTCAGGCCAATGCCAAATTCTTTTTCCATAATTTCTCCATGAAAAGTATAATTTACTATAAGGTAACAACATAATTTTCTACAGAAATTGTTTCATTTTATTCTTAATTACAAGACAAATTTTCCCGTAACCACCATGACCTGTATATAACCAATGAGAGAACTTGGCCTTCTAGGAATATGTAGTTGTAGAGGCTAGAACAAAGGCAGTCGGTTGGTTTTCCAAAATGTAGAGAAACTGCTGACTTTTCATAGAAAAAGATGCCATCAACACAGCAGTGTTTCTGCAGTAGCTCACATTAGAAATTCCCGTGGAACTTAAAAAAAGAAAAACCTCACGTGGAAGGGTCACCCCCAGGACTCTGATTTAATTGCCGTGAGGTGGGACCCATCATGCTTTTATAATCCCTTCAGATGACTATATTTCCTCTGCTGTTCAATACATCCTTATAGCTTATTTATTTTATGCTTAATAGTTTGTACCTCTTTATCCCCTACTTCTACCTTGCCCCTCCCCCTTCCGTCTTCCCTCTAGTAAATGCTAGTTTGTTCTCTGTATCTGTGGGTCTGTCTCTTTTTTGTTATATTTACTAGTTTGTTGTATTTTTTAGGTTCTGCATATAAGTACTATCACACTATAAAGGGAAAATAACTTTAAAAATTGTGAATAACTATGCTGTACATCTGAAAGTTGTATAATATTGTACTTCAACTATACTTTAGTTGAAAACTTAATTTTTTTTAATTTATAAATTTAAACTTAAAAAATTTAAAGTAGGAGAGGGTGGGATAGAAGGAATTTTCAAATTTGTCCATTAAAGGAAATTCCCTAGCGATCCAGTGGTTAGGACGCTTTCACTGCCAAGGGCCTAGGTTCAATCCCTGGTCAGGGAACTAAGATCATGCAAGCCATGTGGCATGGCCAAATAATAAAATAATAATTACAATGAAATAAAACAAAAGAGAAGTGATACAAACATCATACATCATAAAAATAGTATCAGTTAAAGGCACCTCTATCTCTTAAAAATTTTTTCCAAATGCTCCTGATATGCAACTAGGGTTAAGAACAACTGAGAAGGTAATTTTAGCCTGTTCTGCCTTTGGTTGCATTTTGTTTGTTTTGGTAGGAGTTGCTGTGGACAGAGTTGAAAACCATTATGATGGGCCTGTGGGAGCAGTAAGGCAGGGTTATAAGAATGATGCAAAAGATCCAGACAACCAACCTGACTGCTGGTTCATAAGCTGTAGAGTTAGGAGTTTGCAGTCATAGGAAGATGAGACACAGCCTGTTGACTGAGATTCTAGATGGTCATGCTCAGTTGCCAAATACTCCAGTATCATTGTCAGGAACTTGCAAAAAGGTCGGGAATTTGAGTAGATAATTTATCTGCTATGGAACTGCACAACTTGGATCCGAAAGCAAAAGTTACCTGAGTTAACAAGCTTCTTATTAGTCCAAAGTATACCTATGAGTAGATGCAATAACCATGGTTAAGAACATTGTGATTCCACTCAGTTCACTTCAGTGTTCAAATACATACTTGACACCAGGCCTGGGGTAAGATGCTTTGATATTGCCAACTATCTTGCATGACAGATGGTTTCTGCCCCAGAATCTTCTCTCTGACATTGCTGGGAGGAAGGATAGGTGAGTTTTGGCTGTACTAGATCCTAAGTGAGAGAGCAAGCATGGTCGGAGGCTGTCTTCAGTCCCTGAAGATGTTTCCATGAAGGAAACTCAGTGATCACAGTTTTCTATATGCTGATCAGTCAATGATTCCCAGGAGAATCCCAGGGACGCGGGAACCTGGTGGGCTGCCGTCTATGGGGTCACACAGAGTCGGACACGACTGAAGTGACTTAGCAGTAGCAGCAGCAGCTCGAAAGCACGTGTGCTATGAAACCTGGGCACAGAGATCAAAAGGAGGCATACGTAAGTTTGCTTTTGTTTTTTGCACAATTTTATTGCGGTGTTATTGACACACAATCAACTACTTTGTATGAGCATATGCTTTCTTTTTTAAAATTAACTTCTATTGGAGTATATTGGCTTTATAAGTGTTTGTTTCTACTGTATGATGAAGTGGATCAGCTATATATACACATATATCTCCTCTTTTTTGGATTTCCTTCTCATTTAGGTCACCAAAGAACACTGAGTAGAGTTTCCTAATCTATACAGTAGATTCTCATTAGTTATCTATTTTATACATAGTATCAACAGTATGTATACACACACACACACACACACACACACGCACATATGTCAATCCCAATCTCCAAATTCATCCTACCCCAGTCCCCTCACCTTGGTGTCCATATGCTTTTTCTCTCCATCCATGTGTCTATTTCTGTTTTGCAAATAAGATCATCTCTACCATTTTTCTAGATTCCACATATATAAATGCTAACATTCGATATTTGTTTTTTCTCTTTCTGACTTACTGCACTCTGTGTAACAGTCTCTAGGTCGATGATTTCTTTTATCCTGGATAAATAAGAGAAAAATGACTGGTTCAGTGGGAGGTGTAAGAAACTGCTTTTTAAGAAACTGCTAAGCTGAAACTCCAATACTTTGGCCACTTCATGTGAAGAGTTGACTCATTGGAAAAGACCCTGATGCTGGGAGAGATTGGGGGCAGGAGGAGAGGGGGAAGACAGAGGATGAAATGGCTGGATGGCGTCACCGACTCGATGGACATGGGTTTGGATGGACTCCAGGAGTTGGTGATGGACAAGGAGGCCTGGTATGCTGCGGTTCATGGGGTCGCAAAGAGGCGGACACGACTGAGTGACTGAACTGAACTGAACTGAAGCTGTTTTCTGTAGAGGTTCTGCCATTTTGCATTCCACCTGCAGTCTATGACAGCTCCAGTTGCTTTACACTGGATAAGATCAGTCTTTTTAGATTTAGCCATCTTAATAGCTGTGTAGTGGTATCTCATTGTAGTTTTAGTGTTCATTTCCCTAATGACTAAGGATGTTCAGTATTTTTTCATATGCCTCTAAGCATATGAAGACATCACCTGTCTTCTTTGATGAACTGTCTATTCAAACGAACTGTCTATTCAAATCCTTCACCCGGTTTTTATTAGGTTGTTTTCTTATTGTTTAATTTTGAGCGTTCTATATATATATATAATCTGGAATAAGTTCTTTATCAGAAATGTGATTTGCAGATTTTCTCCCAGATTGTGGATTATCTTTTCATTTTCTTCATGGTATATTTTGAAGAGCAAAATTGTTTTTACTTCAATGAAACTTAATTTATTAATTATTTCAATGAATCATTAATTTCAGTGTCATATCTCAGTTTTGATTACTGTAGCTTTAGAATAAGTCTTGTAATCAGGTAGTGTTGACCCTTTACCTTTGTTCCTTTTTTTAAACAATATTTTGGCAATTCTAAATGCATTACATTAATTTGAGACCTTTCTTCTTTCTAACATAGATATTGAGTTCTGTAATTTTTCTCCTTTCATACTGCCTTAAAGGAATACTGCAAATGTTGATGGGTTGTGTTTTCATTTTCAATCAGTTCAAAATATTTTCTCATGTCCCTTTTGGTTTCTTCAATTGATGGTTGATTGATGCCAGCCAAATATCTGCATATTTTTCGTACATGTTTCTGTTGATTTCTAATTTAATTCCAGTGTGGTCAGAGAACATACTTTATGTGATCTGAATACTTTTAAATTTGAGATATTTTTATTACCCAGAATAGGTCTATCTTGGTAAATGGTCTATGTGCAACTTAAAAATATATATTCTGCTTTTGTTGAATATAATGATCTAAAAATTTCCCTGCATACATTTTAATTGTCCATTTATTATTAGTTGAGACCAGCTATAAAAATTACTAAAAATTTTTGTTTCATCTCTTTTAAAAAATAATTTCTTTTAACAGTTTTCTTTGAATAAAATGCTTATTTTATGAATTATTCATGCTGGCAAAGTACAAAGCATTATTCTTATTTCTAAATAATATGCTAAACAATGAGCTGACATCGAAGAGAAAGGGAGTTCTGAATTACCTAACCCTTCTAATCTGGAAAAATATTACTAATTCTGTGCTCTTTTAAACATAGAATTATTAATTATTTATTGATGTGACTTTCAGGTAACTCATGTCAGCATCTTAAAAAGTCAAACCTGTAATAACATCTAGAGTTAGGAGAAACCTAAATGCAAAATGAACCTTCCTGATTTCAGACTATACTACAAAGCTACAGTCAGTTTTGTGTACTGGCACGAAAACAGAAATTTGGACCAATGAAACAATATAGAAGGCCCAGAGAAAAACCCACAAAGGAGGCAAGATTATCCAATGGAGAAAAGACAGCCTCTTCAAAAAGTGGTGCTGGGAAAGCTGGACAGCTACATGTAAAAGAATAAAACTTGAACACTTCCTAATACCATAAATAAAAATAAATTCAAAATGGATTAAAGACTGAAATGTAAGGCCAGAAACTATAAAGATTCTAGAGGAAAATATAGGCAGCACACTCCTGGACATAAATCACAGCAAGATCCTCTAGCCCCGCCTCCTAGAATAATGGAAATAAAGACAAAAATAAACAAGTGGGACCTAATTAAACTTAAAAAGCTTTTGAACAGTAAAGGAAACTACAAACAGGATAAAAAGACAACCCTCAGATTGGGAGAAAATAAATAAAAAATGAAACAACTGGCAAAGGATTATCTCTAGAATATATAAGCTCATGCAGCTACATACCACAAAAATAACCCAATCGAAAAGTGGGCATAAGACATAAACAGACATTTCTCCAAAGAAAACATATTCAAAGATGGATAATAAACGTGTGAAAAAATGCTCAACATCATTCATTATTAGAGAAATGCAAATCAAAACTACAATGAGGTATCATCTCACATCATTCAGAATGGCCATAATCAAAAAATCTACAGGCAATAAATGCTGGAGAGGGTATAGAGAAAAGGGAACCTTATGAATTTTGGATGGGAATGTAAATTGATATTGCCGCTATAGAGAATAGTATGGAGATTCCTTAAAAAACTAGGAGTAAAACTACCAGATGACCCAACAATCCCACTTCTGGGCATATGCTCTGAGGAAACCATAACTGAAAAAGACACATGTACCCCAATGTTCACTGCAGCCCTATTTACAATAACTAGGACATAGAAGCAACCTGGATGTCCAATCAACAGATGAATGGACAGTTGTATTGTGTGTGTGTGTGTGTATATATATATATATATATATATATATATATATAATGGAATACTACTCAGCCATGAAAAGGAATACATTTGAGTCCATTCCAATGGGGTGGATGAACTTAGAGACTATTACACAGAGCGAAGTAAGTCAGAAAGAGAAAAACAAATATTGTATATTAATGCATATATAAGGGATCTAGAAAGATGGTAATGATGAACCTATCTGCAGAGAAGCAATGGAGATGCAGACATAGAGAACATATTCGTGGACACAGGGGTGGGAGGAAGGAGAGGGAGGGACGAATTGAAAGAGTAACATTGAAACATATACATTACTATATGTAAAATAGATAGCCAGTGGGAATTTGCTGTATGATACAGGGAGCTCAGACCTGGTACTCTGTGACAACCTAGAGGCATGGGATGGGGTGGGAAGTGGCAGGGAGGTTCAAAATCGAGGGGACATATGAATACCTATGGCTGATTCATGTTGATGTATGGCAGAAACTAACACAATATTGTAAAGCAATTATCTTCCAATTAAAAATATATTTTTTTAAAAATCCAAAAATTATAAAATAAATGTGGTGTAATAAAATTGCTTCACTATATTATGATGTATGTACACAATTAGATATTATATAGTCATTAAATTTGTTTCACTCTTTGAAGGACTTCACATGCCTTATGTTATTTAATATCCACAATCTATGATGACACTGAACTATTATTTTCTTCATTTTCTAGATGAAAAATGGAAACACAGAAAGGCTACATGGTGGACTCAAAACTTGAGCAGCTAACTCCAGAACAAGGCACACCCTTATCCACCATTCTGTTCACCCCCCATACTTAACTATTTAGCCAAAGTTGGAGATATCGTAAACGAAAAAGCTATAAGTTTTCAAACAGTTTAATATGTTTTCATGTTTAAATTTTTTAAAACATGCACAAGGAAAAAGTACAAGTGTGTTCCAAATTATGTAGCACTTTATCTCCAGGTGACACAACTGTGGGTGATTTTAATTTTCTTAATTGTGATTCTTTTTTTTTTTTTTTGCAAAGAGCAAGTATTTTGCACTCAGAAAAACATAAGGACATATTTTAAAGAAAAAGTCCTACATCTCATGAGCATGGGTTTATCAATTTTGAAATGAGTGTACTAGCAGATGGCAAACTCATCCCTAACCTTATTTTTCATATAATTCAAAAAGATTACAAATGTTTGAAGACAGTCAAATGCTCTAACTTCATCTCAAAACACACATTCATAACCAGGAAAGGCAATTATTCTTGGCTCTCTCTCAGGTGTGGTGACTGTCGAAGCTGGAACCAGAACCACGGCTGAGAAAGCACATCAAAGTCACGTCTCACACAACGCTTGGGAATCCCCCACCCACTTCCCTCAGGGCTGTCTGGCCTTTTAGTACTCAGCACCCAACCATGCCTAAGATAGAAAGACCAGTTAGTCTTACCATTTACCCTCACTTTCCTTTCCTTCCCCCAAACTCAGGAATTGCTCCAGATCACCCTCTTAACACCAATTGTTCCAACTACTCTGCCTAATTCCCATCCCATTTGACTTTGCTGAACTCCCTTTGGATTGGCAGTTTGAACTCAAACCATGTTTTCATTGTGATCCAACACCACTCAATTTCAAGTCTATCATTCCCACCCCTTTGCCCATCCCAAGCCTGAAAGAGGTGTCAGAAATTGAGCCTAACACATCTCCATGACTGAGAATTCACTGTCTCTAAAGCCTTTTCTTTCTGTTTAGACAGTCTTGCTAACTGGAAAATTAATTGGGAGATGGAGTTCAGATCGGTCTCCCGGTAGTTCTACACAGTGCTCCTAGTTCTTCATTTTGGACCCAAGCATTTTGGATCCAATCCTCCTTCAGATGACACTGCACCAAGAATGTGAAGAACCCTCCTGAGTGTTCTATCTAATACCCCAGACATTTCAAAGTACTGCTTATATGACATGATTTTGAGAATTTTTTCACCTTCCTGCTTCCTCTCCTAGAACTTGATTCCTTGGTCTATAGGAGGGACGGCCAACGCGAGCATTGGTGGGAGCTTGTCTGATAAATGGAAAGAAGTGAACTGAGGGCTGGAGAGCACAGGCCTGTTCCAAAGAGGGTGGCAGGCACTCAGCTCCAAATGACTACTGCAGCGGGGAGGTGGGCTCAGATTCGCTGGCGAAAAGCTATGACAAACCTAGACAGTGTATTCAAAGCAGAGACATCATATTGCTGACAAAGATCTGTATAGTCAAACTGTGGTGTTGGAAAAGACTCCTGAGAGTCCCTTGGACAGCTAGGAGATCAAGCCAGTCAATCCTAAAGGAAATCAACCCTGAATATTCGTTGGAAGGACTGATGATGCAGCTGAAGCTCCAATGCTTTGGCCATCTGATGCAATGAGCTGAGTCACTGGAAAAGACCCTGATACTGGGAAAGATTGAGAGCAAGAGGAGAAGAGGGGGACAGAAGATGAGATGGTTTAGATGGCATCACCAACTCAGTGGACATGAGTTTGAGTAAACTCCAGGAAATAGTGAAGGACGGGGAAGTCTGACGTGCTGTATCCATGGGGTTGCAGAGTCAAACACAACTGAGCGACAGAACAACAAGTTTCTAAGGGAACCTGAAAGTCAAGCTCATATGAACTTTGATTTTAAAATATTGATAATATTTTCACTTTTTAGCTCCCCCCACCTCCTGTCCATCCCTCCAGCCCCTACCATGCTCCCTGCCCCCCATGACCAAAGATGCAGCCTGTGGCCCCATCACATTCAATGTGAGAATTTTAATCTATAGCGTTTTTAAAGAGAGGAGTCAGGACATTAGGTGTGGCCTGAGTAGGACAGGGTAGAGATAGTCTAGACCAGTGGTTCTCAACAAGGTGGAGTAGGGTGGTACATTAGAACCGCAATCCCAAAGGCTTATCAGAACCTTGGGAAGAAGGGGTCTGTCATTTGTATTTTGAAAAACACAACACCCAGGTGACTCCAATGTCTCCTGCTCCCAGGTAAAAACCATTATTTTATTTTCTGTTCTCAGTTCTATCTGCTTGCCCTCAAATCTGGCTGCACTTTGAAATCACCTGGGGAGTTTTAAAAAAAATACTGATGCCTAAGACCTGCCCTCTCCCAGAAATTCTGAGTTAATGAGTACCGAGTGTGGCTTGAACAGAAGGTGGTGTAACGATTCTCCAGCTGACTCTCACAGGTAGTAAAGTTGGACAAGCACTGTTCTAGACACTAGGCTCCAATCCAGTCAGTCGATTCATCTTACCTCTTCTTGGCAGCCACTTCTTGACTCCAAAAGTTAATTATCAACTAGTTCCTCTAAGTATTTTTGCTTCTACAGTCGGTTGCTAAGTCACGTTTTCCCATCCTGTATTTTGCCACTGAAACATTGATCCTTCCTAAATTTTATTTTGGTAGATAGGGCTTGTGGCTCCAGTCAGTCAAGATTTTCTCACACCCTAAGTCTTTTATCGAGTATATTTTGTATTCCCCTCAGCTTGTGTGCATGCTGAGTTGCTTCAGTCATGTTAGACTCTTTGTGACCCTATGAACTATAAGCCTCCCAGCTCTTCTATCCATGGGATTCTCCGGGCAAGAGCACTGCAGTGGGTTGCCATGACCTCCTCCAGGGGATCTTCCCAACGCAGAGATTAAGCCCTTATCACTTATGCTTCCTGCATTGGCAGGTGGGTTCTTTACCAGTGGCACCACCTGGGAAGACCCCAACTTACCACAGTCTAGATGTTTAAGGAGGTGTCTTTTGTCTGAGACATTGACTGAAATGAGGAGTCTTTCTTCGCTCTGTGAGTGTCCCTACCCAGGCTGACACTGGGCATGAATTGGTGCATTGAGAAACAGTTTCAATTTGCCTGATTTTACTTTTATATTTATCCATTTTTTGTAAGTAACTTATGGAAAATGAGCCCCTTCCTGACTTTTCAAAGTTCCTTCTTCATCTCTTGTATAGGTTACTCTTCTCAGCTCTTCACTCAAAAACATTAGATTTCTCGATGGTTCCTCTTGGATCTGTGCCTTTCTAATCTGCTTGCTCTTCTTCTGTATTTTAAGCCACTGTGTATATAACGATGGCTGACTGGCCCCATCTTCCCAAGTTTCAAGATCGCTTATGTAACTGCTTCTTGGAAATCTCCAAATAGATAACTTACAAGTTCCTCACATCAACGTGTTCAGAAGCAAATTCATTATCTCTCATGTGCCCAAACCTGATTATCCATCGATTCCCTGTAACAGCTACTATGATTTATCTAGGTACCGTGCTGGAAATCCGCAAGTTATTCCTGATTTATCACCCTCTTCCTTCACTAAATTCAATGCCACTAAATGACGCCTGTCTTAACTCCTTTATTTCTCAAACCTGTTCCTCCTTTCAACCCACACCATCACTAACCTCCTCTTCTTCACTGGATCCTATCAATAACCCCTAAGCCAGGCTGTGGGGTTCCTGTTTTGACTCCCATCATTGCCAAAGGGGCTCCTCTAATTTGCAAACATGCCAGTTTCTCTCCAGCAATTAAAACACTTCCATAGTGTTTTCTTTGCTTCTGTGATAAAGGTGACGCTCGTCAGCTTGGCAAAACATCTCCTCTCTGAACCTCGACTCATCCTACATCTCCTGCCGTTTCCCACTTTGCACTTTCAACAACATCGTGCTGAGTGTCCTGCTCCCACTGAACACGCCATCCCATCTTCTGCATCCCTGCGGAAGAAGATCCCTCCGCTTGGAATACGCGGACTCATCGAGGGCCTGTTTACAGCCCATGCTTCAGTACTCAGCTTCCACCTTATCTTCTTCAGGTGGGTAAACTCCCCTCAGAGCTCTCACCATTCTGGACATACTCCTCTCACAGAAAGTACTACTCTGTTTGGAACTGCCCTTTCTGTCTGTATGTGTATCCTCTACCAGAAAATTATTCATCTTTATATTCCTAGTGATTGGCATATTGTTGCTGTTGTTAGTCACTCAACTGTGAGACCCCATGGACTGCAGCATGTTAGGCTTCCCTGTCCTTCACTGTCTCCCACAGTTTGCTCAAATTCAGGTCCATTGCGTCAATGATGCCATCCAACCATCCCATCCTCTGTCACTCCCTTCTCCTCCTGTCCTCAATCTTTCCGAGCTTCAGAGTCTTTTCCAACGAGTCAGTTCTTCACGGTCAGTTCAGTTCAGTTGCTCAGTCATGTCCGACTCTTCGTGACCCCAGAGACTACAGCACTCCAGGCCTCCCTGTCCATCACCAACTCCCGGAGTTTACTCAGACTCATGTCCATTAAATTGGTGATGCCATCCAACCATCTCATCCTCTGTCATCCCCTTTTCTTCCTGCCTTCAATCTTTCCCAGTATCAGGGTCTTTTCCAAGGAGTCAGTTCTTCGCATCAAGTGGCCAAAGGATTGGAGTTTCAGCTTCAGCATCAGTCCTTCCAATGAATATTCAAGACTGATCTCCTTCAGCACAGACTGGTTGGATCTCCTTGCAGTCCAAGGGACTCTCAAGAGTTTTCTCCAACACCACAGTTCAAAAGCATCAATCCTTCAGTGCTCAGCTTTCTTTATAGTCCAATTCGCACATCCATACATGACTACTGGAAAAACCATAGTTTTGACAAACCTTTGTTGGCAAAGTAATGTCTCTGCTTTTTAATAAGCTGTCTAGGTTGGTCATAACTTTTCTTCCACGGAGCAAGAGTATTTTAATTTCATGGCTGCAGTCACCATCTGCAATGATTTTGGAGCCCAAAAATGTTTCCCCATCTATTTACCATGAAGTGATGGGACCAGATGCCATGATCTTCGTTTTCTGAATGTTGAGCTTTAAGCCAACTTTTCACTCTCCTCTTTCACTTTCATAAAGAGGCTCTTTAGTTCTTCTTCACTTTCTGCCATAAGGGTGGTGTCATCTGCCTATCTGAGGTTATTGATATTTTTCCTGGCAATCTTGATTCCAGTTTGTGCTTCCTCCAGCCCAGCGTTTCTCATGATGTACTCTGCATAGAAGTTAAATAAGCAGGGTGACAATTTACAGCCTTGACGAACTCCTTTCCTGATTTGGAACCAGTCTGTTGTTCCATGTCCGGTTCTAACTGTTGCTTCTTGACATGCATACACATTTCTCAGGAGGCAGGACAGGTGGTCTGGTATTCCTATATCTAAGAATTGTCCACAGTTTGATGTGATCCACATAGTCAAAGGCTTTGGCATAGTCAGTAAAGCAGAAGTAGATGTTTTCCTGGAACTGTCTTGTTTTTTCTATGATCCAAAGGATGTTGGCAATTTGATCTGTGGTTCCTCTGCCTTTTCTAAATCCAGCTTGAACATTTGGAAGTTCACAGTTCACATATTGCTAAAGCCTGGCTTGGAGAATTTTGAGCATGACTTTGCTAGCATGTGAGATGAGTGCAATTGTGTGGTAGTTTGAGCATCTTTGGTATTGCCTTTCTTTGGGATTGGGCTTCCCTAGTAGCTCAGATGGTAAAGCGTCTGTCTGCAATGCAGGAGACCCAGATTCGATTCCTAGGTTGGGAAGATCCCCTGGAGAAGGAAATGGGAACCCACTCCAGTATTCTTGCCTGGAAAATCCCATGGACTGCGTAGCCTGATAGACTACCATCCATGGGGTCACAAAGAGTTGGACACGACTGAGCCACTTTCACTTTCTTTCACTTTCTTTGGGATTGGAATGAAAACTGGCCTTTTCCAGTCCTGTGGCCACTGCTGAGTTTTCCAAATTTGCTGGCATATTGAGTGGAGCCCTTTCACAGCATTATCTTGTAGGATTTGAAATAACTCAACTGGAATTCCATCACCTCCACTAGCTTTGTTCATAGTGACGCTTCCTAAGGCCCACTTGACTTCACATTCCAGAATATCTGTCTCTAGGTGAGTGATCATACCATCGTGATTATCTGGGTGGTGAAGATCTTTTTTGTATAGTTCTTCTGTGTAGTCTTGCCACCTCTACTTAATATCTTCTGCTTCTGTTAGGTCCTTGTCGTTTCTGTCCTTTATTGTGCCTGCGTGCTGCAATTCATGGGGTCGCAAAGAGTCGGACATGACTGAGCGACTGAACTGAACTGAACTGAACTTGCATGAAAAATTCTGATGGTATCTCTAATTTTCCTGGAGAGATCTCTATCTTTCCCATTTTATTCTTCACATTAGGTGGCCAAAATATTGAAACTTCAGCTTCTGCATCAGCCTTTCCGATGAATATTCAGGACTGATTTCCTTTAGATGGACTGGTTTGATCTCCTTGCTCTCCAAGGGACTCTCAGGGGTCTTCTCCAGCACCACAATTTGAAAATGTCAATTTTTCGGTGTTTAGCCTTGTTTATGGTCCAGCTCTCACATCTGTGTTTGAATACTGGAAAAACGAAGAGGTTTGACTATACAGACCTTTGTTGGCAAAGTAATGTCTCTGCTTTTTAATATGCTGTCTAGGTTTGCCATAGCTTTTCTTTAGCAAATAGTTTAGATACGGTTGCTGAGATTTTAGTGAAGACCATGGACTCAGTGTGAATAATATTTCCCTGATATATATATTAATATCTAGTAAACCTCAAAAATACTTCCTAGAGCTAGTAAACTTGATACTGTATTTATAGTTTCACTGCACTTAACTGTTCTTAAGAGACTTTAGCCCTAGTTCCCAATATCTCTTCCTAGAACAGGGGTCAGCATAGTTAAATGTGGTAAATTTTACACTTAGTAAAAGTAGGCTTTTGCAGGCCATATGATCTTCATCGCAACTTCTCCAAAATGCTGCCATAGCACAAAAGAAGTCATAAATAAATGGGCAAGGCTTCACTGCAACAGAACTTGATTTACAAAAAGAAGCAACGGGCCAGATTTGGCCCGTGGACCCTAGTTTGTTTGCTCCTGACCTAGAGACTTTGAAACAAACTCTTCACAAATTCAACATCTGTCTTCCATAGGAAGCCTGCATACTACCACCATACCTCTAGCAGAGGAGTTCCAGCTCATTCTGTGAGTTCTTGACACCCACACTGTCGGGCTGCAGAAGACAACCTTTGCCATCCCTGCTAGGAAGGGGGTGAGGCAACAGTATACTCACTTGGTCCTGAGAAATATAGACACTGACTCCCAAAGAGAGGTCCTTAAGGATGAAATGGAACTTGTGATCACCATCACGCACAATCCCAGTCAAGACAAGATCCCAGACTGATTCTGGAACACATCCCAGAAGGACGTGAAGGAGGGAAATTACATCCAGTCTCCTGCCAGTGATCTGGAGGATAAGAAGCTCTGCAAAAAGTAGGAAAACTCAAAGAGGATTCAGGGGCCACTTCTGGTGCCTTTATGTCCAAGGCCAGCACCCCAAGACCACCACACTGTGGGTGTGACCAAGAAGAAACAGTGTGTAGGTCTTTTATACGCTGGAATAGTTTACACCCCTGAAACAAACCTAACATCAAGCCACTGGTCTTTATTATATAACACTTCCCTTCTTCCACTTTGTCAAAATAGGGACAGGACTTACCCATCTCTTGCAAGCCGGCACTCTTACCATTCTTCATAATTCCACTTCTTTACAGACTGGATCTGCCATATAATTTGCAGCTTTTCCACAGCACACTGGAATGTCATTCATTAGAATTGAGCAACAATTTCGTGACTGAGTCCTCCCACCCTGGACTTCTCTTTCTTTTGCTGGTGAGTCTCTCCTTCTCTCTCCTCTTGACTCTCCTCCGGAAGAAGACAGAAGTAAAACTGAGCTTCACTCACATGCTTTTCCCCAAGTAATTGTTTAACAACAGATCACGGCTGACTTGACTCAACCCAATGGCTCTGCTGCTTCTTTGTTCCTCTTCTGGTAATTCAACTTTAACAGTTGTGTTTATTGTCTCCTGTGTATTTACCAACTATATACTTGCTCTTGGCCAGGTGCCCTTTCTTCATACAACACTTCTTTATCTTATAAAAGGAGGGTTCCCTTCGCTGCAGTGGGAGAGCAGACTGCTAAGATTTGGGAGCTGGAAAAGGCTTTGCAGGTGTATGGAAACTATTCAGCTGTGGAAGATGAGGTAGGAACCCAGTTGAACAGACATTGATATCAGAACACTCCAAGGAGGCAGGGTCTATTGTTTTGCTTTGTTTTCTGTTTTGTTCGCTCTTATTTCCAGGTCCAGAACAATGCCTGGCACTCAATAAATATTTGTTGAATGGATGAAAATGATTACAGCAACATCAGGTGAAAGATCAGCCAAACAGAGTATTCAAAACCATGTAACCAGGGTTCCTAATAGACAGGCTGAGCCTGATTATGGACAATCCAGAGCAGATAACTTGAGCACCAGGTAAGTTTGCTGGCCAGTAGTAGGACTTCAGCATTGCCAAGGTGTTAGGAACAGAAGTGCAGACTCTGGGAAAGAAGCATCCTACAAGGCAAAGCAAGAGAGGGCTCTGGTCTTAGAACAGGCTGTTTTATTCACGATGGGATTCAGGCCAGTGGGCAGTGGCAAACCTAAGCTTTAGATGTGGGTCACATCCCTGGGGATACCAGCAAAGCTGTCCTGATGAGGACTTCCAGATGGGCAAAAGCTCTTTACATCCCTCCTGTCTAATCTAGCTCTGGATTCTAATCTAAACATTTGACATAAGATTGCCTAAGAAGCTACTAGTCATAATTTTTCTGGCTCTTCCCAGGTGGTGCAGTGGTAAAGAGTCTGCCTCCCAATGCCAAAGACACAAGAGACGTGGGTTTGATCCCTGGATCAGGAAGAGTCCCTGGAGAAGGAAACAGCAACTCACTCCAGTATTCTTGCCTGGAAAATTCCATGGATAGAGGAGCCCAGTGGTACAGTTCATGGGGTCACAAAGAGTTGGACACGACTGAGCACACTATTCCCGAAAAGCAGAAGTGAAGGCTCTTTGAGAGCTTTCCCCGTAATCCCCTTTGTACTCAAACACAGCATGCATGCTGTAAGGTGCCAAATTGGATTCAAAGATGGAGCCAGCAGCTAGGGGATCTAGCTCTGTGGAGGGACCCATGGCAAATGAAATTTTAGAAGGTGGGGGGTGGGGCGGGGGGGCAGGGTACTTCCCTGGTGGTGTAGTGGTAAAGAATCTGCTTGCCAATGCGGGAGACACAGGTTTGATCCCTGGTCTGAGAGGATTCCACGTGCCACGGAGCAACTAAGTCTGTGCACCACAACTGCTGAGCCCATGCGCCTGAAGCCATACTCTGCAACAAGAAAAATCACCGCAGTTGAGAAGCCCTAGAGAGTAACCCGCACGCACCGACAAAGACCCACACAGCCAAAAATAAATAAATGAATAAACATGTAAATACCAAAAAACTCTCTATTAAAACAAAAAAGGCTAGAGGTCAGGCAAGCATGATAATTCTTCAGAGTGAAATTCTAACATCCACATTTCTTAAGTTTTACATTTGCTAAGTGAATTTCTTTTAACTGGGTATATATCAAATACAAATTTTAACAAGTTTTTAAAAAGGAGTTTTATAGGTGAAATAACCAGTCAGGTGTCAGTTTTTTGGGTTTTTTTTTGTTTTGTTTTGTTTTTTTTGCAACTAGCCAGGACCATTTCTAGGCTATATTTCTAGTTCCTAGGTCAAATGCCTGCTAGGAGCTAATAAAAATTTGTTGGATGTGTGAACAAATGAATGAAAATAGCCGGCTGATTAAAACAATTTTACCTTATTTTATTTCAATTTATGTGTGTCAGAATTGACAATATTGATGTAACTCAAGGTCTTAATTGGTAAGTGTCTCAGTGTTCATTTGAGACAAGGGGACAATTAGTGGTGGCTCTGTGCCTAAGCACAGCAGAATGTGTTAAAAGAGCAGGTGAAAGTGTGATGTTCCACCAATTTACAAAGGCTTTGACCAACATTCTTTAAAAAGTTCTTAAAAATACTGCATCATGTACCAAGCATATGATACTTGAAGGAGTTTCAGTGTAGAAAAATAATGAAAAGACAAAAATAACACATATATACTATAAATTATATAATAGTTAAAAGTCTAATTTTTAAGTAAAAACATGTAAATATTTGTTTTTAAAAGATATTCAATAATTACGCCTATGGAAGAGACATACTTATGTTATGGTTAAGGCATATATAACCTTTGAGATTAAATGACCCGGATTTGAATACACTTACCCACTTGATAGCTTTGTGATCTTTAGCATATTTCTCCCCCTCTCTGAGGCTGAGTTTCCTCACCTGCAAAATGGAAAGTGAAAGTGTTGGTCACTCAGTCTCGTCTGACTCTTTGCAACCCCATGGACAATACAGCCCGCCAGGCTCCTCTGTCCATGGACTTCTCCAGGCAAGAATACTGGAGTGGGTAGCCATTCCCATCTCCAGGGATCTTCCCCACCCAGGGATCGAACCAAGGTCTCCTGCATTGCAGGCAGATTCTTTATCATCTGAGCCACCAAGGGTGATTACTGAATTCACCTCAAAGCATTTCTGTGAGAATTCAACGAGATGATGTATGCTCAACTAAAAGCAGAGTCGGACACGACTGAGTGGCTGAATACCACACCAGTGTATGTGGTACAGGCACAGTACACGATATATAGTGTAATGACTATTAATTAATACTATTTATTAGCTTAACAGACATACTCAGTGTAGATATCGTGTTACATTCCTGCAGTAATTCAACGGCTTCTCAGAAATATGAAGCCAACAGGTTAGAGATTGAGAGGAAGCAGGAACATCTCACAAAGAAAAAGTCCAGGTTCTGGATGAGGATCCAAGCCAGTTTAGAGGTCTGATCGAGAATCTGGTCCTTTCATTATTCACTTAGGAGGGATTCCAGACTTTCCTTGCCAGATGTTCAATAAAAACAGTAATGCTGCTGCTCATTTTTATGCACTAATGTGCATTTACAGCATCACTTTTATTACAATGATGCCTTAGCAATAACTAATGAGAACATACAAAATGATGTTAAATAATATACAATTTTTCCCCAAAACAAGAACAAGGTTTCCGAATTCAAATCCCACTTCTGCCACAAACATAGCTTTTCTCTGAGGCTCAGTTTTGTCATCTGAAAATGAGACAATAGAAGCAAAGGTTTTCAAGGCCACTTCCAGGTCTAAAACTCTCTGATTGGACCATACTATGACAAGGTCACAGGTGTGAAAGCCAGGGCTCAGTTCAGTTCAGTTCAGTTCAGTCGCTCAATTGTGTCCGACTCTGCGACCCCATGAATCACAGCACGCCAGGCCTCCCTGTCCATCACCAACTTCCGAAGTTCACTCAGACTCACGTCCATCGAGTCAGTGATGCCATCCAGCCATCTCATCCTGGGTCATCCCCTTCTCCTCCTGCCCCCAATCCCTCCCAGCATCAGTCTTTTCCAATGAGTCAGCTCTTCACATGAGGTGGCCAAAGTACTGGAGTTTCAGCTTTAGCATCGTTCCTTCCAAAGAAATCCCAAGGTTGATCTCCTTCAGAATGGACTGGTTGGATCTCCTTGCAGTCCAAGGGACTCTGAAGAGTCTTCTCCAACACCACAGTTAAAAAGCATCAATTCTTTGGCACTCAGCCTTCTTCACAGTCCAACTCTCACATCCATACATGACTACTGGAAAAACCATAGCCTTGACAAGCCCTCCCTATTTTTCCTCTTGTGCCCTTGAAATCTCTTCTCTTTCACCTCATCATGTTTGCTCCATGACATGGTTTAACTAACAGTGCTCACCACAAAGGCCTCTACTCTGCCAATTTACTAAGGATTTTAAATTCTAGTACAAAACTCCATTTCCAAACTGTTTAGATCATATTCTCTGACAGTTTAGAACCCCTCAGTCTTTCTAGACTAAAACTGGACACACACACTTTCACAGCCCTGTCCTTAAAATACTCATAAGTTTTCCTACAAAACCATTAGCCCATATGCAACCATTTCCTTCTTCTGCTGGAGATGTGTCCTTTTTTTTTTTTTTTTTAACAAATTATCACTTTCACGGCCAATTATTTAGTCTTTTTTCTAGTTTGTTTTATTCTCTGCAAGTCTTAATAAGAACATTTCTTAAATACTTCTGTGTTAGATTTGAGGGCAGCTTTTTTTTTCCAGTCCTTTCATTTCTTTCCTTCTAGATTCCTTATCATTTTTTCCCAAACAAAGGCATTAGGGAGTACAGGAATCAACTATTACACAAATTATTTTATTATTGTTTGATGTTAGATATACATCCATTTTCAAACATCACAAACCAAACTTAGGATTTTTTATTTTTAGTACAACAATCATTATTATCACATGGCAAAGTGGACCTTATGACTGAAAACTTGAGAATAGAAGGATATTGTTTGTTCCTCCCAAATCACACTGTACATCAAAATGATACAATGAAATTGACCTTAGAAAGGATCTCGTAGTTTTCCCTAAAAATCAAAAGGATTGTCAGTTGGAAGTGAATTAGGTATTTTTCTACTGAAACCACAGATTATAGTTAGGAAAATGGACTGATGTTAAAGTCATTTTTTTTAAAGTGTAACTAATATTTATATTAACTATTGCATGGAAGCTATTTTATAGTTTCTTCAAAAATAAAGAAATGGAATTTTAATTTGACCTCTCAGTTTGAGGTTCTTTTGTTCCAGAGCTATATGAAGATAGTGGTAGCACTCTGTTTGTTAGTGTCTGGAGAATAGTTTAAATCTAATAGCTAGATTTTAGAGTGTGTAACATAGAACAGGGTATCTGATCTAAAAGTCTAAGCCTCTAGGAAACAAGGATATATTTAAATGAACTGAAACCAAATAAGAAGTAGGCATTTGGTCTATGTGATTTAATAGTAATATTTTTTGTCAACATGAATACACAGCTTGATATTTAAAGTAAATATGGGTTTTGTTCACATGTTATTTCAGAAATTGAAAACGAGTTAAAGTTTAGCTCCAGATTTGAGTCTGTATAAAGTATATTATTCAGCAACACAGAGGTCTGATTAAAGTGCCTAGGGCTGTTCACACAATACATGATAGTTTCTTGTTTTTAAAACTGTGCCATAAAATCTCACCTTCTTAGATATGTCCCCCGCTAAATGATAAAAAAAACTTTAAATGGCTTCCTTAGTTAATCTATACCATTTTGAGGACCTGGTCTCCTAGACATTAAAATAGTAGATTGACCTTCCAACTATGTAAATAACATAAAATTTAAAATAGAACTAAAATACACAAAACTGTATAAATATTAAATTAAAGCACCAAGAGTCAATATCCCTAACATCTCCTCCATGAGGCACAAGTTAATCACCATAAATCTACATGGAACTTTTGGCATTTAATTTTTCTGACCTTCCAAAGTGGCAGTTTCACTTGGTCCAACCTGAAATGACATGGAAATATGATCAGGTGAATGATTTCAACTAGCTGTTCAGAGTACATTTTTCCAGTTGGAAGAAAATCAACAAAGGATTGAACACAGCTTCTCAATGCAACATGAGCTTTTCAGTTTATGACAAAAAAAAAGGAGGGGGGGTTGGAAATGGAGGTTGAAAGAAACGATGGTTTGGGGGTCCCCTGACGTGGGCAGAAGAGTGATCAGCTAAGTGATGAGAGGTGAGCTAGGACAGCTGGTCACTCTGACATGGGCAGTGATCCCAGAATACAGCTTGCAGAGGAGTGCATGCATGCTAAGTTGCTTCAGTCGTGTCCGACTCTTTGCGACTCCATGGACTGTAGCCTACTAGGCTCCTCTGTCCATGGGATTCTCCAGGCAAGAAACTGGAGTGGGTTGCCGTTTCCTACTCCAGGGGATCTTCCCGACCCAGGGATCGAACCTGTGTCTCTAACATTTCCTGCATTGGCAAGCAGATTCTTTACCACCAGGGCCACCTGGGAAGCCCCCCAGAAGGAAAGACAGATCTAAAAGCAGTGGTCAGGTAAATCACAGTTAGTGGCCCAGTGCTTTTCAAAACCTGGAAGACCACAGCAAGAGCAATGAAAGGTCTTCCTGAATCTACAAAATCAAAGCAAGATAATAACAGTTGAGGTTAGTAAAATTCCTACTTAACTTACACCTCACTTCTGTCATTACTTCAGTTCTTAAACCTTGAAGGATAACTCTATTAAAAGGTGTGTTGTGGGAATTAAATGAAATCATGGATAGAAAGGTCTTTGCACCTGATAGCTGCTAGAAAGTGTCAGTTCACTTGCCCTCCTTCCTGGCTTCTCAGGGTTTGATCACAGATCTTATTAATTAGGGGAAAGTCTTGCAATAGAGCCTAGAATGATTACTCAAATAGCTGCTAGCGAGTGTGTGTCAGAGGGCACCATGCCATCGCAAAGGTTGCTGCATTTTTCTTTACAATACCAGGACAATACTTGCGTTTGCTCTCCCTCCTTCCTCAACCTCAGTGACTTCTCAAGGCTGGAAGTGTGGCTTCCTTCAGCCACTGCTCTAAGCTGTTTTGATGAATATCAACTCAGTATGGACTTTGAGTACCCAGATGCACTGGACACTTCTTGATGATTTCTGTTCCCTCCCTGCCCATGGCTTCTCTTTCCTCGTTTACTTCTACCCGCTTCCATCTACTCTGCCCTTTTTAATTATCAATGCTCCATAGAGTGTGAAGCTCCACAGAGCGCTTCACTCACTTTCATGAGTTTCTCCAAGGCTTTCTCCAAACCCCTGACTTCCTCCACCACCTATACATCTGATCTAACCTCTGGTCTGTACATCCAACTGCCAAATGAGTAGATCCACTGGAGTGACCCCAAACATCTCAGATTAAACACAGCCCCATGCCCCTCAACCCTCTGTGTTGCCATGATCCTTTGATGACGGTTTATATTAGCATTTATCACACAATACTGCTGGGGGATTAAATATATATTATCATTATTTTATTGAAGACAGGGACTGTTGCTTATTCAACTTGAGAGTTGGATAACTGGCAATAATTCGGGTGAAGTACTGGCACACAGCCACTGCTGCTGCTGCTAAGTCGCTTCACTCGTGTGTGACTCTGTGTGACCCCATAGATGGCAGCCCACCAGGCTCCCCCATCCCTGGGATCCTCCAGGCGAGAACACTGGAGTGGGTTGCCATTTCCTTCTCCAATGCATGAAAGTGAAAAGTGAAAGTGAAGTCGCTTAGTCATGTCCACTCTTTGTGACCCCATGGACTGCAGCCCACCAGGCTCCTCTGCTCATGGGATTTTCGAGGCAACAGTACTGGAGTGGGGTGCCATTGCCTTCTCCACTAGCACACAGCAGGCATCCACTAAACATGAGTGGGCAAGTACGAGTCTTGTGACACTGCTGACTTGAATCCGACACAGAACATCTCCACTCGGCCCTGGGTGTTTCCTTCTTTCCTTAATCTGTCTAGATTATGTTTTGTTGACTGGGTTGCTTTGTTTTCCACTTGCTGATTGTTGCTGGGTGACTTCCTTGAAACTCTCTGCTGCTTGCTATGCTTCGAGTACTGGGAGAGTTACATTTGTAGCTAAATGGTCACATTTTTTATCAGCCTCTGGAATGCAGCAAGGACTCAGAGAAGTTCAACTGCAACCACACGCATATTTGTGGACCGTAGCAGGCAGGGAAGGAATTTGGCAGGAGCCTCCTTATCTCTGAGCAGAGTCATCCCTCCTGTCTTATTTCACCATCTATTTCCCCTGAAAAGACCACAGTTTCTCACTGTTCCACACTCCAGTTTGAATATTTACTCCATTGGTAATAGATGTATAAAATTAAATGGTAAGGTGGTTTTTATTATCCTCACCATAAAAGAGAGGGTTGAAGTTTTTTTTTTTTAACGTTTGTGGGAGGAGAAGGTCTTTTTGTTATTGTTTTCCTGTTAAACTTGAAAACAGATACTCTAAATGCAGGAAGAGGATGAAAATGTATCTACAATTCCCATGCTATGCCATTAGGTCAAAATTTGGCCTTTCTTTATTCCATGTCTGTGTCTGCCTAAAGGTAGAACAACCAAATAAAAGTGAAAAATACAATATAAATATTGTAAACACTAAAAAAAAAGATAACCAGATACTCTATAACTTGTTTTTTTTTTTTTTGCCTTTTTTTTTTTTCAATGGAAAACTTCTACTAAAATCAGGATTGGGGAGAGAAAATAATAAACTTCCTTTGTCCAGAAATGTTGGGAACTGAGATAGTCTGATTAATTGAGCATTCTAGTTAATCAGTCCAAAAATATTTCCTAAATGCTTTCTCAACACTGTCCTAGACATTGAGAAGTCAGAAGAATTCTACTGTACAACTGAGCGTAACGAGAAGTTTAAGACACATGCGATAATTTACAGTCAACCTAAAACCATAGTAGCAAATCAGATAAAACCTTAAATAGGCCCTTGAAACTGACAAGAATCCCCCGTATCCCTCCAGTCAGCGTCTCCTGCTCTCCAGGCAGCGGGCCAGCCTTCTCCACTCTCCTTAGGCTCCTGGCTCAGTGCTGCCACGGCCGCAGTCACTAGGCTCACTTGTGCTCCTGGCACCGCCCCCACCCTCCGTGTGACCTTGACTCCTAGCTCACAAGAGAGGAGAAAACACAGAAGCCCTCAGCAACTTGCTCATTCTCCTGAAGCCAAATGTGTTAACCCACTCTCTTCCCTTTCACTCCAGTCTGATATAGTAAAAGACCCGCCCCTTCTCGGTGTAAGAGCAATCCTTCCACAGCGAGAAGAACCTCTCCTTCCTTCTTTCTCAGAATTCTTAGAGATGCCTATTCTTCCTTACATTTTTCTTCACCATTTCCTCACTCCCTCCATCAGCATTTCCCATCAGAATAAAATCAGAATGAGTTCTTAAACATTTTAAACAATAAAAAGTTTTAAATATCTAAAAATGACTTCTTTTGATGTGAATCAAAATTACAATGAGCTATCGCCTCACAACGTCATAATGGTCATCATTGAAAAGTCTACAAATAACAAGTGCTGGAAAGGGTGTAGATAAAAAGAAGTACTCCTACAGTGTTGGTGCAATATAAACTGGTGCAGCCACTATGGAAAACAGTATGGAGGTTCCTTAAAAAACTAAAAGTAGAATTGCCATATGATCCTGAAATCCCCCTGCTGGGCATAGATCTGAAAAAAACTCTAATTTGAAAAGATACACGCAGCCCAACGTTCATTATATCACTGTGCACAATTTCACAAGGACATGGAAGCAACCTAAATGTCCATCGACAGAGGACAAAGGTTAGTTTGATACAGGCTAAACTCTGGAGGTTGGAAATGACAACCCGCTCCAGTATTCTTGCCTGGAAAATCCCACGGACAGAGAAGCCTGGCGGCTACAGTCCATAGGGTCATAAAGAGACAGACGCAACCGAGCTCACACACATGTCTAAAATCAAGGGGAAGGTAGGGCTAATTTCCTTTATGGAAGCCCCAGAAGGAAATCTGTTTCCCTGCCTTTTCCAGCTTCCAAAGTCTACCACCTGTATCCCTTGGGTCACGGTCCCCTCTCCATCTGCAAAGCCAGCAACACCGCAGCTCTTTCTCTGACTCTCTTCTGCCTCCTTCTTCACTTATTAAAACAATTGAGATGTAATTCTATATCATTGAATTCACTATTTTAAAATAGAAAAGTCAGTGGTGGTTAGTATATTTACAAAGTTGTATAAGTGTTACCCCTAATTCCAAAATTTCTCCATCACCCCCAAAAGATGTCCTACTGCTCTTAGCAGAGACTCTTTATTTCTCCCTTCCACAGCCTGAACACCACTAATTTACTGTGGACTAGTAGTAGCTGATCTATGGATTTGCCTATTATGAATATTTCATATAAATGAAAGCATACAATATATGGCTTTTTTGATTCTGGCTTCTTTCACTTAGTTCATCCATGTGGTAGCATGTATCAGTCTTTTACCATGAACTATAATATTAGCTGTAGCTTATTCACAGATGCCCTTTCCTAGTTGGAGGAAATTCCTTTCTGCCCCTAGTTTGTTTTGTATTTTTGTCATGAAAAATATTTTGGTTAAATGCTTTTGGGTTTTTCTTTTTTTTTCTTTCTTTTTGCTTCTGTTGAAATGATCGTGGGAGGTTTTTTCCTTCTATGTATATTTCATTGATTCATTTTTATATACTGAAATAACTTTGGATTCCTAAAATAAATCCCCTTTAGTCATGGTGTATATTCCTTTTTATATATTGTTGACTTGGTTTACTAGTAGTATTTTATTGAATATTCATAAGAGATATTGGTCTGTAATTTTCTTACAATGTTCTTATTTGGCTTTGGTATCAAGGTAATATTGGCCTTATAGAATGAGGCCTTATAAATGACCTTTCTCTTCTATTTTTGGGAAGAGTTTGTAATGGATTGGTGCTGCTGCTGCTGCTGCTGCTAAGTCGCTTCAGTCGTGTCCGACTCTGTGCGACCCCATAGACGGCAGCGCACCAGGCTCCCCCAACCCTGGGATTCTCCAGGCAAGAACACTGGAGTGGGTTGCCATTTCCTTCTCCAATGCATGAAAGTGAAAAGTGAAAGTGAAGTAACTGAGTCGTGTCCAACTCTCAGAGACCCCATGGACTGCAGCCCACCAGGCTTCTCCATCCATGGGACTTTCCAGGCAAGAGTACTGGAGTGGGTGCCATTGCCTCTCCAGGATTGGTGCTAATTATTGTTAAATACTTGGTAGAATTCACAGGTGAAGCTATCTGGTCCCGGGCTTTTCTCTGATGAAAGGTTTACTGATTCAATCGCCTTGTTACAAATCATACATATTTTCTATTTCTGATTGAGTCAGTGTTGGTAATTTATGTCTTCACTTCACATAATGAAATATGTCCATTTTATCTAGATGATCTAATTTATAGCATTATTATTTATACTATTTCATTATAAGCCTTTTTATTTCTATAAGGTTGGTAATAATAATCCCTTTTTTCATTCCCCCTATTAGTAACTGAATCTTCTCTCTTTTTACCATATTTAATCTACCTAAAATTTTGTCAATTTTGTTGATCTCTTCAGAGAAACAATTTCTGATCTGTTTCATTTCCTGTATTATTTTTCTACTCTCTATTTTGATGATTTCACCTTTAATCTTTATTACTTCCACCCTTCTAATTGGTTTGGGTTTAATTTTCTCTTTTTATTTTGTTCTCTTATATCCTAAAGCAGAAGTTTAGGTTATTGATTTGAGATATTCCTTCTTTTCTAAATGTAGATACTTCAAGCTATAAATTTCCTTAGTGTAACAGGGATACCAAGGATTCACTACTTTTGTATCCCATAGTTTTGGTGTGCTGTGTTTTCACTTTCATTCATATCAAAGCATTTCTAATTTCCCTTGTGGTTTCTTCTTGGTATCATTGGTTCTTTAGATGTGGGTTGTTTAACTCTCCCATATGTGTGAATTTTCAAAATTTCCTTTTGTTTTTTATTTCCTTCTATTGTGGTTGAAAGGACATATTTTATACGACTTCAATCCTTTTAAATTTATTGAGACTTAATGGCTTAACATATGGTTTATCCTGGTGAACACTTCATGAGTACTTGAGAAGAATGTATATTATGTTGTTTTTTCGTGGAGTGCTCTACAGATGTCTATTAGATCTAATTGGTTGATAGTGTTGTTCAAATCTATTTCCTTGCTCACCTCCATCTACTCAACTATTCATTATGGCAAGTAGGACATTAAAGTCTTATTATCAAAGTGTTATTAAAGTATTAAATTAAATTATTATTGTGTTGACTATTTCCCTGTTTAACTTTGTCAGCTTTTGCTTCATATATATTGAGTCTCTGTGAGGTACATGTATGTTTGCATTTATGTTATCTTCCTGGTAGATTGACCTCTTATCACTATAAGATATCCATCTTTGTCTCTAGTATTACTTTTTGTCTTTGAGTCTGTTTTGTCTAGTTTTTAGTCTCAGTTGATTACTGAGTTGCAGTTATCTCTTGTCTACCCTTTTATTTTCAACGTATTTAATATCTGGATCTAAAGGGAGTCTCTTTAGGCAGCATATTGTTGGTTTATATCTTTTAAAAATTTATCTGCCAATCTCTGCCTTTAAATTAAATGAAAGTTTTTAATTAATTTACATAATGCAATTATTGCTAATATAGAATTTATTATCTATAGGTGTCTAATACTCTATGCATAATAAAATCTTTCTGTATTGCTATTTGTTTTCTATATGTTTTATGTCTTTGGCATTTCTCAATTCCTCCATTACTGCCTTCTTTTGTGCCAAATAGATATTTGCTAGTGTAGGAGAAGGTGATGGCACCCCACTCCAGTACTCTTGCCTGGAAAATCCCATGGATGGAGGAGCCTGGTAGGCTGCAGTCCATGGGGTAGCAAAGAGTCGGACACGACTGAATGTCTTCCCTTTCACTTTTCACTTGCACGCATTGGAGAAGAAAATGGCAACCCACTCCAGTGTTCTTGCCTGGAGAATCCCAGGGATTGGGGAGCCTGGTGGGCTGCTGTCTACGGGGTCACACAGAGTCAGACATGACTGAAGTGACTTAGCAGCAGTGTAGTATTAAAATCTCCTTGTGGTATTTATCTTTTACTATATATTTCTAAGTTTTCTTAGTGGTTTTTCTGGGGATTATCACTGATATCTTTTTGGTTTTGTTTGTTTGCTTTTTGTTATCTGCCCATGCTATGCTGCACAGCACGTGAGATCTTAGATCCCTGGCCAGGAATTGAACACATGCCCCCTGAAGAGGAAGCACAGAGGTGTAACCACTGGACCACTAGGGAAGTCCCTACCCTTAATATCTTAAGGTCAGCTAATTAACAACCTTAATTCCACCTGTAACTTTAATTCCTCTTTGCCATGTAACATCATTTATTCACAGGTTCCAGAGGTTTGAATGTGGAAATTTTGAGAAGACCATTAGTCTATCTACCACTGAAAGTCAATATATCCAGACCTTTTCATTAAATGTATGCCCACAAACATATACACTAATAGACTCCACAAAATAAACAACTAGATGACAAATTCCTGGGGTTCTTCCAGTGCTTCCCAATCAAGTAGCTAGCTGAATCACCTATGTTGTTGTGTAAACTAGACCTTCCCCTCGCTCCCTCTTCAAATCCCATTTATCATTGGATCCTAGAGATTCCCCATCCCCCAATTTTCTGTATTTCTGCATTTCTACTTTCATCACCATAATCTAAACCACTTTTATTAAACTTTATTTTATTATTATGTTTCAAGAAGACCTTTTAGACACTTTTTCTAATTTTTTCCTACTGTTCGACCCATGAAATGTAAATACCACAAATATACTGGACAGCTGTGATTTATATATAAAAAGAGTAATTATAAAGCTTACTCTTTATATTCAGTAGAGGATTAAGAATGGCTAAGAAAAATGCCCAAGTTAAAAGGTCAGAAGGGCTATCATCCAAAAATCAACAAACCAAAAAGTTTGCAAATAATAAATGCTGTAGAGAGTGTGGAGAAAAGGGAATCCTCCTACATAGTTGATGGGAATGTAAGCTGGTGCAGCCACAATGGAGAACAGTATGGAGGTTCCTTAAAAAACTAAAAATAGAACTACCAAGTGACCCACCAATCCCACTCATGGACATATACCCAGAGAAAACCATAATTCAAAGAGACATATGTATCCCAATGTTCATAGCAGCGTTATTTTCAATAGTTAGGACACGAAAGCAGTGTAAGTGTCCATCAACAGATGAATGAATAAAAAGGATGTGAGATTACACATACACAAACATACACACACACACACACACACATATAGGGGAATATTACTCAGTCATAAAAAGGAATGAAATAATGTCATTTGAAGCAACATGAATGGACCTAGAGATTATCATACTAAGTAAAGTCAGTCAGACAAATATCCTACGATATCACTTACATGTGGAATCTAGAAAAATGAGACAAATGAACTTATTTACAAAACAGAAATAGACTCACAAACATAGAAAATGAACTTGTGGATAATCTCTTATTGTGCCTAATTTATAAATTAATCTGTATCGTAGGTATGTATGTATAGGAGAAACCTTAGCATATATAGGGCTCAGTACAATCTTAGATTTCAGGTTTCCACTGGGGGTCTTGGAATGTAGTCCCCATCAATAAGGGGAGTGGGTGGTCTACTGTACCTCCTTCTTGCCTCTCTGATCTGTTCTCTCCTCACAGTATAGAAAGATTTTCCAAAACATAAACCTTGATCACCCCATGTCCTTCAGTGCCTTCAACAGCCCTCAGAATAAAGCCAAGATGCCTAACACTGCCTATAAATCATTCACATCAATCTCATCTAACAGCTTCCAAACTGGTCTGCACTTCAGCAACACTGATCTTCATTTCACTGAACCACCCTCTAGCCACAGGGCCTTTGCACATGCTGTGCTGCCTGAAAGCCCCTTCTCTGCTTTTTTCACTTATTTAAAGGCTATTTTTTCAGACTTTTGTTTAATCATCCCTTCCTCAAGACACCCCTTTCTGTTATCCCCAATTTCATCAAATCTGCCTTTAATAAACTGTGATATCACCATACCCTCCCTTAAGAAGCACTCATCAATGGGTAATTTTATACTTACTTGTAATATAAGTTCTATAGTCTCTACAATTTATGTCTGTTTTTTTGCCAGTATCTAGCATAAATCTGGCCCATAGTAAATGCTCCATGAACATATTAAATGAATGCATAAATGATGAATTGATTATTTTCATGAACTCAGTAATTCAAAGAAGTAAAAAGAAAAAAAAATCAAGGAAAGCCATACCATAATAGTCAACAAAGCCTTGATGAGGCAAAAGTAAAACTATTATAACAAGTATAAACTAAAGAAACAAGCATTATGACTCTAGGCCTTTAGTCTTCATTTAAATTGTATTCCAGAAGTCTTCAAGTCCAATTAAACAACTGTGTTTGGTTGTTGAGTTGCCATATTGTCACCTTAGAATGCTATCATGTGCAGTAAATGCTGCAAGAGTTCCAAATATAATAACTCCTTGATCCTGCATATTGTATCCTGGAGACCTGCAGTGCCTTGGGGACATCATTTGCAAACCACTATCATCACAGCACAACTCAGCAGTCACGGACAACGCCAGCTTTTTTCCAGGGATCTGTGAAGAATGCTGCAGCAGTATTTTGCTTCACAGTCTTCTGCTGTGTCTGGGCTGACGACTGTGCCCTGGAGTACGAGCTCAAGCAGAAGTAGCTCTCACATGCCTTAGGCGGTGAAGACAGCCACTGACCTCCACCCACAGAAAATGACCTTCGTGCCATTTACGGCACAGCATTTAATGCTGTCCACTCTGAGGACAGCACTAATGAAAAGCATGACAGGTTTTAGTTAGAAATTGGGAACAGTCCTGCCTCTGTCATTAACCAGTTGCATGACCTTGGAAAATGCATTTGACCTCTTTAGACCTCTGTAGAATGTTAAACCAGATAAACAGTTGAAACATTTTCACTACTGAGCTCTTCTGCTCATAATTTTTAACCATGAACTTTGTGTTCCAAAATATTGTGTCTAGAAAAATCACTTAGTGAACAATAATTAAACATTTCATTTTCTGTTTGTTTGTTTTAATTGTGACAAACCTCTAAGGGGAATTAGAAATGGTGGTGACACAAAAACTGGTGAAACGGTGAAAGGCACAGGGTAAGGTAGGTAATTGGGCCAGAAGGACATGTCAGTTTCACCAGGTAATTAAGCAACAATTTGATGCCCTGTTTTTATGGAAGAAAGACCTATAAAACTGTGCACATTGTGGGGAGGGAAAGCCCAGCAATAGTATGATTGCATTTTGCAATATCGAAAATAGCTCATGACATCCGTTAACTACTTTTGTAATTATTTAAAGATCAAAGGCTAGATAGACCTCACTGCACAAGGTGATCCCCCAGGAAAAGCGTGCTCCAAAATGAAATTTTGTTAAATGAGTTTTTGGATCACTGACTTTTGTAATCAACTTAGGGAAAACTTTTTTAGAGGGGGGCAATTTATCCCTTGTGCATATAAAACTACATATAAGAAGTCAAAATATTTTAAATTATACAATTCAAGGGGAAATATGTCTTTCTTGCAAATATTCACTTTGTAAATATTTTCTATGAGTGGTGTAAGGGCTTCTCAAGTGGCATAGTTGTTTATATTTGTTCCTCATGCTCTTGTATGTGAGTTGGACTTTCAGAACTAAGTAAAAATACTTTCTCTTTCATTATTTAACTTGACAAAAATTGTGTGATACAATTTTAATGATGTCAAGCGCTGAAAAGAAAAATGTCAACAATCTTGGCATGAATATCCAGCAACTAAATTAAAAGTTATATTTCCATATCAAGCAAAAGTCTAAGCTTAATTTCAAACAGCACAGGAAAATACAGTCCAAGCAAGAATACTGGAGTGGGTTGCCATTTCCTTCTCCACATTATTTTATAATAACATTAAATGGAGCATAATCTATAAAAGTAGTGAATCACTACACTGTATACCTGAAACTAATATTACAAATCAACTATATTTCAATAAGAAACTTAAATATTAGAAAACATTAAGTTAATGTGGGGAAGGGATAGTTAGGGAGTTTGGGATGAACATGTACAAACTGCTATATTGAAAATGAATAACCAGTAAGGACCTAATACATATAGCACATGAAATTCTGCTCAATGCTAGGTGGCAGCCTGGATGAGAGGGGAGTCTGGGAGAGAATAGATATATATACATGTATATGGATGAGTCCCTTTACTGTTCACCTGAAGTCGTCACAACATTGTCTGTTAATCAGCTATACCCCAATACAAAATAAAAAGTTAAAAAAAAAGCTTACTAAATAATTAAGAAATAATTTTTCAATAGCTTTTTTTTGCTAAAAAAATAACACTTTTGAGTGATTTGAAAATATTCAGTTACATTGCTATTATCATTATGTACATATAATATATATTATTACATATATATATACACACACACACACACACACATATGTATGGGCTTCCTGGGTGGCACAGTGGTGAAAAATTTACTTGCCAATGCAGGAGACGCAGGAGATGTGGGTTCAGTCCCTGGGTTGAGAAGATCCCCTGGAGAAGGGAATGACTACCCGCTCCAGTATTCTGGCCTGGAGAATCCCAGGGATGGAGGAGCCTAGCAGGCTACAGCCCATGGGGTTACAAAGAGTCAGACACAAGTGAGCCACTGAGCATGCACATGCACACACACACATGTACACACACACACACACATGTACACACAGACACACACATATATACACACACATGTATGTATACATTATGTATACATATTTAGGATCTGTCCCCTCTATGGAATTTAGTTTGTTTAAACTTCTTTGCACTCAACAACCATTTATCTTTTTTAAATGATTTTCTTAGTTTATCTAATTTTTTTCTCTTTAAAGATGAAAGTGATTTTTGTCACAACTTTCTACATCCTATCTGGGGCAAAATGCCATTTATTTTAATTTTGCCAGGGAAAAGGGAAAAAAATAAATGGTATCCAGGGATTGGCTGGATGGCATCACTGACTCGATGGACGTGAGTCTGAGTGAACTCCAGGAGTTGGTGATGGACAGGGAGGCCTGGCGTGCTGTGATTCATGGGGTTGCAAAGAGCTGGACACGACTGAGTGACTGAACTGAACTGAACTGATCCAGGGATTTTATGTTCAATCTAATCCTTTAGCGCATTGGTGGTTCAGTGGTAGAATTCTCAACTCCCATGAGGGAGACCCAGGTTCAATTCCCAGCCAATGCATAGTGTCCAAGTACTTTTGGACTTCCCTGGTGGCTCAGATGGTAAAGCGTCTGCCCGCAATGCAGGAGACCCGGGTTCGATTCCTGGGTCGGGAAGATCCCCTGGAGAAGCAAACTGCAATCCACTCCAGCACTCTTGCCTGGAAAATCCCATGGACTGAGGAGCCTGATAGGCTACAGTCTATGGGGTCGCAAAGAGTAGGACACGACTGAGCGACTTCACTTAAGCCTTTAAGTCAGGAGGGGCATGCCAGCATCTGAGGTGAGGATTACTTCTCCAGCCTAGTAACACACTAGAAAGGTTACTCTGAAAGGGGTCTTAGGACATGGAAGTATCCAAAATGAAATATTTATAAATGGGTTACAGAGGGAGGGGAATCCCATGGATGGAGGAGCCTGGTAGGCTGCAGTCCCTGGGGTCGCTAAGAGTCGGGCACGACTGAGCGACTTCACTTTCACTTTTCACTTTCATGCATTGGAGAAGGAAATGGCAACCCACTCCAGTGTTCTTGCCTGGAGAATCTCAGGGATGGGGGAGCCTGGTGGGCTGCCGTCTATGGAGTCGCACAGAGTCGGACATGACTGGTGACTTAGCAGTAGCAGTAGCATAGCTGATTCCCAGATGGCGCTAGTGGTAAAGAATCTGTCTGCCAATGCAGGAGATAGGAGATGCAGGTTCAATCCAAGGGTCAGGAAGATCCCCTGGAGAAGAAAATGGCAACCCACATGAATACTCTTGCCTGGGAAATTCCATGGACAGAGGATCCTGGAAAGCTACAGTTCATAGGGTCACAAAGAGTCAGATACAACTGAAGCAATTTAGCATGCACGCATAGATGATTCACCTTGTTGTACAGCAGAAACGAATACAACATTGTAAAGCAATTAAGAAAAGTGAAAGTGAAAGTCACTCAGTCATGTCCGACTCTTTGTGACCAGGCCAGAATACTGGAGTGGGTAGCCTTTCCCTTCTCCAGAGGATCTTCCCGACCCAGGAATTGAACCAGGGTCTCCTGCATTGCAGGCAGATTATACCCCAATAAAAATATTAAAGGAAATAATAAATGAAAAAAAAAAATGGGTTACAACACTGGGAACCACAGTGATGCTCAGACTGTGGGGCAAAAGCTCTTCAAATCCTTCTTACATAAAGTCACTTGATCCTCAGCTGATAACTAACATTTCCCATGGTTTCCTCTTAGGGCAACATGAAGCCTTTTGAGAGCCTTTTCTCTTTGGTTTAGTAAGAGATGTTGGTCAAAAGAGTGTAAAATGTCAGAGTAGATTAAAGATCTCAAAAGGGGTTTCTAATGTCCCTACTGGGTGGCCCTGTGTGGAGCACAGGTTATAAAGGCCCAGAGTTAGGCAGAGGAGACTTGGGAAGCGGTGTGATCATTTCCCTGAACTGATACATTCTTGTATTCCAAATAAAGTGATGAGTTAGCTGAAAACTGAGTTTAAAAAACTCTGAATAGGAAAAAAAATACATAATCATTTTGCTATATAAATAAGATTTAATTTATTTATAACCTCATTCACACTAAAGCTTTAAAAATTTTGTTGGGAACCGCTGTTCATTTCTCAAAGCTTCCCTTCAAGACCAGTGGCATAAGTAAAGTTCTATAAGCTCCTATCCCCAATACTTTGGGAAACGGAGGCCAAATGAAACTCCAATTTTCTTTAGGGTCCAAAATACAAAAAGTCCTTCTCAGTTCAGTCCCTCAGTCCTGTCCAACTCTTATGATCCCATGGACTGCAGCACACCAGGCTTCCTTGTCCATCACCAACTCCCAGAGCTTGCTCAAACTCATGTCCATTGAGTTGGTGATGCCATCCAACCATCTCATCCTCTGTCATCCCCTTCTCCTCCTGCCTTCAATCTTTCCCGGCATCAGGGTCTTTTCAAATGAGTCAGTTCTTTGTTCACATCAGGTGGCCAAAGTATTGGAGCTTCAGCTTCAGCATCAGTCCTTCCAATGAATATTCAGGACTAATTTCCTTTAGGATTGACCGGCTTGATCTCCTTGCTGTCCAAGGGACTCTCAAGAGTCTTCTCTAACACCACAGTTCAAAATCATCAGTTCTTCAGCACTCCGCTCTCTTTATGGTCCAGCTCTCACATCCATACATGACTACTGGAAAAACCATAGCTTTGACTAGACGGACCTTTGTTGGTAAGTTAATGTCTCTGCTTTTTAATATGCTGTCTATGTTTGTCATAGCTTTCCTTTCAAGGAGCCAGCGTCTTTTAATTTCATGGCTGCAGTCACCATCTGCAGTAATTTTGGAGCCCAAGAAAATAAAGTCTTTCTATTGTTTCCCCATCTATTTGCCATGAAGTGATGGGACAGGATGCCATGATCTTTGTTTTAAATCAGGTTTTTCACCCTCCTTTTTCACTTTCATCAAGAGGCTCTTTAGTTCCTCTTTGCTCTTTGCCATAAGAGTGGTGTCATCAGCATATCTGAGGTTATTGATATTTCTCCTGGCAATCTTGATTACAGCTTGTGCTTCATCCAGCCCAGCATTTCACATGATGTACTCTGTATATAAGTTAAATAAGCAGGGTGACAATATACAGCCTTGATGTACTCCTTTCACAATTTGGAAACAGTCCACTGTTCCATGTCTGGTTCTAACTGTTGTTTCTTGACCTGCATACAGATTTCTCAGGAGGCAGCTAAGGTGGTCTGGTATTCCCATCTCTTGAAGAACTGTCCACAGTTTGTTGTGATCCACCCAGTCAAAGGCTTTAGCATAGTCAATGAAGCAGAAGTAGATGTTTTTCTGGAATTCTCTTGCCTTTTTATGATCCCATGGATGTTGGCAACTTGATCCCTGTTTCCTCTGCCTTTTCTAAATCCAGTTTGAATATATGGAAGTTCTTGGTTCACACACTGTTGAAGCCTGGCTTAAAGAATTTTGAGCATTACTTTGCTAGTATGTGAGATGAGCGCAATTGTGAGGTAGTTTGAACATTCTTTGGCATTGCCTTTCTTTGGGATTGGAATGAAAAATTGACCTTTTCTAGTCCTTTGGCCACTGCTGAGTTTTCCAAATTTGCTGGCATATTGAGTGCAGCACTTTCATAGCATCATCTTTTGGGATTTGAAATAGCTCAGCTGGAATTCCATCACCTCCACTAGCTTTATTTGTAGTGATGCTTTCTAAGGCCCACTTGACTTTGCCCTCCAGGATGTGTGGCTCTGAGTGATCACACCATCGTGGTTATCTGCGTCATTGAGATCTCTGTATAGTTCTCTGTATTCTTGCCGCCTCTTCTTAATATCTTCTGCTTCTGTTAAGTCCATACCATTTCTGTCCTTTATTGTGCCCATCTTTGCATGAAATTCCTGTGAGATCTCTAGTCTTTCTCATTTTATTGTTTTCCTCTATTTCTTTGCATTGATCGCTGAGAAAGGCTTTCTTATTTCTCCTTGCTATTCTTTGGAACTCTACATTCAGATGGGTAAATCTTTCCTTTTCTCCTTTGCCTTTCAGTTCTCTTTCCTCAGCTATTTGTAAGGCCTCCTCAGACAACCATTTTGCTTTTCTGCATTTCTTCTTCTTGGGAATGGTTTTGATCACTGCCTATGGGCTTCCCTGATAGCTCAGTTAGTAAAGAATCCACCTGCAGTGCAGGAGAAAGTGAAAGTTGCTCGGTTGCATCCAACTCTTTGCGACCCCATGGAATTCTCCAGGCCAGAATACTGGAGTGGGTAGCCTTTCCCTTCTCCAGGGGATCTTCCCAACCCAGGTCTCCCACATTGCAGGCGGATTCTTTACCAGCTGAGCCACAAGGGAAGCCCAAGAATACTGAAGTGGGTAGCCTATCCCTTCTTCAGCAGATCTTCCTGACCCAGGGATCAAACTGGGGTCTCCTGCATTGCAGGCGGATTCTTTACCAACTGATCTACCAGTGAAGGATCCACTCCAGTATTCTGGTCTGGAGAATTCCATGAACTGGATAGTCCGTGGGGTCGCAAAGACTCGGACACGACTGAGCAACTTCCACTGTCACTTTCTTTCACTTTCCTGTACAATGTTAAGCACCTCCGTCCATAGTTCTTCAGGTACTCTATTAGACCTAATCCCTTGAATCTATTTCCACTGTATAATCGTAAGAGATTTGATTTAGGTCATACCTGAATGTCTAGTGGATTTCCCTACTTTCTTCCATTTAAGTTTGAATTTTGCAATAAGGAGCTCATGGTCTGAGCTACAGATCATGTTTTTGCTAACCGTAAAGAGCTTTTCCATCTCTGGCTGCAAAAAATATAATCAATCTGTTTTTGGTATTGACCATCTGGTTGTGTCCATGTGTAGAGTCATCTCTTGTGTTGTTGGAAGAGGGTGTTTGCTATGACCAGTTCCTTCTCTTGGCAAAACTCTGTTAGCCTTTGCCCTGCTTCATTTTGTAATGAAGGTATCACAATTACTACAGGTATCACAATTAGGTGTTATTGTTTGCTTTGGCTCATCCTCTTCATTCTTTCTGGAGGTATTTCTCCATAGCGACTTCCCTGGTGGCTCAGACGGTAAAGTGTCTGTCTACAATGTGGGAGACCCGGGTTCAATCCCTGGGTTGGAAGGATCCCCTGGAGAAGGAAATGGCAATCCACTCCAGTACTATTGCTTGGAAAATCCCGTGGACAGAGGAGCCTGGTAGGCTACAGTCCATGGGGTTGCAAAGAGTCGGACACAACTGAGCAACTTCACTTCACTTCTCCATAGCATATTGGGCACTTACCAACCTGGGGAGTTCGTCTTTCAGTGTTCTATCTTTTTGCCTTTTCGTACGGCTCATGGGGTTCTCAAGGGAAGAATGCTGAAGTGGTTTACCATTCCCTTCTCCAGTGGACTATGTTTTGTCAGAACCCTCCACCATGACTCATATCTTGGGTGGCCCTACACGGCATGGCTTATAGTTTCATTGAATTAGACAAGGCTGTGATCCAAGTGATCAGTTTGGTTAGTTTTCTATAATTGTGGTTTCCATTCTGTTCTCTCTCTGATGAATAAGGATAAGAGGCCTGTGAAAGCTTCCTCATGGGAGGGACTGGCAGTGAGGGAAAGTGGGTCTTTGATGGGTGGGGTCATGCTCAGTAAATCTTTAATCTCATTTTCTGTTGATGGGTGGGGCTGTGTCCTCACCCACAGTTTTGGCCTGAGGCCAAACTATGGTGGGGCTAATGGCAGTAACAGGGACCTCCTTCGAAAGGGCTTATGCCAGGATGGTTGTATTCTGTGCCTCTGACCCCACTGCAGGCCACTGCCAACCCACAACTCTGCTGGAGACTCTTGGACACTCACAGGCAAGTCTGGCTCAGCCTCTTGTGGGATCACTGTTCCTGTCTCCTGGGTCCTGGTACACGCAAACTTTTGCTTGTGCCCTCCAAGAGTGTTTCCCCAGTGCTGTGGAAGTTCTGTAGTCAAATCCCATAGGCCTTCAAAGTCAAATCCCCTGGTGGTTCTCAGTACTTTTGCCAGATCCCCGGTTGGGGAATCACTGTGGACCGTAGAGCTTTTGCAACAGTGGAAGAACTTCCTTGGTGTAACTGTTCTCCAGTTTGTGGGTTGTCTACTTGACCACTCTATGGTGGGTAACACTGTGTGACCCAGGTCTGCTGCAGCCAGAGCCCCTGTCCCCGTGGCAGGCCACTGCTGTCCCATGCCTCTGTAGGAGACACTCAAACACTCAAAGCCAGGTCTGGTTCAGTCTCTTGTGGGGTCCCTAGGGCCTGGTGAGCACAAGGTTTGTTTGAGCCCTGCGAGCATTTCTGGACAGTATGGAGTTTGATTCTAAACGTGATTTTGCCCCCTGTACTGTCTTATTGGGGCTTCTCCTTTGCCGCTGGACATGGGGTATCTTTCTTTGGTGGAATCCAATGTTCTCCTGTCGATGGTTGTACAGTGGTTAGTTGTAATTTTGGAGAAGAAGAGTGCACATCCTTCTACTCCGCCATCTTGAATCGATTACAAAAGTCCTTCTGAACTTAACCAAAGTGCTCAAGGCTTTCTCCATCGTTAAGAGAAGCCAAAAGCTTGTTATACTGTATCTAGTATTACATGGTTGGACCTGATATTAAGGAACTCTCCTGGCATCTGGTCCCCTGGGCAGTCAGAATGATGTATTTGTGTGACAGTTGGCCATGGTGAAGGTCACTGTGGTTCTTATACCTCAGTTTTGGAGAATTTGTAAACTAGGAAGCACACTGTCTAGCTTTCACGAGGTCAACAATTAAAGCAAAACCCATCAGGGTCTTTGGGAAGCTGCCACGCACAGCCCAACACCTCTGTTTCTATATGCCCAGTGAATTAATAATCTTAAGGTTTGAAGAATAATCTTAGTAGTAGTTTAGTGGCTAAGTCATGTCCGACTCTTGCAACTTCATGGACTGTAGCCTGCCAGGCTCCTCTGTCCAAGGGATTCTCCAGGCAAGAATACTGGAGAGGGTTGCCATTTCCTTCTTCAGGGGATCGAACCTGGGTCTCCTGCATTGCAGGCAGATGCTTTATCCACTGAGCTACGGACGGTAGCCCTAAAGAATAACCTTGAGGCTTAATAATTATATCTAGACACATATGGCTATTGTTAATTGCCAATGGAATGAACTGAAAGTAAATAAATGCCTATCAAGCATTTGGGAGAAATAGATTGTCAAAGAAAGAGCAAACTTAGAAAACCTCAAACTGTTTAATCTGCAGAGCAATCCTTGGGCACTCAAACCCATGCCAAGAAAAGGTGGGATACCAAAGTTTATTGCTGTTGTTCACTCACTAAGTCATGTCTGACTCTTGTGATACCATGGAATTCAGCCCACAGGCTTCCCTGTCCTACACTAGTTCTCAAAGTTTGCCAAAGTTCATGTCCTTTGAGTCGATGATGCCATCCAACCATCTCATCCTCTGTTGCCACTTGTCCTCCTGTCCTCTATCTTTCCCAGCATCAGAGTCTTTTCCAGTGAGTCAGTTCTTTGCATCAGGTGGCCAAAGTATTGGAGCTTCAGCATCGGTTCTTCCAGTGAATATTCAGGGCTGATTTCCTAAGGAAATCAACTGGTTTGATCTCCTTCTGTTCAAGAGACTCTCAAGAGTCTTCTCCAGCACCACAATTCAAAAGCATCAATTCCTTCCTGCTCAGCCTTCTTAATGGTCCAACACTCACATCCATACATGACTAGTGGAAAGACTATAGCTTTGAATATACAGCCCTTTGTCAGCAAAGTGATGTCTTTGCTTTTATACTAAAGTTTAGCAGCTTTCAAATGGTACGAGCTTTTCAATGCCCACATAATATTGGCCCTGGAAGACATAGCACAAGGAAGACCTTTTCAGAGGGCAGAGTCAGGGAGTATGTAGAGAAAGTGGGCATGGGAGATCCTTCTGGATATGAGACTTTGCCATCAAGGGTGCCAGATGAGTCAGTCAGACAATTTAGGTGCTAGAGAATGAGCCTTGTCTACCAGTAGCAATATATCAGGTATCTGGGAAGCAGGTAGCTTGGCTACATCCAGACCTGATGGAGAGGACTGAATAGCTCCGGGAGTCTTGGACTTTGAGCTGGACAATGTAAATGGAAGAGATGGATGGAATTTGAGAGGTTTCTCCCAGAAGGTGAATCTGTTGTGTGTGTGAAGAAAAGACTGGACATGGGTATTTGGGTGGCCCATGGAGGGCATTGTGGCTGAGATGCTAATGTGTTCAATTTCTACTGTTGCTGTGATGAAGTACCATAAGTTTAGTGCTAAAGACAAGGAGATTATGATCCTACAGTCAGGTCAGAAGTCCAACATTCTTGCCACTGCACTAAGGTTAAGGTGTTCCTTTTGAAGGCTCTGGGGGGAAATCTGTTCCCTTGCTTTTTCCAGTTTCTAGAGGCCACCTGCATTCCCTAGCTCATGGTATCCTTCTTCTTCAAAGCCTGTATGGCATCTCTGACCTGCCTTCTGACCACAGCCAGGAAAAGTTCTCTGCCTCTTTAAAAAAAAAACATAATTTTACCTACTTATTTATGTTTTGACAATGCGGGGTCTTCATTGCTGCAGGGCTTCTCTCCAGTTGTGGCACGCAGGGCTACCCTCTAGGTGCTGTGCGCGGGCATCTCATTGCAGTGGCTTCTCTCGTTGCAGAGCGTGAGCTCTAGGGCGGTCGGGCTTCAGTAGCTGTGGCATGTGGCTCAGTAGCTACGGCTCCCACGCTCTAGAGCACAGGCTCAGTAGTTACGGCTCACGGGCTTAGCTGCTCCGTGGCATGCGAGATCGTCTTGGATCAGGGATAGGACCCGTGTCTCCTGCATTGGCAGGCAGACTCTTTATCATTGGGCCATCAGGGAAGCCCAAGTTCTCCACTTTTAAGAGTCTATGTGATTATATTGGGCCCTCTTGGATGATCCAGCAGAATCTCCGCATCTTAAGGTTCCTACTGAAAGGTCATTTCTCCATAAACAGTAACGTATGCACAGGAGCACCCTGAGAACTAGGATATGGGTGTCTTTGGGGGATAATTATTCTGTCCACCACAGGCATATATCTCGATATCTATTTTCCACTTCTTCAGAAGTAAGACCTCCATGTTATTTACCAAAAGCAGGGACTATCACTGCCCAAAGCAGAGATCATGTTGCCCAGTTTCCTCTGATACGTTTGACATGACTGAATTCTACCATGTGATGGAAGTGGAAGTGATATGCGCAACTTCTGGAAGCTGCCTTTAAGAGAGAGGGCATATCCTTCCCTTTCTTTTTATCCTTTCTGCTGGCCAAAGCGCACATGTGAAGAATGACGCTGGATCAGGCATTGTGGAATACGACAGAGGAGGTGCATAATGAAATGAGAGAGTCACGGGAGACAGCATCCCAGTGGATTGTGAGCTATCACATTGACCCTGTGTCATTAATGCAAGCGGCAGGGCGGGCGGAGGAATTAACATCTATCTTCTTAGCTTCTTTTATCAGGGGGTTTGGATGCTCAATCAAACCTGCTCCTATCAAATACACAGGATGCAAAGATGATGCCAATCCAGAGTATAGGAGACAGATAAATGAAAAGGAAATGAGAAAAAGGGATTTGAAATTTCTCCAGTCTTTGGCCAGCTGAAGAAAAAGGCATGAGTATGACAAAAACACAAAACCTCAGGAGGAAAGTGTAACTGAAGAGATACAACAGAAGAACAGGGTTCAAATGAAGCTACACTGGGGGAACCTCTTTCAATGTCTCTCTCTGCAAACTTCCCAGGAGTTAAATTTTCATTTTAAAAGTTAAAACCTTACCAGTTTTCACTGGGGGAAAAAGGACCCCAAGATCTTAGTGCCTTACAACAACAAAGGCTTATTTCTTGTTCACTGCACATGTTCAGTGTGGGCCAGCATGGAGCATCACTCATTTTAATAATTCAGGGACTCAGGCTGAGAAATGCTCATCTTAACATGTGCCTTTTTGCTTGTCACAGCAGGAAAAGGGGCTCTTAAAAATGGTGCTCAGCAAATCAGCACTATTCACAATAGTCAAGAGGTGGAAGCAACCCAAACACCCATTGATGGATGAATGAATAAACAAAATGCGTGAGACACACACAGTGGAATACTATTCAGCCTTTAAAAGGGAGGCTATCTTATCACATGCAACAATGTGGATGAACCATGAGGACACTATGCTAAGTAAAAGAAGCAGTCACAAAAGACAAATGCTGTACGCTTGATTCCAGTTACGTGAGTTAGCCAGAGCAGTCAAATTTATAGATGGAAAGCAGAATGGTGGCTATATGGGGCTGAGGGGAGGGAAGGATGAGGAGTCGCTGTTTAATGGGCATAGAGTTTCAGTTTTGCAAGATGGAAAAGTTCTGGAGACCTGTTTTACTGACATTCCCATGAGTATGCTTCACACTACAGACGTGTACACTTCAAAACGGCTACGATGGTAAACTATACACTACCGGGTTTTTAACCACAACTTAAAAAATGTTGCTTAGGAAAAGTGTGGCTTCTGTTCACAGTTAATTAGCAAAGTAAGTTATAGTAGCTGCGCCTGACTTTAACAGTAGGGGGAGGGGCGGTATAAACCTAGTATGGGCCCATTAGCAGTAACGCAAATCCATTTGGTGAACAGTTATTTTTTAAATAATTTTATTTATTTTTGGCTGTGCTGGGTCTTCGTTGCTTCACAGCCTCTTCTCTAGTTAGAGCAAGTGGGGGCTACTCTGGCTGTGTGCACGGCTTCTCCTGTGGCACAGGCTCTAGCGTGCTGAGCCTCGGCAGCTGCAGCCCCAGTTTTCTACAGTACAGGCTCAATAGGTGCTCAATACACCCTAACCCTAACCCTAACTAAGCACATGGGCTTAGTTGCTCCGAAGCATGTGGGATCTTCCCGGACCAGGGATCGAACCTGTATCTCCTGCATTAGCAGGCAGATTCTTTACTACTGAGCCACCAGGGAAGCACTGGTGAACAGTAGTATTATCACACACTCTTCTTCTGCATATGAAATAATTCTTCTACCCTCCTTCCTGCATGTGAGATGCATTCATTCACTCACTTTCCAGGAAGTCGCAGTGATGGCATCAAGCTCAAAGCCCAGGGTCTCTGGGTGATGCCGGGAGTTTGTATCAGAGGGGAATGTGCAACCAGCCTCTCTCACAGGGCCAGGTGCAGCTCCTCTTGATCCACAGACCCAAGCCTCCCGTAACACACACACACACTCCAGTGGTAGAGCAGGATCAGGATAACTGTAATCAACTTTACTGACACTTCCCTGGTGGTCCAGCGGCTAAGAGAACTAGATCCTGTGTGCCACTACCAAGACCTGGTGCAGCCAAATAAACAATGTTTCAAAAGCTAAAAGTAAAAATAAGACAGATGGAAAACACATGGCGGTCACTGGCCTATGACAATCCTGATATTAGTTTGCACCGAAGGTGTAGGACCCCCCTGGCAGGGTGCGGAGCTTTCCCTGAAGAGGCTTCATTTGAGCTTCCTAGGAGGGAGTCCCCTGTCTGTTGATCTCCACGGGGCCTTGGATTTTCCTTTTGGGAGGCTCTTCCCTTTCCATAATTCTTCTTCTTGGCCTTGTCTGAAGTAGGTATTGAGAAATACAGTCAGCCCTCCATATCTGGGGGTTCCGCATCTGAGGGCGATAGGTACCACACCATTTTATACAAGGGATTTGATCACTGTGGAGTTTGGTATCCACGGGAGTTGTGGAACCAGTCGCCTAGTGGATACCCAGGGACAATGATTTTATCTATTGTAGAGGCTGAGCTGTCTTGTCAGCATACTTCTTACCCATTCTGATAGGAATCAAGGACCATTTTAAGTTTCAAGAGGCTCCAACTGCCTTTAATCCAAGTTGGTACCTCTTTTAACAGTAAAAAAAGTTTTTCAGATTAAACCTTGTTTGACTTCTTACTTACCCCCATGTTTCCTTTCTAGACATATTTCTTTGCCATATTTCCCTGCTTTCTCTCCCTCTTTCTCTGCCTCCCTCCCTAATTGTGGGTTCCTTGAGCTCAGCAGTGACAGCAGTATGTCTTCCCCTGAACCGTGTTTAAGTCATTTGGAGCCATTTGGTCCAGCTGAAGGGGATATCAGCCACCACGCCCTAATCCAGTTCCACTGTTCTGATCCTCACTGCAATGCTGGGTTTTAATAGACTTCATGGCTCAAAGTATCAGTTTTATCTTTTATTGTTTGGGTTGAGAAGCCGTTGCCTTTCCAACCTTGTAAGTCCTTGAATTTGCAAACTCTGTCTCTTTTATGCATCTTTACCAAAACTGACCAATCTCCTCCTCATATCTCTTTCTTGCAATATCTTGTCAAATGCAGTCAATGGCAAGCAAATAAACAGTAATGATAATAATTTGCTTTCAGTCTCTTCCCTAAAGTTAGGTATGCCTTTTACTTTCCAGTTGACCGCTGGCAACACTTTACCGACTTTTTGCCCACTAGAGAACACGGATTTCCAGGGATTTCCGTGGTGGCCCAGTGGTTAGGACTCCATACATTCACTGCAGGGGGCATGGGAAAAACTTATTTTAAAAAATAACATGGATAGACTTTCAGTCCTTCAAGAATAGTTCCCTTGATTCCTTTGACCAGTGGTTAAGCCAAATGCCACATATTTTAGGGTTTATTATTAAAGTAGCAGCTCACTCTTTCAAATTCTGTGTCATTTCAGGATAATATAATTCCATGGTGACAAACTTCCCTCCCATATCAACAGCTTAAATAAGAGGTTTCTTTTCTATTGTGTCCCATGTCCATTGGAGGGGTCTTGAGATGATTCTGTTCAAGGTGGTCACTCGGGAAAACACACGGCCAGTTTCCGTCTCAACAACTGCTCTCTTAAGCAGAGCTCTGGGGGAAGAGAGGGCGCCTCTTAGAGCTGGAAATATTTGGTAAGCAGCAATCCGCCTGCCAGTGCAGGAGATGCAAGTGACACGGGTTCAATCCCTGGGTCAGGAAGATCCCTTGGAGTGGGAAATGGCAACCCACTCCAGTATTCTTGCCTGGGAAATCCTATGGACAGAGCAGCCTGGAGGGCTACAGTCCATGGAGTCACAAAAGAATGGGACATGACTGAGCACTCATACACAAGAATAGAAGCTCTATAGCTCCGAGTTCAGATGCAGGGAACAGAACCCACTGTATCTAATTCAAGGAGGAAGAGAGTGGTTTGTGGACAATTGGGAGGAATAAAGAAATAGATTGTAGGTTGAGCTTTCAGAAAAGTCTCCCAAAGTCACACCCCAGAACCAGGTCATCAACAGAGCTGTGTCTCCCCTGCAGTCAGGAGTCCACTAGCATCAGGACCCCTTGAGGATGAAAACTCCCCCTCTCCATCAGGAAAGCAGCATTGCCACTAGTTCCAGACCACACCACACCTGGCACCGTCTAGGTCCACAGGCTGGGTGCCGGGAAGCCCGCCTCTCAGAACCCACAGAGCTGGTGCCTGGTGTCTCTGCTGATACTGTCACAGGACAAGAGAAAGCAGCAGACAGGACAGACAGACGCAAGCATGGCCTTCTAGTCTCGATTTTCTAAACCCACGCCCAGGTCAGTTCAGTCGCCCAGTCGTGCCTGACTCTCTGAGACCCCATGAATCGCAGCACACCAGGCCTCCCTGTCCATCACCATCTCCCGGAGTTCACTCAGACTCACGTCCATCGAGTCCGTGATGCCATCCAGCCATCTCATCCTCTGTCGTCCCCTTCTCCTCCTGCCCCCAATCCCTCCCAGCATCAGAGTCTTTTCCAATGAGTCAACTCTTCGCATGAGGTGGCCAAAGTACTGGAGCTTCAGCTTTAGCATCATTCCTTCCAAAGGAATCCCAGGGTTGATCTCCTTCAGAATGGACTGGTTGGATCTCCTTGCACCCCAAGGGACTCTCAAGAGTCTTCTCCAACACCACAGTTCAAAAGCATCAATTCTTCGGTGCTCAGCCTTTTTCACAGTGCAACTCTCACATCCATACATGACCACAGGAAAAACCATAGCCTTGACTAGACGGACCTTAGTCGGCAAAGTACTGTCTCTGCTTTTGAATATACTATCTAGGTTGGTCATAACTTTTCTTCCAAGGAGTAAGCATCTTTTAATTTCATGGCTGCAGTCACCATCTGCAGTGATTTTAGAGGCCCCCAAAATAAAGTCTGACACTGTTTCCACTGTTTCCCCAACTATTTCCCATGAAGTGATGGGACCAGATGCCATGATCTTCGTTTTCTGAATGTTGAGCTTTAAGCCAACTTTTTCGCTCTCCTCTTTCACTTTTATCAAGAGGCTTTTTAGCTCCTCTTCACTTTCTGCCATAAGGGTGGTGTCATCTGCATATCTGAGGTTATTGATATTTCTCCTGGCAATCTTGATTCCAGCTTGTGTTTCTTCCAATCCAGCGTTTCTCATGATGTACTCTGCATAGAAGTTAAATAAGCAGGGTGACAATATATAGCCTTGACATACTCCTTTTCCTATTTGGAACCAGTCTGTTGTTCCATGTCCAGTTCTAACTGTTGCTTCCTGACCTGCATACAGATTTCTCAAGAGGCAGGTTAGGTGGTCTGGTATTCCCATCTCTTTCAGAATTTTCCAGTTTATTGTGACCCATACAGTCAAAGGCTTTGACATAGTCAATAAAGCAGAAATAATCTGATTGGCCAGATTCAAAGCACACCCAGAACCCGAGCTGCAGTGGGCTCTGGGATCTGGTTTTTAGACTCTAGCATCTATACACATGGGGGCCCACCACAGCGAAGATGAGGTTGTTAGGCAACACATCCATCCTTTACGACTTGGCAGCAGGCCACAGGTGGGGCAGCAGGTGCTATAGCAACAATAAAGCTTGTTTATAATTTTCACATACCCCCAGGCCCCACCTACTTTAAGAGGTTTACACTGAACATCCAAAGTCAGGCCCTTAGGGATTCTGGAAAAATTAAAATTTTTTTGTGTTATCTTTTACAATCTATGGGGGAAGATAATATACTTTAAAAAACCTAGATTTTTGATGTAATGTCTTCATTGAGTTTGTTACAATATTGCTTCTATTTTTGTTCTGGCTTTTTGGGCATGTGGGATCTTATCTCCCCAACCAAACATCAAACTGCTGTCCTCCCCCATCTTTGGAAGACAAAGTCCTAACCACTAGGCCAGGGAAGACCTGATAATACAGTTTCATCAAACACAACATGTTAAGGACTGTGCTTCAGGTTTTTATGCATTCTCATAGCTTAGTCTCCAATTCTGACACCAATTCTATGAGGTCGTGCATCAGTGAGGGATTGTGTTTAGCTGTATGTCACAGGCACCCAGCTGCAGCGGCTTGAACAAGCAAAGCGTTAATTTTCCATATGTAATAAGCAGTCTCTATGTGTTATGCTCAGTCATGTCTGACTTGTTGGCACCCTGTGGACTGTAGCCCACCAGGCTCCTCTGTCCATGGGATTCTCCAGGCAAGAATACTGGAGTGGGTTGCCATTTCCTACTCCAGGGGATCTTCCTGATGCAGAGATTGAACCCTCATCTCCCATGTCTCCTGCATTGGTGGACTCTTTACCACTGAGCCACTTGGGAAGTCCCAGTAAGCAGTCTGCAGGGGAGCAAGCCAGGACTAACATAGAGAGCTAGTTGCCTTTCTTTTCTTTAGTTCCAATCTTCTGGCCCTGATCCTCACGGATATAAGACCACCTCCAGACATTACTAGCAACTTCCAGAATGGAAAGGAGAGGTTCAAAGGCAGAAGGCAGCAGTGGGGTAGGTCCACCCAGTTACAGGTGGTGTTTACACTACAACCTCTTGACTTCTGCACACATCTTATTTCCAAAACAGTGTTACATAGCAACCTCTCTCTTCTGGGGAATTGGGGGGACTAAAGGTTTTGTTTTGGTGACAGCTATTACCAAAATCAGAATTCTGTTAGTAAGAAAGAAAACCACTTTGAATATTGGTCAGGTAACTGGTAGTGTCTGGCTCAGATAAACATTATTTTCATTCAACAACAAGGAAACCAAGGTTCAAAGAGGTTGAGTAACATGATCATAGCTCAATGACTTGGGAATTCAAGCTCTGTTAAGTGCAAATTCAGGGCTTTCTGATAAGAATTTATTTATTTGGCAGGAGGAATTTTTTTTATTGAAGTATAGTAAATCCGATGGACAGAGAAGCCTGGCAGGCTATACAGTCCATGGGATCGAAAAAGAGTTGGACACAACTTGGCTGAACAATTAACGTAGTTAATTTACAATGCTGTGTTAGTTTCAAGTGTACAGCAAAGTGATTCAGTCGTACATATACATACAAATTTTCTTTTTCAGATTATTTTCCATTATACTTTATTACAAGATACGGAGAATAGTTCCCTGTGCTGTACAGGAGGACCTTGTTGTTTGTTTATTTTCTATTTAGTAGGGTGTATCTGTTAACCTCAAACTCCTGATTTATCTATCCCCTCCTCCACAATTTCTTTGGTAACTATAAATTTGTTTTCCATGTCTGTGAAAGAATTTACTTTTAAAATAGTTAAATCAAAAATATTTTGACCTATAAAGGGATAAACTGAATTATTCAGAAAACAAACAAACAAAAAAGAAACCATTTGCTAAATATTCTGGAGAAGTAGAAGTAGGAATGAGAAAGGAGGAAAGGATGAGATTTTTGGTGGGAATAGCACAATCTCATGCTTAAACAATAAAAACAACAATGATAAAAACCCTCCATGCTTAAAAGCAACCTTAAAGATTATGGCATATTTTCAGGCTAGTTTCCCACTGTGGGTAAAAAATTCACTGCCTTGTGGCTAGACCTCATTCTGACCTGGCAGTCATTTTATTGCTTCTATTAACTCTAAACTAATGCCCGAGAATTAGAGCAGTTCTTAACCAAGCTAACCTGAAGACCTTCTCCAGTTGCTATATGGTGTTTTCCAGAATGATTCATTTGATTCTCATTTCCCTAAACCTAGATATTTTTATTTCTTGGTTGGTGTTTTCTGTTTTGTTTTGTTTTTGCTACCATTGAGGAAAGGAAATGGTTTGATCTGCCCTGAAAGACAGGAGCCCTGTGAGTAGTGATGGGGGTGGAGCTATTGGATGTTTTGTACAAGCTCGCAAGGATATTGAGGTTTGAAGAAAATGCAGGAGATATCAGAAATGGGTACTAAGATCCCAGCTGGGAGGACAGAGGTGGGTCTGCTTGAGAGTGCATTGCCCTGGCCATAGTTTGCAAGAATGTGCAACTCAGGGGACTTCCCTGGCAGCCCAGGGGGTAAGACTCTGCAATCGCAATGCAGGGGGACCCGAGCTGGATCCTTGGTTGGGAACCAAGATCCTGCACGCTTCACAGCGAGGCCAAAACAATAAATAAATAAAAATTAAGACACCAATTAAAAAAAAAAAAGTACGGCTCTGCCTGGGAGCCTGACAACAACCCCTAGCTGGCCTTGGGCACCTGGCAGGCTGTGGCTTCTGCCTTAAAGGGATAGGATGTGTCCTGACTTGGCTGTGTCCTTGCCTTGAACCTTGGGATTCCCCCACTTTCACCACCTTGAACTTGGCTGGCTCCTGGCACAGGACACAGGGATCATCCAAGCTGCAAGGGATGGCTGAACAAATGCAGTCCAATCCCTGGTTCTAGTTACAGAGCATGGCTAATTTCTGCCCAAATAGTCTTTGGAGAACTACAAAGAGCAAATTAATTACACTCCTGTGAGTTTAAGCAGCAGCAAGAAGAAGGAGGAGAGGTAAATAACACAGAGATTGAACCTGAAAAGGACCAGGGGGTGGGGGGAGGTTGGGAAAACTGTGTAAACCACATTTGTTGAAGGCTGGGAAAACAAAAAGGGGGTTACTGTTGGAAGATCACAGAACACCCTGGGCCTCCTCGTTAATGCAGTTACAAGGTGTGCTTGTCCAGTTGCTGAAATAATAGAGCGTTGGAGGCATGGCTTGTGGGGTTTTGCTCAGGTTGGGTACCCTTTGAGGATGCGAGGCCACGGAATTTAACCTTGCCAGAGGCTGAGGAGCTGCCTGGGAAGCTGGGATGAGGTGCTTTTCTAAGATCTCAAGGTGGGACATTTTTACTCTCCTTGCAACTAGAGAAGGTGGTAGGTAGTGCCTGGCAAAACTGGAACTGAGCAGGGATGAAGCCCGAGCACAAGAGGAGGTCTGGGGGGCGAAATTTCACCCACAGAATGAAGGTCCTACTTTGGAAGTTAACTTTAGAGGCTTTCACAGATATACAGCCTAAGTACCAGCATTCAGGCCCAGACTAGAATTCTCAAATTCTAGTATTAAAAACACACGAGAAGCTTATTTGAAACGTACGTTCCCAAATCTAGCCATATAAGATTCTGATTCAGTAAACTGGGGTTAGAGTGATGGAACCCCACAAACGTCACAAAGAACTCCAACTCTTTGTGACCCAGGCTCCTCTGTCCATGGAATTTTCCAGGCAAGAATATTGGAGCGGGTTGCCCTTTCCTACTCCAGGGGGTCCTCCCGACCCAGGGATCAAGCTTGTGTCTCTTGCACCTCCTGCATTGGCAGGCGGGTTCTTTACCACTGCGCACCTGGGAAGCCATGGACCGTTCTAGTTACTCTGTAAAAACTATGGTCTCCTCAAAAAAAAGCACTCAGTCCTATTAGAGACTTGACTGATAACAATACCACCACCACCAACAAAGGAGTACTCTTTTGCCACCTCTTGTTCATTTACTTCTGGAGTTCTTTGGCCTATTCACTGAAGAACAGTAACTTATCCAGGAATTACAGATCTATCAGGAGCAACAAAATATGATTCTACTTCTGATTTCTCCACAGCTGCCACTACTTCAAACAAAACCTGTCCGTGCCTGCCTGAAAGAGGGAAGGAGGGACAGAAAAAGGAGGTGATCTCTCCCTTTCAAATTTTCTTTCCAAGACTTGAAGATGAAGCATCTTTCCTCCAGAGGAAGAAACTGCCGGAGCCCCCAAAACCACAAGATTCATTAGGGCTATTATTGTTCATGACTCAGCTGTGCCCAGCTCTTTGCGACCCCATGGCCTGCAGCACGCCAGGCTTCCCTGTCCTTCACCATCTCCCGGAGCTTGCTCAAACTCATGTCCATTGAGTCAGTGGTGCCATCCAACCATCTCATCCTCTGTCATCCCCTTCTCCTTCTCCCTTTAATCCTTCCCAGCATCAGGGTCTTTTCCAATGAGTTGGCTCTTCACATCAGGTAGCCAAAGTATTGGAGCTTCAGCTTTAGCATCAGTCCTTCCAATGAATATTTATTAGGGCTGTGCAGTAGCTTCAAGATTTTTCACCAAGACCCCTCCTAAAAATAAATTTCAAGTCACAACCTAGAACACACACACACAGACACACTCCACATATGTGTATCTAAGTGTGGCATGTGTTTACGTGGAAACATATGGAAAATGGAAACACTTTCTAAAACATGACTCGCCTTTATCATGTGACGTGCACTCTAGTATTTTCTACCCTCTGCCCTTTTTTCTTTTCCCTTCTCCCTCCCCTATTTTCTTTAATGACAGTCATGGTACCACATATGGTTTCACCCTGGTGTTTGAAAAGTGCTGGGGTCCATGTAAGATTCCAACCATTATGGGAAGGAAAGCAGGCATGAGGAGCTGGAATTGGAAAAGAGGTCTGTTCACTCATTTTTCCTTCTTCCTTCCTCAGGCAGTAACCCTCTTCATTTATCCTTTGTCTATCTTGGCTAAAACAGCATCCACAACCTACAGAGAAGACTTTACAGTCTTAGAGGTGGATCGGTCAAAGTAAGTGAAACACTCAGAGGAATTTACTGATAAACCAAGGAGTCTTCTTACCAGGTTGGCCTTCTCGCTGACTTGCAAAGGGCATGCTCACTTCTGCTTGGCTGTCTTTACCTCCTAATCTGGAATCGCAGCTACCTGCAAAATCATTCTCCTTGCCTGCCTCCTCACCCCTGGGGCTGCCAGTGAAGGCTATTGAAGGCACAGGGAGAGACCTTCCTTCCCTAACATCCTGCTCAGGCAGGTACAAGTGCCTTCAAAGTAAAAAGAACCAATGCTGTTATTTATTTTTACAACTAAAGCCATTATTCTCATCACTGGTAAATGAATTCTGGGGCTCAAAGGACCCAAGGTCCCCACAATCAACCCTCTTTATCCAATTAGCAATGCTCATTTTCACTGAATGGCTATCCACTCCAGTACTGGGCTTAAAGAATTCCATAAACCAGTGCCACTATTTAATTATATGCAGTAAAAACAGTCCCAGTTGTGTTTGCTGTTGTTGGTTGAGTGGTTAGTCTTGACAAACATCAGCTAAAGCAGCCAACTTCATGAATCACTTTTTATCACAGAGGAGAAAAAAAAATCACTCCAGTCCCACTTTTGTTGTGACATCATTTTATCTCCATAAAGAAAAACAATTCAACCCAGATTTCAAGTGCTACTCAGCATCCTTCCCACACATACCTTATTTTAAAATGTTTTCATTGGTTTAAAATACACTTTGCAAGGACTTCCCTGACAGTACAGTGGATAAGACTCTGTGCTTCCAATGCAGAGTTTGATCCCTGGTCAGGGAACTGAGACCCTACATGCCATGCGGTTCAGCCAAAACAAAAATTTTTAACTGAAAAAATAAAAATAAAAAGCACTTTGCAAGTTAACTGTCTTTCAAAACAATTTCATTATAAATTAATTACCATGGTAAAATTATAAACAAATTCCATCTAGTGTTGAAGCTAAGAGCTGGTTTTATCCCAGTTCTTTTGAGTGTATTGTGATCCACTGAATACCTGAAAATAAGGAGTCTATCAAAGACAACTGGGATCATGTCAAAAGTATACAAGCACTAATTTGAAAAAAGTCTCTCACATTGGAGCAATATGAGTATCAAAAAAAGTAATAATGGCAACAGGTTGAAACATGCCAAAAAAATATCCATGCCAAAAAATCCATGCATTGCTAAAGATATTACAGAAAAGAAAGTCATTGATCACTTCTGTAGTTTTCTAGGATACTAATTCATTATTGTGAAAATTAACAAAGAAAAATGTCACACATTAAAATTAATTACTTGATGATGCTATTTAATACATATTTGTAGCCTTTGGGTAACTAAAGTGGATTTGGCCATATTTGTAGCATAAGGTCTCATTAGTGTTTTCCTATAATGTGAACTTTTGCCTTCCAACATGATTATAAAACTAACTATGTGTAATTTTGCTTTAAAAATTTTTATGTAAGTGGAATTATTCAGTATGGTCTTTTATACTTGCCTTCTTTCACAAAGCATTTTGTTTTTGACATTCATCCAGGGAGGAATATTTTATTCCTCTTCATCAAGTTGAGTAGTATTCTATTGTATATAGTTACTAAACTTTGTTTAACCATTCACTAGTGCTTTTCCTGTATCTGTTGCAAAACTGTTTTTTTTTTTCCTTTATTCTATTAATATGTTGAACTACTTTGATTGACTTTCAGATGTTAAACCAATTTTGCATTCCCAGGATAAACTTCACTGGTCATGAAGTCTTATCCTCTTAAATGTTGCTGGATTTGACTTCCTAAAAAGAACTTTTTTAATTGAGGTAGAGCTGATGTAGAATATTATATAGATTCCAAGTATTCAACATAAAGGTGATTCACAATTTTTAAAATTTACATTTCATTTACAGTTAATTTACTAAAATATTATTCAAGATTTCATGTCTGTGTTTATGAGGAAAGTGATCTCTAGTTCTCTCTACTTTTGAGGTTTTATCACTGGTTATGGTATCAGGTATCAGAGTAAGAATGATTTCATAAAATAAATCCAGAGTGTTTATTTTATATTAAAATACTTTATATTTTATTTTATATATTTTATATTTATATTTAATCCAGGCATCCAATGCCTATTGAATGCCTTGCAGAACTTTGAGAAACATTAAATTGTGCATATTTGAATTGTCATTTAAATATGTTCCAAAAAATAAAATAATCCTATCTGACCTTGTTCAGTCTTTTCTAATTTCCATAGTGCTGCTGCTGCTGCTGCTAAGTCGCTTCAGTCGTGTCCGACTCTGTGCGACCCCATAGACGGCAGCCCACCAGGCTCCCCCGTCCCTGGGATTCTCCAGGCAAGAACACTGGAGTGGGTTGCCATTTCCTTCTTCAACGCATGACAGTGAAAAGTGAAAGTGAAGTCCTCAGTCCTGTCCGACTCCTAGCGACCCCATGGACTGTAGCCTACCAGGCTCCTCCGTCTACGGGATTTTCCAGGCGAGAGTACTGAGTGGGGTGCCATTGCCTTCTCCGAATTTCCATAGTAAACACACCCTATTCACCTTCAAGCCTAGTTTGCTGGTGACTGAATTAGTAAAAGATATGAAATCAGATTTTAGGAAATTATTCCTTAGCAGTTTTAGAGTTTACTGTCACTAGAAATCTAGAAGGGGAAACTGAGACCCTTAGAGACTGCCAGACTGTCTCAGAACAGAGTACCTTCCCACTTTGAAAGCTCTGCACCACATAGCACTCATTACAAGCTTTTACAGGAAACATAAAATGCTTGCTGCGTATAGATTTACCTTATAAAGTTAATGTGTCCATCCTTACTCTTTTTCCTTCTTATGAAGGCCCACACTTCCTACTGATAACAATCCAAATACGGAGCAACAAAACAATGAAACTCCAGGATCCCGTGGCTTGCGGGGGTTACTAGTTGAACTGGGCATGCTCAGTCGCCAGGCAGATTTTTCGGTGAAGTGGAAACTACAACAGCGCGTACCGTGCGCGCGGAGGTGGGCGTGCCCTCGTGGAATTTAGAACGTTGCCGCAGCCAATGGGGCCTCGCGGCCGGCTGCCGGGGCTCCTCATTGGAGGAGCGGGGAGACCAGCGAGTAGAGGGCCCCTGGAGGGAGCCGCCGAGGTTGAGGTCCCGGAGGCCGGGCTACGCCAAGACCTGCGCGTGAGCAGCTGCGGCGGCGGCAGCATCCAGCGGCGGTGCCAGTAGTTCCAGCCCGTTGCTTTACTTTTAAGCTGCACGAATACAGTCATTATGCCGAAGAGAAAGGTAAGTCTTACCCGAAAAGATTTCAAAGGCCTTCAGACTGTGAGAAGAGCAAATCTTGCCATCGCTGTGGATGGCGCGGAATGCACTCGGTAGTAACTCGGGGGCGGCGATTCCCTTTGCTCCTTCAGGCTTGTTTTCAGGTGCCTGTTGCAAATCTTGCTCCCTCCCTCTGTCTTCATCGATCTCTGGATGTTACTTTCTTTACGGCGACGCGACTTCCCTTCTTTTCGAACTCATTCTAGCCGGAATGGTTTCTACCTCAAACAAGAAGCAAAAGCGAAGGGGAGTTTTCTCTTTCCAAAACTGCCAGGTTGAGGTTAGTGTGCAGGAAAAAGCAGCGAGACCGGGGGCGGGGCGGGGGTGGGGGGGGGAGAAGGGAAGGGAGGGGTAACAAGTAACACGCAGAGGGAGATCGAAAATGAATCCAGTAAGTCGGGCAGATGTCGGGGTTATTCCCTTGTGGGCCGTGCCCACGCCGGTGCGCCGCGAAGGCGCTCAGGCCACCGGAGAGGGAAAGCCATGTTTTAACAGAGCGCTCACCCCGCTGCCGCCCCCGCTGCAGACCCGTATGTGCCCATTCCAGGGTCGGGCAGGGCAGGGCGGCTGGACCTGCGTGCAGTTGGCGGCGGGGACTCGCGGAGTTGGCCCTGCGCAGGAATGGGACGCCTCCGGGGGCGCGCGCAACTGTGTTTGCAAAGGGCAGGGGTCACCGGGTCCGACTCGGCGACCCGAACTCACACTCGGTCCGGGAAGGCGGGCTCCGCGTGCTCTCGCGCCCCTGGGTGCGGAGGGGGGACCTGGGGTCCCTCCTGGAGGACTATTATGTGTCCCCTTCCGCGCAGGCCCCGGGCACCCAAGTGACTCGCACCAGGGACGCACGTTTCCCTCGGAGTCCGGCTGCGACTTGTCATTGTCCCAGGGAAGGAGCGGAAGGCTTTTTTCCACCCCGAGGAGAAACTGCAGTGTGGCGGCTGTCGCTGAGAAAATACTTTGCACCCTCCCACCGCCTGGCCTCGCGTGTCCAACAGTGTTAAGCAGTGAGGGTATTAAATTGGAAGCAAAAGGGCAAAGAGTATGTTGCTATATCAGTTAAAGATGGTGGAATGATTTGTGTTTGTAAGTGATCTCATTGTTTTCAAAATCTTGCAGCTTTAAAAATACAGAGGCTTTTGCCTTTTTATCTGTCCTTATTTAGAAGTTGATGGAAACTTGTCTCCATTTGGAAAAAGAAATATTATAATTAAAAGTTTTTTAAAAAGAGTTTATTGTGCACATACTGTATGCCTCATACTGTGGGCGGAGTTTGATTTAACGTCGCATTTAAACCTCAGAACCCCTTGAGAGATGGTGGTATTGCGATTGAACTGGGGCTATAAGACAGGAATTACCTAAGAATCTCAGATACCAATAACTAGTACCAAAGGTTTAATTAGATGCTGTAGGTAAAGGCCTTTCTTTCAGACATTGTTTACTCATTCTCTTTATTTACTCATTCATGGGTAGTGAAGAGGAATTTGAAATGCAAAGAAACGCCCAGCCTGAGAAGATGAATGGCATATTAAGAGTACTAATATTTCAGATTCATTAGTTAAACTTAATTATTATGAAAGTACGGTTTTTCCAGTACTACAATGAGGATGTTAGAATGATGCCACCATTTTCGGCATTTTAACTTTGGTTTAATGATGAGGTTGGGAATTCTAGTAGAGTCACCAAGAACTGGGTTCCAGAGTGAGTTGATATCATCTCCATTCTGGGAATTATTAACAAATGTAGACAAATGGTTAGATGGTACAAAGTCTTTATTATAAGAGATCCTGATGTGCTGGAATCCTGTTGTCCAGGAGTCAGAGTTGGTGAAACCATTACTCTTACTTTTTCTCACTACCCTCCTCTCTCAAGGGAACAGAAGGGAAGAACAGAAGAGCAGTAGAGAAACTGGCCTTTGATTATTGTTTTATTTCCCTAGAAAGCAGAGAAGAAGCTAGCCAGGCATCCTGGGACTAAGGGCGGACCTGTGTGCAGGCACCTGTGTGTCAGTCTTCTTCAGAGATAGGAAACCTCTCCTTGATTAATAGAAATTCTTTTCATTTATACATACGGCTCAAAGACCTGGGTTGTTACTTGGATAGGAGCAACCACAAACTAAACGTGGCTCCCATGGCCATCCTGTTCACCAGGCAAACCTTGATGCTGCCCCATAGAGCCCTGGAACTGCCTCATGCAACCCTGGGGGGGTCCCTGAAACTTATATAGGAAACTATAGTCATTAGATAAAGCCTGCCTAGGTGCAAAGAAGAGAACTGGAGACAATCTGTGCTTTGCTCTTCGAGATCTGTAAAGCTGGGGTATCTGCCAAAGCATTTACATACTACTCCATGGTATTTTTCTTAGCTAAAGCACTGCCTGTTTTACATTGTAAGTTTTCAAAGTGCCCTCACAATACTTTTTTTTTTTTTACCTTCTTGGCCCTTTTTTCTTCAGCTTTTTCCAGAAATCAAGAAATGTTATTTAATGAGCACTGTTGAGGCTGCAGAGGAAGAAATGTCACTAACAAAGTCAGTAGAAGCATCTGGAATCCTAGCACTGCTTGAATGCCATAGGAATACAAATTTTGCCCTCATGGAGCTTATGTTTAATTTGATGAGTAATGGGCACAAAACAATTAAATAATATTAAACCTGTATATAGGTCCCAGAATATGTAGTATAGATTCTAAAAACTATAGCATAGATAAGGAAAGAGGTTGAATTGGGGCCAGTCTTGAAAGTGTATGTGTGTGGGGGAGACTCATATACAAAGAAAAAAGATCAGTCATTTTCTATTTTCAGGCATTTGAATGCCTCTTCTGATTGTATCTAACATGACTGGCCTTCAGGTATATGCCTTAAAGTCCATAGTGTCCACATTAATATAAAATGTTTTTATGGCATTTGTTTTTTTTTAAATACTGTATTATTTTAAAAAAAATTTTATCCAGTTATAAAGGTTATGTTCCATTTACAGTTAATGCAAAATATTATCTGTAGCCCCTGTGTTGTACAGTACATCCTTGGGCCTCTCTTACCTTTATGAGTTTTCTCTGCATCTTTGTGTGGTAGTCATAGCTACATGAAAGCAAGTGGTTGGAACTGCAGTAGTATTTTTCAATGAGTATATCACTCAGTAGTGACAAGTTCTTCAGTTAGTGAGACGGAGAGATTTAAATAAAGTTGTGTTTCCTGTATTCATTACCTAATGGATAGTGAGTGACCACCCACTAATAGTGAATGGAGCAGCAGGAAAAATGATAATATTCCTGGACCCAGGTGGTGGTGGGACAGTGAGTGACTGAGTTCTAGACTGTTCCGGTCAGACATCCACAAATGCCTGATCGCACTGAATGCAGTGATCACGTTGTTATGGAATGACCTGATGGTCTACAAAGAGGCCTCAGCCAGAGAGCCCTCTAGCCATGGTCCTGGCATGACTAGCAGCAGCAGGCACATTTTCACATCCTTCTTTTTATTTTTCCAATTCCTCATCCCCAGAACTATTGGAAATGTCAAGTGTATCACATCAGAAGTTTTCTCTAATGAGACAATTTTCCAGGAATTTGGGATGTCAACACTAGTCCCTCTTTACCCGTAAAGGTTAAAGGCAGAAAAGTCCATCTGCCTCCAGCTTTGAGATTTGAAATTATGTTTTATCTCTTTTCATAAAATGGAAAGGCCTAGTAACTCTGGGCTTGGGACAGGGGATGCTTACCTAATAATACTCAAGGTTTCTGATTAATCTTTCAAAGGGAGATTGCATATTGTAACACCAGAGACAGACTCTGTAAATGAAAATACAGATAAATTTGACTACATGAAAATGAATATGTCAGTATGGCAAAGAAAAAGAAAACCATGTTAACAAAATTTTAAAACTCATGTAAAACTGGGAAAAAAGATTTCTACCACATACCACTGAAAAAAGCATGCCACTTTAAAAAAGATTTCCTTATGAAATAGATGTATATCTTTATAAGAAAATAACAGACCCAATAGATGAAAATGTTTAACTAGCAGTCAAATAAATGTATATTATTAAGAATAATGAGATGTGAGTTTTTTAAAAGTCTTGTTTTTTTAAAAAAAGATTGTGTCACTGTGCAGTGTTGAGTGGCACTGACATTTCAGCAACTCCCAAGCAATATGGATGGGGCTATAATTTCCTTAAAAAAAAAAGCTTTATTGAGGTATGATGTACTTACCATAGTATACAAATCAGTGACTTTTAATACATTTATAGAGTTGTGTAACATTTCTATAGTCCAGTTTTAAACCACTTCCATCACTCCAGAAAGGTCTTCTCCATTGTTTGCAGACAGTCCCTACTCCCCCCGCCCCAGTCCTAGGCAACCACTGATTACTATCTGTATAGATTTGCTTTTTCTGGAAATTTTATATCAAAGGAATCAAACAATATGTAGTCTAATAGAGTCTGGTTTCTCTCACTCAGCACAATGATTTTGAGGTCCATCCACAGAGTAGCTTGTATCCATACTCCATTCTTTTTTACTGCCAAATAGTAGTCCGTTGTATGGATTTTTGACCTTTTGTTTACCCTTTCGCAGGTCAATAGACATCTGAATTGTTTTCATTTTGAATTGTTATAAATAATGCTGTCATGAATATTTATATGTAAGTCTTTGCATGGACATGTTTTCATTTTCTCTTGGGAAGTTTCCTAAGGGTGGAACTGACAGGTGGTATGAAAGTCTGTCTTTAATGTTTTAATAAACTTCCAAACTGATTTTGATGGTAATTGTATCATCAGTGCATGAGGGTTCCAGTTTTCTCTGCATCTGTACTCATAGCTAATATTGTTGGGGTTTTTTGCGTATAGGTTTTTAATTAGCCGAATTTACATTTCCTTAATAAGTAATGATGATGAGCATCTTTTCATGTGTTTACTAGCATAATAGATACCTTAGGTGAAATGTCTATTCAAATGTTTTGCCCATTTTTAAGTTGGATTTTCGTCTTATTATTGATTTGTAAGAGTTCTTTACCTGTTCTGGATACAAGTCCTTTATCATAAATGATTTATAGATCTTTCCTTCCAATCTGTGGCTTTTTAAAAAGTATTCACGTGATGTCTTTGGAAGAACAGAAGTTTTTTTAATTTTGATGAAATCTGTTTAATGTCCTATCTAATATATCTTTGCCTAATCTAAGGTCACAGATATTTGCCTCTAGAAGTTTTGTAATTTTAGCTCTGATGTTTAGATCTATGATCCATTTTCAGTTAAATTTGTAAATAGTGTGAGATAAGGGTTTCAGTTTTATATTATTTTCATTTTGGTATATGTGGATATCTACTTGTCACAGCCCCAATTGTTAAAAAGACCATCCTTTTTCACTGAATTGCGTAGGCACCTTTGTTGAAAATCAGTTCATCATAAATGTAAAGGTTTGATGTCTGTTCATAATCTATATATTTATTCATATATTAATACCACATTATCTTGATTACTATGGTATAGTAAGATTTGATACTGGTAATATCAGTTTCTCACTATGTACTTTTTCAAAATTGTTTTGTCTTTCATACAAATTTTTGAATCAGCTTGTCAGTTCCTACAGCATGCCTGCCATGATTTTGGTAGGGCTTGAATTGAATCTATAAGTTGGTTTGGGCTTCCCCGGTGGCTCAGCGGTAAAGAATCTGCCTGCAATGCAGGCGGTGCAGGAGACATGGGTTCTATCCCTGGGTTGGGAAGACATCCTGGTGGAGGAAATGGCAACCCACTCCAGTGTTTTTTGCCTGGAAAATCCCATGGACAGAGGAACCTGGCAGGTTACAGTCCATGTGGTCACCCAGAGTCAGGCACGATGGAAGCAACTGAGCATGCATGCATGCCATTCTGAGCTACCCAGTCTGAATGTGAAAGGGCCTGGCATGTAGTATGCCATCCATAAATACCTGCGGAGTTTAATTGAGTTGATACTTATATGAAACCTATATTTGAGTAAAGGCTCCAAAATGTCAGGGTTATACATTTTGTTCAGCCCTTCACTCACTTCATGTGACATAAACATTTATCAAGCATCACCTTAATGCAGAGTACCATTACCTTGGGAAGTAAGTGAATTATTGACATTACAAACTCTTTCTGAAATGAATGAGTAAAGGCCCTTGTTTTTAAGGATCTTTCAGTCTGAGAGGGTAAGTAATATAAATATGACAGTATTTATAATTCATGGCAAGAAATGATAATGAGCCACAAGAAAAACCAAGAGCTCTAAACATTCAAAAGTTTGGCCAGACTGCATGTCCAAAGGAAAAACACTGACAAAAAGTTGTTTGGTTAAAAGGGTTGGGGGTTACTTTTTTTTTTTTTTTAATCTCAAGGGGATCTTTCTAGTTTGTTAATAGAGGTGGTCTCTGAAGTCTTGGCTTTCTTTGAAGTAGAAGAAAGTTAAATTCAAGGCCTGTCATATGATTAGCATTTGAGGTTAGATTGTGCACAGTAGGTACCCTCATTAGTGAAGATTCTGTGACTTCCTGGCCCCATGCTTTTCTTGTAACCACCCTCTGATGTTTAAAAGGTGAGGACCATGTTTCTAAATTGACATATATTATTTGATTGATTACCTAATTTTGAATTAATTTTGTAGTCCTTCTAATTTCACTTGACCGTGAAGTGTTTGAGGGCTCTGGTCTTTTTTTTAATCCCTGCCAGAGCACGTAGCACAGGTACTGTAATTGTTGAACAAGTTCATGAATGAATCGTTTTCAAAAAAAGAAAGCAGTAACTTGACTTACTTCATGTCTTTGTTGGGGAGATCGTCCAGTTTGACCTGGCTTTACTGTTTACTAGCTGTATGTTTTAGGGTAGGTTGCTTAACTCTGTAAGCCTCTCAGGTCTCTGAGACTCAGATTCCTCATCTGCAAAACTGGCCTAAAAATATATTCTACCTTGTTGGGTCATTGGAGACATTAAATGAGATAGTGAATGAGAAGTTCTTAGCACAGGGCTTAGCATGTGTGAAACTGTCAGTAGATGTTCCATATTGCGAGACAATTTTTTTTTTTAATTGATATATAGTTGATTTACAGTGTTGTGTTAATTTCTGCTGTATAGCAAAGTGATTCAGTTTTATGTATATATATCTATCTTTACACATAGAAATATATATATTTTTTCCATTATAGTTTATCATGGGATACTGAATGATAATTTTTAATTGTTAAGAGAATTGCAGTGAAATAATAGCCTTGTAGTAATCCAAGCTTTCATTTTACAGGAGGACCGGTGGCACATAGATCTCACCTGTGTGTCCAATTAACTGCAATTATAGGAGTCAGTGTTCAACAACCAGATAACAAATGTAGTGTTTTTAAGAGAACACAAGCTTTCATCTGTTGCATTTTTACATGGTTGATTTTTCTCACAGAAAAAATTATGCTTAAAAATATTGCCATATAACATTAAAATTCCCTTGGCAAATCAAGTTATCAAGTGATCCACTTCTTCTATATTTTTTCCCCCTAAACCACTGCCTTTGTTTACACCAAATTTAAATATATTCCACTTTTCTGCAGGTTACAGTTTGGAAATGGCGACTGACGTAAACACCATTTAAGCTGTCTGCTCTCAGAGTACCTAGTGTGTTGAAATACGATGTTAGTCTCCTGAGTAATTTAAAAATCAGTGTTGAAGATAACAAACCAAATCAAAATGTTGAATTTTCCCCCCACTGGCTGCTCATTTATTGCGCATTTCACTGCCTTCTTAGAAGAGTTCAATCGAATCATGTATTGGTTGCTGGTCAAGGTGTTTATTGAGTCCAGTATTTTTATATCTTGTGGGCATATCCAGAAAACAGGGCCATTTAGATCTGCCCAAAGCGAATGCTTGTTCAGTCACAAAAGGGAATGATATGCATAATCAGAAGTAGGGAAGTAGAGTAAAAATGTTTTAAATCTCAAAATTGGTTCCAAAATTTAATATTTTAAGAGTAACTTACCAGTAACAACATATGCGTATATTTATTACCATTAAAAGTTAAATAGCTACCATTTATTGAATGCCTGGCTGAGCTTTGTGCTTTATAGTCATTAGGCACCTTCTTTTAAATAAAAATATGTCAAGTTGTTAGAAATAAACCTGGGTGGGAAGCATTATGGAGTAATTTCATATTATTTCATTTTATTCTCCCTGCACTTCTGAAAGGCTGGTCTCGTCTCACAGAGTATGATATTGACAGCCACAATAAATGACATTTAGGTAGCTTTCTATGACTCAGGCACTGTTCCCAGCACTTTGCATTAACAACCTGAATCATCTAAGCACCTGGTCAGGTGTGTTCTCCACAATGACATCTTCCGAGGTAGGGGGTGGCCGAGACGGGTCTGCTTCCAGAACCATGGAGCCTGCAGCTGGTCTCAGCCCCAGACACAGTGAGAAAACTGGGACTTAGTCAGATGAAGGCATTTCCCCTGGGTCACACGGCTGGGAAGTGACAGAACTAGGAATTCCACCCCAGCCCTCAAGCATTTTACTCCTAACTGTGACAGCACGGTACTTCCCATACATGTTCATTTCTAATAATCTCAGTGGTGGTCCCTGCTCAGTTTCTAAGTCGTGTCCGACTCTTTGCGACTCTATGGACTGCAGCAAGACAGGTTTCCCTGCCCCTTCACTAGCTTCCTAGAGCTAGTGAATTTTTATTTAAATTCCTGTCCATTGAGTCAGTGATAGGTATTTAAATAAAGGCGCCCAATGAATGAAACAAGAAGGACTCAAGCTATGTAAATATGTGTGTCCATCTGTTTAAAATGTTCTCTTTATTAAGATATAGGCTGATGCCATTGCTTCTAGGCACCAGTCAGAGGAAGTTACCCCACAAGTCATTATTATCTGTGATCACACCCTAAGGCTGCCCTCAGGGTCCAGACCTCTGGCTTCTGAAAGATGCCCATTATCATGAAGCCTTCTGGGTATTTCAGGAACTCATGGACTGCAGGCTCCTATGCAAGGTATTTATGTGAAGTTTCCATCCCTAAGCATTGGTATCTTCGAGTATTGAAAGTCTAAAGCTTCATATTTTCTCAAATTCCACCATGAACTGGTGGATTTACTATTTCCAAGATATATTGTCTTTGTTATATTTCAGTTAACAGGGATATTTGCCTGTCACCAGAAATATGTAAATACACTTGCATCAGTTTCAGTTCAGTCCCTCAGTTGTGTCCGACTCTTTGTGACCCCACGGACTGCAGCACGCCAGGCTTCATTGTCCATCACCAACTCCTAGAGCTTGCTCAAACCCATATCCATCGAGTTGGTGATCCCATCCAACCATCTCATCCTCTGTCGTCCCCTTCTCCTCCTGCCTTCAGTCTTTCCCGGCATCAGGGTCTTTTCCAAAGTATAGTTTACAACTATACTGCAATTAAAAAAAAAATACTGGCCTCACGATATGACGCATCCATTGACTGTTTAAGAACTTTGCATTCACCCTCTCGTTTAATGTCTCCAGTAACCCAACAAGGTAGAATATATTTTTAGGCCAGTTTTGCAGATGAGGAATCTGAGTCTCAGAGAGCTGAGAACCCCATGAACACTGGCATATTATACAGTAATAGTGACAGGTTGTAATACATGTATGAAGCCCCCGTTGCTTAGGCATTGGATTTAAAAACAAGCAGGTGCTTTTGTGTTTGGAACTCATCAAATAAAGAATAAAAGCCTCATAGCTTGGAAAAGCTGTTTTACCTAGAACTGAACGGATTTTTATTTCAGAGTTCTGGATTACCAGCTGATTAATGTTTAATTACAAACGTTATTTTTAAAAGGTATGAAGTGACATTATTTTAAAATTATATCTTTATTATTTTGATCCCATCCAAAGATAAATACAAAGTTTACCCCAAAAGATAGGTGTTTTTTTTTTTTCTTTTCTAACTTTCTCTTTTTGGGTATAAACTGTGGCTTTTTACAATACTGGACACAATTAGTTAAATTCTGCTTTGTGGGAAGTTGCTGTGAGTCCTAGACCCGGTGTATGTGGGAGGTAAACACACCAAAGACTTAAGTGTGAAGCTTGAAAGACTTCTGACGTTCCATATGTATGCCATAGAATACATTTTTGAACTCTTTTATGTCTCCTCTTCATTGCTTTCCTTTATCTCTTATTTACAGTTTTTAATTTTACTGTTCCCCCCTTTAATGGTCACACGTCCATCACATCAGAGCCAGCTTGATTCATTTTGCAAAAATATAAGGAGCATCATAACTTGTTTACCATTTAGTAGAAGTAAACTCGTATCTGAGCAAATAGGAAAATTAAGGGATTTGGTAACATCCCTCTAAAATCCCTGGTGTAAAAGTTGAAAGACTGGGGTCTAGGGTGGTCTCCCGAACTCTTTAATGGGGGAAAGTCGCTTGATCTCTTTGAGCCTCTATTCTTCATCTGTAAAATGGGAGTATTGAGACAGTCCTGTGTATCTCAGTGCTGTTGAGATGATCAAATACAGCAACAAGTTGAATGTACATAGAGAAACATAGAGTGCTACGAAAATGATAGAAATGATTTGTTTTGTCTTTACTTTTAATAGTAAGATGAAAGTACTTGTAGCCATGTGTATGAACATTTAAAAACCTAGAATAGTAAATTTATGTGCATCTCAACATGTAATTTTTTTTTTCAGAATTATCTTAAGTTTTATTTTATGATAGGTTTAGTCTTTTTCAAATTCTTATGTTTTTATTTGAGGTATAAGTTATATTTCAGTGTAGTTGATTTACAATATTATGTTAGTTTCAGGTATCCAGCAAGGTGATTCAGTTATACGTGTACATATATCTGGACTTTCTCAGATTCTTTTCCTATATAGCTTATTACAAAATATTGAATTAAGTTCCCTGTGCTATATAGTAGGTCCTTGTTGATTCTGTTTTATTAATGTATATAATAGTGTGTATATGTTAATCCGAAACTCCTAATTCATCCCACCCTCACCTTTCCCCTTTGTTTACTGTAAATTTGTTTCTGAGTCTGTTTCTGTTTTGTAAATAAGTTCATTTGTCTCATTTTTACAGAGCCCACATATAAATGATGTCGTATGATATTTTTCTCTGCCTGACATTTCACTTAGTGTAATAATCTCTGAGTCTATCGATGTTTCTTCAGGTGTCATTGTTTCATTCTTTTTATGGTTGAGAAATATTCCATCGTATGTATATGTACCACATCTTCTCCTGTTTGAGTCTTTATTTATTTGGCTCTGCGGGTCTTAGTTGGGACATGCAGGATTTCTAATTAGGGCCTGTGAACTCTTACTTGCAGCGTGTGAGATCTTGTTCCCAGACCAGGAATCAAATCTGGGCCCCCTGCACTGGGAAAGAGGAATCTTAGCCACTGGATCACTAGGGAAGTCCCCACACATTTATCTATTCAAATGGACCTTTAGTTCCTTAAAAAACTAAAAGCAGAGCTACCATATGATCCAGCAGTCCCGCTCTTGGTCATATATCCAGAGAAAACCGTAATTTGGGAAGATACATGCACCCCATTGTTCACTGCAAATAGCCAGAACTTGGAAGCAATTAACATGTCATATTTCTAATGGGAAATTGTTTCTTGTTATTCTAAAAGTTAAGTCGCTCAGTCGTGTCTGACTCTTTGCGACCCCATGGACTGTCGCCTACCAGGCTCCTCCGTCCATGGGAATTTCCAGGCAAGAGTACTGGAGTGGGTTGCCATTTCCTTCTCCATGTTATTCTAAGAGGCTCACAAATGAGGCGGAGAAGGCAATGGCACCCCACTCCAGTACTCTTGCCTGGAAAATCCCACGGATGGAGGAGCCTGGTAGGCTGCAGTCGATGGGGTCACTAAGAGTGGGACACGACTGAGCGACTTCACTTTCATTTTTCACTTTCATGCATTGGAGAAGGAACTGGCAACCCACTCCAGTGTTCTTGCCTGGAGAATCCCAGGGACGGGGGAGCCTGGTGGGCTGCCGTCTATGGGGTCGCACAGAGTCGGGCACGACTGAAGCGACTTAGCAGCGGCAGCAGCCAAATGAGGCAGAGGGGGAAACACTCCATTTCATATAATGTGCTGCTTGCCCAGGTCTACAGGTTAAGATACTTCCCGGACTGGAACCCTCTTGCTGCCCTAAAGTCCCAGATAGGCACCCAGTTTTGAATCTAGCAAAGCCAGAAGAAAGCACTTAGAGCCTGTAGTGGATGAGAGGATGAACTCTGAGCCCGTCCCCCCGGGTCTGAATCCCAGCTCTTACCCTTACCAGCGAGATTACCAGCTGTGTTGTCTCAGGCAAGTTACCTAAACCTCTCTGGCTTCAGTTGCTCCTTCATACAATGGATATGATGCTGTTTGCCCGCCTCACAGGACTGCGGTGAAGGAGATTAACTCATTTAGATTGCTGCCTTGCACGTGACTGCAGTACAGAATCCATGTTTGTTGAGATGATGATGGTTGCTCTGGGTCTCTTCTCGTATCCCTTTCCAAGGCTTCAGTACCTGACATCTCTGTGATATATATTCCATAGTGTGATTAGTATATATTTGAGTATCTCACTAAGTCAGGCAAGTGAGATCTTTGGATCCAGCTTCTTAGTCTTCCTCATGAAGAAACTCAGGCCCAGGGACATAAGATACAAGTCAGGTTGGGGTCAGGCTTCCAGCCTCAGCCAGGAGCTTCCGGCACCATCCCATTCACCCAACATGGGAAGAGGTGACTCTCCTGAAAAAGGCAGCTCAGACCAAAGAGCTGCGTAAAATTTTTAAGTTATTTCGTATTAATGATATATTTCCATTTTTAAATTATGTACATTTATACGAAGAAAGGATTTCCCTGTTGGCTCAGGTGGTAAAGTGTCTGTCTACAATGCGGGAGACCTGGGTTTGATCCCTGGGTCGGGAAGATCCGCTGGAGAAGGAACTGGCAATCCACTCCAGGACTATTGCCTGGAAAATCCCATGGACAGAGGAGCCTGGTAGGCTACAGTCCATGGGGTCGCAAAGAGTCGGACACGACTGAGCAACTTCACTTCACTTCACTACATACGAAGAAAATTTTACTGAGCATACTTAAACACAGCTTTTTCTTTGCTTTCATTTATCTTTTGTAATGGAATCTGTGAGATACTTTCCTTAAAAGTATCCCTCAGAAAAGAAAAGCCCATGGACGGAGGAGCCTGGTAGGCTGCAGTCCATGGGGTCGCTAAGAGTCAGACACGACTGAGCAACTTCACTTTCACTTTTCCCTTTCATGCATTGGAGAAGGAAATGGCAACCCACTCCAGTGTTCTTGCCTGGAGAATCCCAGGGACGGGGGAGCCTGATGGGCTGCCATCTATGGGGTCGCACAGAGTCCGACACGACTGAAGCGACTTCGCAGCAGCAGAAAAGAGAGAATTACTGTTTATTTCAGTTCATCGAGAGTCTTTTTAAAGCAGAGTCCTTACTCCATTACTTTTATCGTGAACACCAAGACTTTATTTTGGGAAGACATACTAGCCTCGTGGCCTTAATAACCTATTTGGGTTTATAGAAGTTGATGAAATTAATAGACATAAGCCAAGGAGGAAGTAAGAAAAAATTTTGACATTGGTTTCATTATTAAAGAGGGTCATTTGCATGTGACCTCTCATTCCCAAATAACTGGATTTTTTAAGGGTTATTTTAACAAGCAAGGCAGTATTGGACTTCCCTGGTGGCTCAGACAGTAAGCGTCTGCCTACAGTGCAGGAAACCCAGCTTCAATCCATGGGTTGGGAAGATCTGGAGAAGGAAATGACCATATTGGAAGATCCCAAACACACACTTAGAGAATGAACGAAAAACTGCCATAGTGATGTTAAACAGTGGTCCTTATGGCTTTGAATAAAATTGTCAGAGTCTGTTTCATATGTCAAATTCAAATATGTGCATATCTGAGTTTAAGGGAAATATGTGTTGTTTGGAAAACTTCATGAGAATTTCATGGACAGTGCCCTCATTTGTGGAGGGAAATGAATGCTGCCTTAAATAATTTGATTATGTGTCAGTTTTAGCAGAAGCATGAAAGCTTAGTTACAGACACATTTCAGTCTTTCTCGGGGTGGGTTATTTGGATTTTTGTCATCAAATGGTTTCCCTCTGTTAACCAGCTCACTATTGGGCTGCTTTATTTTCTCCAGCTGACTGCTTTATTTTCTCCAGCTTCAGATTTGTAACAGAAAATGTAGATTAATTTCAAAAGAAAATGTTTAAAAATTAATTTTAAAAAAGAAATGCTACTAATTTAAACATACTGACCAGCAAGTTAAATAAGAGTCCGCTCAAAGTAATACATTCCCCCAGAAGTGATTTTGTTTATTTGCAGTGTTATATCTGCTCCCAACTTTCCTGCATCAGCACAGATAATCCAGGAATTGAGTCTGGATTTGTTCTATGGCAGGTGGCTAATGGGTTACTTGAATTGTGTACACACTCTAAGATTTCAGTGATTTCACTTAAGTTAGAAAACAATAACCCGTGTCACTTAATGTCTTGGAAGGAAAACTCCGAGAGCCTGCACTTAACCGGTAAAGACTATTTGGAACTTTAACACAGGGTCCAGCACTCGTTGCTAAGAATCCCGAGCTCTTGTCTGTCTTCTGCATCTGAAAAAGATGGCACCAGGAGGTACTATTCTTCCAGCTTCCTGCCACACCCTCAGTATTTTTCTCAGAAGTGACAAATTTGGAGGCTAGGACCATCCAGCGCTGTTTCCAAGCAACTGTTGAGGGCCGTAATAATTCCCTCATCTCTGCAGATACCTTCCTGAGTTTGGAGAGAGAAAGCTGGGCTGATGGTCCCCGTAAGAACCCCTAAGTAAAGTGGTAACTGCTGTTTATTCAATGAGAATCTCAATAAATGGGCATTTGTTCTGTTGATTCCTGTGGATGGTCTGCAGAATGAAAATTCCAAATTCCATTTCCTTCGTTTCCCAAGAAGGACTCCTCGTCCTGTTGCAGGAAGTACGATTTTGTCCCCTTCGGTGCATTTTCATGTCCTCAGATGCAGGACTCCGGCATCTTTGTAAGATGGGAGAGTGGAGAAAGTGAAGTTGGTCAGCTGCTGAAGGAACCCTGGCTTCCTTCACCAGCTCTCCTCCCACGCCCGCTCAAGAGGACAGCTCTGAATCCGGGTTTCTGATGATTTTGGCTTCCCGTCTTGCCCAACTCCAGATTCCTTCATATCAGCACAAATGAAATGACTGTGAATTATATGTTTTGGCCAGAAGAGGAAGAGGTGGTGTCTGCCCAGACTTGTAAGAAACACAAGAAACACTAATAGTTGTGGAATTTGTGTTGGCAGGAGGTGTGGCACTGCCATTGGGCTTTACTTCCACCCCTCTTCCCCCTGAATATTGGTAATACTCTGGGAGTTTTAAATACAGAAAAATTCAGAAAATAATATGACATGCCTATTTACCCATCATTCAGAATTCACACATTTGACCATTTTTTATCCTCTTTGCTTCAGATCTTTCTAAGAATAAAATGTTATAAAGTTTAAGTTCAAAACACCTCCTTGATTCCCTTCCCTTGTGAACCTTCCTGAAGATAACCTTGATCATGAATTGATTGTATATCTTTGCAGGTCATGATTTTAGATGTTCATGATGTGTATGTTATATGTAAATCCATGATAATTGATTTGTGCATGTTTTGAAATTTATAAGTAATCATGTATTGCATTCTATTTCTTTTGTTATTTGACATTATAATGAATGAGTGTAGCTTGTTTAGGTATATTATGATAACTAATATATGTGGACTTTTTCTAATGACTTGTTTTGTGGTTTATGTTTATCATGTGTTTTCCTCTTTTCTTCCTTGCCTTTGATTTGTAAAATTTGCTTTATGTCACTCCTCCTGATTTGTTAAGTGTATAGATTCTTTTTATTTTCTTAAAAAACATAATGCCTGTCTTAAAATTTTTATTTTAGTATGATCTAAAATGATTCTGTGTCTGTACAATCCTCCAGAACAAAACCAGGACCCTCCCATGCTGGAGGTGGAGATGCTCTGTTGCCCCTCTTCTCATCTTTTATGGCTGTTATTGTCTAGACCTGTGCCACCCAGGATGGCAGCCACTAAATACACGAGGCTATTAGCCACTGAGAAAGAATGAGCCAAGTTTAAACATTTTTAATTTCATCAATTTAAATTTAAAAGCTGATATTCAATTCAGTTACTGGGAGGTTTTAAACCTGTTTGTAACAACCTGGATATGTGAAAATACAATATAGTTTATGACCTCTAAATATGGGTCAGATACTCGTAGTGAAAACTTGGCATTTGAGTGGAAGTGTGCTGTAAATATGAAATACATGCCAAGTTTTGAGGATTTAGTGTGAGGAACGTTTGTCACGTATCTGATTAATAATTTGAATCTTGATAGCATGTTGAAATGATAAAGTTTTAGTTATCTTCAGCTAAATATACTATCAAAATTAGTTTCACCTTTGTCTTTTTACTTTCTTCATGTGGCTATTAGAAAATCTAAAATTACGTTTTATAATTTTATAGGGCAACAGTAGTCTGTGATTTCTGTTGAAATATTTTAAACACACAAAAAATAGATACTAGTATCTACAATTAATAGATTTGCCAATATATTTTATACTTTTTTCTTATACATTTTTCTTTCGTGTCAATTCTCTTTTCTTCTTGCTGAATTTGATCCTTTAGGTTTAGATCCTTGTTGAAAGAGAGACTCTGTTGGCAGTAAACTCTCTTAGTATTTATATTATGACATACCTTCATTTACCTTTACTCTTGAATGATAGCTGGGTGTAAAATTTTAGGCTGACAGTTTTGCTCAACTCCTTGAACATTTCTCTGGAGTTTCCTGTTTACAGATTCTGGTGAGAAGTTAATTCTTTGAAAATAATCCATCTCTTAATTCTGGAAACTTTTAACGGCTTTCTTCATTTTCTTCGACCTTCTGTGGTTTCATTATGTCTCATTGTATATGTTTGCTTTGCTTTGTTTCCAGTTTGTTCCTTGGTGTGAGTTTTTAGTCTGGAGACTCATGACTTCAGTTTGGGAAAATTCTCACCCGTTATGCCTTTGCCTTCCTACCAGTGTCTCTGTTCTCTGCTTCTGAAAGTCTATTAAACATACGTGGATCCTGCAGTTAACCACCATGTCTCCTAACCTCTCTTTCATACTGTTTATCTCCTTCTTGCCTTTTGGTACATTCTGGGCTAGTTCCTCAGCACTCCATGACGATTCATTATTTCTTCTGCTGTACCTGGTCTAGACTTTACCTTTTGAGTTCTTTTTAATTTCAAGGAGCCTGCTTTCATTCTCAGAACTTGCAGTTTTAAAAAGTTCAGCTACCTGTTGATTTTTGCCATGCACAGTTTGTGCTCTCGGCTGGTTCTCCTTTTCCATTGGGTTACCAGGTGGTCCAGCTGCCTTCTGACTTGTGCCACCTGCCACCCAGTGACTCCCCCAGAATCCTGCTGTGCCTTCCATCAGGCCACCACATGTGTCCCCTACCCCTTGCTGGTTCTCAGTTCAGCCCCCATCCAGTTGGATGCTGAAGGAGCCTCAGATGTGTGAATAAGATCTTTTTTGTTAAGCCATGGTTCTCTGCCTTCTTGGCCATTCTGCATTCAAACTAGATTAGCGTGAGGCTGCCCTGTCTAGGGGAGTGGGCAAGAACCCGTCTGCCTTGGAACCCCCTGCAGCCTATCTCTCTCACTTCGTCCTTCCCTTCTGCTCACAAGGTGGTTGAAGTATATCTGAGATCATCTGTGTACACCCCCACGCCTTATTTCTCCCTTTTCTTCATTTTTATTCCTCAAAATCTTGGACGAAAGCTTTGGGCTTCTCTTTTGATTCCTTTATACCATGACCTCCTGCTCTCTTCAGCCTCATGGCTAAGTGTTAGCAGTGTGATAAGACAGCCTGAAAGGTGGTAGGTCCTTCTGAAATTATATGCCTGTTACTCTGTGTAACAGAAGCAGATGACAGGGTTGCAGGGAATCTGGTGTAGGGAACTGCATTCAACCTCAAGGCTCCATTGAATTTAATATATCATATTTGATAATTTACAGACTCATTAATAATGACAAATATGGCTGAATAGATATTAGTCACAAATACGGAAGTCTAGAATTTCAGGATTAAAAGGTGGTTCTTTATTTTACCTCTATACTCAAATAAAAACTGTTGCTATAAAAAGAGACTCATTAAAGTCTTATATTTTTTTTATTATTTTTTAAAATATAAATGTATTTATTTTAATTGGAGGTTGACTACTTTACAATATTGTATTGGTTTTGCCATACATCAACATGAATCCACCACAGGTATACACGTGTTCCCCATCCTGAACCCCCTCCCTCCTCCCTCCTCGTACCATCCCTCTGGGTTGTCCCAGTGCACCAGCCCCAAGCAGCCAGTATCCTGCTATATGTTTTGTTGTATAACATTTGTATAGCCATTCGGTCTATGAAATGCTCTCCCCAGTATCTCGCTTGATCGTAAAGATGACCCTTTGAGTTAGGTGTCACTATCATCGATCAGAGAAAGAGACGGAGTCACATGATCAGGTCACTGTCCCAGACCACATGGCTCTGAGCTAGGGAGCCGAGAGTGAAGTGGTGTCTGGACCTGCATGTGTGCCGCAGAACCCCACTGACGCCAGGGTGAAGATCATTTGGGTTGTTCCTGCCTACCAGTTTGCTATGTACTTGTGTATAGAGTGATCTCGGGGAGTAGTTGCCAGAGAAACCAGCTGTGCTACAGTTGTCTCTCTTCCGCCTCCAGGCTTAGGCTCATTCATTCATCTGGAGGTATTGACATAGTCAGTTATACCTGCCTTTTCTGGGGGGGAGGGGTGGTTTCCAGGTTTCTCTTTTTCAGTAATTGGCATCCAATACGATCAATATTAGGCCACTTTAGAGAGTGATCAGTCATATTGCTGTCACAAATCCACTGCCTGGAAGCATATTGAACATAATGTCATTAATATCAGTTTAAGGGAAAGAAAAATTGTGGATAATATCAGTATAAGGAAAAAAAATTTTAATGTCAGTAGAAGCTGTGTGGAGACTTCCCTGGAAGTCCAGTGGTTAAGATTCTGCGCTTACAATGCAGGGAGGGTGGATTCAATCCCTGGTCAAGAAACTTAACATCCCACGTGGCCAAAAAACAAGTAGTAGCTGTGTGCTGCTGCTTTGAAAGCCTGTCAGTTACAGGTAGAGGGTAGCCCAGATCAGATCTACTGAGTGGCCTGATAAGTAAGGATGAGAGCCCAGCACTTCAGACAACACAGCATCTGGTTGTGGCCAGACGGGTCACATTGGTAACTGGGGAAATGGGCAAAGCCAAATGGCTCGCCTATTAGACTTTCTCAAGATTTCCCTGTCTCTAACTCAGCCGGCTGATGCAGCACAAGACCTGTGAGCCAGACATTCCTGCGCCAGAGAGTGGGGAGAGGAAAGAGAAGCTCTGTTTTCCTTGATGATAGAGAGGATTGCACGGATGAGGGGGAAAACGGTTGGTGTGGAAACAGGAGAGAACTCCAGGGATCTGGGAGGTTCTGAAGAGAGAGAAATCCGTAAACTGGCTAACAGGCAGCCCCAGGGAAGAAGAGGCTTACTGTGTTGTTTGCATTGAAGAAAAGGTTTTGTCTTTCTCAAAGACTTTATCTACTTCTGACCTGACTTTTACATATTACTTTATAATCCAAGCGTTTATTTATTAATAGTTTTTTGGCCACACTGTGCAGCTCACGTGATCTTAGTTCCTCTACCTGAGATTGAACGCAGCCCCTCCGCAGTGAAAGTGTGGAGTCCTAACCACTGGTCTGCCAGGGATTTTCCTGTAACCTAAGTGTTTAAATTTAATCTTACTTTATGTGGACTTTCCATATGTTCACATAGCTTAACTTTTTAATCCCATAACAATAATTACGTTGTTTATCTAAACATTTGTCTGTTATTTACTGATCCTGTGAGTTGTTTGCAATTATTTCATATTAGAGTACAAATAAAACGGTATTTTTACAAAGCTTCTTGTTTCTTTCTCTGACTCTTGGTTCCAAAATCAGAATTACTCCATCATTACATTAGTCCTCTGTGTCTTTTTTATATTGCCAGATTGTTCTTTGAAAATATATTGATTTACAGTGTCACCAACCCCAGCAAACAGTGGGTTTGAGGAGCTTTTAAATGTTTTTCTCATTTTATCAGACTAGGCATTACCACACAGCTGTTTTCTTTTCCTAAGCCATGCATTGCGTCAAATGTCAGTTTGCTATTTGTATTTTTTTTGTCCTGGGAACTCTTCCTGTGTGTGTGTTAGTCTCAGTTGTGTCCGACTCCTTGTGACCCTGTGGAGTGTAGCCCCACCAGGCTTCTCTGTCCATGGAATTCTCCGGACAAGAGTACTGAAGTGGGTAGCCCTTCCATTCTCCAGGAGATCCTCCCGACTCAAGGATCAAACCTGGTTCTCCTGCATCACAAGCAGATTCTTTAGCGTCTGAGCCACTCTGTTCCTGAATGCTTTTCTGCTAAGTCACTTCAGTTGTGTCCAACTCTTTGTGACCCTATGGACCGTAGCCCACTAGGCTCCTCTGTCCATGGGATTCTCCAGGCAAGAATACTGGAGTGGGTAGCCGTTCCCTTCTTCAGGGGATCTTGAACCCTCGTCCCTTAGGTCTCCAGCACTGGGAGGCAGGTTCTTTACCACTAGCACCACTTGGGAAGCCCACTCTATTCCTGTGTTGTGTCAAATAGTTTTAATTTTCTGATTATTTGAAGTGTTTTCATCTTATTTATTGTCTAGCCAATAAAAATATATGGACATAATTGATTTGTCTTATAAATCTAAGTGTATTTATGGAGTCGGGAAAGGAGCTGTCACAAGAGTGGGCAGATGCTTCCCCGGGGGGATGGATCAAACTCTGGAAAGAAATCAGCTAGCGTGGCTGGGTGCTGGGCCGATCCGCTGGGGCTGGGAGTGTGGGAGAGACCCTGGAGTTACTGATGGAAAAATGGGAATTCATGATAAATGTGTCAAGTCTTATCAGGAAATGGGCTAGAAATCAAAGCTAGCTGAGTATGGGGTGAAAATAACAGTTTTGCGCTTGGCCTGGGCTTTTCCTGCTCTCATCTTAGGGAACAAAGTGACTATTGGCTCCCTGTTCTTTCCCCCAGTGGCAAGAGAAATCAATGAAAATTGCTTCAAGTGAATGTACATTGAGAACAGGGGCTCAGATCAGTTCTTGCAACAATTCTGGTGTAATATTAGAGCAGTTATGCAGAATAATGCTGTGTGTGTGGGTGAGTGTGTGTGTGTGTGTGTGTGTGTGTGTGTAAAACGTATCCTTTTACAAATTTACTTTTCCCTGGAAATGATCATTGGCTTATGTAGTCTTTTAATATGCATTTTCCAACTTAAATACAATTCACCCAAATATTTTCTTTTTAGTCTCCAGAGAATACAGAGGGCAAGGATGGATCCAAAGTAACTAAACAGGAGGTAAGTGTGTCTTTGACATCCTGTATGCCATTATTAACTGGAATTTCTAGTATTGTTATGACTGTCTGCATCTGAATGACTGCTCTTCTAAACTGGATTGTTGAGACTACGTAAACCAGAGATAGAAGTGTGGCTGTGTTTCCGCCCTTGGCCCCGGGCAGATTTCAGTTAGGGGCACTCAGGAGGTGTTTTCCACTTAGCATGTTTATGTTTCTACTTGTCCGTACTGCTGTCTGTTAAAGCAGATACTGAGAATTCCTCCTGGGCAAAGAGTGAGATAATAGGTAAATTCATCAAGGAGAACAAAGTCCGCCTTTCACAGTAAGGAAATGAAAGACTGTTGATTTAATAAATTCTCCACTCCAGTGAGTGAACTATAAATTACCGTTTGGGCTCTGAATATTTGCCTAAAAGCAGTCGTCTTTTAAAGTCAAAAACTACAAAAGATATGTAAAATGCCAGAATTTTAAAGTTTTTTACTTCGAAGCAGGAAAATTCGTAGGTTTTGGGATAATTAGATAATAAGTCAAAGAAGCTCTGTGTGAAAATACAGAAAACTCCAAAAGGCTAGGAGCTTGGAAGAGATACTTGCCTTTGACCTTCCATGGCAATATCATGAGCTTCTGAAAGGAGACGAGCTAGAATGAGATGGTAACTGTGATGATAGCCATTCCCTTTTGCACAGAGCCTCACAGTGTGTAGAAACACTGCAGCTCTTAACCCTTGAACTTACAAACTCAAAGGGGTCAGGAGAGAGACGAAAACAATATCTAGTTACAGAGTCTGATTGGGTGACTCATATTGTGTTAATAATTCAGAGGTGGTCATGAGAGCAAAACCCCTACACATGGTTTGTAAAAGGAAGTTCGTTCTGCCGAGTGGAAAATCTTCAACAGAATCTGTAAAGAAATACTTCAAAAGCAGAACGAGCAGAACTGCGTATAGCCAAGTCCCCGCCGTGCATTTACCCAGTTTTCAGTGTCTAGCAGAGCTTGGGAGGTAAAACTGGCAATCCAAGGTCAAGTCACTAAACAGATGGTGAAAGTGAAAGTGAAGTCGTGTCCGACGCTTTGCGGCCCCGTGGACTGTAGCCTGTCAGGCTCCTCCGTCCATGGGATTTTCCAGGCAAGAGTGCTGGAGTGGACTGCCATATGAAAGTCACTCAGTAGTATTCAACTCTTTGCAACCCCATGGACTCTACAATACTGGAGTGGGTAGCCTTTCCCTTCTTCAGGGGATCTTCCCAACCCAGGGATCAAACCCAGGTCTCCCACATTGCAGGCAGATTCTTTACCAGCTGAGCCACAAGGGAAGTCCAAACAAATGGTAGAACCAAACAAAAAAATGTTATACCAAAGTTCCAGTGCTTGAATTTTCTGGAAAATGGTGAAATATAATCTGTAGGACAGTTGACTAAGTGTAATACGCCTTAATGTTTTTAGGTTTCGGCACAAATGCAGTTGGGTTTCTCCTTGGGGACTGCTATTTAAATTGATCTGTCAGAAAACCTAGAAACCATTACATACAACAGATCGTGGACAGAGAACTTTTCCCTCCTTTCAACACTAAAAGCAAGCTGGTTAGAATATATGAACAAGATTCTTGCTCATACAGTTGTCTTATGCATATTCTTTTAGCCTCAGAATTTTTACTACTTATATCTTTACAGTATTATTTTTAATGTTTTATCTGATTGCATGTATTATCTTGCTGCTATCAGAAATCTTTCCTAGAAAAGACTCTTCCTATCATTTAAATCAGGATCAGATTAAAACTTATGATTTGTCTTCAGGACACCAACACAATTGTTTCAAAAGTAAAAAGGTTGGTTAATTAGAAGTGCTTTGGGATAAGAACTGTTTAATCATATATTGATTGATTTTCCCTGCTGAATTGATGGGGTTTTCTAGTTATGTCACTGAGTGTGCCCAACCTAGTCTACAGTCAATAAATATCAGTTACAAAGGAGGATCCCCTTTTGAAAATCTTCTCAGTGGTATTTGAAGGTCATAGTGCAGAGTATAGTATCTGGACAATAAATGACCAAAGTGATAGGCTACAGTCATTACACTGGGCAGATTCCTAAGCCCTTTCACCTCCATTGTTTGAGCTGACCCTTAATTTAACCCTGGAACAAGGGGAGAGAGCACTTTGGGATTTCCATAGAGCTAGTTGGCCACGCACAGAGCCGACTCATTGGAAAAGATCCTGATGCTGGGGGAGATTGAAGGCAGGCGGGGAAGGGGGCGACAGAGGATGAGGTGGCTGAATGGCATCACTGACTCAGTGGACATGAGTTTGAGCAGACTCTGGGAGATGGTGAAGAATAGGGAAGCCTGATGTGCTGGAGTCCAGGGGGTTGCGAAGAGTCAGACACGACTGACTTAATGACCGAACAACAGCAAGAGCATTCCTACCGAAGCAACCGAAAGATGTATGGAGCACTGGATGCACCAGGCTGTGCAGATTGCGTAGTGACAAAGGAGCAAAAGTCTCTGCCTTCATGGAGCTTCCACTTAGAAGGGAGAAAGAGAGAGCAAATAAAATGATCAGAAATCTGCTATGAAGAAAAAGAAAGCAATCAGAGGGAGCAGTTTATGTCAGAGAAGCACCGTTTTGGTCAACAGAGGCACGAGTTATTATCCCCATTTAACAAGAGTGAAAAAGGTTCTCAGAGAAAGAACATACTTTTCCCTCACTTTGTCAGTTGCGGCACCAGGAAAGCCGTCTGAGTCTTCTGACTCAAAATCCCCTGTCCTCATGCCCCTTTTGGGGTCATTGTAAATCTGGTCATGGGACTTCGTGGTGGTCCAGTGCAGGGGGCCCGGGTTCAGTCCCTGGTCAGGAAGCTATAAGATCCCGCATGCCACACGTCATGGCCCAAAAAAATTGAATCTGGTCACCCAGTGCCTTTTCTCTGTCTTCTCCGTCCTCCAGTCAAGACCCTGATACGCCTCCTGCTCCACTTCTCAATTCTGCAAAGAAGGGAAATTCGACCTAGCTCTTCATTTGTTTTTGAAAGTTAAAAGCAACTTGACTTGTGGGCTTTGCTTGGAAGTGCATGGTGAAGCACAGAGGCATTAAGGAATCTCATAAAAGTAAATGTACTTCTGAATTCCACTGGAATGGCCCATATGTTTTGAGCAGTGTTCAGCTAAGTCCAGTGATTTTACTTGTCCCTAGCTCTCCCAGGGAATTCTGTCATATTGAGATCAGACTTCTGTGTTGCTTTTGCAGGACATTAAAGACTCCGTATCTTTCATAGTAGCCCTCACTATAATTTTGTCCAGCCTAGGGAGTTTGTCAGGTAAGCAGTCAATGCCTACTGAATAATTCCATTTTGTCCAGCACCTGTGTACCGCAGTAACAAACCTTCACGTGGTTTCTGTAACTCTCAATGACCCATCATTCTAAAAGCCTGCCTTTTTTCCCCTGAGAACTACTCTTTTGGCCACTTTTCCTGCGGATTCACAATCAACAAATGGAGAGACATTTTTTTTTAAATTGACGTATAGTTGATTTACCATATTGTGTTTCAGGCACATAACAAAATGTTTTGGTGATACACATATACGTATACATCTATATTCTTTTTTAAAATTCTTTCCACTGTATTACAAGATATTGAATATAGTTCCTTGTGCTATACAGTAAACCCTTGTTTATTGAAAGAAATTCTTAAATCTTTTTTTAAAATAGTAGTTCTGTCCCACAGTGTGAGTCTCAAATGAATACTTTGAATTCTAGTGTTTGAAAGAAGGGAGAAGAGCAGCCTGGTCTATTATATATCCAGTAAATACAGTCCAGTCATTTATAGGAAGATTTGTGAAATGTGATGAAACTTTGCAGGAAGGTATACACACCTGCTGCAAAGTCAGTACTACTGACTGTGAGCGAAAGTTTGTTTGAGCCTCCCCTCTCTGCAGTGAGAAAGAGCATCTCTTAGGATGGTTTAAGAGAAGAATATTTAAGAGAAGTTTGGGGTGTTTTTTTTTCCCCTTCCCTGACATAGAAAGAAGAGCTGTTAAATTTTAGGCAGGAAGTCATAAAATCATTTTACTGTAAAATATATGCTTTTTAGATATGGCTCCATTTAGACAGCCTAGAAAGGCAGACTTTGTTTTGCATGCGTTTTCTAGACTTTTCATTTTGAAACTCTTGTGCTGGACCTGAATTATGAAAAGGTAGTGAGTCATTTGGATGGGAACAGCTGGCAGGCCAGTGCTCTGTTGGAACGCCTCTGGAAATCCCGGGGTGGGGGTGGGGTGTGACATCACTCTGCCTCTTGCCTGGAGAGGGAGGGGGCAGCGAACCGTCGAGTTGGGGAATTTTTCACAAGATCTGGCTTCCCTTCAATGAGCTCTTACTCAGGACAGCTCGTTGGTTGATAGGGAGGCAGTTGTAAATAATGGTTAACCTGTTGGCCCCTTTTCAGGCTCCAGACTGGATCCTGAGTAGCCAGTGGCCTTGGCACCGCTCCCTGGGAGTTCACTCTTGCTGTGCGTGTCTGGTGCTCACCCAGTCCAATCACTTCCATGTTTGCTGAGGGCCCCTGCGAGGCATCAGAGCTTCAGAAGTGCTAGAGAAGATGGTTCCGTGCAGAACGGGCACAGACAAGGGGCAGGAGGGAAGGCCCACATTGTGTGTCGCGCTGTGCACCCCCGACCCTGTGCAGTGATGTGTCTGCACAGTCTTCTGACTCGACACTTCTGCCCGCCCACCTGAAGTCCAGCTCTGAGCTGTGCACACGAAACCAAGGTTAAAGTTATTCCTGGAGGCTCTGGCCTTTCATTTCCTTCTGTAGTTTAAAGAAAGACGGCTTTAGCTTCTTCTGACTATATTCAGCAAGAAAATTCTTCCATGTCGAGATGGCAAGAAACACTCCAAGGCCCTTTCTTCTTGACCAGCTCACCCAGACTGACTTGAGAATTCCATGTCCTTGGAATTGTGACCCAGGTTCCTGCTGACGATTTGCGCTGACCGTCAAAAAGATTATTTGAGACCTTTAAGCTATTGTCATGAGGCAGAGTCCACATAAGGCAGCAAATTAGGGAAAAGCTTGCGTTCCTTTTTTTTTTTAGTGAGTATTCTTGCGTATCTACTGTATGTGAGGTGGCACACGGTTCTAGTAGAAATAGAGCTACGAACCGAAGAGAACGGGAGGAGTATTTGCTCCTGGAACACTTATAAAGAAAGGAAGTTGTAGAAAGTGAAATCCCTTGAGGCTCTGTCTTTGGCTGGTGAGGAGCAGAGTATCAGTTGTATGTGTGTTTTTCTGAAATATGTAGAGCATTTCTGCTCTTAGTAATTTTCTTTGCCATCTCCTTTGCTGTGAAGTTGCACCATCCTTAGGGAAGATTTCCTTGAAAAATTCTAATCTCAAGAGATTCTCTAAATTTGTAAACTTCCAAATGAAAAGAGCTTTATGCTCTATTTAAATCTTTCAGCGATGTGCATTTCATAGATCAATCAATGTGTTTATTTTGTTACAGGTAAAAGGAAGCTGTGGTTGTTAACTGCCTAAGATTTGTAGTCATTCTCTTTTCTAACATAGTAACCAGGGAGGGGACTCCTGATATTTCGGTTTCTGCACAATTATATAATAAGTCTCTTTTTGTATAAATGTATAAGCTTTGGTTCCGCTTGTAAGGAATGCGCGTCAGACTGGACTGGTTCTGAAATAGCGCCTCAGTGCTGCTGCTGCCCATTTTATCACACAGTAGATGATGGTTTGGGTGGCAGCCTAAACGTGTCTTCCCGGCCTTGCCCATGGCACCCTCCCCTGCGAGAGGCCAATTCTTTGAACAGTGCACCTGCACCTCTTTACAGACACTTCTGGAATGTTCCAGTGCGCAGGGCACTTGGGGTATGTTTAACTGTGCTCACGGGGGGTTGAGGTGGGGGATTAATGGGACTCATGCGTACTATTCTTTCAACAAAGTAAGACAGTAAGAATGAATTTTTTAAAAAAATCAGCTTGATTGTGCAAAATCACGAAGAATTATGTTTTGTGTTTCTTTTCCTTTGCAGCCCACCAGACGGTCAGCCAGGTTGTCAGCGGTGAGTACTTTGGGCCCCACTGTTGTTAGCTCTTACACACACATTCCTTCTGTCCGCGGCAGCAGAATGAAGACTAAGGTGGTGTTTCCTTTGAGCTTTGTTTAATTTCCTTTTTGGAAATTACCTGGGTCAGAATTTCGAGCAGGTTTGACAAGTGTTGCCAAGCAATTCACTTAATCAAATAGACTGGTGAAGAACAGTGGCCAGCCCAGCAAGCAAGCATACGAAGCCCAGGAAGTTGTTTGATATGGCTGGAGCTGTGCGATGAAGAGTGACGTTATTAGCAAAGCCCTCATCTCCTATTCTACACCTGATGTACCAAAGGAGACAAGAAGTCTTGATTCTGTCTCCATGAGAAAGAGAAAATCCATACCTTAGTCAGAATGTTCTGGAAGTCCTCTGAATCCATAGACTGTCGCCTTACTTCAGAAGCAGAGAATCTTTTTTTAAAAAAAGAACCATTTCCAGTCTGCCACCTGGGGTCTCCCTCTCCAGGCCAAGCCCAAGGAAGGGTCGTGGGTTAAGAGCATTGAAGCTGGGATGGGCAGTGACCAAGCCTTGACAAGACTGCCCCAGCCCTCCTCACCCTGCCGTGCTCCTGGCTGAATCTGGTGCTCCTCCCACCCAGCCTGCTGGTGTGCCCTGCCTCCTGCTGCTGAGACCAGTCAGCCTGGCTCTCTGGAGGGGGACGTGCGCTGCCCACTGAGATGTAGGGGGAAAGGCATTGACCTCTTGGCTTACAGCCCATACTAGATGGCACTGGGACCTTCAGGGGAGCCTGGCTTTCTTCTCAGCCCACACCTGTGCCTGGCACAATGCAGGGAATCCAAGCTGAAATGGATATTGGAAACTTTTCACAAATTAAAAAAATATATATCAGTTTCTGGCTTTTCTTCTCAATATATTTTTGCTAAACTTGTTTCACACATTTAAAAGAAAAGGAAAGAAATAGGTATTGGAACCATTCTCAAGTTGGGAAGTATAGCCGGGTTTAGGTTGGGTTGAGCCAGTGTTCCGCATGTGTGCGTGCTAAGTCACTTCGGGCGTGTCTGACTCTTTGTGACCCCGTGGACTGCACCCCGCCAGGCTCCTCTGTCCATGGGTACTCCAGACAAGAACACTGGAGTAGGTTGCCATTTTCTCCTCCAAGGGATCTTCCTGACCCAAGGATCACGTCTCCTGTGTCTCCTGCGTTGGTAGGCAGGTTCTTTACCACTAGCGCCACATGAGGCCCAACCTAAGAAGCAACATCAGAGTCACCTGGAAGGTTAAGACCTGGGAGGTGTGTTTGTGTGTGTACGTAGTTAATCCAGATTCTGCTACAATACCAATACAATACACCAACACAAAAGGTGTTATGCTTGTCCAATGGTGTGATTTTCACTGTGGTTGGAAAGCTATGTCTTAACTCTTTTAGATTTCACTGTAGATTATGCTGAAAGCTGTTGTATTGCATGGATATCTAGCTTATCAAGGGCGAGGGGGCAGACCTTTAAGTTAAAAACCAAAATATAAAACAAGGCCTTTCCTGAGCACCAGGGTCCAGCAATATAATACCTTCCACTGACATCATGGCCCGCGGTGCTGACGCAGAGCCTCGGAAGCCAGTGGGATTACAGACTACAAAAACATCACCATTTCCTGTCCCATTAAAACACCAATACTGAGTTTAGGAGGAAAAGGTCCATCTTGCTGTAAATTGAGAAAACAAGGACATGTTAGTACAATGTATCAAAGCCTGAAGTGAGATGTTTTATATCCTGAAAATTTAGGAGCTATGCAAAGCTGATATATTTGGGGAGCAAATTTATGGTGGTCAGAAGATTAAGGGAAACAGCCCCTGCTTTTCAAGCTCAGTTTCCTTTTTTTATTAGAGAGGTTATGTCCAACGACCAGTCTTCCGGAATTGAAGTGATTATAATTTCAGTTTATGACCTTGATGGAAAGGGCCAGATTCGGTATGGTCCTGGACACCTGGAGGCACCGACGAAACAAGTGTTTTTCTCCGTGGGGGGTGGGGGTGGGGTGGGGGAGTGGAGGGGGTACTCTGGGCAGTGTTTTCTATTTAAAAACCATGCTCCCTGGTGCCAGGAGAGAGGTATAATTCTTTCCTAGCTCCATGAGAGAGAAATATTTGCCCTAAGATAGCTTTAGGAAAACCACAGGTTTAAACTTCCCCCGTGTCTCTTTGTACCCATCTCAGGTCCTTAGGAAGCAGCCAGGCTGAAGGCTTGTATGGAGGGGCCTGGGGCCCCAGGGCAGGGGAGCACTGCTTCCAGGAGTGGGGAGAAACACACAAGGCAAGGAAAAAAAGAAGTCGCCTGGTGGGCCCTTTAGCTAATAAGGTCTGTGAAAGATCTTGAACTTTGGGAGCTAACAGTATACCTTGTGGGCTTCCCAGGTGGCGCTAGTGGTAAAGAACCCGCCTGCCAGTGCAGGAGATAGAAGAGACACAGGTTCGATCCCTGGGTCGGGAAGATCCCCTGGAGGAGGGCGCAGCAACCCACTCCAGTATTCTTGCCTGGAGAATTCCACGAACAGAGGAGTCTGGTGGGCTACAGTCCATAGGGTCATAAAGAGTCGGACAGGACTGAAGTGACTGAGCGCGCGCGCACACACAGCGAACACTGCATCATTATAATTGTGTTCCTAACAACAGACTCTAGGGAGCCCAGGGTCTGGGTGGCCAGGAGATTCTGTTCACCTTGAACTGGCCTTGGAAGAGAAAAGTAGGAAGAAGCTCAAGCTCAGACAGGCATTTGAAACCCACATCAGAGGTGGGAGAATTTGGAACTGGTTTTGGAATACTTCATGGGCGGCTCTCTCCATTCCCACATGGGCTTCGCCTGTGACGGTGCTAGGATTTCTAGACTGTTTGGAAGGCTGGTGTGAACCAAATTCACAGAGTCATTTGGCCGAGGGCCTGAGTCGTTCCTCTTGCTGCATTGCTGTGATAAAAGGAAATGAAGTGACATCAGACAGAAGCTTAAACGTGTTCCCAGAGAGTTATTCTGGCCCAGGGAATGGTGAATTGACTTCCAGATCTCACCTGTCGTCGACTTGAGAACCCAGGATGAAACTAGTCATGAAATGTGGAGGTCTTTTTGCTGGTGCTGAAAATAGGACATTTTTTTCTTTTGAAATGAATGTCATAGTCAAAATGGACTGTTGTCTTTGGCGGCCTTGTTGCTGTTTCTTTTGGTGCTGAGGGTTGTCTTTTTCAGTATTTGTATAACTTCATTTATCTTTGCAGAAACCTGCTCCCCCCAAACCTGAACCTAAACCAAGAAAAACATCTGCTAAGGTAAGAGGTGCTCCCTCCCCCGCTTTGGCTTTTTCAACAGTGAATGAATTATAATTCCATATCCCAGAGTCATCCAAGGAAAGATCACATTTAATGATTCAGGCTCAGTGCCTGGACCAGAAAACTCACCCGAGCTGGAGACAGGCTTTCTCAAAAAGCAGAGAGCACAGTTCTTACACTTTACTGGGAGTCTGTTTTCCGTTTGGTCCGTGCAGCAAAGGGAGTCAGAGCATATGCTGCTCTGAGAAGCCTCACGTCCAAGGTGGAGTTTGGTAGCTGCCTCATGAGACACACAGTTCAGATGGTTCTCTGGAACAGTGAGCCTGGGCCTGCTGCCAACAGCTGGTGGAGGACTTGTGGGGGCTTCTGGCTTCCTAGAACTGGTCTTAGGAGGCCAGTCTGCTGACTAATAATTAATCAATACTACCAAATAATTAAGGCTTGCTTGGTAGCTCAGACGGTAAAGAGTCTGCCTGCACTGCAGGTAAGTGTCGGTGAAAGGCGCTCAGTCGTGTCTGACTCTTTGTGACCCCATGGACTATGGAATTCTTCAGCCCAGAATATGGAATGGGTAGCCTTTCCCTTCTCCAGGGGATCTTCCCAACCCAGGGATCGAACCCAGGCCCCCTGCATTGCAGGTGGATTCTTTACCAGCTGTGCCACCAGGAAAGCAGGAGACCTGGGTTTGATCCCTGGGTTAGGAAGATCCCCTGGAGAAGGAAATGGCAGCCCACTCCAGTATTCTTGCCTGGAGAATCCAATGGACAGAGGAGCCTGGCAGGCAATACCCCACGGGGTCATATAAAGTCAGACATGCCTGAGCACCTAACACAAACAGTAATAATAACAACACACAGCAAATAATGAATACAAGCAAACAGTTACATAGCCCTTGTCCTGTGTACGTGTGTGATCAGTCGCTTCAGTCATGTCCAACTCTTTGTGACCCCATGAACTGTAGCCTGCCAGACTCCTCTGTCCATGGGGATTCTCCAGGCAAGAATACTGGAGTGGGTTGCCATTTCCTTCTCCAAGGGATCCTCCCGACCCAGGGTTTGAATCCATATTCACCTCCAGCTCCTGCATTGCAGGCAGATGCTTTACCCACTAAGCCACCTGGAAAGCCTCTTGTCCTATGTCAGACCCTCATCCTATGCATGGGCCTCCCTGGTGGCTCAGTGGGTAAAGAATCCCCCTGCAATGCAAGAGGCCTGGGTTGGGAAGATGCCCTGGAGAAGGGAAAGGCTACCCACTCCAGTATTCTGGCCTGGAGAATTCCATAGACTGTGTAGTCCATGGGGTCACAAAGAGTCAGACATGACTGAGTGCCTTTCACTTTCATCTTATGGATAGACACTCACATCAGTCCTACTAAGGTAGGGATACATTGCAGAATTATCGGGGGTAGGAAGTGTACCCCCCAAATGGCCTTTCTTTACTTTGCCCTTCAGAGCGTCACCCCTTGTTGTGTGTGCATTGTTTGAAATGATGTGTATTGAGGTGTGAAAAGGCGATTGTGAAGCGGAACTCATTTTTGTGGCTTTGGTCTCTTTTTTGGGGGGGATCCACGCCTCATGGCCTGTGGGATCTGGAATCTTAGTTCCCAAACCAGGGATGGAGCCTGGGCCCCCTGCTTTGGGAGCACATTAGAGTCTTAACCACTGGACCACCAGGGCAGTCCCAGCTTGGTCTTAAAATTGGGATTTTTTCTTCCTCTGGGCCTTCCTTCCCAGGGGCTCTCCCAGCTTTTAGCCCCAGGTCCTCACGTGCAGCGGTTCCTCTCACTGGGTCTGCCCTGACTTCCCTGTGTCCCCCTGCAGCTGCTCTCCCCACGTCAGGACCGCTTCTCACTGCATCAAGAGAGGATGCTCACCAGACACACACTTGAGGAGAGGTCAAAGTCCGGTGGATTTCCTGAGTTGCCTGTTACATTTTCACGGGAGCCTCCATGTAACCCACTCAAAGCTCAGCAGAACCGGGTTCCCTTTTTCCCCTGAGAGCCACCCCTCCCCCTTGTTTGTGCTTCCCCTTGCGTTTGGATGGAGGCCGGCTGAGTTTACGCAGCCTCCCACCCTGTCTCACACACTCTGTCTCCTTGTGCTTTGATCCTCTGTTAGAAAGAACCCGCAGCAAAGGTTAGCAAAGGTGTTAAAGGGAAGAAGGAGGAGAAGCAGGACGCTGGAAAGGAAGGTCCCGCAGCACCGTCTGAAAATGGTGACACTAAAGCTGAAGAGGTACTTTCCCCAGACACCTCCCGCTGATTGAATCAGTGTCATGAAAGCAATCGCTGGACCCTTCAGCCAGTGACCGCACGTTCATAATGTGTCTCTTTACTGCCCGTAATGTGATTGCAGATCCGCATCTCTCGCTCAACTGTTAATGTCTCAGCCTCCAGAGGTACCCCACCCAGCACACTGTCAGTAAAGGGGCAGATTGAAACAGTGAGAGTTAAGGGTACAGTGGACAGTTCTGCACGTTTGCAGTGACTAGCATCAGATAGTAGTGTGGTGTTCTTTTTCTTTAATCGTGAACCGCGGGAGCCCCGCAGGCAAAGCTTTTGTGGTCGTTTGCAAAGCAGAAAGCAGCAAATGCAGCCAAGCGTTTGTGTCATATATCCCTGCCTTGTCTGTTTTTACACCCAGAGTTGAACTTGGTTTTGCAGTAGAGCCGCTAAAAGCAGACGTTCCAGACTGTGCATGTTGCTCGGGTGGAGTCTTCTTTGGCTTATGGTAGTTTTAATAGTAACTCTGTCTTTTTTGTCTTCCTTTCTTTTTTTCACAGGCACAGAAAACTGAATCTGTAGCTAACGAGGGAGAATGAATGGTCATGAAAATTGGGGTTGATTTTATGTACCTCTTGGGACAACTTTTAAAAGCTATTTTTACCGAGTATTTTGTAAATGCTAATTTTTTAGGACTCTACTAGTTGGCATACAAAAATATATAAGGATGGACATTTTACCTTCTCATAGTCGTGCTTTTTGGAAATTTCCATCATCCTTGAGTAAAATAAATACCAGTTTAATATTGGAAGCTGTCTATAAAATTGATTTCAGTATTCCATGCTCTCGCTTTAAAATTTTAGTCCTGTGCATTCTGTGGTGCTTTTACTGTGCGTATTTGAATTTTTTCATGCCGTTTTTCTAGAGCAATAATCAGTGGTGCTTTTGTACCTAGGTTTTATGTGATTTTAATGAAACATGGATAGTTGTGGCCACCTGCTGATTATTTGTGGTTTAAAATAAAAGGTTTTCCTGCCTGCAAAATACCTGCCTTAGTAGTGTCTTTGCTAAATTTAGGCATTGTTTCGTTTTCTTGTTGCAGAAGATGGAAAGAATTTGTACAGTCTGTCCCATGCTGGTCCCTCTAATAATTCATATAGGGTTGTTTCTTAATTTTCTGGCCTTTAAAAATGTTATTTTAATAGAATCATCTATGAGTGCCAGTGTAGAATTATTTCTAATATCCTTAATACCAGAAGTGGCCAGCAATAGTCAACCATATAATAACACTCAATGCAACATTATTTTGTTGAAATCCTTATAAATAGAATGGCATTCTGCTAAACCAGAACTAGTGAAAAACCGTAAACTCAGCCTCATCCTTGAAAATGTTCCCACTTTCAAAAAAAACTCAGTCGTGCTGTGTTGTGCTAAGTCACTTCAGTCGTGTCCAACTCTGTGACCCTAGGGACAGTAGCCCACCGGGCTCCTCTGTCCCTATGGATTCTCCAGGCAAGAACACTGGAACGGGTTGTCATTTTCTGCTCCAGGGGATCTTCCTAACCCAGGAATGGAACCCACGTCACTTAGATATCCTGCACTGACAGGCAGGCTCTTTACCACTAGTGCCACCTGGGAAGCCAGTACTAAGTTACATTCATGTTAAAATACTTCCCCATTCATTGAGAATTTCACAGTTTTGGACGCTCTTTACCCACGTGGCCACTTCTGGGAAAGGAGTTAAACGTGATCTTTTGAATAGCATCTGTCTTAGTCTGTTCAAGCTGCTGTAACAAAATACCACTGATTGGGTGGCTTATAAACAGCAGAAATTTCTTTCTCACAGTTCTGGAGGCTGGAAGTCAGATCAAGTGCCAGCAGGATTGAGTGAGGCCCCCCTCAGATCTGAGACTTCTCACTGTGTCCACACATGGGGCAAGGTGCTGGGGATCTCTCTTTTATAAGCACTGATGCCATTCACAGGGGCTCCAGCCTCATGAATTAAGCCTCCCCTCCTACTACCAGCATCTTTGAGAGTTGAAACTTCAGCATAGGAACTTGAGGGGGACACAGGCACTCAGGCCATAGCAATGTCTTTTTGTTTCTGGAAGGACAGAGGTGCAGAAGAGCTGTTTTCTAAATGCAAATTTGTTTGTTTGCATTCCTAAGAAGTTGGGTAACTGCATGAACACCTCCAGAAAGGCTGAAATCTGCAGATTCCTCTTGGATGAAGAAATGGAGAATAGTTATTGCCTGGGCTGCTCTGGGACTCTTGCACAAAGGCTGTTGTTCCTAGGGCCCTCCATGCTTTTCTCTTATCAACAAAAACAAGCTCCCTCCTCCAAGGTATAATTTCAGGACTCAGAATTTACACCTGTGTCATTGTCCCAAGTTTGGCATTAATCTCCTGCAGGTAGGAACTGTATTATATGGAGGATAATCTCATGTATAGTTTTCTTTGGTTTCTGATTATGAAATGTACCTTGACTGATGAGTGTTAGATATGCCAAGAACTTTTACCCCAAAGGAAAATAGCTGGTATCCTATGATCACTTGACAAAGATATTTTCATCATGCAGTTAATACACAGTTGAAGTACATTTCTGGCTAGCTTCCAGTTCCAAAGTGAAGTAGAAACTTCATAGGTTTACATTTAATTTCTAAAGTGCTGCTGGTGATCTTTCTTTAAAAAAAGAAGATTACAAAGATACATAAAGTCAAACTCCTCCTTTTTCCCCTTCATATCTCCCAGAGATAATCACTGTCCCATGATTTTCTCTATTTTACTGTGTATATGTGCATATATAAGCACTTGTGTGCGCATGTGTACATATGTGCATATAATTTTAAAAGAAGGAATCATACTATGCATTCTATTTGGAATTGAATTCAACCAATAAATTGTATTGGGTATAAAGATTATCTCTAACAGTGCAGTATCGCCAGTAGTACTGCAGTAAACATTCTTGTACACAAAGTTTTGCCTACTTACATATTTCAACTCAAATAATTTCCTAGGAGTGGAATGTCTGAATCAAAGGGAATATACATTCGATGTTCTCACTATGGTCAAAAAAATGGTCCCTGTCCACTTCCATCAACAGGGTATAAATGCCGTTTCTTCCTGCATTTGTCAACACCCTTATTTTGGTTAGTCTCATTAATGAAACATATGCTGTACTGTTTTAGTTTTTAAATTTATTACCAGTAAAACTGAGCTTTTCCTATGTTTAGTGTCGCTTTAATTTCTTGTATGAATTGTGATGTTTTTCTCTGAGGGAATCAGTGTGTTTTAAGTCCTTATTTGCCATGGCCGCTGCTGTCGTTACTTTTTATTCAAACACAAAGATCAGGGGTTCTGTAGGCCCCTGGTTTACGTCTCTTAAAGTTCTGGGCATTATTACTGCCACATTGACAAAGCAAGGGAATACTGTCGAGCAGACAGCTACCCAAATAGGAAGCCCACATTGCTCCCCAAGAACTTGACCAAAGGATATGCTGCCAAGGGTATGAGTGTGCTGCCAGCAAATGCAACGAAGGTTTGGGAATCCCGTCCACTGCCACATTGCTTACCCCTTCAGTGAATGGACACAAGTTAGAAAAACGTGTGTTGTCCAAAATACTTGTCTGCTTGTGTTCTGCTGTGCTGTGCTCAGTTGTGTCCAGCTCTTTGCAACCCCATGGACTCTGACCAGCCTCCCCTGTCCATGGGAGTTCCCAGGAAAGAACCCATTTTCCCAGGCAAGAGTACTGGAGCGGGTTGCCATTTCCCGATCAAGGTATTGAACCTCTGTCTCTTGCATCTCCTGCCTTGGCAGGCAGATTCTTTACCACTGAACCACCTGGAAAGCCCACTTGTCTGCCTAACCTGCTGGAAAATCATAACTCTTTGGATCTACAGTGACTTTGAGTCAAATGGCATGGCCTTACGGTTGAGCAGTGCACTGCTTGTTCAGTCGTAAGTGGTAATCCTAAAATTCTCCCTGAGGCCGGCCCATGGATTGTGGTGGAGTAAGAGTGGGCTTTGAGAAGTAAGTGGCTCTATAATTCCCATTTTTTTGTTCTGTGAAAAGATCGTGTGAACTGAAAAGATACATCAGATACATCAGCCTGACAGGTGAACTGTTCTATAACATCTTTGGTGGACATTAAAATGATTAAGTTTGAAACAGGTTTACGAAACGAAAGTTTTTTCCCCCTCTCCTCAAATTTTAGGAGATGTTTTTCTCAGCTAGAGGTACAAATGCTGTCCTTCAGGTTTCCAATCCCAGCAGATATAAGGAGGCCATCTCAATTTTTAGCTGTCACCTATGCTAATGTATCTCTTTGAATGCCTCTCAATTGTGAGCTCTGAACTTTTATTATTTTCTATTATTTTATCCAGGACACTGATATAAAATATCTTGCAATAATTATAATGATTAAGATATTATAAGTAGCCACAATTTATTTACTACCCTGTAATAAGCACTTTTCATAAATTAATTTGGGAGAAAATTTGTGAATTCTTTAAATATATTAATATGATGCTGCTATGCCTTAGTAAAAATGAGCCTTTTTTTCCAGTGCCAAGTAGAGGTTCAGGCTCTTTTAAAACTGCAAAGGGAATTTGGGATTATACATCTCTCCCTTGTATGAGATGAGAAAGTGAAAGCCGATTTTAGGATTATATTTATGAGTAAGCTTCATGACCTTGGTTAGGCAGCAGTTTCGTAATTATGAGATCCAAAGCACAGCAGCCAAATAAAAAACTAGATAAATTGTACATCAAAATTTAAAGCGTCAAGAAAGTAAAGGTACAATCCACAGAGTGGGTGAATATTTTTACAAATAATATATCTGATAAGGACCTATTATCCAGAACATATAATAAAAATTTAAAACCCAACAATAAACAATTTTAAAATTTTAAATGGGCAAAGGATTTGAATAGACGCTTCTCCAGCTTGTATCAATAGCCAATATTTAAATGAAGGCGTGCTCAAAATAATTAGGGAAATGCAAGTCAAACTCATAAGGAGACAATACTTTACAGTCACTAGGATAAGTTTTTAAAAATTGAAGATAAGTGTTGGAGAGCACCTGGTGAAATTGAAGCCTTCATTTGTTGCTGGTGAGAATGTAAAATGGTGCAGCATCTTTGGGGAACAGTTTGGAAGCTCCTCAGAAAATGAAAGAGTTACCAAATGACCCAGGAGTTCTATATATACCCAAGAAAACTGAAAAATATTCACTCAAAAACTGATGCATGTATGTTTATAGCAGTATTTTTTATTTTCCCCAAAGTGGAAGCAGTGTAGATGTCTATTCACTGATGAATGAATGAACAAAATGTGCCTCGTGGTGGAGTATTATTCAACCACATAAAAGGATGAAGTTCTGATACATACTTTCCCAAGGATGAACCTTGAAAACATCCTGCTCAGTGAAAGAAGGCTGTCACAAAAAAACATTTATATGATTTCATGCATGCAAAATGTCCAAAACTGACAAATTTATAATGACAGAAAATAGACTCATGGTAGGTAGTGGGAGGGGAGAGTGGGAACTGACTGATAGTGGAAACAGTTTCCTTTGGGGAAGATAATGAAACGGTTCTGGAATTTAAAAATGGTTGTACATCCTTGTAACTATACTAAAATCCACTGACTGTACACCATTAAAAATGACATTTATGAGGCTACTAAAAGCACGGGACTTGAGGAGGTCACCATTGCTCACCTGTGTTAAGCCAGCCAGGTCATTTAACTTCTGCTTCTCAACTTCTCATCCCTAAAACAGAAGATCTGTTCAACAAAGCTGTTAGTGGTAAATGAGGTAGTTACTATGAAATCACGTAATGCAGTGCCTAAAATGCAGTGGATTTTCCATAAAACTGAATGGAAATTGGATGAATACGAATGGGCCTTGTAGGTGTGGGCTGGTGCATACATCAGGTATGTCTGTCATAGGTGTGCAAAAGGAAAAACTATGCTTCATATCAAAGGCAATGTAACATAGTGGTTAAACTTGTAAACTCTGAAACCAGACTCCCTAGGTTCAAGTCCTGTCTTTATTTTTTTACTCTCCATATAACCACGGACAGGTTACTTAGTCTCTCTATACTCTGTGTATCTTAAGAGTTCCTGTCTATAAACGAGAATAAAAATAGTACACTTGATTGGGTGTTAAAAGTGTGAAATGATATAAAATAGGTGTTCAGGAAGTATGAGTCAAACCATGCAGCAGGTGAGATGTTAGTCCCTGGGGACCAGTGACCATTGTCTCTTACCTTTGTGACACATGATAAAGGCAGAGTAAATACTTGTTGAACTCAGTGTGGTCTTCAATAAACAAGAACCAAGCTCAGGATTTTATCATTGCTCTATGTGTCTCCAAATTAAGCTAATTGGACAGTGTAACCCAAACATATGAACCACAGTTCAGGCTCATATTCCTTGGAATTAATGAAAAAATTAAATCATCTTTTATTTTGTGTGAAAGTCACTCAGTTGTGACCCCTATGGACTATACAGTCCACGGAATTCTCCAGGCCAGAATACCGGAGTAGGTAGCCTTTCCCTTCTCCAGGAGATCTTCCCAACCCAAGGATCGAACCCAGGTCTCCCGCGTTGCAGGTGGATTCTTTACCAGCTGAGCCACCAGGGAAGCCCAAGAATACTGGAGTGGGTAGCCTATCTCTTCTCCAGCAGATCTTCCCGACCCAGGAATTGAACTGGGGTCTCCTGAGTTGCAGGCGGGTTGTTTGTATTTAAAGCCTTTTAAAATCCAGTTTGGGGCTTCCCAGGTGACACTAATGGTAAAGAACCTGACTGCCAATGCAGGAGACATAGGAGACATGGGTTCAATCTGGGTTGGGGAGATCCCCAGGAGGAGGGCATGGCAACCCACTCCAATGTTCTTGCCTGGAGAATCCCATGGACAGAGGAGCCTGGCAGGCTACAGTCCATGGGGTTGCAAAGAGTCAGACACGACTGAAGCAACTTAGCATGCACCCACACAGGCACATCATAACTTAAGGAACATCTTTTTTGGTTGTGGTGCTATTCTTGGGACAATACTAGTTTGACCTGTGTGCTCACATTTTCTTTTTTAATTTAGACCCAACTTCACTTTTCTACAAAAATTACACCATGTTCGTTCTGTGTAATATCTTTCTTTCTAGATTACAAATTGCTTAACAATTCAACAGAAAATATTCACATAGAGATAAATACACCTAGACCTAGGTTGCAGAGAAGCCGATGGCAACCCACTCCAGTGTTTTTGCCTGGAGAATCCCAGGGACGGGGGAGGCTGGTGGGCTGCCGTCTATGGGGTCGCACAGAGTCGGACACGACTGAAGTGACTTAGCAGCAGCAGTAGCAGCAGACCTAGGTTGATGGGTCTCACTGAGTTGCTTGAAGCCAGGTTATCAACTCTGAAAACGGGAAGAACCCCTGAGATCATCTTACTCCCTTCCAAGGAGGTTTAAATCCCCTTTACAACATGACAAAGAGTTTCTTAGACTTTCGAGTTCCTTCAGTCTTGACATTATCACTCAAACAGCTCTGTTACAAAGTACTTTCTTATTGTTGAGCAAAGAACTGTATCCTTGTGGGTACCTGCTCAGTGGCTTCAGTTGTATCTGACTCTGCAGTACTTTGGATTGTAGCCCACCAGGCTCCTCTGTCCGTGGGATTCTCTAGGCAAAAACACTGGAGTGAGTTGCCATGCCCTTCTCCAGGGGATCTTCCTGACCCAAAGATCGAACCCACCTCCTTTAAGTCTCCTGCCTTGCAGGCGGATTCTTTACCCACTGAGCCACCTGCCCTATCCTTGAACCTGCCAGCTATTAATGTCAGGTCTCCCAGGACCAGGGACGTATAGAACTAACATTCTTCATCCAGTGACCCTTCAAGTGTCTGAAGACACCTGTTACGTCCCCCTGGAAACACTTTGGTTTCTCAAACTCCTCTATAAAGATAGGAGGAAAGATCTCTTTTTAAGATATAATTGTACTTAAATTAGTCTCATAAATTCACACTGATTGAGAAATGAGAGCAGAACAATTTTAAAACAATCACATTAGGCCTAACTGTATGAAATGCCTATCCTATTTTCTCTTTGGACCTTCAGAAACAGTGATTTCACATGATTCAACTGATCCTTTTCCTCAGTCTTTCTCCTTCGTGGAAATTTGATTTAGTGTGTCTTCTGTGAATAAGTATGTTTTCAGGACAAAGGACATATCAGGGTTGCACCAAAGTCTGTCTTCCACATTCATCTATTCATCAAAAACATACTGAACATCTAAACGCTGGGCATTTTGCAAGGTATTAGGGATGCAGTATTGAGAAGGTCATTGTCCTGCTGTTACGGAGCTCAGAGTCTAGTGGGGAAGCTAACATTATTAGTTTCTTAGTAACACAAATGTGTATTTATAAAAGCCATTACTGAATCCTAACCTTTTCCACCGTAAAACGTTCATATAATTACTCTAATGGATTTCATTTTGAGAACAGATTTTAGTCGCAAACAAACATACATAAAACTAAGTAAGTTAATTTACTGAATAGCACTTTAAAATATTATTTACCTGGTTGCTGTAGAGTGCCTGTGAAAAATGACTCCTTGGACTTGGAATAAATGTTTAGCTATATTTCCAGGAAATAATTGATCTTGAATAATACTTCTTGTGACTCTTCCACTGATGTCTTTTTGGGCTGGAAGACTCCAGCCCATTGCACCGAACAACCTGTGGAACTGGAGTGATTTGAAAGCAAAATGGAATTTGGGGAGAATAGAGGATGGGAGGAAGGAAACAGGTGGAACTGACCTGTATGGGTACCTTTATTTTTAGAGCCAAGTCTCCTTTGAATTCCAAAAGAATTGCTTTTTTACCTGTGAAAATTTTAAGGTCTTTTCATAGTAGCATCTAAATCAGGATAAGATAAATTTTTATAGTATTCATTCATTCTTTTTGGTTGAGGTCAGCTTGAATAATTGGTAATGAACAGCGCTCTTAAAAACTGGTTTACTTAACATATACAAAGCCTCCAAGAACTACATTTAACCAGCAGTTGCTGAGCTGCTGCTGTGTTCTGAGCACTTTGCTAAAGAATTGATAACAACCCAGGAAGAGATGTAATTTGGGGCTTCATTCTTACGAGTCCAGACAGACCTTTAGCCATATACACTTCTAGGTTTTTTGTTTTCTTTCTTTTTTTTTTTTTTACAACGAGTTGAATAATGATTAATCAAATTGTGTAAAATCTTCAGTTGATCAGTTTAGCTGTTGAGTGGCTACAGTGTCCCTATGACAGAAAGAAAGAATTGGACACTTGACTGATCTTTTCAGTCATAATGCGTTGCTTTGGCCTTTTGCATTCTTAGAGCACCTTCTTGACCTATATTTTATACTGATTCCATTCTGTCTGATACTATAATACCATAAAAGACTCTAAGGTAAAAAATCAATCATTACATATGCGTGCAATTCAGTCTAAAAATGACTCTAGGAGACCAGAGCAGGGAACCATTTTGAGTAGCTGTGGAAGGATTATGGTGTATTATGCACATATGCTCCTGATGTTTGAAGGAGGTCTGAATGAGTCTTGAGCATAGCAGGAAAACTTGTCAGATGGGGAACAACCTTTATAAGGCTGGAGGGAAGTACGTGGAGTCACATCTGGATTAGGTTCATCTCCTAAAACCATGTTTTGGGTACCTGAGCGAAAATAGATTCACTGTTTCCTGCTTCTATTTTTTTCTGCAAAATGATAGGTTGGGTTTGATTAATGGCTTTTAAAACCATTTTTCAAAGTAGTGCATGCTAAGTCGCTTCAGTTGTGTCTCACTCTTTGCAACCGCATGGACTGTAGCCTGCCAGGCTCCTTTGTTCATGGAATTCTGCAGGCAAGAATGCTGGAGTGGGTTGCCATGCCCTGAACTAGAGGATCTTCCCAACACAGGGGTCAAACCCACATCTCCTGTGGATCCTGCATTGCAGGTGGATTCTTTACCACTGAGCCGCCAGGGAGCAAGCAGTAGGATACTGATAATTCTTTGGGGATGTTGGTGAGGGAGGTGGACCCAGCCCTGAGGCCATCACCTCACCTCTTTGGGCAGCTCCTAAGGCTCTTTGGGTGAGCTCATGGGACACGATTTGAAGACTGATGAACCAGAGGAATCCTAAAGGCCTGAGTGACAGTTTGACTCCTCCAGGCTATCAGTGTGCACAGATCTGCAGGAAAACGGAAAAATGCCGTGACTGGAGGAAAGGGTTGCTGGTGGGAAACAGAAGTGGAGCTGGGCCTGGCTCACAGTAGGCACTAAGGAAATGACATGCCAGTGTCCGTGGGTATGTACTGTCGTAGGCTGGGAATGTGCTGTCCACATGGTCAGAGAAGCCTTGAATTGTGGTCACCAGTAGCTTAGCTTTGAAACATGGAGCCACCCTAGCTTCTTCCGTGGGGTATTGACAAAATGAACATGGTATGCAGGGAAAAGGAGCCCGGTAATGAACTGGATTCCTCACTTAACTCCTGTTTTCCTTTAATTGGAATGTAGTCTGGATATTGCGTACTAGGGAACTATATTTCGTTTTCTAAGGTAAAATATGGTATTGTAGTTATTCTCAGGAAAGGTGTGGTGTGCTGCAGGTTTTTGTTTTTGTTTTTTAGCGATGAAAGCATGTGAGAGCTGCAACTTATTGTCAAACAATTCAGATATAGAAATACACCTATATTTACATCTGAATTGTTTGAAAATAAGTAGTGTATATAGTATATATATGGGGCTTCCCAGGTGGCACTAGCGGTAAAAAATCTGCCTGCCAATGCAGGAGACCTAAGAAACCATTTCAATCCCTGGGTCAGAAAGATCCCCTGGAGTGGAAAGTGGCAGAGGAGGAGGACAGAGGAGCCCGGAAGGCTGCAGTCCACGAGGCTGTGAAGAGTCAGAGACAACTGAGCACACGGTATACATATGATTATATATTATACATATACTGTTTATGTACATATAATAATATAATGTATATATAATATATAGGAATATATAATGCATGTATATACAATGTGTATTATATGTATTCACCCATTCGTACACATATATTTATCTACATGGATACTACAAATACGGCAAAATATTAATTGTTGGATCCAGTGGTGGGAATACAGGTGCTCCTTACACTGTAATACAATCATACCTATTAGGACAGTACTTGATCTGTGCCAGTAAAGAATCTGGCCTGTGTCTCTAGCTTCTGAGGGGTAACCTTTAAACCTTTGGAATTCTGCAGTTGATACTAGTGTCTTTGATATTCAGGGTGAGCCCCTGGGCCACGTGGTTTCAGTCCAATTTGGGGGTGGGGAGAATGGAAACCAAGTTCAACCACAAGGGCAATCAATCATCAAGCATCCCTCTATAATGAAACCCCAGTGAAACCTCTGCACATCAAAGCCCTGGTGAACACTCCAGGCCTGTAATCCTCCCTGTGAATTGTCAAGCAGCAGTAAACAGTTCCTGAGGACAATGAAAGCTTTGCCTTTGGAACCCTCCTGGGCTCTTCCCTATGTGGCTCTTCCTTTAGCAGGTTCTAATGTGTATCCTTTATCACAAACCATAACCATGAGTGTAATTGCCTTCAGTGAGCTCTGTGAGTCCTCTCAGGTTTATCCCATTATCAAATCTGGGGGTGGCTTTGAGAACTCCCAAATCTGCAGTGTTCAGAGGTGAGGTTGGGGTCAGAAGTGAGGATTGTCTAGGGGACTGTGTCCTTAGACTTTGCAGTTTGGCTACCTAGGGCTCAGGCCTTCTATGTTATACTTATGTATAACTATTTAATACTCCTAACATGAACATTAATGAGTTGTGATGGGGCTTTCTATTTGCCTGTCTTACAGATTAGAAAAATTTAGAAACAGATAACTCCCTTGCCAAAGGTTATGCAGTGAGTAAATGGTGGAACTAGCATTTAACCCTTGCCAGGCTGCACCAGAGCTTGTACCTCTTGCTAATAAGGAAGCAAGCTCATCTCAGGGAAATAAGTGAATAGAATTCCAGAGTAGGTAGGTCCAGGTTAGATCCTGTCTCCTCCATTCTCTAACTACAGTTCTGTACAATAATAATGGATCTTTAGGATAAAGACCCTAAGGCATAATAAGACAGCAATCCCTGAAAGATTCAGTGATGTTTAGTACTACACACTTTGTTTGCTAAGGTCATTAAGTGGACTAATTAATTTTGTAAAGAAGTCCAAGAGTTCTAACAGAATGGGCTTTCTCATAAACTTCTCCCTTGTCCAAGTAACGAGACCTCCACATTCTCTAACCATCCCGGTTAACAGGAGGCTTGCTATAAAATGTCAGTGGCATGGAAAAAATGCTTTAAAGAGAGAGCAGTCCCACACCTCTCTTTACTAATTGATAGTTGACAATAATCCAAATCAGAATGGCATGTTCTTCAGAATTCAAAAATAAGGGTGGTAAAAATTTCAATACCCTAAAGAAAGTATATGAGGGAAGAAGATTTAACAAGTGAAGCTCTCGAATGCTCTTCTTTTGCAGGAAAGGTTTAATTATAACAGGCCACAAATGTCACAATTTTGCCAGCACGTTGGGAATTTTGTAAACCCAACTAGCTGAATGTGCATTAAATTTTAATCAAATCGTCACAAAAGCTTCCAGATAGATGGTACTGTATAGATGCAAGCAAAAAATGTGAATGACCCTCTGCAGTAGTCATGAAGTTGGGCATTTGCTCTTTGAATATGTGCATTGATGCGTGAGCAACGTCCTGACACAGGTTGCAAGGGTGCTGTTCTTCCCTGGCCACCCCCCAAAAAGCCTGGAGGTAAGCAATTCACTAGTGAGGGGAAAACTCAGCAATGCCAAGAGCGCAGTAAAACAAGAGAAATCCAACAGATTAAATCTCTGCTGCTGCTTTATTCTGCTAACGTGATCCTGATGGCCGAATGATTCTCTAAGAGGTTTTAGTTTGGGCTCTTCCGTGGAATTCCTAAAGTGGCTTATATTTCACCTAAGACAAAACGAAGCCAAAAAAACCCCTGCAACTTCAAACATTGTGGTTTGAGATAATGCTTTGCTCTGATCTCATTTTCCAGTTTCTTTCAATGATTAAAAAAAGTCATTTTCCAATTTTCTCAATGACTAAAAACTTGGTTTCAAATTATCCATTTTCCAAATTGTAGTCATTTTCCAATTTTTTTCAATGATTAAAAAAAAAATGGTTCCAAAGTGTTACTAGGCACAGTCCTAAAACCTTATGTAGGGGGGGAAAAAAAAGAAGCAAAAACAAAAAAAAAGAAAAGAAAGAGAGAAAGGAAACACCACCAAAGGAAATAGGAAATGGTATTTACGTTTTTCCTCATCTATTAAATAAGAATAAAAGTGCTGATCTCATGGGGCTGTTATGAGGATTAAATGAATTAATATTTTTAAAAGTGCTTAGAAAAAGTGCTGGTCATGTGGAAAACTATATAACTTCATTTAATAAAAATGTTTAAACACAAGTGAAAGAAACTCTGCAGGCACCAGTGGACTGAAGTGACCGTCAGAGAAGCTGCCTTTGTTTTCCAGAGAAGTGATTAAGTACCACGAGGCAGAGAGAATTGAGGTGCAGCTGGAGAAATGTGTTTCCAGCAATTCTTAGCTACATGCGTTATTTCTGGGTTTATTTTCATAATATGAGTTTTTGATTCCTACATACTTTGAAGTTTGCCTCAAGGGAAAAAGTTGAATTGAGACTCTTTGTGACCAGAATCTTTTGGCCTGGCAGGTTGGCGCCTTCAACTGTTTCTCATGCCAAGCCTGGGAGATTCTGTTCCCATTCCAAAAGCTGACAGGAGCTTCCTTGCAAATTTTTCTGAAAGAAATGAATGAGACTAAACTCCAACAGATTTCTGCCTTTATGGACCCTTAACTAGCCTAATTAGCTTGGTGAATTAGCAGTGCGAAGGCCAGAATACACAGTGCAGTGGGCCCAGCCCCGGGGGTGGAGACTCAGGAGGCTCCCGGATCACGAAGCAGGAACCTTCCCGCAGCTGGCCAGGGACACTCACAAAAGGCTGCAGGGAAGAGACTGCAGAAAAGCTGCTGCCGTCTTTTGACTGAGTCCACAGGAATGTGGGTTTTGAACTTTGAGCCATGCAAAATTATATTTACACCCAGAAAAGACTTCGTAATGCCAAACCTGGTGAGCGTAAGATATTACATCATTTACACTTTGGGACATAAACAAAGAGAATTTTAAGGTTGTTTTCAGTAGCTATTTTCCATCTCCAAAGAGAGAGGGGGAAGACTGAAAATGTAAAATGGCATTAAACTGTGACAGGAGGGATACAAGTCTAATACAAAAAAGAACCTTCAGGCCTTCAGTTGAATAGTTGTGTTCAACTCTATCAGACCCACCCACTTTGTATAACAAATATTTGTTAACATTCCTTTTACTGTCCTGAGCTAAAATTCACAGACAATATACCATGCTACATGCATTCAAAAGTTAGCATCATTGGTGGGATTGTAAATTGGTTCAGCCACTATGGAAATAGTATGGAGGTTCCTCAAGAAATGAAAACCTGAACTACCATCAGTTCAGTTCAGTTCAGTCGCTCAGTCGTGCCCGACTCTTTGCAACCCCATGAATCACAGCACGCCAGGCCTCCCTGTCCATCACCATCTCCCGGAGTTCACTCAGACTCGCGTCCATCGAGTCAGTGATGCCATCCAGCCATCTCATCCTCTGTCGTCCCCTTCTCCTCCTGCCCCCAATCCCTCCCAGCATCAAAGTATTTTCCAATGAGTCAACTCTTTGCATGAGGTGGCCAAAGTACTGGAGTTTCAGCTTTAGCATCATTCCTTCCAAAGAAATCCCAGGGTTGATCTCCTTCAGAATGGACTGGTTGGATCTCCTTGCAGTCCAAGGGACTCTCAAGAGTCTTTTCCAACACCACAGTTCAAAAGCATCCATTCTTCGGCGTTCAGCCTTCTTCACAGTCCAACTCTCACATCCATACATGACCACAGGAAAAACGATAGCCTTGACTAGACAGACCTTAGTCGGCAAAGTACTGTCTCTGCTTTTGAATATGCTATCTAGGTTGGTCATAACTTCCCTTCCAAGGAGTAAGCGTCTTTGAATTTCATGGCTGCAGTCACCATCTGCAGTGATTTTGGAGCCCAAAAATTAAGTCTGACACTGTTTCCCCATCTATTTCCCATGAAGTGATGGGACCAGATGCCATGATCTTCGTTTTCTGAATGTTGAGCTTTAAGCCAACTTTTTCACTCTTCTCTTTCACTTTCATCAAGAGGCTTTTTAGTTCCTCTTCACTTTCTGCCATAACGGTGGTGTCATCTGCATATCTGAGGTTATTGATATTTCTCCTGGCAATTTTGATTCCAGCTTGTGTTTCTTCCAGCCCAGCGTTTCTCATGATGTACTCTGCATATAAGTTAAACAAGCAGGGTGACAATATACAGCCTTGACGTACTTCTTTTCCTCTTTGGAACCAGTCTGTTGTTCCACGTCCAGTTCTAACTGTTGCTTCCTGACCTGCATACAGATTTCTCAAGAGGCAGGTCAGGTGGTCTGGTATTCCTATCTCTTAAAGAATTTTCCACAGTTTATTGTGATCCACACAGTCAAAGACTTTGGCATAGTCAATAAAGCAGAAATAGATGTTTTCCTGGAACTCTCTTGCTTTTTCCATGATCCAGCAGATATTGGCAATTTGATCTCTGGTTCCTCTGCCTTTCCTAAAACCAGCTTGAACATCAGGAAGTTGACGCTTAACGTATTGCGGAAGCCTGGCTTGGAGAATTTTGAGCATTACTTTACTAGCGTGTGAGATGAGTGCAATTGTGGGGTAGTTTGAGCATTCTTTGGCATTGCCTTTCTTTGGAATTGGAATGAAAACTGACCTTTTCCAGTTCTGTGGCCACTGCTGAGTTTTCCAAATTTGTTGGCATATTGAGTGCAGCACTTTCACAGCATCATCTTTCAGGATTTGAAATAGCTCAACTGGAATTCCATCACCTCCACTAGCTTTGTTCGTAGTGATGCTTTCTAAGGCCCACTTGACTTCACATTCCGGGATATTTGGCTCTAGATTAGAGATCACACCATGGTGATTATCTGGGTCATGAAGGTCTTTTTTATACAATTCTTCTGTGTATTCTTGCCATCTCTTCTTAATATCATCTGCTTCTGTTAGGTCCATACCATTTCTGTCCTTTATCGAGCCCATCTTTGCATGAAATGTTCCCTTGGTATCTCTAATTTTCTTGAAGAGATCTCTAGTCTTTCCCATTCTGTTGTTTCCCTCTATTTCTTTGCACTGATCACTGAAGAAGGCTTTCTTATCTCTCCTTGCTATTCTTTGGAACTCTGCATGCGGATGCTTATATCTTTCCTTTTCCCCTTGGCTTTTTGCTTCTCTTCTTTTCACAGCTATTTGTAAGGCCTCCCCACACAGCCATTTTGCTTTTTTGCATTTCTTTTCCATGGGGATGGTCTTGATCCCTGTCTCCTGTACAATGTCACGAACCTTATTCCATAGTTTATCAGGCATTCTATCTATCAGATCTAGGCCCTTAAATCTATTTCTCACTTCCACTGTATAATCATAAGGGATTTGATTTAGGTCATACCTGAATGGTCTAGCGGTTTTCCCTGCTTTCTTCAATTTAAGTCTGAATTTGGTAATAAGGAGTTCATGATCTGAGCCACAGTCTGCTCCTTGTCTTGTTTTTGTTGACTGTATATAGCTTCTCCATCTTTGGCTGCAAAGAATATAATCAATCTGATTTTGGTGTTGACCATCTGGTGCTGTCCATGTGTAGAGTCTTCTCTTGTGTTGTTGGAAGAGGGTGTTTGCTATGACCAGTACATTTTCTTGGCAAAACTCTATTAGTCTTTGCCCTGCTTCATTCCGCATTCCAAGGCCAAATTTGCCTGTTACTCCAGGTGTTTCTTGACTTCCTACTTTTGCATTCCATTCCCCTAGAATGAAAAGGACATCTTTTTTAGGTGTTAGTTCTGAAAGGTCTTGTAGGTCTTCAACCGTTCAACTTCAGCTTCTTCAGCATTACTGGTTGGGGCATAGACTTGGATTACGGTGATATTGAATGGTTTGCCTTGGAAATAAATAGAGATCATTCTGTCGTTTTTGAGACTGCATCCAAGTACTGCATTTTGGACTCTTTTGTTGACCATGATGGCTACTCCATTTCTTCTGAGGGATTCCTGCCCGCAGTCGTAGATATAATGGTCATCTGAGTGAAATTCACCCATTCCAGTCCATTTTAGTTCGCTGATTCCTAGAATGTCGACGTTTACTCTTGCCATCTCCTGTTTGACCACTTCCAATTTGCCTTGATTCATGGACCTGACATTCCAGGTTCCTATGCAATATTGCTCTTTACAGAATCGGACTTTGCTTCTATCACCAGTCACATCCACAGCTGGGTATTGTTTTTGCTTTGGCTCCATCCCTTCATTCTTCCTGGGGTTATTTCTCCACTGACCTCCAGTAGCATATTGGGCACCTACTGACCTGGGGAGTACCACTTTCAGTATCCTACTATTTTGCCTTTTCATACTGTTCATGGGGTTCTCAAGGCAAGAATACTGCAGTGGTTTGCCATTCCCTTCTCCAGTGGACCACATTCTGTCAGACCTCTCCACCATGATCCACCCATCTTGGGTTGCCCCGCGGGCATGGCTTGGTTTCATTGAGTTAGACAAGGCTGTGGTCCTAGTGTGATTAGATTGACTAGTTTTCTGTGAGTATGGTTTCAGTGTGTCTGCCCTCTGATGCCCTCTTGCAACACCTACCATCTTACTTGGGTTTCTCTTACCTTGGACGTGGGGTATCTCTTCACGGCTGCTCCAGCAAAGCACAGCCGCTGCTCATTACCTTGTGATCCTGCAATTCTACTCTTGAGTATTTATTTGAAGAAAATGAAAACAGTATCTTGAAAAAATATATGTTCATTGCAGCATTATTTACAATAGCCGAGATATGGAAACAACCACTGATGGATGAATGGATAAATAAGATGAGATATATTAAAATGGAATACTATTTAGCCATAAAAAGAATGAAAGCTTGTCATTTGTGGCATGGATAGATTTGGAGGGCATTGTGCTAAGTGAAATAAGTCAGAGAGAGAAAGACAAATACCACATGATCTCACTTATATATGGAATCTAAAAAACAAGACAAGTAAAAACAACAAGAAAAACCAAGATCATAGATAGAACAGACTGGGGCTTCCAGGGTAAGGGTGATTTGGGAATAGGTCAAGGGGTCAAAAGGTACAATCTACCAGCCAGCTATTAAAAGAAAGTAGGTCTTGGGAATATAGAGTACAGCATTTGTGTTGCATATTTGAAAGAGAGTAGATCATTAAAGTTCTCATTACCAGAAAAATGTCTGTGATATTACGGTGGAAGGACACTAACTAGACTTACTGTGGTCATCATATAACATTGGATACAAATATAGAATCATTATGTTGTGCACCTGAAACTAATATTGTCTGTCAATTAGACCTCAGTTTAAAAAAACAAAAAACTTTGGTAGACTGCTCTAACTGTAAAATAAAGAAGGATGTAAATCAAAGTCATTTATGATGACCTATGTATTTCAATATGTAAATATTTGGGTGTGACTTCACAAGAAGATATAATAAACTATAGATAGATGCATTAAATAAGGTCATCTCTAAGAAAAGTAAGACATATTCAGTGAGTTATCAGCATATTTCCTTTACACTTGAGACTTTAAAATAGGAGATAAATATGTTTATTTCTAAGCTTAGAATCACAGCAATGCAACAGCTGCATTGGCATCAGAGATTCAGACGCTACAAATGGCGTTGCTCTTGGTGATGTGATTTCCTGAAATGGTGCACAATGCTTGTTAAAGTTTTCAAGCTAAGCACAACGGTTCCTGCTGCTGCTGCTGCTGCTGCTAAGTTGCTTCAGTCGTGTCCGACTCTGTGTGACCCCATAGATGGCAGCCCACCAGGCTTCCCCGTCCCTGGGATTCTCCAGGTAAGAACACTGAAGTGGGTTGCCGTTTTCTTCTCCAGTGCATGAAAATAAAAAATGAAAGTGAAGTCGCTCAGTTGTGTCAGACTCTTAGTGACCCCATGGACTGCAGCCCACCAGGCTCCTCCGTCCATGGATTTTCCAGGCAAGAATACTGGAGTGGGGTGCCATTGCCTTCTCTGAGCACAAAGGTTAAAACTGCAAAATGCAGCCAGAATACTCAGTGTGTAGATGTCAAAACAGAGTTAGATTCTAGGCTCAGAAACTTATAAACAGGGTTTTTTTTTAATCCTGGACTTTCTACGTGAAAGCCCAGGTGGACACGTGAAATTCATGAGAGATGCAGAAACAGTGTGACGTTGTGCAGGACTGTTCACACGTGGCAGAATGTCTGGCATCCCTGGATCCTGCCCAGGAAGTGCCAGTCCTCCTCTGGGGACCACCCTCACTCTCCTCCCCACTCTGGCCATTGTGACAACTAATGATGTCTCCACACCCTCCGAAGCAGAGTACAGCCCATGGTAAGATGTACTGCTCTGAAACCCCAGTCACCTCCCCTGTGAAGTCAGGGTGAGAGGTCAGGCCCCAAGGGGTGAGGTCTGTGCCCTTCCTTGGGAGTAGGATGGAATGAGAGGTTTGAGATCACAGGTAAACTTCCTTCTCTATGTTTTTCCCTTCTGACTTAAAAATTTTAATTTATGGTAGGTCCCCTACGTATGAACGAGTTCCATTCTGAGAGTGCATTCATAAGTCCAATTTGTTCATAAGTCCAACAAAGACAGCCTAGATACCCAACTAACACAATTGCTTACATAGCGCTGTACTGTAGTAAGCTTATAATACTTCTCACACAAACAAGACATAAAAAACAAGCACACACAAAAAGAAAACATTTGTAATATTACAGAATAGTAGCACCTTGAACGGAGAAGGCAATGGCACCCCACTCCAGTCCTCTTGCCTGGAAAATCCCATGGACGGAGGAGCCTGGTGGGCTGCAGTCCATGGGGTCGCTGAGAGTTGGACACGACTCAGTGACTTCACTTTCACTTTTCACTTTCATGCATTGGAGAAGGAAATGGCAACCCACTTCAGTGTTCTTGCCTGGAGAATCCCAGGGACGGGGGAGCCTGGTGGGCTGCCGTCTATGGGGTCGCACAGAGTCGGACACGCCTGAAGCCACTTAGCAGTAGTAGTAGTAGCACCTTGCAAAGTACAGTAGTACAGCACAGCAGCTGGTATCCGGGGCTGGCGCCGTGTGCGCGGGCAAGAAGAGTTATTGACTGGAGAAGAGGAAGCAGGAGATGGGAGAGCTGAAGGCTCAGCACGGGCAAGCTACAGTCTCACTCACACCTGACGTTGATAGCACAGGTTCTGGCTCCTTGCTGGATTCAGTTCTATCTACCCTCTTTAAAAACAAAACAAAACAAAACTCTCCAGTGATTCTGGGTAGAAGCACGTTCACATGTTTGAAAGTTCACAACTTTAAGATTCCTGTGTAGGGGACTTACTGTACATTGTTGTTTTTTAATCAAATGCTTTGAAAGTCAAGAAGTCTAGTCTATTATGTTAAATAATAGATTTTTTATTCATGTACAGTTAATGTACCAGTGTTGCGTTAGTTTCAGGTGCACAGCAAAGGGATTCAGTTATATACACATACATACAGATATTCTGTTTCAGAGGCTTTTCCATTTTCGGTTATTACAAGATATTGAATGCAGTTCCCTGGGCTATGCAGTAGGTCTTCGCTGTTGCTCTGTTTCATTTACAGCAGTGCATATGTATTGTCAAAGTCCTAATTTATCACCCCTCCCACACCCCAACCCCACCTTCCCCTTTGTTTTCTATGTCTGTGAGTCTATTTCTGTTTTGAAAATAACTTCATTTGCATCATTTTTTTTTTAGATTCCACTTAGCGGTGATATCATATATTTGTCTTTCTCTGTCTGAAAAGTCAAGTAGTCTTAACACTTCCCTGCTACACACTACCCCAAGCCCTCTCCCCAAAGACATATATTCTCAGATATTTTCTCTCATATTTGCTTTCATAATTCTAAATAATGTGCTTTCCTCCCCCTAAAGTGTGATTTTTAAAATCATAGTCATTTTAATTACACACTATAATAATATGTGGTAGGTTGTACAAATAATTTGTAATCATAAATAGTATCTATTGGCTTTCAAATAGGGAAAATAAACTTTCAGAACATGTGTATAGCAGATATTACACTTAAGCTCTTCTCATATGGTGTTTTAGAATTTACCAGTGAGTTTACACAGACACTGAATCATGTGACCCTTGCAAAAGTTTTGAGAGGGATAGCGTGTCATTCTCATGTAAAAGATAGGCAATGGGAACACAGATAGGTGACAGCCCCAGACCACACGGTTGTAAAATAGCAAAGACAGGACCAGAGCCCGGGAGGTTTGCTTTCTTAGGCTGTTTTTAACCTTGCTTTGATAGCTGAAGTGTCATGGGACTATTCTGCTTAGATTCCCTTCTAACAAAAACTTCTTTGAGGTCCCCATTCCCATGGCACCTTCTTCCTGAAACCTTTGGTGACCCTCCCCATGCAGGTCTTTTCTCTGAGCTTCAGTGCGTCCATCTTGGCACTCATTGCAGTAACTCATTAGGTGTCTTTTTCACACTGCCCTAAGTCTTTTTCACACTCCCTCCTCTTTCTGTCCGCAGACCCCAGCAGGTCATCAGTTGGAAGTTGTGACATCTCTGTGCTGGGTATTTGTTGGAAGTTGTGGCATCGTCTGTGCCCAGCTACACTGACTGGGACAGAACACCTTCCCTCCTTCCAAGCCTCCAGCTGGTAAACCTGTGAATGTGTGATATAGTCTCTGAAATGGAGACAGGACCAATGACTTCAGTAGGACAGCTACACAGAGACCAATGTCTTCTCAGATTTGGCTGCTTTGCACTTCAAATTTGCAAGATTACCCAAATCAGACCTAAAGAGACACGCATACAGACAAACCTGATTCACAAAATCATGAAGATCCTGCTAGGGGACTGAAGTTAAGAGGAGGCCAGTAACAGTCTTTTCTTACAAGGACAATGATGGAACGTGAGTTTTGGTGAATGGAAGTGATTTATAAGTAAGGCTAACTGGACAACTTTACTTTAATCGAGGCGGGAAATGGTAACTGTATGAATGGACATTTCTTCTGGAACAATATTGAGTAGTTTTATTTACTTATTATTATTTTATTTTGGCTGCACTGGGTCTTTGTGGTGGCATGCAGGCTCCCTAGTTGCGGCACGTGGGCTTAGTTGCCCCATGGCATGTGCGATCTTAGTTCCCTGACCAGGGATCAAACCCACGTCCTCTACATGGGAGGACAGATTCTTAACCACTGGACCACCAGGGAAGTCCTCTTTAGTAGTCTTAATAACGGAGAAAATATCATTGGCTTTCTAGATGGTCAAGGAGAAAGAGGGAGAGGAACAATGAAATGATCAGGTTAGCAGCAATATGGTGAGAAAAAGGAGTGGGACTTAGTACTAAATTAGTAATGGACATGGACTTAAAGGGGGTTGATGAAGTTATCAAGTGCTGTTGAGAAATTATGAAGGAAAAGAAAAGAGACAGTTTTGTAGGGGGTGAGTGATTCTTTCATTGCCCAGTTGGGTAAGAAGTGATGTGATGAATACCTGGTATCCACAGGTGCATAATGCATAATGCATAGTGCATAACTTATACTGTGTACATAACATATAACATGTTATACCCATGAAAGACAGGTTACACCATAAATGCCATTGAAAAGTATTTGAATTGCCAGCCTTTCTCTTTCACCCTAAGAAGGGAAACATCCTCATTAGCTTTGATAAATAACCACAGTTATAAATAAATAACTGTGAAGGGATAGCCTATTCCTGAAACCAAAGAATAGGCTCTTGATTTTTGTCACTTGCCATGCATCAGACCTGACTGACTGAGCACACACACACACACCCCCTGAAGGCTTGTATGAGCCAAGATCAATACCTCCTACAAGCACCTCCTTCCCATGAAAAGACTAGATTTGATGTATATGATTGGGTTAAAAATTGGGGGAAAAGTAAAACTGTCTTTATTCACAAACAACAGGATCCTGTATATGGAAAATCCTAAGGGAAACACACACACACACACACACACACACAAACTGTTAGAACTAAGGAGAAAAAAATAAACTCAACCAGATCTTAGGATGCAAGATCAATATACAAAAATCAATTGTATCTCTATGTACTAACAATGAACAATCCAATATGTTCTAAAATGGGGACTTTTGCAATGGTTGCAAAATTTGGTAAACTAACCCCCTAAAAATCATTTTTCACTTAAAATGAATATATTTTATGGTATGTAAATTATTCCTCACTAGTTTTTATTAAATTGGGAGATGTCAAAAATAAATAAAAGGGTTTTTTTTTTCTTCATAAAAAGAGGATTTACTCATTATCTATTCCTGATTTCTATGTTGTAGTCTCTTGTGTCAAATACTCTAGCCTTGAGGGGTGAAGCCTGGCCTGGGGTATTTCTAGGTCATACCTGGAGTGGAAGTTGAGGTTTGAAGCATCATAAAACTCAGCACTGACACCAGTGGGCAGGACTTGTTTGTTTGGCAAGGCACTTACGAGCCTGATCACACACACACACATAAAATCAAGGACAGTTCTGAGGGATTAGGATCAGTATTCCCTGGAGTTGGATTGCACCCTAATGAGACAAGAGGCCCTGGTTGTTTGGAAGGAAATCATATCCTCGACTTCTAAGACACAGTCAGCCATTTGTACCGGAAGAAAAGCTATGACAAACCTAGAGAGCATATTAAAAACCAGAGACATCACTTTACTGACAAAGGTCTGTATAGCCAAAGCTATGGTTTTTCCAGCAGTCATGTACAGATGTGAGAGTTGGACCATAAAGAAGGCTGAGCGCCAGAGAATTGACACTTTCAAATTGTGGTGCTGGAGAAGACTCTTGAGAGTCTATTGGAGAGCAAGGAGATCAAACAGTCAATCCTAAAAGAAATCAACCCTGAATGTTCATTGGAAGGACTGATACTGTAGCTGAAGTTCCAATACTTTGGCCACTTACTGCAAAGAGCCAACTCACTGAAAAAGACCTTGATGCTGGGAAAGATTGAAGGCAGGAAGAGAAGAGGGCGACAGAGGATGAGATGGTTGGATGGCATCACTGACTCAGTGGACATGAATTTGAGCAAACTTCAGGAGACAGTGAAGGACAGGGAAGCCTGGCATGCTGCAGTCCATGGGCTCGCAAAGTCGGACATGACTGAGCAACTGAACACCAGCGAGGGGTCCTGACTTTGACAGTCAAAGTGAATAGAACGCACAACTCTCAATACTTGACTCTTCACAACTCCGAACATCTCTGCACACCAAGCTGAAAACACAGTCCTGAGCACCTACAAATGATCCTTGCAGAAAGTGTAAAGGGCACCATTCCTACCAATGGCCCTCTGCCTTAGGCTTTTCAAAGCCCTAGACACTTATAATTCAAATCACGTTTGTAAACATAAAACATTCCTAGGAACAACTGTAAGAATATTTAATATTTTCATGAAGAATGTGTAGTTCCTGTTTAGAAATATCATGAAAACCATCAGTGGACTAAATTTACATTCTGGGCTCAGAGACAAAATTTTTAGATATAATCTCTCATTCTTTGGTGATTAAAAGAAACAGGTGCTCAACAAAAAAATTCTCTTTTTCTTTTAATGCAACAATGCAATTCATGAACTGATTCTATGGCATTAGGCCTATATTTAAGCTTGGTTTTGTTCTAATTTTTTTGTACTTGAGAACTATTGCGAGACTTAAGATAAATACAGTAATTCTTTGTTATCAGTCATATTTTAGGAATACTATGTTAGCCAAATACTCTGGCTCAAAGAGAGTTGACTATTTGCAAAGAATAATAATAATAATTAGTGTATATATATATATATATATATATATATATATAATGTATATGTATATGTATATGTATGTATGTACTAGGCCTTGACAAAATTTTCCTAATATTGTGGAAATGTTGCAGGAAGGGGGACCCCTTCCAGGGCCCAAAACTGGGCTCTTATCTAACACTAGGAAATGAATTGTCCAAGGAGACACACGTGCTGACAAAGCAAGAGATTTTATTGGGAAAGGGCACCCGGGTGGAGAGCAGTAGGGTAAGGGAAACCAGGAGAACTGCTCTGCCATGTGGCTCACAATCTCGGGTTTTATGGTGATGGGATTAGTTTCTGGGTTGTCTTTAGCCAATCATTCTGACTCAGAGCCCTTCCTGGTGGTGCACACCTTGTTCAGCCAAGATGGATGCCAGCAAGAAGGATTCTGGGAGGTGGTCGGATATGTGGTGTCTCCTTTTGACCTTTCCTGAACTCTTCCGGTTGGTGGTGGCTTATTAATTCCATGTTCCTTACCAGGACCTCCTGGTCGTAAAACAACTCATTCAAATAGTTACTATGGTGCCTGGCCAGGGTGAGCGGTTTCAGTGTGTGCCTCCCTGACAAAAAGATATTTTACTGAGGAAACTAACATCTTGTCTGTGGTCACAAGGAGGCTCATAGATTTGCTGTGCCAGGTACTTCCCTGAGCATTTTGTTGACATTATGAACTTTAATCTTCATAATAAATCTAAGCAAGAACTTACTTCTATTTTACAAATAAAGAAACATGAATTTAGGAATAAGTCTTATCCAAAGCTGTTAATAAAAGTTGCAGAAAGAATCTCACCAGAGTTTACCTGGTTCTAAAGTGAATCCTTTTTCTCTTTTATGTGACATTTTGCAATTCTTCTTTTTTGAGAAAGGATGTAAGATTGTTAACATGTCAAGTTCAGCAAAGTTGTCAATGTGAAAATGAATGGTTATACAATGTCCAAGAAAAGCTAATTGACTATACTCTCTTTTATCAAAAAAGTATAATCATCATTATTATCACTGATAACAAACATTTGCTATTACCCACAAAAGTCACGCAACTGCTTTTAATAATATTGAACTATGAAAATTCCTCAAACATGGCAAGTCAGTAGCCATTTTGGATTTAAAAAATGAGCTCAATAAGAAGAGCAGAAAAAGGAAACAATTCTTTAAGCTTTAATGCAAAGCATTCATTAAAAATGTAATTTATGAAAAAGGCTACTGAATGAACTTCAGGGTGAAGTAATGAATGTTAAATTAAGCTTTTTAAATCTCAAAGGAAATTGCAGAGTAACCACACACCATACTGTTATAGTTCAAATTTTCTTCTCTTATGTAGCATTTGTTTTAAGAATAGTCCATTATTCATGTTTAATGGGCATCCAAAATTAAACAAATTGATTTTAAAAGAGGATTTCAATAAAATACCTCCGTTCCTGATACATTTCTGTCTCCAACAGTGTCCTTACAGAGTCCAAGAGCTTAAGAGTAATTTGGGATTGTTTGCAACCATCTGTGTGATGGGGTCAGCACAGGGCCAAATAGCTTTTCTTGAATTCGAGTGTAAAAGGCAAATTTACCGTGTGTACTAAACTCCACTTTATTTACTGCTAGATGACACACAGCTAGAGCAGGCAGAGAGTCTTTTTCCAAGGCAGATCTTTTTCCAAGGAAGCCACACAGATGGCCAACCTGCACATGAAAAGATGCTCGACGTCGTTAATCATCTGGGGAATGCAAATCAAAAACCACAGTGAGATATGACCTCACACTTGTCAGAATGGCTATTATTAAAAAGACTAGAATAACAAGTGTTGGTGAGGCAGCAAAGGAAAAGCTCTTTCAGTTCAGTTCAGTTGCTCAGTTGTGTCCACTCTTTGTGACCCCATGAATCGCAGCGCGCCAGGCCTCCCTGTCCATCACCATCTCCCAGAGTTCACTCAGACTCACGTCCATCGAGTCAGTGATGCCATCCAGCCATCTCATCCTCTGTCATCCCCTTCTCCTCCTGCCCCCAATCCCTCCCAGCATCAGAGTCTTTTCCAATGAGTCAACTCTTCGCACGAGGTGGCCAAAGGACTGGAGTTTCAGCTTTAGCATCATTCCTTCCAAAGAAATCCCAGGGCTGATCTCCTTCAGAATGGACTGGTTTGATCTCCTTGCAGTCCAAGGGACTCTCAAGAGTCTCCTCCAACACCACAGTTCAAAAGCATCCATTCTTCGGCGTTCAGCCTTCTTCACAGTCCAACTCTCACATCCATACATGACCACAGGAAAAACCATAGCCTTGACTAGATGGACCTTAGTCGGCAAAGTAATGTCTCTGCTTTTGAATATACTATCTAGGTTGGTCATAACTTTTCTTCCAAGGAGTAAGCGTCTTTGAATTTCATGGCTGCAGTCACCATCTGCAGTGATTTTGGAGCCCCCCAAAATAAAGTCTGACACTGTTTCCACTGTTTCCCCATCTATTTCCCATGAAGTGATGGGACCAGATGCCATGATCTTCGTTTTCTGAATGTTGAGCTTTAAGCCAACTTTTTCACTCTCCTCTTTCATTTTCATCAAGAGGCTTTTTAGTTCCTCTTCACGTTCTGCCATAGGGTGGTGTCATCTGCATATCTGAGGTTATTGATATTTCTCCTGGCAATTTTGATTCCAGCTTGTGTTTCTTCCAGTCCAGCATTTCTCATGATGTACTCTGCATATGAGTTAAATAAGCAGGGTGACAATATACAGCCTTGACGCACTCCTTTTCCTATTTGGAACCAGTCTGTTGTTCCATGTCCAGTTCTAACTGTTGCTTCCTGACCTGCATACAGATTTCTCAAGAGGCAGGTCAGGTGGTCTGGTATTCCCATCTCTTAAAGAATTCTCCACAGTTTATTGTGATCCACACAGTCAAAGACTTTGGCATAGTCAATAAAGCAGAAAGAGATGTTTTTCTGGAACTCTCTTGCTTTTTCCATGATCCAGTGGATGTTGGCAATTTGATTTCTGGTTCCTCTGCCTTTTCTAAAACCAGCTTGAACATCAGGAAGTTGATGGTTCACATATTGTTGAAGCCTGGCTTGGAGAATTTTGAGCATTACTTTACTAGCATGTGAGATCAGTGCAATTGTGCAGTAGTTTGAGCATTCTTTGGCATTGCCTTTGGGATTGGAATGAAAACTGAACTTTTCCAGTCTTGTGGCCACTGCTGAGTTTTCCAAATTTGTTGGCATATTGAATGCAGCACTTTCACAGCATCATCTTTCAGGATTTGAAACAGCTCAACTGGAATTCCATCACCTCCACTAGCTTTGTTCGTAGTGATGCTTTCTAAGGCCCACTTGACTTCACATCCAGGATGTCTGGCTCTAGATGAGTGATCACACCATCATGATTATCTGGGTCGTGAAGATCTTTTTTGTACAGTTCTTCTGTGTATTCTTGCCACCTCTTCTTAATATCTTCTGCTTCTGTTAGGTCCATACCATTTCTGTCCTTTATTGAGCCCATCTTTGCATGAAATGTTCCCTTGGTATCTCTAACTTTTGTGAAGAGATCTCTAGTCTTTCCCATTCTGTTGTTTCCCTCTATTTCTTTGCACTGATCACTGAAGAAGGCTTTCTTATCTCTCCTTGCTATTCTTTGGAACTCTGCATTCAGATGCTTGTATCTTTCCTTTTCTCCTTTCCTTTTTGCTTCTCTTCTCTTCACAGCTATTTGTAAGGCCTCCCCAGACAGCCATTTTGCTTTTTTGCCTCTCTTTTCCATGGGGATGGTCTTGATCCCTGTCTCCTGTACAGTGTCACGAACCTCATTCCATAGTTCATCAGGCACTCTATCTATCAGATCTAGGCCCTTAAATCTATTTCTCACTTCCATTGTATAATCATAAGGGATTTGATTTAGGTCATACCTAAATGGTCTAGTGGTTTTCCCTGCTTTCTTCAATTTCAGTATGAATTTGGCAATAAGGAGTTCATGATCTGAGCCACAGTCAGCTCCCGGTCTTGTATTTGCTGACTGTATAGAGCTTCTCCATCTTTGGCTGCAAAGAATATAATAAATCTGATTTCAGTGTTGACCATCTGGTGCTGTCCATGTGTAGAGTCTTCTCTTGTGTTGTTGGAAGAGGGTGTTTGCTATGACCAGTGCATTTTCTTGGCAAAACTCTATTAGTCTTTGCCCTGCTTCATTCCGCATTCCAAGGCCAAATTTGCCTGTTACTCCAGGTGTTTCTTGACTTCCTACTTTTGCATTCCAGTCCCCTAGAATGAAAAGGACATCTTTTTTAGGTGTTAGTTCTGAAAGGTCTTGTAGGTCTTCATAGAACCGTTCAACTTCAGCTTCTTCAGCATTACTGGTTGGGGCATAGACTTGGATTACGGTGATATTGAATGGTTTGCCTTGGAAAACAGAGATCATTCTGTCGTTTTTGAGACTGCATCCAAGTGCTGCATTTTGGACTCTTTTGTTGACCATGATGGCTACTCCATTTCTTCTGAGGGATTCCTGCCCGCAGTAGTAGATATAATGGTCATCTGAGTTAAATTCACCCGTTCCAGTCCATTTTAGTTCACTGATTCTTAGAATGTCGATGTTCACTCTTGCCGTCTCTTGTTTGACCACTTCCAATTTGCCTTGATTCATGGACCTGACATTCCAGGTTCCTATGCAATACTGCTCTTTACAGCATTGGACTTTGTTTCTATCACCAGTCACATCCACAGCTGGGTATTGTTTTTGCTTTGGCTCCATCCCTTCTTTCTTTCTGGAGTTATTTCTCCACTGATCTCCAGTAGCATATTGGGCACCTACTGACCTGGGGAGTTCCTCATTCAGTTATCTATTATTTTGCCTTTTTGTACTGTTCATGGGTTCTCAAGGCAAGAATACTGAAGTGGTTTGCCGTTGGTATGACCACTGCAGAAACAGTATAGAGGTGCCTCAGAAAATAAAAGTAGAATCACTGTATTAATACAATCCATCAATTTCACTTCTTGGTATTTACCTGAAGAAAACAAAACCACTAACTTAAGAGATTCATGCACCCCTATGTTCATTGCAGTGTTATTTACGATAATCCAGATGTGGAAGCAACCTAAGTGTCTATCAATAGGAGAATGGATAAAGATGTGATACACACACACAATGGAATATTAGCCATAAAAAGAATGAAAGCTTTCCATTTGAGACAACATGGATCGATCTACATGGTATTATGCTAAGAGAAATAAGTCAGACAGAGAAAGACAAACACCATATGATCTGACTTACATGTTGAATCTAAAAAATAATATAAACAAAAGAAAATGAAAACAAACTTAAAGATATAGAGAACAAACCGATGGTTGCCAGAGGTTGTGGGACTAGGCGAAAAATGTGAAGTGAATTAAGAGGTACAAACTTCCAATCAGAAAATATATGTTATGAGATGTTATAAATCATAAGAAATAGCATCAATGATATTGTAATAAACTTGTGTGGGAACAGATGGTTATTAGATTTATCATGGTGATCATTTTGTAATATATTTAAATATTGAATCACTATATATTGTATACCTGAAGCTAACATAATGTTGTAGGTCAACTATATTTCAATTTTTAAATAAACGGTTTAAAAATTCCAACAAGGTAAATCAGAGAAGAGTGAGTCTTCTAGTAAAGGTCCTTTTTCCCTTTATAATATGAAATAAAATCCACTTAAACAGGTATTTCTAGAAAAGCTCTTGGATTTTACTTATTCATAATTGATTTGCGTAGTAGTAGATGTTATTGAGATGATGTTTCAGCCTGTAGAACAAGGAATATATAGGGATCCAACCTCAGATGAGTCTCCATTAATTACTAAATTCAAACCCAAATCTCAGAATTTATTACTGAAGTGTGACAGGGAACCTCTCTGAGAGACAATGAAATCAGACCTCCAGAGAGCAATAGAAAATAGCTTTCATCCACTTAGCCAAGAGAGACATTATCAAGTCTTTACCAAACCCATTTTACTTTCTTTCCTCTTGGGCCCCTTAGCAGTTAGGCTGGGGCCATGTGAGTTCCGGCCAATGGAAATGAAGAGGCAGTAATGGCTAACCTAAACTCTCTGCTATAGATCTCCTTAACAAAGGCAAAGCTCAGTCAAGGAGATCTAACCTCTGGACAGAGGCAGACCAAGTTGGATTTGTAGGAGAGTATGGAAAAGGCCATTAATCTTCAGATAGCTAAGTTTCATGACATTTTACCTTCCTTCTTCCCATCAACATTGGACTCTTCTCAAAAATTCATTTAAGAGTTGCCATTCCCAGACTTCCCTGGTGGTCCAGTGGTTAAGAATGTGCTTGCCAATGCAGGGGACATGGGTTCCCCTGGTCCCATGGCTTCCCCATCCCTGGTCCGGGAAGATCCCATGTGGTGCAGAGCAACTAAGCCCGCTAACCACAACTATTAAGCCTGCGTGCTCTAGAACCCATGCTCTGCAACAAAAGAAGCCACCACAGTGAGAAGCCCAAGCGCTGTAACTAGAGAGTGGCTCCCAATGTGACTAAAGAAAGCCCGCTCACAGCAAGGAAGACCCAGCACAGCCAAAAATAAACAAGTAAATAAGAAGAGGCGCCAGTTCTCTTTGCTTTGCTTCTGCTTCTCCGGTGAGGGCAGCAAAGCTGAATTCAGTGTTGGTGGAGGGAAAAAAAGGACTAAAATGGAATCAAAGAAAATGGACCCTACTTGAAATTGCTGGACTCCTTTGATAGTTCCACCCCTGGGAAAGTAGACCCTTCCACATGCTGAAGTCAGATCGCTGGGATCAGCCACCTTGGGTGGAAGCAAGCTGTGTAGAAGGGCAGCAGAGAAGAAGACTCATGCTCGCTGTTCTGGGGACCACCTGGCCATCACTGGGACACTCGCTGGTGACAATCCCCTTCTGCGCACCAACAAATATGAATAGGCTGAACCAGATTTCATCTCCCTAAGAAGAAAACTCTAAAGCCCTTTAAAAGCACCATTTATATACAATTGCAAATATGTTTATTGTGGATCACTTTTAGCTGTTCATTAAACCAAATCCCCTGGGGCCATTTTATGCCTAGGCTTTGGAAATTAGTCCTTGTTACTTTATGTAATTGAAAACAATAAAGCTAAGTGCCTGTTATACTCTTCTGTAATTTGAAACAGGGATGCTCAACCTCCTATCTCCAGGCCCCTTGATGGCCTCAAAGGTAATGAGGGGAATCTGTGCATTATTTTCATGATAGCAGAAAACCTTTCAGAAATGGGAAATTTAACTTAAAGCTGTATGAGCTATCTGTTTTGTCAAGTTTCTTTTGACTGAGATTAGATCAGCCTAGGACAGTAATTTATTGTCTCAGAGAATAATTGATTGATAATTGATTATCTCAGGCTAGTTGGAAACCCTGAAGTACAGCCATTTAATGTTTTTGATTAAAATAAATGGGTTAATCACCAATAAAGCTTTCATAGAGAACAAATTTTAAGAAATAAGCTCTATGTGGAAAAAATTATCAGTTTAAGCATCTATCCACCAAATGGAAATATTATAATAATCCAAATATCCATGAATAAATTAAATATGGTATAGCTCTACAATGGAGTACTATTCAGCCATAAAAAGAATGAAATACTGATATTAACATGAAATGATACAACATACTGATATGATACAACATGCTGCTAAGTCACTTCAGTCGTGTCCAACTCTGTGCAACCCCATAGACGGCAGCCCACCAGGCTCCCCTGTCCCTGGGATTCTCCAGGCAAGAACACTAGAGTGGGTTGCCATTTCCTTCTCCAATGCATGAGAGTGAAAAGTGAAACTGAAGTCGCTCAGTCATGTCAGACTCTTAGTGACCCCACGGACTACAGCCCACCAGGCTCCTCCGTCCATGGGGTTTTCCAGGCAAGAGTACTGGAGTGGGGTGCCATTGCCTTCTCCGGTTGATACAACATGAACGAACCTCAAAGAACCATTATGTTTAGTGAAAGAAGCTACTCACAAAAGACCATATACTGTATGATTCCATTTATCTTGAAATGTGCATTAGACGCAAATCTTTCAAGACAGAAAGTAGATTCATGGTTACCTGGGCTGGGATGGAGGCGAATGAGAAGTGTCTGTTAGTAGATATGAGATTTCTTTTTGAAGTGAAGAAAGATTTTGCTGATGGTTGCACAGCTTTGTATAGGATATATTAAATCACTTAATAATACACTTAAATGGGTGTATTTTATGGTGTATAAATTGTATCTCACAAAAGCTATTAACATTTGTCAGAATCATAAATTAAACTCCATAACTTTCCATTTGACTTTACACCAAATTCGTCTGAATTAATGGACTCTCACAGCCTGAGTGTAAAGCTGGGTTCTTGAGAGAGAATGACAAAAGCAAACAATAACTGTATGTCTTGCCTTGAGGAAAAAAGTGCTGGAACCTCAGCCCTGTCTCCCCAAACTCGCAGAACCTCTCCTGCACCCTCTTTCTTACTCTTGGCAAGAGGCTGTGAGATGAGCCTGTGGTTCAGGAACTGCTTGTCCTCACCCAAACAGCGCTCCACCCCCATAAAGGACCCAGGGCTTCGTAAATCTCTTCGACGCAGAGAACAAGGCCCAGGGCCCTTTGACCACACTGAGACCAATCCTCCTCCTTGAAAATTTCTGGTTTTCTCCCTGAAGCCAGTTTTATCTGGCACTAGATTTGCACCTGTGAAACTTTTTCATTTTCACCCTTTGAGGCATTTAACAAATTTCTACCAAAGTCATCAAGATACACGACAGCACTCTCCTAATGATGTCATTAGTCAATTGTGAAAATTTCAGAAAATATATGAAACTATAAAGAAAAAAAAAAACAGCCATTACCTAATAATAACCTTTAAAAAAAACATTTTAGCATGTTTCTTTCTAAAATTATATATATCATTTTCTTTACCTAGTGGAGAGCACACTGTAAATTCATTTTTGTGGATTATAGGAATCATATAACTAGTCACCTTGTAGGCAGTAACTGCTGAAAAGCCTGGCATCAAAAGTACAAAGCCTTACAACATTCGTGCTGTGGACAAAGCTCACTCCCAGCTTAATTTTATGCTTTTCTATTCAGATTTCTTCTGTCCTACTTTCCATCTTCTCTTATTTCTATATTTAATCTTGTTTTATTATATGTATTTTTATAAAACATTCTAAAGGCTTTCCAAAATAAATAGTTTTTCCATCATAACTATTTCAAGTGTCCTTTTTCAGTAGTGTTAAATATATTCACATTGTAATCTTGCAAAACTGAAACTCTAGACCCATTGAATAACGCCCATTCCCTGCTCTCTCTGTCCTCTGGTGATCACCATTCTACTTTCTGTGTCTATGAATTTGATTACCCTAGATACGTCATACACTTCCCCGATGGGTCAGCAGTTAAAAATCTGCCTGCAATGCAGGAGACCAGGGTTTGATCCCTCGGTTGGGAAGATTCCCTGGAAGAGGGTGTGGCAACCCACTCCAGTATTCTTGGCTGGGAAATCCCATGGACAGAAGAGCCTGGAAGGCTACAGTCCATAGGATCACAAAGAGTTGGACACAACTTAGCATGCACGCATGCAGATATCTCTTATAAATGGAATGATACTGTATTTGTCTTTTTTGTGACTGATGCTATTGTAAATAGAATTGCTTTCTTAATTCCTTTTCAGATTGTTCATTGTTCATGTATAGAAATGCAACTGATTTTTGTGTTGATTTTTATATCCAAAAACTTTGCTGAATTTGTTCATTGGTCCTAACTTGTTTTGTGTCTGGACTCTAGGTTTTTCTACGCAAAAGATCATGTCATTTGCAAACAGAAATAATTTTTATTTCTTCTTTTCTGATTTAGATGCAATAAACATCTTTTAAAATAAGTTGTTTTCCTGTTTGAGATATAGTTGATTTATCATATTGTATTTGTTTTAGATGTACAATGTAATGATTTGAAACATGTATATACTGTGAAATAATTGCCACAACACAAATTTGATTAACATCCATCACCTCTCATAAGTACACATTTTTTCTTGTAATGAGAACTTTCAAGATCAACTGTCTTAACAGTTTTCAAGAATACAATACAGCATTGTTAACTATAGTCACCATGCTGTAGATTACATCCCTAGAACTTATTTATATAACTAACAGATTATACCTTGTAACCACCTTCACCCATCTTCCCAACTCCCACCTCATGCTTCTGGCAGTCACCTATTCTCTGTGCCTATTCAGTTCAGTTCAGTTCAGTCGTTCAGTCATGTCCGACTCTTTGCGACCCCATGAATCGCAGCATGCCAGGCCTCCCTGTCCATCACCATCTCCCGGAGTTCACTCAGACTCAACGACCACCGAGTCAGTGATGCCATCCAGCCATCTCATCCTCTGTCGTCCCCTTCTTCTCCTGCCCCCAATCTCTCCCAGCATCAGGATCTTTTCCAATGAGTTAACTCTTCACATGAGGTGGCCAAAGTACTGGAGTTTCAGCTTTCGCATCAGTCCTTCCAAAGAAATCCCAGGGCTGATCTCCTTCAGAATGGACTGGTTGGCTCTCCTTGCAGTCCAAGGGACTCTCAAGAGTCTTCTCCAACGCCACAGTTCAAAAGCATCAATTCTTCAGCTCTCAGCCTTCTTCACAGTCCAACTCTCACGTCCATACATGACCACTGGAAAAACCATAGCCTTGACTAGACGGACTGTAGTCGGCAAAGTAATGTCTCTGCTTTTGAATATACTATCTAGGTTGCTCATAACCTTTCTTCCAAGGAGTAAGCTTAATTTCATGGCTGCAATCACCATCTGCAGTGATTTTGGAGCCCAGAAAAATAAAGTCTGACACTGTTTCCACTGTTTCCCCATCTATTTCCCATGAAGTGATGGGACCGGATGCCATGATCTTCGTTTTCTGAGTGTTGAGCTTTAAGCCAACTTTCTCACTCTCCTCTTTCACTTTCATCAAGAGGCTTTTTAGTTCCTCTTCACTTTCTGCCATAAGGGTGGTGTCATCTGCATATCTGAGGTGATTGATATTTCTCCCGGCAATCTTGATTCCAGCTTGTGTTTCTTCCAGTCCAGCATTTCTCATGATGTACTCTGCATATGAGTTAAATAAGCAGGGTGACAATATACAGCCTTGACGTACTCCTTTTCCTATTTGGAACCAGTCTGTTGTTCCATGTCCAGTTCTAACTGTTGCTTCCTGGCCTGCATATAGATTTCTCAAGAGGCAGGTCAGGTGGTCTGGTATTCCCATCTCTTTCAGAATTTTCCACAGTTTCTTGTGATCCACAGTCAAAGGCTTTGGCATAGTCAATAAAGCAGAAATAGATGTTTTTCTGGAACTCCTTGCTTTTTCCATGATCCAGTGGATGTTGGCAATTTGATCTCTGGTTCCTCTGCCTTTCCTAAAACCAGCTTGAACATCAGGGAGTTCATGGTTCACGTGTTGCTGAAGCCTGGCTTGAAGAATTTTGAGCATTACTTTACTAGCATGTGAGATGAGTGCAATTGTGCAGTAGTTTGAGCATTCTTTGGCATTGCCTTTCTTTGGAATTGGAATGAAAACTGACCTTTTCCAGTCCTTTGGCCACTGCTGAGTTTTCCAAATTTGTGGCATATTAAGTTGATACAAAAGTAATTGCGGTTTTATATCATGAATTTTAAATCATTATATCTAAGCTCAAACATATCTTTATTAATCAAAATAGGAACCATTACAACCAACACAGTTTTGCCAACAAGAAATAAAATTGCTTATTCCTGTAGCATAAAAATCCGTTTTTTTGGAATCAGTGAAATCTTGGAAAGCATTTTCTGCCTCCTGCTTGGTGTGGAAGTGTTTTCCCTGCAAAAAGTTGTTGAAATGCTTGAAGAAGTGGTAACTGGTTGGCAAGAGGTCAGGTGAATATTGGATGAGGCAAAACTTTGTAGTCTAATTCATTCAACTTTAAAAAAAGAGCATATTTATTTTTAATTGATTGATGATTGCTTTACAATATTGGCTTTATTTCTGCCATATATCAACACGAATAGCCATGTGTGTGTTACTCGCTCAGTCGTGTCCCACTCTTTGTGAACCTGTGGACTGTAGCCGGCCAGGCTCCTCTGTCCGTGGAACTCTCCAGGCAAGAACACTGGGGTAGGCTGCCATTCCCTTCTGCAGAGGATCTTCCTGGCCCTGGGACTGAACCTGGTCTTCTCCATTGCAGGCGCTTTTTCACCATCTGAGCCACCAGGCAAGTGACATATGTGTGCATGTGTCCCTACCCCCTTGGGCCTCCCTCCCACCTCTCACCCCTCTAGGTTGGCACAGAGCCCCAGTGTCAGTTCCCTGAGTCATACAACAAATGTCCACTGGCTATCTATTTTACATATGGTAGTGTATATGCTTCCATGCTACTGTCTTTGTTCAACTTTTCAAGAGTTGGTTGTGTGACATGTGGTAGGACACAGTCATGGAGAATTGGGCCCTTTCTGTTGACCATAGCCAGCTGTACGTGGTGCAATTTTCAGTGCATCACATTGATTTGTTGAGCATACTTTTCAGAGGTAATGGCTTCACCAGGATTCAGAAAGCAGTTGTGGATCAGATGGGCAGCAGACCACCAAACAGTGACCGTAACCATTTTGGGGAGCAAGTTTGACTTTGGGGAGTGCTTTGGAGCTTCTTCTTGGTCCAACCACTGAGCTGGTTGTCATCGGTTATCGTATGAAATCCACTTTTCGTTGCTTGTCACAGTCCAATCAAGAAATTGTTCGTTGTTGTTGCTAGAATAAAAGAAGATGACACTTCAAAACTGATTTTTTTTGTTTTTTTTTTTTGCAGTTGCTCAGGGGACACCCACTTACCAAGCTTTTTCACCTTTCCAATATGGTTCAAATGCTGAGTGACCATAGAATGGTCAATGTTGAGTTTCTCAGCAAATTCCCACGTAGTTGTAAGAGGATCAGCTTTGAAGATTGCTCTTAATTTGCTGTTGTCAACTTCCGATGGCAGGTCACTAACACTCCTCATCTTCAAGGCTCTCCTCTCCTTTGCAAAACCTCTTGAACCACCACTGCACTGTGCATTCACTAGCAGTTCCTGGGCCACATGCATTGTCAATGTTGCTTGTTGTCTCTGCTGCTTTATGACCCATTTTGAGCTCAAGTGAAAAAATCACTCAAATTTGCTTTTTGTCTGCCATCATTTTCATAGTCTTAAAATAAATATTCATGTAAAATAAGAAGCAAGTAATAAGTCATTAGCAAAAAACATGAAGTGATAAATGTGCATTAAAATGATGTATAACATAACATTTATTGAGAACATATTCCAATATCAAATGACAAATTTCAACAATGTAAAAACCACAATTACATTTGCACTAACATAATATGAGTTTTTTTTTAGATTCCACATTTAAGTGAGATCATACAATATTCATCTTTGTCTATCTAACATTTCTCTTAGCATAATACTGTCTAGATCCATCAGTTGTTGAAAATTACACAATTTCCCTCTTTTATGACTGTATAATGTTCCATTATTTATATGTATCACATTTTATTTATCCATTTATCCATAGATGAACACTTATTTTGTTTCTATATCTTGGCTATTGTAAATAATACTGCAATGAACTTGCAAATGCAGATATTTTTTCAAGATAGTGACTTCTTTTCCTTCAGATGTATAGCTAGAAATGGAATTGCTGATCACGTGGTGGTTCTGTTTTTAAGTTGAGGGGAAAAATTCATGCTGTTTTCCACAGTTGCTATACCAATTTGCCTTTTCACCAACAGTGCCCAGTGTTACCTTTCCTCCACACCCTCGCCAGATAAAGGTCTTTATCTTTTTGATAAAGCCTTTCTAACAGGTGTGAGATGCTGTCTCATTGTGGTTTTGATTTGCATTTCCCCAAAGATTATTGCTTTCCCCTTTTCACATCCCTATAGGTCATTTTGTATGTCTTCTTTGGGAAAATGTCTATTCAGTTCTTCTGCCCAGCAAATATTAAAAATATTTTGTAACCATTTGTAATTACCACATATGAGTCCATCATCCGGAACTGCCATAATTGACATGGACATTTCTCATTCTTCTATTGTTGGATATTTAGACTGTTTTGAATTTGTATTATAAATAACAATATTCCAATGCATATTTTTATGTATAATTCTTTGGCCATATTTAATATTATTTCCTGTGAAAGAGTTTAGACATGGCACCACTGAGTTAAAGATTCTGAATATCAAGACTTTTGACACATCTTTTTTCATTTCTAAAAAATTAGAACTTAAAAAATATTTTTTCTCTTCTATAATTTCATCATTTTTATTGAAGTATAGTTGATTTACAATGTTGTGTTGTAAATTAAAAAATAATCAACTAACATTTGAGATACATTATATCTATTTTCTGAAAATTTACATTACATATCATGTTTTAAAATGGTATGAAATATATCATATATGTGACTTAAAATATACTACTAAATGAATTACATTTTTTATAATGTTGAGGTCTTTTTAAGCTTATTTTTAATTGGAGGATAATTGCTTTACAATATTGTGTTAGTTTCTACCATACACCAACATGAATCAGCCATAGGTATACATGCGTCCCCTCTCTCTTGAACCTGCTCCCCACCTCCCTCCACATCCCACCCCTTTAGGTTCTCACAGAGCACTGAATTTGAGCTCATTTCATCTGATGATGGACAGCTAGGGTACTTCCATGCCCTAACTATTATAAATAGTGTTATAATGAACATAGGGATTCATGTGTCTTTTTCAGTTTTGGTTTCCTCAGGGTATATGCCTGGTAATGGGATTGTTGGATCATATAGTAGTTTTATTCCTAGTTTTTCAAGGAATCTCCACACTGTTCCATAGTGACTATATCAATTTACACTCCCACCAACTGTGCAAGAGTGTTCCCTTTTCTCCACACCCTCTCCAGCACTTATTGTTTGTAGAACATTTGATGATATCCACTCTGAACAATTTGAGATGATATTTCATTGTATATTAAATTTATATTTCTCTAAGAATGGGCAATGTTGAGCATCTTTTCGTGTGTTTATTAGCCATTCATATGTCTTCTTTGGAGAAATGTCTGCTTAGGTCTTCTGCCCACTTTTTGGTTGGGTTGTTTGTTTTTCTGATATTGAGCTACATGAGCTGCTTGTATATTTTGGAGATTCTTTTGTCAGTTGTTTTATTTGCTATTATTTTCTCCCACTTTGAGGGCTGTCTTTTTACCTTATTTATAGTTTTCTTTTCTGTGCAGAAGCTTTTAAGTTTATTTAGGTCTCATTAGCTTTGTTTTGTTTTTATTTCCATTATTCTAGGAGGTGGGTCCAAGAGGATCTTGCTGTGATTTAAGGAGTGTGCTGCCTATGTTTTCCTCTAGGAGCTTTATAGTTTCCTGCATTGCATTTAAGTCTTTAATCCATTTTGAGTTTATTTTTGTGCATGGTGTTAGAAGGTGTTCCAATTTCATTCCTTCACATGTAGTTGTCTGGTTTTCCCAGGACCACTTATTGAAGAGGCGGTCCTTTCTCCATTGTAAATTCTTCCCTCCTTTGTCAAAGATAAGGTGCCCATAAGTGCATGGGTTTATCTCTGGGCTTTATATTTTGTTCTGTTGCTCTATATTTCTGTTTTTGTGCCACTACCATACTGTCTTGATGACTTGTAGCTTTGTAATACAGTCTGAAGTCAGGTTAATTCCTCCAGCTCCATTTTTCTTTCTCAAGATTTCTTTGGCTGTTCAGGGTCTTTTGAATTTCTATGCAAATTGTGAAATGTTTTGCTCTAGTGCTGTGAAAAATACCATTGGTAGCTTAATAGGGATTGCATTGAATCTGTAGATTGCTTTTGGTAGTATAGTCATTTTCACAATATTGATTCTTCCCATCCAAGAACATGGTATATCTCTCCATCTGTTTGTGTGGCCTTTGACTTCTTTTATCAGTGTCTTATAGTTTTCTGCATACAGGTCTTTTGCCTCTTTAAGAAGGTTTATATCTAGGTATTTTATTCTTTTTGTTGCAATGGTGAATGAGACTTAATTTTTAATCACCTTAATTTTTATTTCTGATTTTTTCATTGTTACGTATAGAAATGCAAGTAATTTCTGCATATTATTTTTATATCTTATGACTTTACTATATTCATTGATTCAGTTCAGTTCAGTCACTCACTGTGTATAATATCATGTCATCTGCAAACAATGAGAGTTTTACTTCTTTTCCAATCTGGATTCCCTGTATTTCTTTTTCTTCTCTGATTGTTGTGGCTAGGACTTCCAAAACTACATTGAATAGTAGTGCTGAGAGTGGGCACTCTTGTCTTATTCCTGATCTTAGATGAAATGCTTTCAGTTTTCTATCACTGAGAATGTTTGCTATGGGTTTGTCATATAAGTCCTTTATTATGTTGAGGTATGATCCTTCCTCAGGATTGATTGAGATTATCATATGGTTTTTATCTTTCAGTTTGTTAGTATGGTGTATCACATTGATTGATTTATGTATATTGAAGAATCCTTGTATCCCTGAGATAAAGCTCAGTTGATCACAATGTATGATGTTTTTAATGTGTTGTTGGATTCTGTTTTCTAGAATTTTGTTGAGTATTTTTGCATCTATGTTCATCAGTGATGTTGGTCTATAATTTTCTTTCTTTTTTTTTTTTCATGTGGCATCTTTGTCTGGTTTTGGTATCACAGTGATAGTGTCCTCATATAATGTGTTCATAAGTCTTCCTTCCTCTGCAATTTTTTGAAAGAGTTTGAGCAGTTAGCTCTTCTCTAAACTTTTGGTAAAGTTCACCAGTGGAGCCATCTAGCCCTGGGCTTTTGTTTGTTTAACGTTAAGCTCTTTTGTTGACTTTTACATTTATTTCCAAATCCAGCCCCTCCTTGTTGGGGTACCAGACAGCCACTACTGCAGGTTGGGTTCCCAGGGGTCAGGTTGGGGTGGAGTAGCTTCCTCTACTTGTACCAGGTAGGCAGCAACCATGGAGTTGGTTTTAAACAAAGGTCTAGGGAGCAAAGGGCAAGGCAGAGAGTGATTTTTCTGAGGAAATGTAGAACTAGCCTGAACGGCCTGAGGTAGTTTGGATTTAAAATGCATAGCTGTGGCTTCAATAAGGCTGGTATAGGAGTTGGGGGGCAATTGGAGAGATGGGATATTTGGGGTTGTCACAATAATTCGGAGCATAGTGCTGGCATTTAGCGGGTAAGGGCAAGAAAAACTAGAGGCATCACATGGCTTGAGACTATTCTCTCAAAGTAATTTTTCAGACCCTGATGTCAGTAACTCTCCCAGTGACACACACTGGGCTAGTTTTGTGTTGATGTATCTAAACTCCAAGGGCCACTCTATATTCTGTTCCTTCTGCCATTAAGGACCATAAAATCATAAAGTAGCTCTTTACTGTACAGTGGAAATGAACACATTGTAAATCAACCATATTCCAATAGATTTTTTTAAAATGTATATTTCAATGATGATGGGTTGAGAATAAAAGGAGAAAATTTATATTTATTAAAAACCTATTATGTACTGAATAATTTTATTAGTTTCCTATGGTTGCTGTGACAGATTACCCTAAACGAGGTGGCTTAGAATAACAGACCTCTCTCACAGTTATGGAGGCCCGACCTCTGAAATCAGGGTGCCAGCCTTTGGAGGAGCTGTATTCCTGCCACAGGCTCTAGGGGAGGATGCAGCCCCTGATCCTCCAGCGTCTGGTAGCTGCCAGCTTCTCTTGACTTGGGCTCCTTTCCTCCAGTCTCTGACCCCAGTGGCTTCCTCCTCTCCTTTATCTCACTCTTTTATAAGGACACTCGTCATTGGAGTTTGGATCCACCTGTCCAAGCCAGAATGACCTTCTAATCTCAAAGTCCTTAGCTAGATGTCAAAGACCCTTTTCTCAAACATTTACGGACTTTGAGGATTAGAATGTGGCTATCTTTGGGGCTTCCCAGGTGGCTCAGTGGTTAAGAATCCACCTGTTAATGCAGGAGACACAGGAGCCATGGGTTCGGTCCCTGGGTCAGAAAGATCCCCTGGAGGAAGAAATGGCCACCCACTCCAGTATTCTTGCCTGGAAAATTCCATGGGCAGAAGAGCCTGGCAGGCTGCAGGTCAAGGAGTGGCAAAGAGTCAGACATGACTGAGCAACTGGGCATGTGTGCATGCACACACACGTGGATATCTTTGCAGAGTGGTGAGCCATCTTTCAGCCCACTACGCTTTATTCCAGAATTGCGTTAAATTTTCCAGCAATCTTGTGATGGGGGGGGGGGGGGCATCATTAGCTCTTGTTGATAAATGAAGAAGATGAAATTTAGAAAGAATAAATACTTGGCCTAGGTATCCTGGTGTCTTCCAGAGCTGAGATTCACCCCAAAGCTCCTGCCACCTGGATGCACTGTTGGTAGGTTACACAGTTGTAACTGACCTGGATGTCCCTGGTCAGTTACAGGGTGCTGTCCTTACTAATGCAAAAGTAACAGCAGTGTTCACAGGTGACCTTGTACACTCCACTGATCTTGGCCTAAAAGAAGTAAAAGTTCTCTACTAAAAGAGCATTCCACTTAATATAAGAATAAAATACAGTCGAGCAATTAAATGTATTCTATAACAATTCCAAATAGGTATCCAACTAACCTAAATTTAGACATTCATGCGATGTTCCAAAAGTGCCTTTTTCCATTTTCTTATCCCCTGAAAAGAAAAAGACACATTTCTTCAGCCCAGTTTAATTTATTCTTTCAACATTTGTTGAGTACCTCCTATAATTTATGGTCTAACCTCCCTTGAAATCCTTCTTCCCCTATTATGGATATTTTAATTTTAGTGTAAGAATACATTTGAACTCACACAAAAAAAAGGTATAAAGATATTCTGGCAGTTTCTACATCCTGAATTATTTTTTAATCTACTTTATGGAGTATTAACTTTTTGTTTTACTCTTTTCTTTTGCTTAAATTTAGGATGTTTTAAATAGCGTTAAGATTTTACATAACTGCAACTGGTTAGTTCTAAAAATTGTTTTTCTTTAAATAAAGCTTGTTTTTACAATCTAGATTTAGGAAAGGTTTGTAATGGGTTCAGGGTTCACATTCAAATCAGGTCCATCAAAGCAATTATAAAATAAAGAGAATATCATGATGTTTTCAAAGATAGCTTTTTCTTCTATCAGGGATGAGTTTTTCAACAGATATACATCCCAATGCCTCAGGATTGAAACATCTTACATATTCAAAAAATTGGTAATTTAGAACCATAGCACCTTTTAGGGAAGAGATAGATTTCTTGAAAAGCTTGTGTGTTTAAGGAAATAACATATTTAATGAACTCACACACACAAATAACATCTGTTATCACTGATTAGGGAAATTTAGTGGAACTGCAAAAATTGAAATGACATTAATTTGTCCACACTGGAGAGGATCTGCAGAAGAGACCCGTGTTTAGATGCTTTAAAATGTAAATAGTGCCCATCAGGGAGCATAGCCTCACTTCACATAATGGGTTTTCAGATAAACAAGTAGGGGGAGTTTGCACTAATTCTATAGGGGCATAATTAAAAATAATTAGAAAACAAACCTTACATATTTTATAAAATGACTTCAAGAAAACAGATTTTGCATTTTCAGAGGGTGGTAAGCACGTAGCACAGGCTTGGGGTCTGAGGTCCCCAGTGACACAAGCTTCCTTCCTTGTGCAAAGCTGCCAATACACTTTTCAAAAAAGAAAAGAAGAAAACATTTACAAAGGATAGTCTCCAGGGGCAAGAAGGTATGCCTTTAATGATTCAGACCTTGGCAACCATCAATAAGTATGCTAGTGAAAGGCAACAAAGAGTATAATATACATATTGCAAATCCAGGAATATACTACTGTAGATAGACAGATGGATGGACAGATAGATAAATCGTGGTGAAATGAAAAAGTAGGCAGAATGACCATTGCTCTCGGTTTTGCTACAATGACAAATAATAGCCAAATCTCAGTGCAACTGCAAATATTTATCTCTTGTTCACGTCACATGAGGGCTGTAGGTCCACTGGACTTGTGCTGACTTTGGCTGCACCCTAGGGGTCTTTCTCTGGGACCCAAGTAGAAAGAGCAGCTGCTATCTGGGGCTTGCAATACTCATAGTGGAGGGCAGAAGTTGAGAGGTGGAGCCAAACCACACTAGAGCGTCATAATTGTCTGCTAAAGCATAGTGCGTTTCTCCTTTGCTCACCTTCTGTTGGCCAAAGCAAGTCCAAAGTCAGCAGGACTTTGCAAACTGTGAGAAAGTTTGCTGCATTACAAGGAAGTGTGGCTGAAGTCGAGAGGAATGAGAAGCTGTGAACAAATAAATGTTTATCACACCTGACATGTAGAAAACAGCACAATAACATGACCCGTACATTTATGGTAAAGAAGACATTATGATTATTAAACACTTCGGGAATTCCCACAGAAAACTCCAGTCAGGGGGGGACTCAGGTTTTATGGGGCTTAAATACATGCAATTTTTGTGATCCTCTTTAGAAAATGTGATCAAATACTCCTATTTCAAAACTAGAGACCCTGAAGTTTAATTATCTTCATGATAAATTCAGTTTTGCCTTCAGAATACATGTTGGAAAAACTCTGATTCTATTCATCAGTAAAATTGTAGCAAAATGTATATTGCTATTGTTCAATTGCTCAGTTATGTCCGACGTTTTGCGACCCCACGGACTGCAGCCCCACAGGCTCCTCCGTCCTTCACTGTTTCCTGGGGCTTGCTAAAACTTGCATCATCCACTTTAAAACTTTCACTGGCACAGATTCTTTAAAAATAAAATACTCTAGTTTTTAATAGGCAAATGGTCATTTATTAATTTGGATTTAATATAATAAAATAATCTGTCTTCTGAGGCCATAGAGGTCACAGACTTAAAGGAAGGTAAGAATTCCCTAGAGGTCTGCATCTGAAGAAAACGATTTTTGTTCATTGAAGGAATCCAACTGGTTGTCATTGTTAAATATATTATGACCCATGATGACCCCGGAAGATAGCTACTGGGAAGACCCAAGATTTTTGCTAAAATAAACTGATGTCTTTTTTCAGCCTATACAAAAAGTAATTTATTTCTTATAAATTTTCTGCACTCCCCAATATTGTTGAGAATAATGAAGGAATGGTATGATTTTCAAGCCAGGTAAGTTAAAACTAAACAATAAAAAGAGAATAAGGCTGACATATGTTGAAGTGTATGGTGGTAATCCCAGATCCATCAGTAGGTTAAGACCTAAGGATAATGTGAAAGATGGAGGTTAGAAAGAACACCTCCCAAGTCTTCATCACTCTACTCTTCACTGGGGGTGGTAGGCAATGTCCCCCCATCAGTGTCCAAATCTTCAGAACCTGTGAATATGTTAGGGACCTTGCAAATATGGTTCCAATTACAGACCTGAAATAGAGGAAATTATCCTGGAATATCCAGATGGTTGGATGGCATCATCAACTCGATGGACATGAGTCTGAGTAAGCTCTGGGAGTTGGTAATGGACAGGGAAGCCTGGCGCGCTGCAGCCCATGAGGTTGCAAAGAGTAAGACATGACTCAGAGACTGAACCGAACTGATCGAGATGACATGCTTAGTCGCTCAGTTGTATCTGACTCTGTGATTCCATGGACTCTAGAGTCTGCCAGGCTCCTCTGTCCATGAAATTCTCCAGGCAAGAATACTGGAGTGGGTAGCCATTCCCTTCTCCAGGGGATCTTCCTGACCCAGGGATCAAAACCAGGTCTCCTGCATTGCAGGTGGATTCTTTACCCACTAAGCCACCAGGGAAGCCCAGAGAATATCCAGATGGGCCTCATCTAATGACAGAACTCTTTCAAAGCAGAAACCCTTTTCCAGCTGTGCTAGGATAAAGAGACGTGATGACCATAGGGTCAGTGCGACTTGGGAGAGAGACTCAACCTGCAGTGCTGACCTCTAAAAGCAAACACAGCCTTGCTGACACGTTGATTTTAGTCCAGTGAGGTTCTTACCAGACTTTTGACCTACAGAAGGTCAAAAGTCTCATAAGTGTCCAGTAAGTGTGTTTCTTTAAGCCACAAATTTTGTTGCAATTTGTTACTGTAGCCGTAAAAAGCAAACACACTTGGTGAAGCAGGGAAGTGACACATTCAGATGGTGCCTTCCATTTCCTGGTGTGAACGCTCCAGGGAGCTCAAATCCCCAAATCTTAGCTCCCAAGTTTCTGGGTTCTCCCAGGTACATACGCCCCAACCCTGCTATGGACCACCACTCAGGCGTGTTTTCCAGCCCAGAAATCTCTTCTAGTTTATCTCCTCCAGTTTCCCCAGTTTGTGTTTGTGAAGTGACATTTCAGATCCTCTTAGTCTGATTATTCTGTGTGAGATAAAGTGGGAAAACACACTTTGGCAACCCCGTGGGTCACATTCTTCAGTGTGATCAAGCTGTTTGTAGTGGATCAGGGCAATGTTTGGGAAGTACATTCATTTTCCACTGGTACAGTGTTTGACAATTTGGATTGTTCATGCTGCTGAAACAGAGAGCAGAGAACGTTAAGTGCTTCTGTGGTCCAGGAAATATTTGAACTGTTTGACGGCATTCTGATTAAATTCACTGAAACCTTGTGGCAACACATGTCTGTATTTTTTTTGTTTGTTTTCTGCTGGACATACTTCTGTGCAAAGCAAATTATCTGTCTCACTCCAAAGGGGTTACATAGGAAGAAACCTTCGAGGAAACTTTAATTAAAAACAAAGGCAAGAGTGAGTCATTTGGGAGAATTAGGAAAAAAATATAGAATAGATGCAAAGGTAAAGAATGGGCTGATTCTGAAGCATTGTTTAAAATAGTTTGAATGAAAATGGTCATTGACTGGAGGTAAAAAAACAGTCACACATAAGCTATAATGAATGGTTTACTTTGCACACAAAATAGGCTGAAAAAAGGATTCAAGCAGCAGTGAAGGTGTGTTAAATAAATGGGCTAACTCTATTGAGAAACAACTGAAATCCTCCAGGAGAAAGACACTGAAATAATAAAGCCATTTGCCAAATAATGAACCAGAATGATGAGCTTTGTAGTCATTGGCGTTATACAGTTGCTATATAATATTTTAATATACCTTAATACATATTCGTTTTCAACATCAAAGGATTTAATAATGCTGAAAGGAGTGTTTAGCATCCTCACAGAGCTTAATTTCTGGATTTCAGCTGTGCATCACTGAACAAACAGAATGTAATATTAATGGAGCTCTGCTTTGCCCAGAATATTGACTATTTATAATATTACAGTCATTAAAAAGAAGCAGCAGTTTACTGATACAATTTAAATACTAGTGGTTGGAAAAAGAGAAGGTTATTTGTGTTCCTAAATTAGAGACATTTATTCATGCCAACTTTCTTTCCACTATAATGGAAGTGGAAGCGACAAGAATATATTGTGTATTTCCCCAGAGCTCTGGACTTGGTGCCAGGACACCTGGGTTTCCGTCCCTGTTCCTCTGGTTCTGGCGCTGACAACACTTGGATGCCTCCTAGAGCAGGTTCTGTACCTGAAAAACAGAGATAATGTTACCTGTTTTTGTCTGATTCACAAAATGAGGTAACGTGATATACTGCAAGGTAAAAGTGCTTTGCAAATTTTAAAGGGTCCTATCCATTAGGGTCCTTACATTAGGCTTAAAAATATATATATATAAAATAATACTTAAATCATTGAAATACCAATTCAGCATACATGTAAATTGTTATAACACTTGGTCGAGTTTTTTAAATATTTAATTTTATGATAGTTTCATGATCCTGGCCTTACCATCAACTTAGGCTGTGTTCATTCATAGTGATGTTAACTATACAAGAATATTTGGAAAATAAATATTATCTTCTCCATAGTTTGGCCTAGAGTTAGGCTTTTCCTTTTGTTTTGAGTTCTCTTATATTGGTTGTTGACAGTCAAATCGTATATCCATAAAGGTGTAAGAATAAATGCTAAATTCATTGATTTACTGACCAGGAAATATTAATCACGTATATTATGTGCCTAGCACTATACAAAGTACTATTCAGTAAACTCACAAAATGAGCAGTTTTATTTTTTTCCTCTTCTAAATGGACTCACTCTTTGTCTGAATTAATCAAATCAACCAGTAGGTTTTGGGTTTCCTGTAGACACAGCTTAAATGTCACTTTCTATCTTCAAACTGCTATTTTGAGAACTGGTGATGTGTAGGTGGAAAACACTTTACTATTTAGAAATAGAGTACTATACAGTAAGTCTTATTAGACAGTTGTTCTCACTCTGTAGGTTTCATTTAACTTTTTATTACAGAAAATTTTAAATGTGCATAAGCATGTGACGTAAGAAGTCCTCATACACCTAACCAAGGCTCAACAATTAATGATTCACTGTCAATCTTACTTCACCTCTACCCTCAACACTTCCCTATCCCATATCATTCTGGATCAAGCATCAGTGATCATGTAATTTAATGCTTATATTTTTCAGCATGTATTTCTAAAAGATAAGGATTCACGCGCCCCCGCCCCCAATAACCACTGTAGCATTAGTAGTAGTGTTATTTGCTCATTCGTGTCTGACTCTTTGCGACCCCACAGATTGTACCTCGCCAGGCTCCTCTGTCCATGGGATTCTCCAGGCAAGAATGCTGGAGTAGGTTGCCATTCCCTTCTCCAGAGGATCTTCCCAACCCAGGAATCAAATCTGGGTCTCCCGTATTGCAAGCAGATTTTTTTTACTGTACTAGCTACAGGGAAGTCCCTACTAGTGCATTATAACACCCAAAATAAAATTAACAAAACTCCTTAATAGTATCAAACATTCAGTGTGTATTCCAATTTCCAACTATTTTTTACTATTATGATTTTTGCAGTTTGTTTCATTTAGTATTCAAATAAGGGCCACACATTGCAATTTGTTGAAATGCCTCTTAATTCTATTTTAATCTTCAACTCTCTCTTTTTTCTCCTCCTTGCAAATTATTTGTTGAAGAAACTGGGTCATTTGTCCCGTGGTCTTTTCTACAGCCTAGATATTACTGAGTGCAACCTGTTGTATAGTTTAATTTGTTTTTCAGTCTTATGTGTTTCCTGAATATTAGTAGTTAAAAATATATCTGCATGTAACATCTTTTTTTATAATAAACTTTTTATTTTAGAATAGTTTGCTATACAGAAAAATGTGAAGACAGTACAAAAAGTTCACACCCAGTTTCCCCTATGGTTAACACCTGAAATTAGCATGATACATTTGTTATAATTAATAAACAAATATTGATACATTATGATTATCTAAAATCCATACTTTATTCAGATGCTATTAGTGCTTACCTAATGTCCTTTCTCTGTTCCAGGACCCCATTTAGGAAACTGTGTTGCATTGAGTTGTCATATCTCCTTGGCCTCCTCTTGACTATGACAGTTTATCAGACCTTCCTTATTTTTGATGACCTTAACAGTGTTGAGGGGTACCAGGGAGGCATTCTGTAAAATGTCCCCTAACTGGGATGTCTCATTAAACTGGGATTTAAGAGCTTTGGGGAGGAAGAGTACAGAAGTAAATTGCCATTTTCATCAAAGGTACATCCTATACAAGTTTTATCTCTGTTGATAATAACCGTGGTCATCTGGCTGAGGTTGTGTTTTTCAGGCTTCTCCATTATAAACCTACTCTTTTTATCCCCTCTTTCCCTATAGTACCCTTTTGAAGGAACGCTCTTTCTGAAGCCCCTATTCAGAGGAGATTTACTCGGCATCTTCTTTAGGTGGAGTAACTACATATATTATTTAAAATCCTTCTTAATTTTTCTATTTATTGAATATATATTTAATCATTTAATCATGTGTTTATATCAGTATGGACTCAGGGTTATTTATTTTATACTTTCGGTTATAATCCAAAACTATGTTATTTATTTTGTTGCTCAAAATATTCCAGCTTTGGTCTTTGGGAGCTCTTTACAGGTGGTTCATTTGTCAGACCCCCGCCATTGTGTGTGAGGGGGAGGAGGCAAGGTGTATGTTTTAAATACTTCCTTACTTTCTGGCAGACAAGATACCCCAAGCTCATTAGGAATATTCCCTGCCTCCATCCTAGAATCAGTCATTTCTCCAAGGAGACCTGGTTTCTTCTATTGGAGAATTAAAGATCTGGGCACCAAATTTAATAAAATATTTTAAAACCATTCTTTTGCTTCCATTTAGTTGGTTTTGAAAACTTTGGATTATTTGTGTTACAGTTTTATTGTAAGTTTTTGATACTTTATAGTTCCAATTTGCAAAAGTCATTTTTAGTCGAAAATTTCTGCCTATATTGAATATGGAGCCTTTTATTTTAAGCAAGTAATTTGCACGGTTTTGTTTCTATGTATGTCTTTATTAAACTCAGAGTCTGAAAACATGAATTTTTCTACATTGTGCCCATTCAATCAGCTTGAGTGGCTATTTGGTTAAGTGATGCTAAGTGTATGGGACCTTTGACTGTTTTTTAAAAAACTTTTAGTGAATCAACTAAATATTTTGACATCTTATAATTACAAAGTATCTAAAGAAAGTAGATAAATAAGCAAATATCATAAGGAGTGATTATGTTTAGCTCTGTGAAAATCATCCAGTTAAAATTTCATGAATGTTTAACTTCTATGGTAGACTTTTGTGCAAAACTAGGTAAATCAGTAGCAAAAAATTTCACTGTAAAATTTATGAAATGTTTCTTAAGAAAATAAACAGTGGAAATTTTTGTACCTTATACCAGAAGAATAAAAGAAAACATTGTCAAGGAGTGTCATTTCTATACAGAATATACTAGCTACATTTTTTTCACTTATTGGTTAGAGGTCTCTTTATATAATATATTTTTTAAAGCTAGGCTTATAAAAGTGATCAGGATTCCAAAGGCAGGCTACCCTAGCAAAAAACTTACCAGCTATCTACAGGGGGCAAATCTCCTCTGTAAAATGAGTTGTAGAGATAAACTGGTTCAAATGGATAAAGTGAAAGTGTTAGTAATTTAGTCATGTCCAGCTCTTTGCAATCCCATGGACTGTAGCCTGCCAGGCCCCAGAATTCTCCAGGCAAGAATACCAGAGTGGGTAGCCATTCCCTTCTCTAGGGGATCTTCCCAACCCAGGGACTGAACCCACCGTCTCCTGCATTGCAGGCGGATTCTTCACTGTCTGGGCCACCAGAGAAGCCTCGTACATGGAAAGTACTTAACATATACATCTACAAGTATGTGTGATATAAGGTATATCTACACATATAGGCATATACGTGTTTTAAATATTTACGTATGTGTGCTGTGCATGCTAAGTGCTTCAGTCATGTTCAACTCTCTGTGAAACTATGGACTGTAACCCACCGGGCTCCTCTGTCCATGGGGTTTTCTGGAGTGAATTGAATACTGGAGTGAAAAGAATACTGGAGTGGGTTGTATGCCCTCCTCCAGGGGATCTTCCCAACCCAGGTATCCAACCTGCACATCTTCTGTCTCCTGCATTGGCAGGCGGGTTCTTTACCACTAGCTCCACCCAGGAAGCCCCATACATATATGTATATATATATGCACACACACAGTATGTAAATCCTAGCCCTGGTGGCTCAGACAGCAAAGAATCCTCCTGTAATGCGGGAGACCTGGGTTCGATCCCTGGTTTGGGAAGATCCCCTGGAGGAGGGCATGGCAACCCACTGCAGTATTCTTGCCTGGAGAATCCATGGAGAGAGGAGCATGTCGGGCTACAGTCCATGGGGTCACAAAGAGTTAGACACGACTGAGCAACAAAGAATAGCACAGCACAGCCCAGCCCATCCAAATGTTCAATAACAGTAATCCTGCCATAGTTAATATGCGTTCTCCAAATCAATATTGTAAGGGTATTGTTGAGTTTTTCTCTTTTGCATTTCTTAGTATGTGACCTTTGCTCATTCTGCCCAAGGCATTAGGGTTATGTTATATCTGGAATGCAAAAATAGAGGCTTTCAATTTACAGCTTTTCATATCCAAAGCAGGAATGCAAAGCAGGGGTTTTGAATCTGCAGGAAGAAAATAATCCTAAAATCCAGGTTTTGTCGAAAGACTCTGCAAGTTTCCAAACTGTTTTAGCTCCATGTTGACTTTGTCCACAGCAGTTATCAAATGCCTGGGGGGATTCAGGACAAGACTTAAGGGAAGACCTCATAGTTTGCCAAGGCCACAGAGAATTCAGACTATCTCTTTTGTCCTGGGGAAGATTTGCAGCAAGAGGAGAGAGACAGAGATGACAAGAAAGGCCCACTCCCAACCATCGCTTTGCAGGCAGAAGCTGCTCCAGAAGGGAAGGTGCTTTAAAGATGCTAAACACCCTTAGAAGCAGAAGGCCTTTGCTTTGCTCCTTCTGCGGGACTCTGGGAGGAGACATGGGATGACAGTGGCACCCACAACAGCGTCTGGTGTAAAGAAGTTATCTAGACCTTTAGGGTCTGGACTCACGGCTCCCCTGGCCTGTGTGTGGCCTGGGCTGTGTGTGGCGAGCAAGGGATCCAGAAGTGAGTGTGTGTCCTGGTGGGGAAAACAGAAATCCAGAAAGGCCCAGTGGACCAATACGATTCATGGTGAGGCATAGAGGCAAATGGTCCACTGGTGTGTGTCTACGTGGTGACTCACAGGGCAAATGTGACCATCAGCAACCCACTGTCATGCGTCCAGGGACCAGACCAGGCATTCAGCTGAAGGGAGCAGGGAGGGTCCATGGAGGTCACCATCTGAATCCTCACCACTGCTCCCCTCACCTCCACCCTCCTTCCGTGATATCAGGACTGTGTCTTGGAGCTAAGGAAGTGGAAGAGAAAATTCTTAAATAATTAGCATTTTCCCCAAAGAGACTGAGTAAACTACCCAAATTCAGTTACAGTGAATCTGTAAATATAAAACCCACTCACTATCAGAACTAGACAAGCAGTGGGCACAGCACAGCCCTGGGCCAGGAAGCCAGGACACAGACAAGAGGCCAAGTTCAGGCCAATTACAAGCCTCCAAGTAGAAGAAACCAGGAGATGAGACCAGCGGATTCAGCTCAGAAGTTGTGAAAGGGAAGCCAAGTGGTGGCAGAGGACCAGGTCTGAGCACGACCTCCCCTCTTAGGGAACAGGGACTACAGTCTCCAGGAGTGACAACAGCCCAGGACTGCCTGACGTTTTCCTTAATTGGGTGTATGACACGAAAGGTTGTATATCTAAAAGCAGTTTCACCTGGAAGTATGCATTGAGTAAGACTATTAGTAGCTTGGAGAGAGAGCCTTGAATTAAAATTAAGAAGCATATGTCAGAGTTGAGAAATACAGAAAGGATAAATCATAAAGCTAAGTGAGATCAGGATCATTCATTCATGAGAAAACTTTTCTCAAAATTTCAAATTGAGGAAAGAGAGCCTTTGCAAGAATCTGGGGGAAAAAATTGCTTCAGGAATTCTAAAAGGCCAGGTTGCCATAAATATAAATGGGTTCATATTTATGGTACCTAGGAGATGCCATGTTTTTTGTCAGGTAATAAAGGAGCCCTTGCTAACCAGCCATAGGAATGCAGACACATAGATGGACCTTTAAAATGAGCACACAACTGATAAACCTATTTGCAGGGCAGCAATGGAGGGGCAGATGTAGAGAACAGACTTATAGATATAGGTAGGCGGGAGGAAGGAAAGAGAGAGAGGGGAAAGGAGAGAGAAACATGGAAGCATATACGCTACTATATGTAAAACAGATAACCAAGGGAAATTTGTTGTATAACTCAGGCAACTCAAACCTGGCTCTGTAGTGATCTAGGTGGGTATGAAGGGGTGGGAGGTGGGAGGGAGGTATGAGATGGAGGGCCATACATACACCTATGACTGACTCATGTTGATGTATGGCAGAAACAAACACAATATTGTAAAGCAATTGTCCTTCAATTAAAAATAAATAAATTTATTAGAAAACACACAATAATGGGGTGATAAGGGAGCGTAGAGAAAGGACATGGTGGGGTGCATTTTTTACCCTGACCCTGCCAGCATGTGTCTTGCTGATCAAACATTTCCTTAATACATATTCATGGAGGACCTGCAAAGTGGGAGGTTGTCCTGGAGAACATAGAAGTGAATGGAGGGGGGGATGTTGCCAGATGGGCTTCCTGGTAAGCACAATATCTAAATTGAGACCATCACTTCATGGCGAATAGATGGGGAAACAGTAGAAAGTGACAGATATTTTTTTGGGTTCCAAAATCACTGCAGATGGTGACTGCAGCCAAGAAATTAATAGATGCTTATTCCTTGGAAGAAAAGTTATGACCAACCTAGACAGCATATTAAAAAGCAGAGACATTACTTGGCCAACAAAGGTCCGTCTAGTAAAGGCTATGGTTTTTCCAGCAGTCATTCTGAATGTGAGAGTTGGACTATAAAGAAAGCTGAGTGCCGAAGAATTGATGATTTTGAACTGTGGTGTTGGAGAAGACTTTTGAAAGTCCCTTGGACTGCAAGGAGATCCAACCAGTCCATCCTAAAGGACATCAGTCCTGAGTGTTCATTGGAAGGACCGATGTTGAAGCTGAAACTCCAATAGTTTGGCCGCCTGATGCAAAGAACTGACTCATTGGAAAAGACCCAGATGTTGGGAAAGATTGAAGGCAGGAGGAGAAGGGGACGACAGAGGATGAGATAGTTGGATGGCATCACCGACTCAATGGACATGAGTCTGAGTAAACTCCGGAGTTGGTGATGGACAGGGGGGACTGGCATGCTGCAGTCCATGGGGTCACAAAGAGTTGGACACAAGTGAGCAACTGAACTGAACTGAAATTGAGACCTGAAGGAATACACAGGTGAATCAGAGGGTGAAGGTGATCCAAGTCGAGGAAACAGCATGGCCAAAGACCTGGACGGGAAGAGGGCTGCTCGCCGGCGAATCTGCACGTGCTTGAGTCACCCTGAGGATGCGCAGAAAGGAGGTGGGGATGCGTCAGAGTGAGCAGAGATCCCCCGGTGACTGGGGACTCAGACCGAGGCAGCCGGGGAAGAGGATCGATGCAGGAGCTCCTCAGCAAGTGCAAGCGACAGGGCTTGGGACTGAGTGGGCCTCGGGGCAGATGAAGAGGCGCTCAGAACCAGTCCAGCTCTCTGGCTTGAGCAACTGGTGGTGCGGTTTACCCGGAGAAGCAACCCCAGAGACAGAGCAAGCAGGTGAGCAAGGCAAAGGCACACTGAGTTCAGCTGGGACTTGCTGAGTTTGAAATTCCTGGGAGGAATCCAAATGGAGCCCTGCAGAAACAGTTGGCTCCTTGGATCTGGGCTCGAGATGCAAATTTGACAGTGGTCAGTCTAATTTAAGATGCCTGACTATTAAAAAACAGTGACCGTGTCCTGTTCTTTGCCTCAATAGAGCTGTGGAAAATGGTCTTTATTTTTCAAATTGCATACCATAAAAACAAAGTTTCAAAGGATAGTGTGAACTAGGAGTATCATTCTTAATATTAAATAGGTACTTAGTAATTAAAAAAGAAATCAGCTTACTGATTTCAAATGTTAGGTGCTTTTTGATATGATGTATTTTCTAACAAAATCATTAAATGCATGCTTACTTTAAATATATATTGTTCTTTGTAATCTTACAATTTAAATGCTTTAATATCTCTAATTTCTTATTAATGTTCATGGAATTGAGATATAGATATTTTTCAAGCCACAAATCAAGTTTGAATCATTTCTTACAGAATTCAGTTCATTTGTGAGGTCATTTCATTTATTAATATTTCTTATATTGGGATATAATTGGCATATAACATTGTGCAATTTTAACGTGTGTGTGAGTTTATTTCTTTTTAAACAAATTTTAGTTTTTTATTAATTTGGCTGCACTGTATCTTAGTTGCTGCATATGGGATCTAGTTCACTGACCAGGGATCAAACCTGGGCCCCCTGCATTAGGAGCTCAGAGTCTTAACCACTGAACCACCAAGGAAGTCCCGAGGTTATTTCTTTACAGAGTAACTTCATCCAGGCATACATGAGTACCAAAATTTTGAGTCTTTCATTGTCAATAAATTGGGAAAATACTAGCATGGAACAACCTTGATTGGTATGATTGGGGCCTTATTTATAGCTGTACAGTAAACTTGCCACAAACCCAGTAAGCTGCAGTACACTAGAAATGTCTTTGATTTAAAAATCCTAATCACTGTTCCCTTCTCCATAGAACCAGGTGGCTGAAGATCAGACTGCGAGCCTTGAGCCTTGCCTGACCATGAGGCGCTTCATGCACAATCATGGGCTTTGCCCAAGGCTGACATTGCTTGACTGTGAGCCCAGTGTCTACAAGGTCAAGCCCTTACTAAAACCTTGGACAACATGCCCTGTGTTCACTGTGGGTTTTTTATTTGATGCAAATGGAATAGTTGGGCTAGACAGCGAGCCAACTTATGTAAATGTCTTAAGAAGACAATTGTCTTGCCATGTATGAGTTTTTGTTTTATCGTACTGTTACAAAACTTCCAAGAGAATTGCGACATAAGCTAAGCACTTGAAATCTGTTTACCAATCTAATGCATCCAGAATTCCTGTCTGCCATACATATTCATAGCTTGGCAAAGTCCCAGAGGATGAGAATTGTATATCAAAGCTGGTGTGTTTGTCACTTGTGAAAGGTGAGTTTGGGCAACTATTGTATGAGAATGGCATGAAAATACTATTTGGAGTTTCAACTTTAAATCCAAATATCGGAAACTTTAAAATTGTTAAACTTTGTACAATAGGCAAAATTGACCTTTCTAGATCTACCAGCTGTATTCATTGCTGTTGTTGTTCAGCCGCTCAGTCGTGTCCGACTCTTTGTGACCCCATGGACTGTAGCAGGCTTCCCTGTCCTTCATCTCCCAGAGCTTGCTCAAACTCAAGACCATTGAGTCAGTGATGGCATTCAAGCATCTCGCCCTCTGCCGTCCCCTTCTCCACCTGCCTTCAATCTTTCCAACATCAGGGTCTTTTCCAATGAGTCAGTTCTTCTCATCAAGTGACCAAATTATTTAAAAACCAGGAGAAAGTCTCAAAAGAAAGAAAGGGATGGGGTTTAGTGACATCTAGAAAATGTGACTCACTCACCAGAAAAGAGATATTTTATTTTTACTTTCTTATGTTAGCAGGGGACGATTGTTTGCTTGTTTTTTAGTTTATTTATTAAAAATAGAGTATGAAAAAGATGTAGAAATCTATCAGCTTAGTTTTTGGAATAATGATAAAACAGAACCTTTGCAAAGCTGTAAGTAGATATACATTTAAAAATCACACAGCATTCATTGGGCTTTTCCTAGGAGTAGACTGACTACTGAAAAAAAAAAGATCTATGAAGGAAACAGAAGTCAAGGCTTATGTGGTCAACACTTTTTACAGCTAAAACAATTGTTTGATTTAAATCTGACTTTCCTGATGCATTTATTCAGATATGGGTATAGATGGTTAATGTGAAATATAACTTTGAAGTCACCTATAAGAACGTAGACTGCCAGTTTAAATAGTGTTCTTGAATGAATTTTTTAGCTTTAAATATCCACGTGGCTAAATATCCAAGGGCTTCCCTTGTAGCTCAATCAGTAAAGAATCTGCCTGCAGTGCAGAAGACCTGGGTTTGATCCCTGAGTTGGGAAGATCCCCTGGAGAAGGAAATGGCAACCTACTCCAGTATCTTTGCTTGGAAAATCTCATGGACAGAGGATCCTGGTAGGCTGCAGTCCATGGGGTCTCAAAGAGTCGGGCATGACTGAGCGACTAACACTTACTTACTTATCCATGTGGTAGCTAGTTGATCAAATATCTTATTAATACATATTTACTAAGGGCCTACTATGTGCTCAATTGTTCTAGAGGATACAGAGAAATCCTCTAGAACATTGTCCCTATCTAGGAAGCCTTTGTATTCCAGCAAGATAATATCAGGGCTTCCCTGGTGGCTCAGTGGTAAAGAATCCTCCTGCCAATGCAGGAAACCCAGGTTCAGTCCCTGGGTTGGGAAGATCCCCTGGAGTAGTAATTGGCGGCCTATTCCAGTATTCTTGCCTGGAAAATCCCATGGACCTAGGAACATGGCAGGCTACAGCACATAGGGCTGTAAAAAATGTCAAGCATGACTTAGTTACTAAACAACAAAAACAAGAACAAGATAACAACAATGTTACATGAACAACAGTCATTTACCATTCAGGCAAGGTGTGATGAAGGTCAAATAGACTGAAAAGAGTGAATATCTTGAAAGTTCAATGGAAGAAAAGGTATCTACAGGTTGTGAGGATCTAGAAAGAATTCTGAAAGAAGTTCAGGCTTTATAGTGAAGATTTTCATTATTTAGAGGAATGTAATTATACAAAGACCAAAGAGTTACTTATCTCTTACCTGAGCTGTATGACTCTGTTGGGCTATTGTGTATGCCATGCTGTTTAAATTTTGATGATTTTGTTTCTAAATTCTTTCAGTTACCAATGAAAACCCAACAAAACAATATTTGTCACATGACTATGTATCTCCAGATAATGAATCTCTATAAACTCATAGTTATGAAAACAAGTGGTATTAACAAAAGACTCTATAATGAATAAGAAGTCATATAACTTAATATATAGAACTTAATGATAATGTTATAGCTTAAATCTGAGTGGGAAAAGGTGACCAGTTTTTCTACAATTGTACATTGATGTATTTACCTTAAGATTTTCTTCACATTCACAAGATTTTGTTTCTTACTTAGAAATTAGTATGACCCAGAGTCACTGCTTTTCATTCAAAATAACCACACTTTTCAATTTTCAAAAGAAGTTTCCTTTTTCTAACCCAAAAAGATCCAGATAGATCAGATTTTTCCCAATGTTTTCCTAGCCAAGTGTTAATTTCTGGCCAAAGATTCTGTCATGAAGGTTAACTTTGGGGAGATTCAGCCTTAGGGTTAAAAAGAAACAATATAAAGAATATAATAGTGTAATTTAAAGAATATTATAGCTATGGGGACTAATGTATTCTTTTAAACTGCCTTAGAATTAAGAATTGGTCTAAAGCAGACAAACCCAACTAAGTTTGTATTGGATGGTTGTTCAGCTGTTATGTATGTGCAGAGGGGTGACATACCATAGGGGTTAAATGCACAGACCCCAGACCCTAGAGTTCAACTTGCCTGGCCTCAAATCCCAAACTCATTGAATTTTTAAAACATTACCCTGGGAAGATTGCTTCGACTCTATCAGTTTCTCAACTATAAAACAGGAATAATAACAGTACCTGTCTCAAAAATAAACTGGTACATGAACTTAAAATTATCCCTAACAAAGAACAATCACTAAGTGTCAATCGTTTATATCATTCATTTTTCATGGAGTGATAACTGTAGGTATACTGTTTTGTTTCTATTTTTACTTTCTGTCTAAAGCCTCTTTTCTTTCCTCTTTTCTTTCCTCTCCTCTGTCATCCTCACTCCCATCTTCTAGATCATTTGTCTTTCGTTTGCATCGCCTAACTCGGCACGGTGTCTTCACAAAGGTGCTCAGTAAAGGTTGAATGAATGAATGAATGAACCAGATTTCTAGCTCTTGTCTCAGTCTCCTCAGCACCATCCCCAGACCCTGATGCTCTCCTGTATTGGAGGAGGAGGCCTTCTTCTTACTCTCATAAGCCCCATGGTGTTCATAAAACACCCAGTAACTACAGCGAACACGGCAGGCTTGGTTGATCTGTATGACACTCTTTTCGCTTTACATTTCTTCAAATTCGCAAGTTCTTGTTTCTTACTTAGGAGTTATTTGAGCCAGAATCTGTGGGCTTCTTGAGCATAGTAGCTCTCATCTGCATCACCTGATGCTTGGCAAATGATTGATTGAATGAGTGGATGAATGAATGACTGGACTCGTTCCAACTCCTCAGCAGAGCCCTGATAGTCTCTGACCACCTGTCAACTTCCAGGAATTGTAAGCACAGGCCCCTGGCTCCTCTGAAGAATGGCCTGACCCTGGAAAAGGCTGGTAGGAACCAATAGCAGAGAACTCTGCCTGCTACCATCTGACTACTGAATGAATGCAGTCGCTGGAACTTCCTGTACCCTAATACCTTCGTTTTACACATGAAGAAGCAAAACCCTCAAAAAGTTTCAACCCCCAACAAGGACCTACTGTGTAGCACATGAAACTCTGCTCAATGTTATGTGGCAGCCTCCATAGGAGGGGAGTTTGGGGGAGAATGGAGACATATATATGTGTGGCTGAGTCCCTTTGCTGTTCATCTGAAACTATCATAACATTGTTAATCGGATATACCCCAGTACAAAATCAAAAGTTTAATAAGTAAAAAATTAAAATTTTAAAAAGTTCTAGCTTCAAGATCTCCTAGCGTATTAGAGAAGCAACCGGAAATACAGTTTAGGTCTCCTGGCGTGTACTCTATACATAGTCAAGTGCAAAGAGATTTTGCATATGAGATTTGCATGCTCCGTGGAAAGCTTAGGAGGAAGGAGTGACCGGAGAAGAGAAATTGGATAAACAGGAAATATTCTTGTTTATCTTATTTGTTATTCTTAACAAAAGTCATTGCTAGTTACAATATCCTCCCATATGAATGTTTTAACTATTAATGATCAAAGCCATATATAGAGGAATTATAAATAAATGTCTTGGTATCTTATATTTTAGAATCTGAAAACATGTACTGCTTTTGCCTACCTAGAATCTTCTCTCCTTTTTTGGTGACCACACCTAGGTGTCCGTTTTGGGGGGTTTGTGTCTTCCTAGCTGCTAGCCTTCTTCATGGTCATTTCAGGGAAGATGTCCAGATTGCCCCAGTCAAGCTGTGGCCTTGTGAACTTCGCTAAGCAGATCAGACTCTCTCCCAGGAATGTAGATCCTGAGCTGAAAGACACTCAGACAGAAAAGGGCAAGCACAGATTCATTCCAATAAGCTTTCTATGGACAGTTTTGGATTCCTCCAAAGCTGTGGATTCTATGGATAATCTATGGATTCCTCCTACCCGGATCCTTGGAACCGTTTTAGGGTCTGTCCTCACCAGAGTGGCTTATGAGCTTTATCTTTGATCCTGTGAGCTGACCCATATCCTTCCAACAAATTTCTTTACTGTTGAAGTGGTAGAGTTTGTTTGCACCTAAACTCTGCTGGAGGTTGGACTGCAAGTTGGTTTGTCTACAAAGCAAGCTAGCAGAAAAAGAAAGAAACGTGGAAAAGGTATGCGTGTGTGTGTGTGTACTTCTAAGTATATAACTGCACAAGAGAAAACAGACTTTGTGCTACTATATATACAAAGTGGAGACAGGCCAACTAAGATTTTACCATGGAAATGTGTCTGAAGATGGCCTTGAATTTTAATTACTCAACTTTCCTTGCATGTTTAAAGTTGTCATACTCTTTTACAAAAACATATTACACAGCATTACGGGTTTCTTTCTATAGTATACATTTTAAATCTAGGTTCTTTGTTAACTGACATATATTTCCCTTACAATTTAATATTTTAAAGAAATCACCTTATTTATATCATAATAGCAAAACAGTAAAACATATCAAATTCACAAATTAGAGAAAATAATATGTGCTGCTGCTGCTGCTAAGTCGCTTCAGTCGTGTCTGACTCTGTGCGACCCCATAAACGGCAGCCCACCAGGCTCCCCTGTCCCTGGGATTCTCCAGGCAAGAACACTGGAGTGGGTTGCCATTTCCTTCTCCAATACATTAAAGTGAAAAGTGAAAGTGAAGTCGCTCAGTTGTGTCTGACTGTTAGCAACCCCATGGACTGCAGCCCACCAGGCTCCTCCATCCATGGGATTTTCCAAGCAAGAGTACTGGAGTGGGGTGCCATTGCCTTCCCTGAAATAATATGTAATTGTAGCTTAATTTATTCATGTTTATTACATTAAGCTACAAATCCATTGTACTTTATGAATACATAGATATATGCAAAATTCTGTGTGAATCTTATGTTAATTATTTCACCATGAACCGTAGCTGTTCTTTAATTTTTAATTCCACTTATAAGCTAGAAAGTTCACTAAAGGTGTTCATGTAAAAAAACATTTTATGAAAAGTCTCTAAAATTAACCTATAAGAATAATCATCTATGCTCTCTATGAAAAATGATTTTTTTTGAAAAGTGTGACAGAGAGGTCTTCAATAAATAACACTGTGGAATTTTTATCATCTCTCCTTTTGGTTGTGAAATTTTAATTAACTCTTTCTAGGGTGACTATATTTTGCAAGCAGAATGTTATGTCAAGCACTGGAAATAATTCTGAAGCAGTATTTATAATGGTAGGAAAAAATTACCTACAAATTCACCAAGAAGTATTTATAATGCTTATAATACACATTTGTATAATATATATACATACATTCTAAAATTTTTCTAATGGTTAAAATGTCAGTCTCTCTTGGCATACTCTGGAGTTTTAAAAAATGTATACAAGTCAATACTAGCTTGTATTCCTTCCTCAATACAGGAGCTTCATACATAATATTTACAACTCAGCAGAAAGATTAAAGAGACACGAGGCTGATATTAATACCATCTCGCTCTCCTTATTTAAGGTTAATTTCCATTGCCTTTCACACCCTGACCTGTAGAACAAGCTGAAATAATAGTTGTCAGCAAGGGTTTACTTTGAGGTTGTACGTGCAGTGTTGCTTAGCAAACATTCTCTGATAGCACTTAGTAAAATGGTTTGGTGAGTTGGCTGAATCTTTAAGAAGTCAGTCCGGGTTTCCTTGAAATCTGTGCTTAGTAATTTTGTGAAAACGACTAGAAATGTGTGTGTGTGTGTTCCATTTAGTCACCTGCTTGGTGTTGCTCTTTTCTGCCAGTTTTCAACTGAGAGTGGACCTTAAAAAAACTACTTTCTTATTGTTTGTGAGATAGAAATCCTTACTTTTAAACATAAAACATACTTTAAGATTTTGAAAAAATATACAACTACAAACTATGAATTTATGGCTACACTGGTGGAAAGATGTTTAAGGGAAAGAAGGAGCAATGGTCAGGAAGGGGAGGAAAGGAAAGATTTTTACTTTTAACTCAGGATTTTTTTGTTTGTTTGTTTTTCAGTAATTTCTTTTTTTGCATTTCTTGTTTTAAACCGAAGTATAGATGATATACAATGTTATATTCGTTTCAGGTGTAGAACAGTGATTTGGCATTTATACACATTATGAACAGATCACAATAGTCTAGTAACCATCTGTCACCATACAAATGACAATATTATTGACTTTTTTTCCCTATGCTGTACATTTGGAGAAGGAAACGGCAACCCACTCCAGTACTCTGGCGTGGAGAATCCCATGGACGGAGGAGCCTGGTAGGCTACAGTCCATGGGGTCGCAAAGAGTTGGATTACATACTTATTTATTTGATAACTGGAAGTTTGTGCACCTTAATCCCCTTCACCCTTTTCACCCACACTCACTCCCCTTTATTCTGGCAATAAGCTGTTTGTTCTTTATACGGGTGTGTTTCTGTTTTGTTTTGTTTGTTTATTGGTTTTTTTAGATTCCACATATAAGTGAGAATATACAGTATTTGTCTTTGTGTAACTTATTTCACTTAGCTTAATACCGTCTAGACCCACATTGTCACAACTGACAGTATTTTGTTCTTTCTGTGTCTGAGTAATATTCCCTTCTATATGTATCTCACATCTTCTTCATCCATTCAGCTATTTATAGACACTTAGGTTGCTATTGCAGTAAGCATAGGAGGCTGGAGAAGGAAACGGCAACCCACTCCAGCATTCTTGCCTGGGAGAATCCCATGGACGGAGGAGCCTGGCAGGCTACAGTCCATGGGGTCACAAGAGTCAGACTTGACTTAGCCACTAAACCATCATCATCAAACATAGGAAGCATACGTGGTTTTGAATTGGTGTTTTTGTTTTCTTTGGATAAATACTCAAAAGAGGAATTACTGGATTATGTGGTTGTTCTATTTTTAATCTTTTGAGGAACCTACGTACTGTTTTCCACAGTAGTTACACCAGTTTATATCCCCACCAATAGTGTTCAAGGGTTTCCTTTTCTCCACTTTCTTGCCTGTCTTTGCTATTTCTTATGTCTGATAATAGCCATTCTAACAGGTGTGAGGTGATATCATACTGTTGCTTCAGTTTGCATTTCTTAAATGATTAATGATGTTGGAACATATTTTCATGTATCTATTGCTGACCTGTAAGTCTTCCTTAGAAAAATATCTATCAGATCTTCTGCCCATTTTTAAACTGATTTGTTGATTTCATTTTTTAATACTGAGATGTGTGAGTTCTTTGTATATTTTGGATATCAACACTTTATTGAACGTACCATCATTTGCAAATATTTTTCCCATTAAGATTGTTGTCTTCTCATTTTGTTGATGATTTCCTTTCATGTGCAAAAGCTTTTTAGTCTAATGTAGTCCCATTTATTGTATTTTTGCTTTTGTTGCCCTTATCTGAGCAGACATATTCCCCCCAAATATGGCTAAGATCAATGTCAAAGTTTTTTTTTCTGTTTTCTTCTAGAAGTTTTATGATTTCAAGGTCTTACATTTAAGTCTTTAATCTATGAGTTTATTTTAATCTATGAGTCTTTAGTCTTTAATCTATAGTCTTTAATCTATGAGTATATGGTGTAAGAAAACTGGCCTGGGAGCCTGGTGTGGGGCTCAGACCCTGCCCTCCTTGGGGAGCACCTCTGTGGTTGGGATAGCCTACCTGCTTATGGGTTATCACACCAGGAGGGGAGATCCTGACTCAATCTCATCTCCACCCCTGCTACTTATCCCATTGTGGTTCTTTCTTTATAGCTTTTGTTGTGGGACAGCAAAACACAGGGTCTTCACTGCAGAGTGTGGGATATTTATCTGTGGCATGCAAACTCTTAGTTGTGGCATGTGGGATCTAGTTCCCTGACCAGGGATTGAACCCAGGCCCCCTGCATTGACAATGTGCCATCTCAGCCAATGGACCTCCAGGGAAGTCCCTCAAGATACACTCAATGTTAACTTACATGGGTAGAACAGAATTGGAGGTGGTCATGTTAGCTATTGAATAATAGCATTATAATAATAGCTCAGAGATGGAAAAGAAGTGAAAGAGAGCTGCTCTAAGAAAGTGTCATGTAGGGGCTTTGAGTAGAAGGTTGAAATGACTAATTGCACTTGGAAGAGATCAGGAAATCTCCTGAAAGATATAAGTGAAAGAAAAGTATATTGGAGAGGTTTCAATCTAAATTGAAGAGCCGCATATTTTCAATCCTACAGTGCTGATAAATGAAATTAGGTTTAGGGGTGATCCTTTAGGGCTAGTGATTTGGAGGCAGCTTTGAAAGAGCTGCAATGGCAGAAGGCAATGGTAACCCACTCCAGTACTCTTGCCTGGAAAATCCCATGGGCCGAGAAGCCTGGTAGGCTGCAGTCCCTGGGGTCGCTAAGAGTCGGACATGACTGAGCAACTTCCCTTTCACTTTGAAAGAGCTGCCAGGGTACTCAGTCATCTTTAATTGCTATTCACCCTTAGGTCTTTAGGTCTAAAGATCCCAGCAATTTCCTAGGTGGAAATAGGATGGTGAAGGGAAGGAAAAGTTTTGAGTCTCATGGAAGTTTACTTTCTTGGCAGCTCAAAAGTTATACTCTTTGGTGAGCTCTGCTTATTGATTCATTTATCCAAACTTTTTCACTGAAGACTTATTTTTGTGAATAGGTGAGAACTAAGGATGTGGAATCTAGTTCTTTAGACATACGGGATCTAGTTCCCTGACCAAATCAAACTGGGGCCCCTTGCAGTGGGAGTATGCAGACTTAGCCAATGGACCACCAGGGAAGTCCCTCTCTTCCATTCTCGATTACAGTACTGATTCTGTAACAGGAGACTCAAGTTCCATCCCTGGGTCAGGAAGATCCCCTGGAGTAGGAAATAGAAACCCACTCTAGTATGCTTGCCTGGAGAATTCCATGCATAGAGGCACGTGGTGGGCTATAATAGTTCATAGGGTCGCAAAGAGTTGGACACTACTGAGTGACTGAGTGTGCACATTGCCTATCTTTTCTACTATTCTTTTTCTGTATTCCAGTCATTATATCGGTCTTCTCCTCACTTTCAAAACAGGCTACAGTCATCATCTTTTCCCTGAGATGATTTTGCCTCTCTACTCTCCGTTTAGACAATATCTACATATGCTTTAGGTTTCAAATTAAATATCTCTTTTTAAATGAGTTGTCCCCAGATTCATAAGCCAGATGAGATCCCCTTCTTATATGTTCTATCATAATAATTTAATTTGTTTTATTGCATTTATTTGTTGAATGTATCTTCTCTGTAAGTTCTGTGAGGGCAGGGACAGGGGTCTTGGCTTCTTCGCTCCTGTCCTCTCAGCTCCCTAAGCTGTGCCACAGGAATCTACAGGCTTCTAAGTCTCCTTCCATTCCCTACCAAAGCCAAGGGATTCTCTGCCTCGTCTGGAAGGAGCTGAGAACACTTCTCTTCTGACACTTTCTACCTTCTTCCAAATATTTTGTCTTTGCCAAGGCCAATGTTTGAAACTCAAAAGCAAAGAATTGATCCATTTGTTCTCTGCATTCTGCTGTTTCAACCTTCTGCAGAGACAATGGCAGAGAAGTATGGAGTATAGGAATGTGTATGAGGAGAAGTGAAAGTGAAAGTGAAGTCGCTCAGTCGTGTCCGACTCTTTTGGACCCTGTGGACTGTAGCCCACCAGGCTCCTCCATCCATGGGAGTCTCCAGGCAAGAATACTGGAGTGGGGTGCCATTTCCTTCTCCAGGGGATCTTCCTGACCCAGGGATCGAACCCAGGTCCCCCACATTGCAGGCAGACGCTTTAACCTCTGAGCCACCAGGGAAGCCCTTGAGGAGAAGGGGACCACTCCAATATTATCTCCACCTCATATCCGTAGCCAACACCTGCCCCAGAGATGACACGTGTTCCCCACGACTTCTGGATCGTGTGCTGCACTGCCTAGAGTCCCCTTCCATGACTAAAGGTCTTATTCTCTGGGGAGCCTAGGAATTTTGCCTGCTGACAGCTATTAGCTTGGAGCTTTCTTTGGGAATTGCCCTCAGCTATAGAGAGCCTCCTAGCCTAGGTTCAAACCTCTTTCCTTTGAATCTCATATCAAGTATAAAGGGTGGCTCAATCTCCTAACCTAACCTCATCAGTTGGCTGAAGTCTTGTGATTACAGCCCACCTTTTTAGTCCCATCCAGCCTCCTTCCCTTTCCCCAACTGGTGTCAATCCCAAGACTCATTCCCAGTAAATTTTCTGCACACAAATCTCTATCTCAGAATCTACTTCCTGGAGGTCTTATCCTGCATCAGTTATATCTGTGATTATATGTATTTTTCATCCATCTACCTCTCAATTCCAAACACCTAAAAGTGGGGAGGGGGAGGATTTTAGATTGCTTGGAATCTTGCTTCAAATAAGTCATGTAGGGAAAGAATTATAGCTTATTTCTGTTGATTTTAGATTTGGGATACTATTGCAAGGAATGGAAAAGAAGAGGGAGAAAAAATTTTTCATATTTACTCTTCCTAGATTGCATTGAGGAGGATTTTATGTAGATATGTTGGGAGAACTTGTAGAATTAAAAATAAGAAAGGAGTATAAGAGAAAGTTGCTAAAAAAAAAAAAAGAGAAAGTTGCTGATGATTTTTAAAGTACAAATTATAAAATCCTCTAAAATTCTCAAAAAACCAAAATGACATGCGTCATCTTGAAGAGCAGAGTTGATGTATATATGCAGATTGGGAAATCTCATATACCAAGACATTTAGTATTAACTGCTTTTCCCTAGAAAACGGAAGAAAACAAGTTGAAGAAAAAGTAAGACTAAAAGAGGCAACATTTGTCATGTTTTTTAGTGCAAAGGAATAATAATAATTTTATTTTTCCCGGAGAGTTGGAAGGATCTTAAAAGTCATAAAGTCCTGGGCAGTGCAGGAATATCTTCTGGGAGTTATTGTACTTTTGCTCAGAACACACAAATATAATGTTAATTTTGTATTTTATTATTTTGAAGTTTAATAATCTTTGCTAAATATTAACTTGAGGCGATATGCACTACACTGCTTTTTCTTATTCCTCAACTGTGTTAATATTGATGCTTTTACCATCTTCTGTTTAATCTTGTCCTTGGGATCTATTACACTTAGTTAGCACAGAGTGTCTAAAGGAGACACATTGATTTGCTTTGGTTTGTCCTCAAATTCATACTACACTTAACCCATCCATGTTCGTGATTGTTCAGGTTTTCCCTCGTTGCTGAAAAACTACAAAACAGAGGTGGACAGTGTTCAAGTAATGTAGTATAACAACCGTCTTAAGCATTGCCTCATCCTGGATGGATTATGCTACCAGAATGCATCTCTAATTTGTTTCCCTGTGTGTAGGTACATGTGTACGAGGAACAGGGGAATGTCGTCTCCTTTGCCACATGGGGTTTTTTTTTTGTGGCCTCTTGATGAACATAGAGCAACTTTATTCAGAACATGGAAGTTAAAGCAAAGTAATAATCATCATCACCTTTTTAAGTGGTTCCTATATTCTAGGCACCATGCTGCGTGTTTTACATACATTTGACTCACTTAAGGCTCACAACCCTCTGAGATAGGAGGCTAATACCCAGATTTTACAAATTAAAAACCCCTGAGTCCTCAGAGAGGTTTAAGTAATTTGCCTTAATTCGCATGGCTACAAAGTTATCATAAGTCATAGCTGATTTTTTTTTAGCCACTCTTTTCAAAACTTTTTTGAAAAGAAAATACAAAGATTTTCACTTCAGGTCTTGACTGACTGCTCGCAAAACAACTTCTGTGCCCTTAACTTTCCCTCTGTGTTTCACTAACTCAATTCCACAGCTTCACTTTCTTTCCACATAAAAATGCCCGGCACTCCTTCCCTCAGCGAACTGTCTTCCCTTCCCCCAGCCATCTCGCTACTCAGCACTTTAGCTCTTTGTTATCTCCTAGACCTCGCTAACTGGATGACTAGCTGCCAAATAAAATCACAGGAGGAAAAGATAAAGCATCTCATCTTTCTCTCTTAAGCCGTTGCTCTCTTTTACTTCCTTGTCAGTGAGTGTTCGAGTTCTCCAGTTTCCCCAGGCAGGCCCAGTGCTAAAAATAGCCCTCCCTGCCTGATGGCGCTGGTGGCATTTCCTGGGGTAGAAGAGGCCGAGTAAAAACAACTGGTGAGACCAGACGATCAGACTGAAGCAGTCAGGGGACACCCCACCCGCACCCACTGCTGAAATCCTGAGACTTGGGCAGGAATTGGTTTATCATCACTCTTGGAAGGATCAGATCAAAAGGAATTAGCGTGTTTCCTCTTCTCAGATGAGAGGGGCATAACTTTTCATTGTTTCAAGGGCATAAAACAAGTGTAATCATAGAAATATAATTCAAGCCGGTCTGTCTACCCTACTGTTGTTTCAACTAAGTAGAGAAGTTTGATGAGAAGTAAATGTTAATTGAACTGTTAACGTTTAACAAACATAATTAAACTCATTGCTGACTTTTTCTCATATATACGTAATGTTTTGGGGGCCATCCTCAGTGGCCCAGTGGTTAAGACTCTTCGCTTCCACTGTAGAGGGTGCAAGTTAAATCCCTGGCCAGGGAACTAAGATTCCATATGCCGAGAGATGTGACCAAACTAAGATTAAAAAATAATAATGCTATATATATTTAGGTCCTTCCCTGGTAATTCAAAGGGTTAAGAATCTGCCTGCAATGCCGGAGACTCTGGGTCGATCCCTGGGTTGGGAAGATCCCCTGGAGAGAGGAATGGCAATCCACTCCAGTGTTTTTGCCTGGAGAATCCCATGGATAGAGAAGCCTGAGCAGCTTTCACTTTCACTTTAAAGGAAGATTCCATTTTAAAAAAAGACTTCCTGCCAGGACAAAGATGGAAATGAAATGATTAAAAAAAAGAATCTGTGTAAATCCATACTCTCTCCAGCTGTTATTATGAGATATATTTTTTCCACGAAAAAATAGCTTTATCATTTTTTTCTGACTGAAGTAATAATATGTTTACTTCTAAAATTCAATCTGATATTAAAGAAGAAAGTAAAAATTACACAAAATCCCCCACACTGAGAAAATCAAATGTGGTGACAATCCTTTTATGCATACACACCTAGGCCTAAGCCCGTGAATTCATTTCCCTCCCCAGAGGGACTCAGAAAGGTGGCCAGCTGGGTCCAATGAGGTGCAAGAAGAAACTTGCTGTGGTTCTTTTCCTTACTGTAAGAATGGACAATAGGAAAAAATAGACACTTTTTCTCCCAACCATTGTCAAGTGTAGATGCCACTTTTAGAAAAACTGCTGTAGCCACCTCAATACCAGCCTCTAGAAAGCCAATGGAAAAAAGAAGGCAAGGATAGGAGAATCACGGAAAATGATTCTGATGAAGACAGTGAGTTGAGGCAATGTACCTCTGGACTCCCCAGCACATGAGCCTATAAATTCCCTTATTGATTGTATGACTTGAATTTTTCGAAACATGAAGCTGAACACATCCTAACTAACAAAGATATAATATGCCCTAAGAAAAAGTTTAATATTTATGTAAGGTCAATCCTATATTTTCTTAATAATCTCTGGCTTACTAATTAGCTTTTAAAAGTGTCTTCAATATGCAGTTATATACATATATATGACTGAGCAAGCGAGCTAAGCTGCTTCAGTCATGTCCGATTCTTGGCAACCCCATGGGCTATATAGCCCACCAGGCTCCTCTGTCCATCGGATTTTCCAGGCAAGAACACGAGTGGGTTGCCATGCTCTCCTGAGGGGATTTTGCCAACCTAAGGACTGAACCCATGTCTCTCATGTCTCCTGTGTTAGCAGGTAGGTTCTTTACCACCAGTGCCACCTGGGAAGCCCTTACATATGTATGTATAAAAAACATCTGCTTCATTGAGTATGCTAAAGCCTTTGACTGTGTGGATCACAACAAACTGTGGGAAATTCTTAAAAAGACAGGAATCCTAGACCACCTTACCTGCCTCCTGAAAAATCTGTATGCTGGTCAAGAAACAACAGTTAGAACCGGACATGGAACAACCGACTGGTTCCAAATTGGGAAAGGAGTACGTCAAGGCTGTACATTGTCACATTGCTTATTTAACTTCTATGCAGAGTACATCATGTAAAATGCTGGAATGGATGAAGCACAAGCTGGAATCAAGATTGCAGGGGGAAATATCAGTAACCTCATATGCAGATGACACCACCCCTATGGCAGAAAGCAAAGAGGAACTAAAGAGCCTCTTGATAAAAGTGAAAGAGGAGAGTGAAAAAGCTGGTTTAAAACTCAACATTCAAAAAACTAAGATCATGGCATCTGACTCATCACTTGATGGCAAATAGATGGGGAAACAATGGAAACAGTGACAGACTTTATTTTCTTGGGCTCCAAAATCACTGCAGATGGTGACTGCAGGCATGAAGTTAAAAGATGCTTGCTCCTTGGAAGGAAAACTATGACAAATCTAGACAGCATATTAAAAAAGCAGCAACATTACTTTGCCAACAAAGGTCCGTCTAGTCAAAGCTATGGTTTTTCCAGCAGTCATGTATGGATGTAAGAACTGGACCATAAAGAAAGCTGAGCACTGAAGAATTGATGCTTTTGAACTGTGGTGTTGGAAAAGACTCTTGAGAGTCCCTTGGGCAGCAAGGAGATCAAACTGGTCAGTACTAAAGGAAATCAGTCCTGAATATTCACTGGAAAGACTGATGCTAAAGCTGAAGCTCCAGTACTTTGGCCACTTGATGTGAACTGACTCATTGGAAAAGACCTTCATGCTGAGAAAAACTGAAGGCAGGAGAAGGGGATGGCAGAGGATGAGATGGTTGGATGGCATCACCAACTCAATGGATGTGAGTTGGAGCAAGCTCCTGGAGTTGGTGATGGACAAAGAAGCCTGATGTGCTTCAGTCCATGGCATCGCAAAGAGTCAGGACTGAGCAACTGAACTGAACTCACATACAAATATCTATGGACATACGTATATATACCGTCTATATCTTAATCTTTTTAAACCTTTGTTTATTAAAAATTTTTAAAAACTTTTGTGACCAATGCAATGTCTTTACATGTTCCATCACAGCGGTCCCCAACCTTTTTGGCACCAGGGACCAGTTTCATGGAAGAGTTTTCCACAGACTTGTATGTAGGGGGTGGTTTCAGGATGATTCAAGGACAGTACTTTTATTGTATATTTTATTTCTATTATTATTACATCAGCCCCACCTCAGATCATCAGGCATTAGATCCCAGAGATTGGGGAACCCTGTTCTGTCACATCAAGCCTGCCAAAGATGGCTTGATCTCAGACTTCTAGCCTCCAGACTGAGAAAATAATTTCTTCTGTTTAAACCTTCCAGTCTGTGGTACTTCATTATGGCAACCCTGGCAAACTAATATATCCACTCTCACCCTCAAGCTCAAGCAATCAAAGATCTATATAGTATCATTATAACTCTGACCTTTCTTGAACTTTATAAAAATATTGATAGAAGCACACAGTATGTAACATTTAGCATTTGACTCTTCTTGCTTATAATGTTTTTGAGATTCATCCATGTTGTTGCTGTATTCATGTTTCATTCTTTTTAATGATGAAGAGTTTTCCATAGTATGAATAAATCACAGTGTCTTTATTCATCTTTCAGTGGATGTGGCTATTATAAAATAATGCTCCTGTGAACACTGATGTATGTTCATGTGTGGACATATTTCACTGAGAAAAATACATAGAAGTGGGATTGCTAGATTCTATGATAAATATACTATTAATCTTATGAAATACTGCAAATCTGCTTTCAGAAGTTGGTATTTGTGTCATTTTGGATTCCCATAGGAAGACATAAGAATTACTGTTGTTTCTCATTCTTGTAAACACTAGATGTTTATCAGATATTTTATCTTTATTCTAGTGGGTATGTTGTGACATGTGATTGTGATTTTGATTTTAATCTTTCTGATGAATTGTAATATCAACCATCTTTCATGTGCTTATTTGCCAGCCTTATATCTTTTATTGTGCAGTGTTCAGATTGTGTGCCCTTTTTAGATTAGGTTGTTCATTTTCCTATTGATTAGTTTTGAAATTTCTTTATATATTCCATATACAGTTTCTCTAAGAAGGATGGCATTTTTCTTTTCTTTCTTTCTTTCTTTTTTTTTTTTCACAAATGAGTTGGAGAGTACACAGCTGGAAATAGAAATACTACTTACGAGGTAAATGCAGTGATCAAATTAAAATATCTTCTATCTAAGAAAATGGTTAGGGAGATCAAAAGACATGAATTGGTTTGAGGGATCTTATTAACAAGAGGCAAAATCAAAAGGATTTAGTGATTGGAAATGTGGTCAAGTGGGAGAAATAATTGTTGAGGATACTTTTTAAAAAATATTCATTTATTTTTATTTTCGGCTGTGCTGTGTCTTCATTGCTGCACAGGCTTTCCTCTGTTTGCAGAGAACAGGCTCCTCTCCAGTTACAGTGCCGGGCTTCTCATTGCGGTGTCTTCTCTTGTTCTGGAGCAGAGGCTTCAGTAGTCTGGGGACATGGCTTAGCTGTTCCGTGGCTTGTGGGATCTTCCGGAACCAGGGATTGACCCGTGGTGGATATTATACCCGCCCACTGAGGAATCTAATGTAAACATTTGGATGGTAGCACCCAAGCACTAAACATGAGCATGCCTGTTTGGGGAGTGGTTGATGGATAGCATATGTTTTTGGACATATGGACTTGGCATGTTAGTGAAAGTGTGAAATGGGCACTTGAATAGGTATGCCTGAAGCTGAGGTAAGAAGTGGGTATAACATTCTGAGAACTATTGACATATAAGAGTAAATAAAGCTTTGATGGGAAGAAAAAAAAACTAATGCAGTGTTTTTACGTATCATGTGAGGTAGTGGTCCAACTGTAATTTTTTTCAAATGAATATCTAATTATTCTGCTTACTAACATAAAATGCGCTCATTTGCTAAACCATTCTCTCCCCATTGAAGTGAAATACCACCCTTTTCCTATGTGGTGCTCCTATATATTCTGCAATTTTTGTTTTGTTCTGCTAGTCAATTAGTCTGTCCCTATGCTAATAACCAACACTTTTGATTATGCTGACTTTATAACATTTTAATATCCGGCAAGGAATCTCATTATCATTTTTCATGTTTGTACATTTCTTAGCTTCTCATGGACATTTATTCTTCCATATAAAATGTAAGATAATTCAGTTTTCTAAGACCATAGAGATTTTAATTGAAAATTCATTAAATATGTCACAATATGGGCAGAATTGACATATTTGTGAAATTAAATCTTCCCTTGCAAGAACCAGGTATGTTTTTCCATTTGTTCAGCCTTGATGTAGCCCTTTAATAAAATTCTATGGTTCTTTTTAATAGGCTTTGTAGCTTTCTTATTAAATTTATTTCAAAATATTAAAAAAAATTTGTATTATTGTATGTGGCTTCTTTTTCCATTTCTAGTTCTATCTGATTATTTCTAGTAAAGAACCACTATTGCTTTTGAAATATTGTGTCTACAGGTTTGTTACTAAATTCCCTTATAATAGTTTTAAAATAGATAATTGGTTTTATATAAGTAGCATTATCATATTTAGGTGATTTTCTTTTATTTCTATTTTGATTGGAGTTTTAGTAGAAACGGCTACTGAATTTAACCTAATGCCTTTTCAGCATCTATTTGAATCATTTTAATCCATTAATATATTGGTGTAATGGGCTTCCTTGATGTCTCAGATGGAAGTTATGTTATTTTAAGAACTCTCTTATTGAAAGAGTTCCCGACAGGAAACCATCTTTTCATCTTGGCAGTACTAGTTCATCACTGACACACTACTGGGCTTTATTTGTTAGTTTTTTATTAATAATTTTGTGTCTGTATTCTTAAGTGAAATTGGACTATTATTTTTATTATTATTATTTACCTTTACTGTTAACATTATGCCAGGTTCATAAAATATATTAACAAGCTTAGTATAATTTTCTATGATTTGGAATGGTTTAAACAACATTGAAATTACTTATTCTTCAATAATTTAAAATGTGATAAAGGTACTTATGTTTAACTTACATAATAAAAGAGCACCACGGTCAGCTCGAGGTTACACCTGAGAATACATACACTCTAATGACAGTACAGATGGTTGACGCAGAAAGAAAATGGATGTGTTAAGTTATATGAAAACCCAAAGCAACTTAACCCCCCATCTCTTAGCCCATGATCATGGCTCAGGGTGTGCATTCTTCCATTTCTCTTCAGAAAACTTCTTACCTTTTCTTTCTCCAAAGTCTGCACTCACTGATTCTGCTGAGAAAAAAAAATTAAAAATCTTTTCCCATATGACTTTGGAACTCTTTATTCATGAATATCCACAGATTTTGCTTCATTTCCCCTTATTTTCTTTTCCTCCTCACTGCATTGACTAAAACATGGATTTTTCTTTCTCTTTTCTTTTTTTTTTTTTCTTGTTTTGCCTGAGCTGTGTAGCAGGTGGGACCTAAGTTCCCTGACCAGGGATGGAACCTGTACCCTCTGCAGTGGAAGTGTAGAGTCCAGGGAAGTCCAAAACTTGGCTTTTACTTGATAAAAGCTCCTGAAAACTTTTTTCGTCATATTCATATATACACATATTCTTTCTCAGATCCTTTTCTAATACAGGTTATTACAAGATATTGAATATAGTTTCCTGCGCTATACAGTAGGTCCTTATTGGTTACCTATTTTATACACAGCAATATACATATTTTAATTCCAGACTCCTAATTTATCCCTTCCCCCACCTTCCTCTTTGGCAACCATAAATTTCTTTTCTGTGTCTGTGAATCGATTTCGATTTTGTAAATAAGCTCATTTATACCATCTTCTTAGATTACATGTATAAGCAATAGCATACGGTGCTTGTCTCTACATGACTCACTTCATGTGACAATTTCAGTTCCATCCATGTTGCTGCAATGGCATTATTTCATTCCTTTTTATGGGTGAATTTGGGGTCCCAAAGAGTTGGACACAACTTGGCGACTAAACAACAACAACAAATATTTCATTGTGTATGTGTACCACATCTTCCTTATGCATTCCTCTGTCAGTGGACATTTAGGTCACTTCCATGACTATTGTACATGGTGCTGCAATGATCACTGGGGTGCATGTATCTTTTTGAATCAGAGTTTTCTCTTAAATAGATGCCCAGGAGTGGAATTTCTAGATCATACGGTAACTCTATTTTCAGTTTTTTAAGGAACCTCTGTCCTATTCACCAAGGTGGCTGCACCAATTTATATTCCCATCACCAGTGTAGGAGTGTTGCCTTTTCTCCACACCCTCTGCAGCAAAGGTTCTGAAAACTCTTGAAAGGAGAGGTTGTCATTTTCGTGTGCTCTCTGTCTCAGCAACAAGTTGGAGGGGTGGACAGTATTCCTAGACTACTAAGTTAAAAGTCTTGAAGGTCATGCCACAGTTTTGCCATTCTCCTCCCCTCACGGTCATTATCTTATGATGTCACGGCATCAACCGAGGATGGATGTCACACTAGCTCACAATTTTCTTTGTGTCTCCTCAGCATCTTGAGAACACACGGTGCTCACACTCACCAAGTCTCTCATTCTTCAATTTCTTAACCCCATTTCCATCCACACTGCTCATCTCCTTACACCTCAATACCCATTTCCATGGCTGCATAATCTCCATGTGTGTTAGTCGCTCAGTTGTGTCCAACTCTTTGCGACCCCATGGACTGCAGCCCTCCAGGCTCCTCTGTCCATGGGATTTTCCAGGCAAGAATACTGGAGTGGGTTGCCATTTCCTTCTCCAGCATAATGTCTACTACTATATTAATAACAACTCACACTTAGAGTACTTTATGCCAAGCATTACTCTAAGAGCTTTATGTATATTGACTCATTCAGTTATCACAAAAATCTTTCAGTGGAGCTTAAAATGTGCTATGAGGAGACTGAGGGACAGGAAAACCACGTGGCTAACTTGATTAATATCATATATCCCTAGTAAAGGACAGAGCAGCTATTGAGTCCCAAACAACTTTCTCTTAGCCATTATATTACACTACCGTCTCTATAATGACCTCATGTCTTTTACCCAGTTCTATACCAATAGTCCAGATTAAGTTCCCTTTAACCCACTAAAATGTCCAGTGTTTTTTTTTTTTTTTTTAAGGATCTTTTGCTCTATCAGCCTCCTTCTGGCTTCCCTTTCTTCCTGTTTGCATCCAGTGCTGTTGTCATTCACTTCAGCTTTACTTTCTCAAGCCTCCCTAGTGTTTTAAGAATCTCCTCTTCATACCATAACTTTTCCCCTAAGCCCTCGTATAAGCTTAATTGTTTGTTTTCACTCTCAAGTTGGCAATCAGTGCTGTATGAAACGACAAACTCATGTTGGCTGACTCCCCACTATAAATGCAAAAGCCACAGACCGAGTTGAGCACTTCCTCTGCTCTGCAATCCTTTCCCTTCTATCTGCCTGATTCTCTTTCCTTTCTGTAGAGTAACTGTCCCCTCAGCAACTGCTCAGTCATTTTATTTCCCTCAGTCTTGCCACTCACCTCCTCAGCAGAAGACTTAATTTCAAATATCACAGGAATGTAGTAGGCATCATGAATAAACTGTTTTAACTTCTCCTTTGCGACCTCAAAATTTTGTGCCCCCCCCCAAACTTTCCTACGTGTTTCAGAGGAAGAAGTGGCTCCATTTCTCTCTGTTTCTCTTAACTTATAACCTTGAATCCATTCTCTGACTCCTTTGAATTATGTGCTCATTAAACACTAACTTTTCAATTTGTGTTTTGGTCAGGATCAACTGTACTGTGCTGCAGTGACAAAACCACTAAACTCAATGACTTGATAAAAACATTTTTTTAACGTATTCTGTCCACCAAACCTACTGTGGGTCTGGGTTACCTTTAGGGCAATTGTCGATGATATGGTGACCCTTGAATTCAGGCAGCCATAATCTTGTGGTTCCTCATGTCAACAGAATGCCCCTTTGGTTTCCATGACAGGGGAAGAGAGATACTGGAAAAATAACACAGGGGTTTTTCACTGCCTCAGCCCGGAAGTAACACATTAAACTTTTGCTTACAATGTATTGGCCTGACAATTCCTCTGAGCTTGCCTAAAAGCAAAGGAACTGGAAAGGGAGCCTTCCTTGGGCACAGAAAGGAAAAATCTGAAGTTAATATGAGAACCATGTAGAGCTGTTTCTTTCATCTTCTGTGTTTATCCATCTGTCTCATTTTGCTGAATCTTTTGTCCCTATCACAAGTAGTGCCAAGTCTAAACCATCTTGAAAAGTGCCTGCTCACCATTTTACCTGTATGCCTTCTCCTTTGTATTCCCAGCATTTCAGCCACACCGCACTGCCTGATATCACCCATATGCCCCTGCATTCACAGACCTCCTTGTCTCTCCTGTGTGATTCCACCTTCCACGTATGCAGATGCTTCTTCCTGGAACGTGCTTTCTACATCTCTTGCCTCTAGAGCAGCCCTGATCATTCTTCAGAGCCAGTTCAAATCTTCTTTTCATAGGTCTCCCTAAGTCCTGTAAGCAGAAAGAAGGCTCTCATCTCTGCAATTTATGAATAACTCTATTTCAACCTGTATCATTGTGGATTATAATCAGTGGCATGATTTCTTGACCTTCCATCTAAACTATGAATAATCATATTTTATTTACCCCATACTCAGAAACTTGCATGGGCTTCCCTGGTATCTCAGCTGGTAAGGAATCTGCCTGCAATGTAGGAGATCTTGGCTCGATTCCTGGATCAGGAAGATCCCAGGAGAAGGTATAGGCTACCCACTCCAGTATTCTTGGGCTTCCCTGGTGGCTCAGATGCCTGCAAATAATACCTCAGAAGTCTGCCTGCAATGCGGGAGATGTGAGTTAGATCCCTGGGTTGGGAAGATCGCCTGGAGAAGGGAATGGCTACCCACTCCAGTATTCTTGCCTGGAGAATTCCATGGACAGAGAAGCCTGGAGGGCTACAGTCCACGGGGTCACAAAGAGTTGGAGAGGACTGAGAGACTAAGCACAGCACAGCAGAAACTTGCATAGTGGTACCTGGTGTGTAGAAGGCTTTTAATAAATGTTTAAATGGCTGAATAAATCAGTAAATACTAAAATTTCTGAAAACTGATACTGGAGTGTGTGTCTGCTGCAATTTTTGAGGTATTATTTATACTAGAATTGTTTCATTTCTGAGAACATAATAAATAATCATTTAAAAAATTATTTGATAGCAGAAATAGAATGAGGCAAAGAATTACTCAGAATATTATAGTGCATCATTTATGCAACATTAAATAAACATAGCGTGACACAAAGTACAGATTAGACAAAGTATCCATTTCAAGGAGCTGAAGTATGTCTCCATATTTATGATATAACGCCTTGCAATAAAGGCTGGAGTACTCTGGCATGTCTCCTATGATTGGTGATAATGTTTATAACAGTAATATAAAAGTGAATTTTACTTCTATGTGAAGTATTGATATTATAAATGAGCATGTCCCCACCAATATATAATCTAAATGTTGGAAAAGAGTTGACTAATTAATAATTATAATAAGGCTAATCAATTGTTTAAGGAAAGGTCTTTTTAAATATTCTGAAGTGAAGTGAAGTGAAATGAAGTCGCTCAGTCGTGTCTCTTTGTGACCCCTTGGACTGTAGCCCACCAGGCTCCTCCATCCATGGGATTTTCCAAGCAAGAATACTGGAGTGGGTTGAAAATTATAATTATTAGCCAGAGTTCTTGGAATTTAAATTTGAAATAGATGGTAAGACTAGGGTTATGAATAAAGCTAAAATATTAGAAAATTATTTCAAGCACTAATTTTGAATATTTCTATAATGCTTATTCACTTGATTATCACAGTCTACTGTTTCATTTGAATTGCAGGACAAAATGATTATCTTTTGACCCTTTCTTTTGTCTTAAATTATAAGCAAATAGGGGGCTTCCCCAGTGGCTCATCAAGTAAAGAACCCGCCTGCAAAGTAGGAGACATGGATTCTGTCCCTGGGTCAGGATGATCCCCTGGAGGAGGGCACGGCAACCCACTTCAATATTCTTGCCTGGAGAATCCCATGGACAGAGGAGCTGGCCAGCTACAGTCCATGGGATTGCAAAGAGTTGGACACAACTGAGTGAGTAAGAAGCACATAATCAAATAGGCAAGAAGATCCTAGCCAAATAAAACACCATTGTTTTATTCACTCATAATAATTCATCTATATAGAATTTAGCCAATGTGGAGCTTGCTTTTGTTAGAAAATACTTTAAAAAATTAATTTAATTGGAGGATAATTACTTTACAATGTTGTGTTGGCTTCTGATGCACAACAATGTATATCAGCTATAAGTATAAATATATGCCATCCTTCCTGAGCCTCTCTCCCATCCACCCACCCCAGAAAATGTTTTTTAAAATTAAGGTTATTTTTTCATAAACTGAGCTCATTACAATCTCCCAAAATGAGACTATTGATTATTAAGCTTGCCATCCTCCTTTTTGTTAACATATCCTGGAACTGGTTGGAGGTAGCTGGGAAAGAGCCAGGAAGCCATCAGGACAGGTAGCTAGGTATGTAAATATTCATCAAAGGCTTACCATGAAATGGGAGTCAGGAACCAAAAAGAATCAAGGGGAGATGTTGCAGCCAAGGATCAAAATCAAGTTGAGCCCTAGGAGACAGAAAGCTTGAAAAGAAAAAAGAAAAAAAGACCAAGCAAGGAGTCTAGCAAAAACACAGTACAAGAATCAAGAAGGGACAGAGCAGTTAGCTTGGAATGAAGTAGTGCCAGAAGGATAGTTCAAAGAGCAGGGGCCCTTGTTTAGAATTCTGCTGGACATCTCGCTCTGCTTCTGCTTTTGTTTATTCTTAATCCTCCCATCCTGGGGCTTTTGATCTCAGGTCTTGAGGGCAAGAAGAATGGCTTCTGACATTTCAACTTTCACAAGCATTTTCTTTCTCTCTAAGGAAAGTGTAAAGGTCTTAACATTTCAAACTCCAAAGGTAAAAGCATATAACTGAGACCTTTTTTTTTTAACACTGAAGAATTGTTTAAAAATTCATACAAGTCTTTTTAGTCCTATACGTTGTTTCAAATTCCATCCTAAAAGAGGAACATATCTATATCTATACATACAAGATATATATTTATATGTACATATACATCTATACATACAAGGGGAATATATCTATATCTATACATCTATACATGCTTCCATGGTGGCCTAGCTGGTAAAGAATCCACTTGCAATGCAGGAGACCTGGGTTCAATCCCTGGATTAGAAGATCCCCTGGAGAAGGGGAAGGCTACCCACTCCAGTATTCTGGCCTGGAGAATTCCATGGACTGTATAGTCCATGGGATCGCAAAGAGTCAGACATGACTGAGTGACTTTCACTTCACTTGATACATACAAGAGGAATATATCTATATGTACACACACACATATACATGCTTTTTCTCCCTGGAAGACAGCAATCAAATACTTGTCCATCATTCTATATGTTCTCGTCCTTCTCACCGATTCATTCATCTTCTACTGAGTAGGAATGAGTGGAAAGTATTCAAGTCAACTCTTCGCCATTTTGTTTATTTTATAAAAGATTTGATGGTGCATTAAGAACATGTAAATCTACACAGCTCATGGTCATATCTTTCAGTTACTATCCTCTGGCAAAATGAAATTTTGGATTCATTTCCAGGAGGAAACTTGGGTCAAGAATTCTTGCATGGTGGAGGCTTCATGGAATTGTCCTCCTGGAAAACCTATCCCAGATGGTGTTCGTGAATGCTTAGAGACAAGTGGGCATCCATTTTTCTTTTGTGTGAAGCTGGCAAATCAAAATCATAATGATTACTACTCTATAGCAGACACTGACATAGGTTCTTGTTTAAATCTTCACAATAAGATCCTGACAATTAGGATCCTATTAAGTAGGTATTCTTATATGAATTTAATTCTGCAAGGTGAATCTGAAAGAGCTGGCTTAAAACTGGATATTAAAAAAACTAAGATGATGGCATCTGGCCACATTATTTCATATCAAATAGAAGGGGAAAAGGTGGAAGTAGTGACAGATTCCCTCTTCTTGGGCTCTAAAATCACTGTGGGTAGTGACTGCAGCCGTGAAATCAGAAGACATTTGCTTCCTGGCAGGAAAGCTATGGCAAACCCAGACAGTGTGTTGAAAAACGGAGACATTAGTCTACCAAAAAAGGTCCATATAGTCAAGGCTATAGTTTTTCCAGTGGTCCAGTGGTCATGTATAGTTGTAAGAACTGGACCACAAAGAAGGTGGAGCACCAAAGAATTGATGCCTTCAAACTGTGGTGCTGGGGAAGAGTCTTGAGAGCCCCTTGGACAGCAAGGAGATCAAACCAGGCAATCCTAAAGGAAATTTTTTTATTGGAAGGACTGATGCTGAATTTTTTTTATTGAATATTTATTTATTGGAAGGACTGATGCTGAAGCCGAAACTCTAGTGTTTTGGTCATCCGTTGTAAACAACTGACTCATTGGAAAAGTCTGTGATGCTGGGAAAGATTGAGGGCAGAAGAAGGAGAGGGCATCAGAGGATGAGATGGCTGGATGGCATCACCCATGTAATGGACATGAACTTGGGCAAACTTTGGGAGATGGTCAGGGACAGTCGGAGACCTGGTGCGCTGCAGTCCATGGAGTCACAAAGAGTTAGACATGACTGGGTGGCTGACCAACAAATAGGCATTACTATCAACATGACTTAAATGCAAGCAGAGGTTCAGAGAGGTTTAGAAGTTTAGTAAAGGTAACAATGTTAGTGAATGGTGGAATCATAGCCAGTCATAGCCAGTCATATCCAAACATAGCTCTGGCTCCAAAGTTATGATTCTCACCGTAGGCAAGATAGACATTTACTCTCAGCTTCAGTTTTTTCAACTGTCAAATAGAAATACCTTGCTACTAATTTAAGACAGATCCTGGCACACAATCCAAGGTTGTCTACAGATGAGATCTTTGAACTTGTGTGAACATGACAAAGATACTGGCCTGTCTCTTCCAAGAGTGGGGAGAGTAGTATATTCCAACCAATTTCCTAAGGAAGCACATATGTAAGAGGCTTTAAGAAGTCATGATTAAGAAAACAAAGCTTCCACTTCTTCATCAATAAAGTGGAGATGACAATATCTGGCTCATGGGGTCATTGTGAGGAGTAAATAAGATGATATTTGAAAGTGTTCAGCTCAGAGTTTGCATGTAGTAATTGGTTAAAACATGTTAAAAAGTAGTAATCCTATGATGATGATAATGACTGATGGTGATGAAAAAACTACACCTCAGTCTTGGATTAGAATTATCAGAGGCAATAATGCTATTAGCAGATTCTAAAAATATAAAAATGCTTAAGTCAGTAGCCCACCAGGCTCCTCTGTATATGGACTTCTCCAGGCAAGAATACTGAAGTGGGTTGCCATTTCCTTCTCCAGGGGATCTACTGGACCAAGGGATAGAACCTGGGTCTCCTGCATTGCAGGTAGATTCTTTCCTGTCTGAGCCACCAGGGAAGCCCTAGTAACTGTAAGTTACTTTCTAAATACAACAGTTTTCATTTACCTGACTTCCTGGAGAATTTTGCTTTGTAGGATCTTTCCAAGTAGAGACCACTCCAGATGGATGAAAATTCTTCCTGACTTGTACTCAAGGTGCTTTATTCTGAATGTATGATTAGCCAGCTTTTGGGCCATCTGTGCATGTTTGTTTGAAGGAGTAGGGTCTGGAATTCAAGGATGTCAAGGAACTCAAGGATGTCCCATTCCCACTCTAAGCCACTATCAGATTGGACATATTCACAGAACCCAAAAACCCACATCTTTGACCTGGGCATAATTTTGGCCACAAGAGCCATTTAATCTTAATGAAGGCTTTTTAAAATTATTAAACCAAGTTAAATAGAAATAATAGGCAAGTGATTTGGTTGTAATGTATGAAGAACCAAACTAGGCTTTGTTTTTATCATTTAGACTAGGTAAGCATACCCACAGTGGACATGTAAAATACAGATGAAGTGTATTTCTGATCTTTCCAGGGCTGTGGACCTCCATATGTAAACCAAATAATTGTTGGATCAAATGACCCATTATTTACAACTCAGTTATCACAGAATTAAAGTCCACCTCATATTGTATATCCACAGTTAATAGTGGATTTAATGAATAGTGGCTTTAATGAATAAGCAAAAGTGAAATATCTTACAAGTTCCATAAAACATTCAAATATTATACTCCTACTCAAATTATTTATTATTATAATGATGCTTTTTATAGAGATCAAGTATGAGTAACCTGAAAAAAAACTTAAGCTGTTTCTAAGGGCATAACATTTAGAAACAACATATGGTTCTTGTAGTCAAGAATAGGTTCCTTAAATTAGCCAAAGACATTCACAGAGAGATGAGTTGGAGGAAATAGGATCGTGGGCAAAAGGAAAAAAGTTGTCATCACTCTTCTCTCTGCTCTTCATCATCTTTGCCTGGCTGAATGTGGTTTTCATTTTCTATTCCATTCGAAACGTAAAAATAAAACAAGAGTAAGCCTCATAGTGCAAGTTCTTTGAATGCACTCACCTTCTGTTTAGTTACTATTTTAAGTGTTACTAAAATAGAAGAGTACACCATATCATAAAATGTAATATTCCATTCATTCATTCAGTCAGCAGGCATGGATGCCTTCTCTGTGCCCAGGGCTGCTCCCTAAAGAGCAGCCCCTGTTATCCGTTGGCTGTTACAATCCAGATCAAGGGAGAAGGCAGACCTAAACTGGATCCTTTTACTCTCATGTTCTCAACTCTTTTCATGTTACTTATCTGCTGAAAATGTTTCAGTGGCTTCCCATGTCAGTCGAATGAAACCCATACAGATTGCTTTGTTTCATACAGTCCTGTGTGATCATGCCTCTGCTTTTCCAGTGTCAGCTCTTGCTGGATCATCCACGGGCCTTCCTTCAGCTGCTCACCTTATTTGCCATGCTTTTTCCCATTGCAGGGCTTTACACATATCTCTCCTCTGGAGCATTCACACACACACCCACCCACCCCATAGCTATAGCTCCTTTTCATTCTTCAGACTTCAACTTAAATATCACCCTCTGAAGAGACTTTCTTGAGGCCCACATGTAAAATAAGTTACTTCACATGCTTTTTCTTACTCCTTATTATTTCTATTACTACAATGTATAATCACACTGCTTACTTACACATTTTTATGTGTACTTCACATAGAAATCATTCACATTATCACCTGAACCGTCCTCCCCATCCATCCCCTGCCATCGAAAATTTGTCTTCCATGAAACTGATCCCCAGTGCCACAAAGGTTGATAACACTGGGCTTACTATAACTGGCTTTGTCTGTTTCTCCTTTCAGCTCTATCACTTTTTGTTCCATGCATTTTGAAACTGTTATTAGGTACATACACATTATGTTATGTCTTTTTAGTAAACTGGCTCATTACTATTATGTAATGTCTATTTTTCTTATTACGAAGTCTTTGTCTGATATTAATTTACTAAATTCAGCTTTCTCTTGACTATGAAAATGAAAGTGTTAGTTGCTCAGTCATGTCCGACTCTTTGTGACCCCATGGACTGTAGCCTGCCAGGTTCCTCTGTCTGTGGGTTCTCCAGACAAAGATACTGGAATGGGTTGCCATTTCCTTCTCCAGGGGATCTTCCTATTTTTCCATTCTTTTAGTTTTTGTCATTTTAACTTGCTTATTTTTTGTATTTAAAGAGGGTTTCTTATAAATGGCATTTAGTTAGGGCTTGCTTTCTAATTTAATCAGAAAATCTCTTTCAACTTATGTGGTTAACTGGAACTACAATGTCAGTAAGATAGCTCCCAGCCACATGAGGCTTTGAAGAACTTGATATATCACTGGTCTGAATTGAGATGTAAGTGTAAGATACACATGAAATTTTATAGAACAAAATTCAAAATATCTCATTAACAATTTTATATTGATTATATGTTGAAATAATACTATATTGCATAGATGCTGTTAAATATATGATTAAAATTAACCTCATGTTTCTTTTTCTTTTTTAACATGAGTAAGAGAAATTTTTACATACTCTATTCACATTGTAGTTCTAATGGACTACACAGGTTTAGACCACTTTTATTTCATTGTTAGTATGATTTTATTAAAATCTGCCATCTTGCTGTTTGGTTTTTATTTTGTACTCTTTCCCTTTTTCTTCTCTTTCTCTGCCAACTTTTGAATTGATTTACTATTTCTTTTTTATACATTACTGGCTTATTACTTATAATTTGAAAAGTTTTAGTGGCTTCCCTAGGGTTACATTATAATATATTTAATGTACATTAAGGTACATTGCAGTTAATTATTTACCGTGGGTGTGTGCTCAGTTGCTTCAGTCATGTTTGACTCTTTGTGACCCCATGGATCATAGCCCACCAGCCTCCTCTGCCCATGGAATTTTCCCAGCAAGAATACTGGAGTGGGTTGCCAGGCCCTCCTCCAGGGGATCTTTCTGACCCTGGGATCGAACCCGAGCCTCCTGCGTCTCCTACATTTTCAGGAGGATTCTTCACCACTGAGCCACTGGGGAAGCCTCTTATTTACCACAGGTTCCTTTAAATTATGTTACACTTCTATTATACAGTATAAAAATCCTATAACAAGATACTTCCAATTCCTCCCTTCTTTTATGTTATTTTTGTCATCATTGCACCTTTACATCTGCTATAAACTTGCAAGACATTGCTTCGATTTTTGCTTTAACAGTCAATAATTTCTTAAAACAATTTAAAATAGGGAAATGTCTTTTATATTAACTTCATTTTAACTATTTCTGGAGCCCCCATTTCTTCGCATAGATTTCGGTTTTTGCATAGAATCATTTTTATTCTACATGAAAATTTTCCCTTAACATGTCTTATAGCACAAGTCTGTTGACAGTAATTTCATTCAGCTTTCATTTTTATGAAAAAAAAATCTTTTTTTGCTTTATTTTTGAAAAATATTTTTTCTAAGTAAATATTCTGGGTTGACAGTTTTTTCCTTTATTACTTTAAAAATGTCAATCCATTGTCTTCTGGCTTGCATAATTTCTGATGCAATGTCTGTTTTAATTATCACCTCTATCCCCCTGTATGCCATGTGTATTTTATCACTTGATACTCTCAAGGTTGTTTCTTTATTTTCAGTTTTACATATTTTGAATATGATGAGTATAAAGAAAGTGAAAGTGAAGTCGCTCAGTCGTGTCCGACTCTTTGTGACCCCATGGACTGTAGCCTACCAGGCTCCTCCCTCCAGGGGATTCTCCAGGCAAGAGTACTGGAGTGGGTTGCCATTTCCTTCTCCAGGGGATCTTCCTGACCCAGGGATCCAACCGGGGTCTTCCACATTTCAGGCAGACGCCTTAACCTCTGAGCCCCTGATGATGGGTATAGGGTGGTTTTTTTGTTTTGTTTAGTTGCTTTTTTTTTTTTTTTTGGATACGTTGGGATTTTTTTGTGTTTTCTGAGATTCTTAGCTCTGTGTTTGCCTTCTTTAACTAAGTTTGGCTGTTTTCTTTTCCAAGATGTATTTTATACCATTATCTCATTCTCTTCCTTCTGCAATTCCAGTTACACATATGTTAAACCTCTTGTATATTGCCCTGCAGCTCTTGGATACTGTGATTTAATTTTTCCACTCTTTTGTTTTTCTCTTTGTGTTTTAGTCTGCATAATTTTTATTTAACCATTTTCATGTATTACATCCGAAATTATGCAAGCCAGAAGACAGTGGATTGATATCTTTAAAGTAATAAAGGAAAACTGTCAAGCCAGAATATTTACAACCGAGATTATCTCCTGTGTTGTCAAGTGAGGAGCACATTGAAAGCATTCTCCATCTCTGTTGCCTTAAAAAAAAAAAATTCTAGCATTTTATTAGACTGTTTTGTGATTTTAATCTCTGTGCTAAAATTCCCCCTTTGCTCATGTTTTTTGCCCACATTTCATAGTTCAGTTCAGTTGCTCAGTCTTGTCCAACTCTTTGCAACCCCATGGACTGCAGCACACCAGGCTTCCCTGTCCATCACCAACTCCCTGAGCTTGCTCAAACTTATGTCCATTGAGTCAGTGATGCCATCCAACAATCTCATCCTCTGTTGTCCCCTTCTCCTCCTGCCTTCAAGGTAGGAGGAGTTATTTCATATTTCAATATGGTGGTTATTTCAATCAAGTAGTTATTTCATATTTCATAGTAGTTATTTTAAATTCCTTGCATGACTTTCAACCTTTACATCCTATCTGAGCCTGATTCTGTTAATTGCTTTGTCTGTTGAAAATAAGTTGCATTCTCTTCATTTTTTGTGTCTGATAATTTTTACTGAATACTAGACAATGTATGTGGGGCTTCCCTGGTAGCTCAGCTGGTAAAGACTCCGCTTGTGATGCAGGAGACCCTGGTTTGATTCCTGGGTCAGGAAGATCCCCTGAAGAAGGGATAGGCTACTCACTCCAATATTCATGGACTTCCCTGGTGGCTCAGATGGGAAAGAATCTGCCTACAATGTAGGAGACCTGGGTTTGATCCCTGATTTGGGAAGATCCCCTGGAGGAGGGCATGGCAGCCACTCCAGTATTCTTGCCTGGAGAATCCCCATGGACAGAGGATTGTGTTGGGCTAGAGTCCATGGGGTTGCAAAGAGTCGGACATGACTGAGCAACTAAGTTCAGCACACAGACTGCGTGTGCAGGACAGTAGAAATTGAAGTAGATAATTATTTAAACAGTTGACCTGTGAAAAACAAGGCAATAATGGATGTCAGTCCTCCATACAGTTGAAAATCTAGTTGGTCCTCCATATCTGCAGTTCTGCATTCATGGATTTAACCAATTGCATGCAGATGGTATAATACTGTAGGATTTGCTATTAAAAAAATTCCATGTGTAAGTGGACCTGGACAGTTCAAACCCTTATTGTCCAAGGGCCAACTGTACATGGAAATAGGCACACTTATTCTAGAGGCTTCCCAGATGGCACAGACCCTAATGGTGGTAAAGAATCTGCCTGCTAATGCAGGAGATGTAGGAGAGGCAGTTTTCAATCCCTGGATCAGGAACATCCCCTGGAGGAGGAAGTGGCAACTCACTCCAGTATTCTTGCCTGGAGAATCCCATGGGCAGAGGAGCCTGGTGGGTTATAGTCCATAGGGCCACAAAGAGTCGGACATGACAGCACACACTCATGCACTTATTCCATAAGATCATGAATTTTGGATGTTGAGCCAATCTAGTCAGAAGTTGAATAGGGTTTTTGGTTTTGCTGTTTCTGTGATAACAATTTTCTTCCCACTGGTTTCAGTTTCCTCTAGCCTCACCTTGTGATTAAAGCTGGAGACTCTGGGCTGAATGGTTTGAATTTTTGTTCCAATGTCCCTGAAATATTCTCAGCTTTGATCTTTTCTGTGCAACTATGCCACACTGGAGATCTTTCTCCACAATATTGCCTATTCCCCAGTGGTTATCAACCAGTCCATCCTAAAGGAAATCAGTCCTGAATATTCATCGGAAAGACTGATGCTGAAACTCCAATACTTTGGCCACCTAATATGAAGAACCAACTTATTTGAAAAGATCCTGATGCTGGGAAAGATTGAAGGTGAGAGGAGAAGGAGACGACAGAGGATGAGATGGTTGGATGGCATCACCGACTCAATGGACCTGAGTTTGAGTAACCTCTGGGAGTTGGTGATGGACGGGGAGGCCTGGCATGCTGCAGTCCATGGGGTCGCAGAGTCAGACATGACTGAGTGAATGAACTGAACTGAATCTACTATTCAGTGTTTGCTATCTGCAGAGAGAGCAGGCATTTTCTCTATTGTCCTGGTCAGCTCAGTCCTAGCTATGCTCAGTGAGCCTGGGTCTTTGTGGTGGGATTCTCTCATGTTCCTGTCCCTCTTCCTTATGACAGCCAAACTCTGCCTTGCATCCTTAAGGGGTCTTTTCAGGAGTTTCCAGATTCTCCTGCCCACTCCTTTACCCACCAGCAATATGACCCTCTAATGGTATCCCCTGATCTAGTATCTGTGTCTAAGACTATTTCCTGCCCTTCTCTTAGAAGCAGAGACCATGTCTCTTTCGCCCATTCACCAGCCACCGTGGCGCTTCGGATCGGTCTGAGTTTGCTGCTCCTACCTCCATGACTTAAGCTCTTATTTCCAGGGGTGAAAGTCTCAGGAGGTGCTTTATACCTCTTCCACAGCAGCTCCCAAACCCCTTCAGTGATCCTGTACCCCTGAAGGAAGCCCTTTCTGGTCTGCTCTCCTGCCCACAATCTTTCTTGTGAGCACCCAGTGGAAACCCATGGAAAAAGGTTTGTGAGTTGGTGAGGACTCCTCTTGTGTCTGTGGCTCCCAGGTATCTGTACTGTCATACTAGCCCACACTCAGCTTTTTTATCAATTTCTTACATTTTTAGCTGAATTCGTCTGACATGCTTCTATGGTCCATATCCTCTCTTTTCCCTATGCTGTGCCATTGATAAACCAGTTCTCACGTTCTCTCTCTCCTTGCAGAGCCTATCGGGTTTTGGATTTCAGACTTCATGGTTGCCCTGTAATCTTAGCTCTCTGATAGATTCAAGAAAACTCACTGTTAAAATGATTTCTCATTATTATGATAGAAACAGCACTCTTTCCAACTTTCTACAAATGTACCAAGAGAAAGCAGAAGTTTTCTTCATTATTAAAAGTTTTTTTTTTTCTGGGTATAGAAACACAGGTTAAAATTTTTTTATTTATTTTGGTTTAATTTATTTAATGAAGTTCCTCCATTATCTTGTGAACTGTATGGTTTCTGACTAGAAGTCTGCTGTCATTTTTAACTTTGTTCCTTTTTTCTAAATTTGAAAAGCAACCATTTATTAGAACCAATACAAAAGTATGAAAAGAGGGAAAAGAGGAGGGTGGAAGAGGGGGAGAGAATGTAGTCTACATCAGATGTCAATTGTGGAAACACAAAATTGCCTACAGTTAAAAGGCAAATACACACACACAAATATATGTGTGTATCACTTACCAAAATAAATCTAAAACAGACATGTTTGCTGAAATAAAACAAAGAAACACAACAGAAACACTCTCACAAACCGAAAAGTTTATAATGTGTCCTGTATTTCCACATGATTTTGATATTTGTCTTATCAGTGATTTTCAGTAATTTGATTGTAACATGTCTTGATGTGCTTTTCTTCATGTTTATGCTTGAGGCTCATTGAGATTCCTGGATCTCTGGATGTACAATTTTCATCAGAACTGAAGAAATTTTGGCCATTGTTTTCTAAAATATTTTCTGTTTTGCCCTTTCTTCCTGGCATTCCAGTTATACATCTTATTAGATTGTTTGATATTGTCACACAGCTCATTAATCTTATGATTATTTAAGTTTTTTCTATTGCATTTGGATAGTTTCTCTTGCTGAGTCATCAAATTCATTAATTTTTTTCTGTAGTGTGTAAATACTATTAATCTCATTCAGTTACTTTTCATTTCAGATCATGTGTTTTTTTACAATTGGAAGGAAGTTCAACTTGTTTTTCTCGCATGCCTTCTATTTCTCTCATCTTCATGTTCTTGTTTTCTATACCTTCTTGAACATGTAGCATATATTCATGGCTATATTAATATCCTTGTTAGCTAATTCTACTATCTTCTCGTCTCTGGGTCTGTATCTATTGACTAATTTTTCTCCTGGTTATGGGTTGCACTTTCTGCTCCTTTGCATATCTGGAAATATTTGATTGGATACTGACAATATTAATGTCTACATTGCTAGATGCTGCATTTTGTAGTACTCAAATATTGCAGGGTTTAGTTGCTTGAAATCAGTTTTAAAGATTCGCTTTTAAGCTTTCTGAAGCAGTCTGAGCTAATGTGTTCCCATCACTGAGGCATCATCCTTCTGCAGACTCTATTTAATGTCCATAAATTAGGAGGTTGTTTCATTTTGGTTAGTTGGAATACAAACAAACTATTGCTTGCTTGTGTGAGCCTAAGGATTGTTTAGCCTAGTCCTTCCTAAAGTACTGTTCTTCATTCTCAGACAGCTCCTTTCATTTATTCACAGATCAGTATTCAGCTTCAAGACTTGCGGGGAACACTTGAAAGACCTCTGTAGCTACCACCACCACCACCAAAAAAAATTCTCCAGTCTCTTCAGCATTTTGCTTCACAAATTCTAGCCACCTCCATCTCTCTGAACTCTAAACTCTGTCTCTTCAACTGAGCAAGGCTGCCAGCCTGTCTCTCACTCTTCCCAGTCACTTACCTGGGGCAACCAAAGGACTCGCATTATTCGTCTGCCTTTTCTTAGGGATCAATAGCCTGCACTGCCTACTGTCTAAATGTCTAAAAATTGCTTGTCAGTTTCTAATTGTTTAGTGGAAATTAATATACTTTCTTGTTGTATCATGTCTAGCAGTAGATGTAGCCAATTTAAAGCTTTGAAGGTGTAGAGAACATGGGAAAACGTATAGTTAAGTCACTCTAGTGGGCACATAAAGTATTAATAAGAAGAAAGTAAGACTAGGGATCAAATCATGTTAAGATGCTACGGGGTTGCACAGAGTCGGACACGACTGAAGCGACTTAGCAGCAGCAGCAGCAGCAGCCCAAACAAGACATCAAGAGTATGAATTCTTGGAAGAAGATGTTGATAGGGAGTAAGAAGTGATAGATATATTAATAATAAATATTTAGAGCAATGGAGTGTAGTGACAGGATAAATTTGAGAAAATCAAAAGAGATAAGGAATACAAAATCATTTTCAAATATCCATATAAACATTTATTGAAAAATTAGTTTGCCCAGCACTATGGGTAGGTTAAAGACCACATATATAAACCCGGTCTAAGGGAGGTAACAGACTTGTAACTATGAAAACAACACGTGCATGCTTCATGTCACATCCCACACTTTGTGACCTTAAGGACGGTAGCCCACCAAGGTTCCTCTGTCCTTGGGATTCTCCAGGTAAGAACATTATAGTGGGTTGCTGTGCTCTTCTCCAGGGGATTTTCCTGACCCAGGGGTCAAACCCAAGTCTCCTGCATTGGCAGACAGGTTCTTGACCACTAGTGCCACCTAGGAAGCCCATAAAAACCAAAACAGGAACTGCCATACTGAAAGCACAAACAAGGTGCTATATTACATAAACAATAGAGCAAAAACAGCTCAAGGAGACAGGGAAACCCTTAAAAAAGAGGTCATATTTGAGATAGTTCTTACAAGGTAGGTAGAAGTTTTCCAGGCAGATAAGGAAGGAAAGGATATTGCAGGAAAAGAATAGTAAAAGCAAAGTGATTTCCGGAAACACAACAGTTTTACTGTGAATGAAGTGCAGAATATGTTGGATAATCAAGGTATGTAAATATCAAAATGTATCATTATTATACCCCTAAAGGATTGATTCTCTAGATATAGACACCATGTGAAATGTATAAATAACTTTTGGTGATGCTTTGGTACTCAAAGTAGGCTCTGTGTCATTATTTACATACAACAGAAGAAGTCAATATTTATGCCTACTTGCAATCCAGGATACAACAAATGCAATTACTTAAAATGTCTGCATTCATGTACCAAATAATATTCTGACGGTCCATGCACTGTAAAAGAAATAGAAGTAAATATGTGAAATGGCTCTAAGAAGTAAAGAAATTTTATGTAGTATTCATTTCTTAAAGTTCCCTTTATGTGGGCGAATGTCGCTAGCAATCACACATCAAAAATAATTTCCTTTTGTTATTTGCCTCTGTATCCCTAAGCAACATATAGAGCACCTTCTTGATAATTCAGTTTCAAGCATTTTAATGTTCATTTTGACTGAATCTGTTTTGTATTTGGGGTTCTCATCTTTTTGTGTGCCTCTTGTTCTTCAGTCAAGACCCTCTCTTTAATCCTTTCCAGAAAATAAACCTCCAATTTGTTGCTGTGTAGGAGAAGGTTAATCACTTGCAATGCAGAATGGAAAAGGTGCTGTGGGTGTAACTGCTTCTCAGACAGACTTTCATCCAAGTCTGTTGTTGCCCAGCACTTATCTCCTCTATCAGAGATGAAAGTGAAGTAAAAGTCGCTCGGTTGTGTCCGACTGTTTGTGACCCCATGGACTATATACAGTCTATGGAATTCTGCAGGCTAGAATAGTGGAGTAGGCAGCCTTTCCCTTCTCCAGGGGATCTTCCCGACCCAGGAATCAAACCGTGGTCTCCCGCATTGCGGGAGGATTCTTTACCAGCTGAGCCACAAGGGAAATCCTTGTCAGACACCAAATCCCGTGCCTTGGGGTTGGCAGAGAAGATGAGGGACAGGATTTTCTGAGTAAATCAGGCTGCCTCTTGGCCTTCTCCCCATGGCAGCCTCAGCTCTCCTGCAACTGATAAGTTAGTTGCCATTCATCTGTCTTCTAGCTTCCCATATTCTGATACTATTGTTTTACTCTTGTTTGCTTTGTCCTTGTGGGTTTATACCTTCTTTTTAAAAATCCATTTACTATTACTGTAGTGGTCTCCAGAAAGGAGCTAAAAAATGCATGTATTCAATACTTCCTCTTTAACTGGAAGTCCTTCAGTTCATGCTTTTTTAAAAAAAAAAAGTTATTTCTGTGTTCTTTATAATACATGTAATATATTTGTGTAATAATATGTATCAGTTCAGTTCAGTCGCTCAGTTGTGTCTGACTCTTTGCGACCCCATGAATTGCAGCACGCCAGGCCTCTGTCCATCACCAACTCCCGGAGTTCACTCAGACTCATGTCCATCGAGTCCGTGATGCCATCCAGCCATCTCATCCTCTGTCGTCCCCTTTTCCTCCTGTCCCCAATCCTCCCCCAGCATCAGAGTCTTTTCCAATGAGTCAACTCTTCGCATGAGGTGGCCAAAGTACTGGAGCTTCAGCTTTAGCATCATTCCTTCCAAAGAAATCCCAGGGCTGATCCCCTTCAGAATGGGCTGGTTGGATCTCCTTGCAGTCCAAGGGACTCTCAAGAGTCTTCTCCAACACCACAGTTCAAAAGCATCAATTCTTTGGCACTCAGCCTTCTTCACAGTCCAACTCTCACATCCATACATGACCACTGGAAAAACCATAGCTTTGACTAGACGGACCTTAGTCAGCAAAGTAATGTCTCTGCTTTTGAATATACTATCTAGGTTGGTCATAACTTTTCTTCCAAGGAGTAAGCGTCTTTTAATTTCATGGCTGCAGTCACCATCTGCAGTGATTTTGGAGCCAAAAAAAAAAAAAGTCTGACACTGTTTCCACTGTTTCCCCATCTATTTCCCATGAAGTGATGGGACCGGATGCCATGAGCTTCGTTTTCTGAATGTTGAGCTTTAAGCCAACTTTTTCACTCTCCTCTTTCACTTTCATCAAGAGGCTTTTTAGCTCCTCTTCACTTTCTGCCATAAGGGTGGTGTCATCTGCATATCTGAGGTGATTGATATTTCTCCTGGCAATCTTGAGTCCAGCTTGTGTTTCTTCCAGTCCAGTGTTTCTCATGATGTACTCTGCATATAAGTTAAACAAGCAGGGTGACAATATACAGCCTTGACGTACTCCTTTTCCTATTTGGAACCAGTCTGTTGTTCCATGTCCAGTTCTAATTGTTGCTTCCTGACCTGCATACAGATTTCTCAAGAGGCAGGTTAGGTGGCCTGGTATTCCCATCCCTTTTAGAATTTTCCACAGTTTCTTGTGATCCACACAGTCAAAGGTTTTGGCATAGTCAATAAAGCAGAAATAGATGTTTTTCTGGAACTCTCTTGCTTTTTCCATGATCCAGCGGATGTTGGCAATTTGATCTCTGGTTCCTCTGCCTTTTCTAAAACCAGCTTGAACATCTGAAAGTTCACAGTTCATGCTGAAGCCTGGCTTGGAGAATTTTGAGCATTACTTTACTAGCATGTGAGATGAGTACAATTGTGCGGTAGTTTGAGCATTCTTTGGCATTGCCTTTCTTTGGGATTGGGATGAAAACTGACCTTTTCCAGTCCTGTGGCCACTGCTGAGTTTTCCAAATTTGTTGGCATATTGAGTGCAGCACTTTCACAGCATCATCTTTCAGGATTTGAAATAGCTCAACTGGAATTCCATCACTCCACTAGCTTTATTCGTATATCATTTATAAATAAAAATCTACCATGCCCCTGCTCAATTTCAATTATTATTTTTTTCTTAGAGATAATGATATGAGATGATAAAGGTTTGAAGACCACTACTTTATTTGACCTCTAAATGGTGGAGTCCTCCAGGGCTCAGAGCTTGGCATTTTTCTCTTTCTGTGTTCCTACCCCCCAGATGATCATACCTAATCCAAATGTCAGTGAAGCCAACATTTATATGTTTAGCCTTGTTCTCTGGGACTTCCCTGGTGGCTCAGATGGTAAAGCATCTGCCTACAATGCAGGAGACCTGGGTTCAATCCCTGGGTCAGGAAGATCTCCTGGAGTAGGAAATGGCAACCCACTCCAGTATTCTTTCCTGGAAAATCCCATCGACAGAGGAGCCTGGTAGGCTATAGTCCATGGGGTCACAGAGGTCAGACACGACTGAACGACTTCACTTTCTTTTTTTCTTGTTCTCTGCATTCAGCTCCAGAAATACAGATTCCCATTTGATATCCTCACCTGTAATATCTAATAGGCACCTCAAATTTAACATCCAAATCAAAGATCTTGATTGCCACAACCCCACATCCTCCACAGACTACACCTTGCCCAGGAAACCAGTTATTCAGTAAAAAATATGTATTAAATATCTATAGATTCCAAAGCCTGAGAAGACAACATTAAACCAAACTGAAAAGAATGTCACACAGCTTACATCCTCCACATTGGAGGGGTGAAGGAAGGAGGAGGAGACAAAGAAACTTTTAAAGTACACCCGTGGCGGATTCATGTTGATCTATGGCAAAACCAATACAGTATCGTAAAGTAAAATAAAGTAAAAAAAAAAAAAAAACCAAAAAAAAAAAAACCTGGGGGATCTGAATAAATAAATAAAGTAAATAGGTACCTTATTTGATGGTTGGATGGCATTACCAACTCGACGGACATGATTTGAGCAAGCTCTGGGAGTTGTGATGGACAGGGAAGCCTGGCGTGCTGCAGTCGATGGGGTCGCAAAGAGTCGAACACGACTGAGCGACTGAACCGAACTGATGTACCTTATGTTTGTATTTATCCACTTTTATCCAGGTTAAGTGCTATTGAGAAAAATAAAGCTAAGTAAGTGGAGTGGATAGTCTTGAGTGTGTGTTTTCTGTTATCTCTTTTTTCCAGCTTCCAAAATGCGGTCATTACTGTCTCCTCTTATGCTCTCTTTATCTTTTTGAGTTCACGGGCTTAAAACACGGTCATTAACTTCTGTTTAGTGGAGTTCGAAGAGAGTGCTGAGGAACATGCGTGTGTTCAATCCCCCATCTTCACTTAGAAGATGAAGTATAAAGGAATGTCTTTAGGAGAAAATGATATTCAGGCAGAAACCTGCAAGCAGTGAGGAAGTAAGTGAGGAAGTAAGCCATGCAGATAGCTAAAAAAAGAGCATCCCAGATGGAGGGAGTTGCAAGTGAGAAAGGTCCTAACGTGGGCGTATGCTTAATGCGCTCAAGGAACAGCAAGGAGCCTAGGGATGCCAGAGTGAAGCTGATGATGGAAAGGGAAGGCAATTTAGCAAAGAGTGGTAGAGAGGTGGCGAGGGGCCGGGTCATTTATTGGAGGCCATGGTAAGGATTTTGAATTTTATTCAGAGAAATGGGAAGGCTTTTGATGATTTTAAGCAGGCACCATTAAATTACATTTTAAAGATATCACTCTGACTGCTGTACAATATCTTGTAGGGGGATAAAGGCAGAAATTGAGACCTCAATTAGGAGTGTATTGGCAAGAGATGATGATGACTTGAGCTAGAATGGTGGCAATAGATGTGGTGATGTTGCTGGTGAATTTGAGGTTCTTGCTTCATCATGAAAGAATCTGGAGACAAAGTGATAGGTAAGCAGGCAGAGTGTGGGCCATCTCAGAAGGCGCGCCCGTGTGCGCGCGCGCGCGCGAGACAGCTTTGAAATATGGCATGGTTAGTTTTTATGGACTGGGTAATTTCATAGACTAATGAATGGGGGGATTATTCCAGTTACTTTGGGGAAGGGGTAGAGATTTCCAGAGATTGAACCAATGCCCATTTTTGGCCTTTTATGGTTAGCGTCAGAACTGTCATGGAGTTGGTGGGTGTGTCATTAGGCATGCTTATGTATTACAATGAGCATATAATGAAGTCAGATCTTCCACCATCTTGAACCTATTTGGTTCTAACCAGTCTCTGTCATGTCCTGTGGCCATATCATTCTTTTAATGATTGTGCCCTGCCCCTTCCCTCCTGTTTTAGTGAGAAATGGTATGACTCTGGATATAATTGGAAGTTAGAGCAAATAGAATTTTACTTCTGGATTCAGCAACAGAAGAGTCAAGCACATTTCCAAGTTTTTGACTTGAACAAATAGAATTGATAGTGTTCCTGAAATGATAATGGCTATAAGTTGAACAAGTATTTGGGGGTGGAGATCAGGGGGATAAGAGCTCAGCTAGACATGCTAAATTTGAGATAATTGTAAGACAACCAAATGGTGATGCCAAGTGGTAGTCTGGGGTTTAGGGGACTGTGTAGGTGGAAGATACTAATTAAGGCTCATCAGTGTATGAACAGGAGTTAAAGCCACAAGGCTGAATTAGATATACAAGACAGGGAGAGTGGATAGAAAAAGTGCAGAGCTCCAACCACCGAGATCTGAGAGGCTCACATTTACTGATGTGAAGATGATGAACTCATTGAGGAGAAGAAATAGAGTGGCCAGTGAGATAGAAAGGGAAGAGACGATGGTGCCTGGAGGGAAAAGGAGGCTGTTTCAAGAAGAGAGTGATGGCCTGTGTTAAATCTGCTAAGACGTTCAATTCTGCTAAGAAGTATGAAGTCTGAAAAATGATCATTAGATTAACAGTTTGGAGGTCACTGATGACCTTGACAAGGAAAACTTCAGTGGAACAAAGGGAGTGCAAGCTTAACTAGAATACTACAAATGCTGACTGATGACACAGGAAAGACAGGCATTACTTGTTGAGGCAATGTTCACAATTAGGCAAGAAAGACGGGATCCAGAGTTCAAATGGAGATAGTCGGTTTAGCTGGAAAACCAGACATATTGGAGAAAGGGGAGAAGGGGCCATTTTAAGTAGGTTGGCAGATATAGCCGGAGACACAGAAGCTCACTTTTCACTGAAATAGAAAGCAAGGTCATGATCAGCTGAGAAGAATGGAGAGGTAACGGAGGTTAAGGGAAAGAGAAGAACATACAAAATAGTTACTGAGAAGAGCAGGATGATGAATTACCTAGATATTAGAGAAGGATTGCATGGCAGGACAAAGGCCCATTTGAAGTTTGAGGTCCTGAAGTGAGATCAGTCAGCTTGCACACGTGCTTTTTCTCCATTCATGTTGCATTGTTCGGGTGTAGGTGAAGAGTCAATGGAGATATATTCAACCAGGTTTGTGGTTTTTCCAGGTAAGTTTGATGGAGAGGTGCAAGGGATTGGCCATCTCAGCAAATGCCCTCTTAATCACTTGGTTGCTCCTCTGTAAGACTGAATCAACTTTCACTCTTTCCTTTTTTCATTTACCACAACCATTTCATCAGTAGATCCTACTGTTACATCCACTATATGTCTGTCTCTATCACTTTTTCTCAAACCCCATGGCCACCACCTTGGCTTAGTCACTCATCTCCTTTTGGTGCCAGGGTCTTGGCTGTCTAACTGGTCTACCTGCTTCAATTCGTACTATCCAGCTATCTACCTTTCACACAGCAGCCAGAGTCACCTTCTAACATCGTCATCAAATTATATAGTCCCTTATTTCAGCCTTTACTGACTTCCCACTGAACTTCTGTTTTAATCCAAATGATGGCTGCCAGGGTCTTTGCTCCTCTGCTCGGCTCACCAACCTCCTCTAGCACTGCTTTCTCTGATGACCACTGTAGTCCAGCCACACTGGCCTCATCTCTGATTTTCAGATCCGCATGATCTTTTTGTCTCAGATTGATGAAATTATTTCTCCTTCTACCCAAAATGCTCTTCCTCTGGCTCTTTTAATTGGTCACTTTTACTCATTCATCAAGTCTCAGATCAAATGGTAACTTTCTCAGAGATTTCCCTGAGCTCAGTATTTTTACCAATAATCACATCACCCCATTTGTTTTAGAGCCTTACACATCTGAAATCATGTTTATACATTTGTTTACCTGTATATCCCCATTACGACGAGCTTCAAGACTTCACTCTGTCTCTTTCATTTTCCTGTTTAGTCTTAGAGCAGCTGTTCTCAAACTTATTCGTCTCAGAGACTTTACACTCTTTTTTAATTTTGTCCACACCACGAAGCATGTGAGATCTTAGTGCTCTGACCAGAGACTGAACCTGTGCCCTCAGCAGTGAAAGTACAGAGTCCTAATCACTGCACTGCCAGGGAATTCCTAGGGTCTTTTCACTCTTAAAAACCACTTAGGAACCCGAGGAGCTTTAGTATAAGTGAGTTACACCTATTATTATCTACTACACATTAGAAATTTAAACTGATAAATTTAGAAAACTATTTATGTATTCCTTTATTTAAATCTACTACATGTTAACACAAATAACATTTTTATGAGAGATAATTCTATCTTCTAAAACAGAAAATATCATGAGAAGAATAGTATTCTTCATTTCTGCAAATACCTTCAGTGTCTGGTTTAATAGAAGACATGTGGAGTCTCATATCTGCTTCTGCATTCAATCTGTTGTCATATGTTTTCTTGGTTGAAATATACAAAGAAAATCTGTCCTTATACTGACATATAGTTAGAAAGGGAAGAATATTTTATAGGCTTTTCAGATACTTGTGTACAGATTTCATCAACTTACAATAGGATTATGATGCAAAAAATTCATTATATTGAATTTATATAATTGAAAATATCATAAATAGAAAATGCATTTACTACATCTAACCTCTTGAATATCATAGCTTAGCCTAGCCCACCTTAGATGTGTGCAGAACACTTATAGTAGCCTACAGTTGAGTAGAATCATCTGAAACAAACCCTGTTTTACAATGAAGTTTGAATATCTTGCTTAATTCATTGAATACTGTATGGAAGTACAAATGGAATGGTTGTCTGGGTAGAGAATGGTTTTAAGTGTATCAGTTGTTTGCTCTGGTGATTGTGTGGCTGACTCAGAGCTGCGGCTCACTGATTCTGCCCAGCATCTCTAGAGAGTATCATAGATCAGGCATATCACTGGCTCAGAAAAAGAGAAAAACTCAAAATTCAAAGTATAGTTTCTACTGAATGTGTATAACTCCCCATTGTCATAATGTCTAGAGATTGTAAGTTGAACCATCAAAAGTCAGGGACCAACTATATATGTTTAAAGTAGTTCCTTAAAGGATAGTTGCAACGTGCAACCTGAAATCATATCAATTAAACTTTTCATTGTGCATTAAAATTCATTGGTCTGTTTTGCTTTTGGACTCTGTGGGAGAGGGAGAGGGTGGGATGATTTGGGAGAATGGCATTGAAACATGTATAATATCATGTAAGAAACGAATCGCCAGTCTAGGTTCAATGCAGTATACAGAATGCTTGGGGCTGGTGAGCTGGGATGACCCAGAGAGATGGTATAGGGAGAGAGGTGGGAGGAGGGTTCAAGACTAGGAACTCATGTACACCTGTGGCGGATTCATGTTGATGTATGGCAAAACCAATACAGTATTGTAAAGTAAAATAAAGTAAAAAAAAAAAAAATTCATTGGTCTGTTTTGAAATCGAATGGATCAGTTGCCACTGAATGATTTTGTAACTTCATGCATTGGTTATTTACTAACTAGTTTATGAAGATATTTCAAATGTGACACATCTTATTAGGCAATATCAAAATATCACATTTGTTCTAATCTCATCAGAAAGTCTTTAAATATTGGGAAGTCATCAAGCTCACAGTGATGGCTAAAAATTCTCCAAAATTCTAATTTTCACTTGGAAGTTTAGCTTTATTGGCATCATCTAATGCTTCTTTTGAAATGAAATATTCACATCAAGTCTGATAATCATAGTTTGTCAACCAGTCACTTTTTCAATTATTGAAAAAAAACTTTATTACAGTAGAGTTGCTTTAAAATTTTGTATTAGTTTCTACTTACAACACAGTGAATCAGCTAAACATATACATATGTGCTGTGCTGTGCTTAGTTGCTCAGTCCTGTTCGACTCTTTGTGACCGCATGGACTGCAGCCTGCCAGTCTCCTCTGTCCATGGGATTCTCCAGGCAAGAATACTGGAGTGGGTAGCTGTTCCCTTCTCCAGGGAATCCTCCCAAACCAGGGATCAAATCCAGGTCTCCTGCATTGCAGGCAGATTCTTTACCATCTGAGCCAAACGTATGCATATATATCTTCCTTTTTAAATTTCAATCCCATTTAGGTCACCATAGAGCAATGGGTAAAGTTCCCTGTGCTGTGCAGTACGTTCTCATTAGTTATCTATTTTATACACAGCACCAGTGGGATGAATTAGGAGTTTGGGACTGACATATACACATTATTTTTTCAATTTTTAATGACATTCTATGAAAAAAAAATTCAGCTTTTAAATGATAGCAAAACTCCTTTTCCTCAAGATGACCATTGTACTTCAATATGTATACTTTACATTTTGTCACAAAATATGAAAAAAATACTCAAGGGTCAGATTTGAGAAAATTAATAATCTTATTGTCTCAGGTGCTATGGCCTAGATTCATGCTAAGACTCTAGCAGTTTTACTCACTGTTGCTTTTGTACCATCCATGTAAATATAAACAATGGGAAAAGCAAATAAATCTTAGAATTGTTATGAATACAATTTTGTTTCATAGACCTCTTGAAAGGGTCTCAGGGATCCACAGACCATACCAGAACACATAATAGCCTGCCAAATTTCAAAAGTAGAAAGTTTTCATAAAAATTTTGTAACATAAGCTTCTGGTTCAAGATGGCGGAATAGAAGGACATGCACTCATCTCCTCTTGTGAGAGCACCAAAATTTCAACTAGCTGTTGAACAGCCATCAACAGGAGGATGCTGAAACCAACTAAAAACAGATACTCCATGTCCAAAGACAAGGAAGAAGCTACAGTGAGATGGTAGGAGGGGGATGCAATCATGATAAAATCAAATCCCATACCCACTGAGTGGAGGACCCAAAGACTGGAAAACAATAATACAAAACAAGTTCTCTCACAATTCTGAAGGTTCTGAACCCCACGTGAGGCTTCCTAGCCTGGAGATCTGACAAAGGAACTGGGAATCCCCAGGGAATCTGGTCTTGAGGGCCAGAGGGATTTGATTATAGGACTTCCAGAGGACTAGGGGAAATTGAGACTTCAGTCTTGGAGGGCACAAACAAAATTTTGTGTCCCCAGAGGAGGGGAGGAGTGACCTCACAGGAGACTGAACCAAAACTACCTGCTAGTGTTGAAGGGCCTCCTGTGGAGTCAGCAGGGCTCACCAGGGGGACGGGGGCACTGGAAGGTCGCCTTGGCATGAACCCTCTTGGAGTGCACCATTAACCCTACCATAGAGCCTGTAGATCCCAGGGCCAAACAACTACAAGGGAGGGAGTGCGACCCCACCAAACAGATAATTAGATTAAATCTTTACTGAGCAAGGCCCTACCCATCAGAGCAAGACCCAGTTTTTCCCATCACCAGTCCCTCTCATCAAGAAGTTTGCACAAACCTTTTAGCCTCATCCATCAGAGGGCAGACAGAAGAAGCAAGAAGAACACAGTCTCACAGCAGCTAAAACAAAAACCATATTACAGAAAGTTAATCATGATGAAAAAGCAGAAAGTTATGTCCCAGATGAAGGGACAAGATAAAACCCCAGAAAAACAACCAAATGAAGTGGAGATAGGCAATCTTCCAGAGAAAAGAATCTCAGCATAATGATAGTGAAGATGATCCAGGGTCTTGGGAAAAGAATGGAGGCAAAGTGAGAAGAGGCAAGAAATGTTTACCAAAGACCTACAAGAAATAAGAAAAAACAAACAAACAGAGATGAATAATACACTGCTGCTGCTGCTGCTGCTAAGTCGCTTCAGTTGTGTCCAACTCTGTGCGACCCCATAGACAGCAGCCCACCAGGCTCCCCGTCCCTGGGATTCTCCAGGCAAGAACACTGGAGTGGGTTGCCATTTCCTTCTCCAATGAACGAAAGTGAAAAGTGAAAGTGAAGTCACTCAGTTGTGTCCGACTCTTAGCGACCCCATGGACTGCAGCCCACCAGGCTCCTCCGTCCATGGTATTTTCCAGGCAAGAGCACTGGAGTGGGGTGCCATCACCTTCTCCAGAATAATACACTAGAAGGAATCAATAGCAGAATAACTGAGGCAGAAGAGTGGATAAATGACCTGGAGGACAGACTGGTGGAAATCACTGCCACAGAACAGAACATAGAAAAAATGATGAAAAGAAATAAAGACAGCCTAAGCGACCTCTGGGCAACATTAAATACACCAACATTCACATTATAGGGGTCCCAGAAGGAGAAGAGACTAGAGAAAAGTTCTGAGAAAATATTTGAAGAGATGATAGTAGAAAACTTCCCTAACATGGGAAAGGAAATAGTCAACCAAGTCCAGGAAGCACAGAGTCCCAGGTAGGATAAACCCGAGGAGGAACACACCGAGACACATAGTAATCAAACTGACAAAAATTAAAGACAAAGATAAAATAAATATTAAGAGAAACAAGGGAAAAATGACAAATAACATAGAAGGGAACTCCCATCAGGCTATCAGCTGATTTCCCAACAGAAACTCTACAAGCCAGAAGGGAATGGCATGACGAGGTGAAAGAGGAAAACCTGCAACCAAGAATACTCTACCCAGCAAGACTTTCATTCAGATTTGATGGAGAAATCAAAAGCTTTCCAGACAAGCAAAAGTTAAGAGAATTCAGTACCACCAAACCAGCTTTAAAACAAATGCTAAAGGAACTTCTCTAGGCAGGAAACACAAGAGAAGGAAAAGACCTACAGAAAATAAACTCAAAAAATTAAGAAAATGGTAATAGGATCATACATATCAATAATTACCTTAAGTATAAATGGATTCAGTGCACCAACCAAAAGACATAGACTGGCTGGGTGAATGAAAACATGTACAGGTGCGCAGTTCCACTTACCACATCACTCTGCTTGACCCCCCCTCAAATTGTAAATCATTATTTTATATTGTATTTTATATTGTATAATATAATATATACTATCACTAAGTTGCTAAGTCACTTCAGTCGTGTCTGACTCTGTGCGACCCCATTCTCCAGGCAAGAACCCTGGAGTGGGTTGCCATTTCCTTCTCCAATGCATGAAAGTGAAAAGTGAAAGTGAAGTCACTCAGTCGTGTCGGACTCTTAGCGACCCCATGGACTGCAGCCTACCAGGCTCCTCTGTCCATGGGATTTTCCAGGCAGGAGTACTGGAGTGGGGTGCCATTGCCTTCTCTGAATATTTAAATTACTTTTATATAAGTTAGTCATGTTCCCATTATGGCTTGCAATTGTAATTACCTTTTATTTTTTGTCTGGCTATTGACTGTGAAAACTGATAAACATCTTTTACTAGTGTGATTATGTAACTATTACTTAATACCATTGTATTATGATTGGTCAACAGAAAAATAATAGAACTCTATATTACCAAAATTAGGATCCAATAGAAGAACCTGTAATCACTTTTTAAAACCCAGATGCATATTAGAATTATCTTGACAGTTTTTGAAAATTACAAATGCTCAGATACTGCTTTTTTTTCACCAGACCTTCAGATACGTTCCTAATGAGCAGTCATGTTTAAAAACAACTGGCTATATGATGATCTTTTATTTTTATCTAGTTTGTTTCACTTTTTCTATTTCATATTCAGTGCTCCCATTTCATTTAGTTTATATTCTCCAATCTCTCCATCTCTTCATTTTTTGATGTTCTTTCTCAAGCCTTTATCAAATGTAGCAGTAAAGCTTTTGTATACATATATACATATGTATAATATATATATATATATTTTAGACAACTAATGAATTTTTGCCTAACTAAAAAAATTATGACATGTTGATTCCACTTGTTTGACTTAGTATGAATAGAATGCTAGATTTCTAATTAAAAAATAGATATGCAACAAGCAACAAAGGTTTACTGTATAGCACAGGGAACTATAGTCAATATCTTATAATAACCTATGATGGAAAATAATTTCAAAAATTTTATATGTATATTTGTATAACTGAATCACCTTGCTATGCACCTGAAACATTGTAAGTCAACTATACTTCAATAAACTATATATATATTTAAAAATTTTGTAATATAAATGTGGGACTCAATAATTCAAATACTTGAGTGCATTATTATTGGTTCAGCAACTCTTTATTCAAAAAATAATTAGGCCTTAGAATTTATCACTTTTTAAGCATTTTATGAGAAAAAAATCATTTAATCAAAAGTACATATCAATATCTGTCTTTACATGGATCTGTGTAGACACTGCACAGATAAAAAGATCTTGTCTTGAGTTCACAAACACTCCAGACATAAAGGGCATGAACAGGGCTAGTATTGAACATGTACATTAACTTAGTTTAATAATGCCAAATTGTAAAGAGATAACTACATGTTAGGGGTGTGTGTGTGCATGTGTGTGTGTACTCAGACAGTCATGTCTGACTCTTTGCAACCCCATGCGCTGAAGTCTGCCAGGCTCCTCTGTCCATGGAATTTTCCAGGCAAGAATACTGGGATTGAACCCAGATCTCTTATGTCTCCTGCACTTGCAGGTGGATTCTTTACCACTAGCGCCTCCGGGGAAGCCCTCATATTAGATGAGATATCATTAATGACTTAGCCCTCTAATACCAAATAGCGTTAAGAAAGATCTGACTAAACGGAGATCTAGCTCATGCATATAGATGGAGTGACTTGACAGAGTAAAGATGTCAATTATCTCTGAATTACTCTGCAACCCCAAACCAAATGTCAGTTGAAACAGACAAAAGATGAATAGAATAGATGTAAGAAGTGTAGCAATACTATAAAGAGAACTCCTGGAATCAATAAGACTGAAAGCCCTAGAGAGATGGAGACATACATGAAGAAATAACAAGTATATTGTATTGGTTAGTAGAGAAGAAAATCAAGAATGAGATACTATTGTACATCCACAAGATAGGGGAAGATTGCCCACTTCTGTAATGCTAAGTGTTGGTGGGGAAACAAAAACTGTTTCACACTTGGACACAGCCATCCTGAAGGACAATCTAGCACCGTAACTCCACTTGTACCAATTATCTATGACGATCCAACCACACCCCTAAAGGAAAAAGCAAAGAGAGAAACTTACAGAAACAGAAGCACATAAGGGAATATATTTTTCACAACATTGTGGAAGCAGGAAATTGGAAACAACCTTGCTGTCTGCCACTAGAGGAAAAAAGCTGTGGATGCACCCTCCTGTACATGACACAGCAGATAGAAACACCATAGCTCTTAAGAACATAATGTTTGGTGAAAATGGAAGGAAAAGAATGAAATCTATGTATGTAAATTTAAAATATACATTAAAAAATATAATGGAAAAAGACACATGTACCCCAATGTTCATTGCAGCAGTATTTATAATAGCTAGGACATAAAAGCAAACTAGATGTCCATCGACAGATGAATGAATAAAGAAGCTGTGGTACACATATACAACGGAATATTACTTGGCCATAAAAGGAACATATTTGAGTCAGTGCTAATGAGGTGGATGAACCTACAGCCTATTATACAGATGAAGTAAGTCTGAAAGAGATATACAAGTAATATATGATATAAATATCATATATTAACACATATATATGGATCAAGAAGGATGATACTGGTGAACCTATTTGCAGGGCAGCAATGGAGATGAAGACACAGAGGACAGACTTATGGACATGGGGGTTGGGGAAGGAGAGGGTGGGATGAATGGAGAGAGTATATGGAAACACATACACTACCATATGTAAAATAGACAGTGGGAATTTGCTGTGACAACCGACAGGGGTAGGATGGGGTGGGAGGTGGGAGAGAGGTTCAAGAGGGAGGGGATATATGTATAATTATGGCTGATTCACGTAGATGTATGGCAGAAACCAACGCAATATTGCAAAGCAATTATCCTTCAATTAAAAATAAATAAATAAAATATATATACATACACACAAACAAAATGACACCACATATTTTCAAAGATGTATTTAAACTTAAGAAGATACATTAAACACATTAGAGCAGTTACCTGATGGGGAGTGGAATATGTGAGTACGCAATTTGATAAAGGGAGGAAATCCATTTAAAATTGCTTTTTTGCCTTGCCCAGATCAATGATGACACTGTGCTATGAAAAAAAAGTTAGATTAATTCAACCTGTGCATCTACCTCACCCTCCTCTAACAAAGATAAGAAAAGACAAAAAAAGAAAAGAGAACTCTGTACATTATAGGATTGTAACAAATTCACATGGTATGCATAAACAAGAATAACTACAAAAACTTGCTACCTACCAATTTTATGATTAATCAGGAAAATTAGCCAGAGAGTTGTAGAATTCTTGAGAACTAAAAGATCTCAGGAAAAGCTTTTCTAGTTTCCTGATTGCAAGTATATCTGTTCCCTGACCATACCAAATTGATTTGTGTCTATTCATCTTTGGAAAAGTCATCAACAAAATAGCCTCCACATCTTTTAACAGTCTGTTTTAATATTTAACAAATGACCCTATCAGTAAATTCTTTCTTATTCCATATTGTATTTCCAGTTTCTTTCCAGTCATTTCTTAGAGAAGATGAGTAAAAATGGTCTACATTTTTGTTATCATAATGCCTCATGTATTAGGAGGCTATTATTATCTCCAGACTAATTAATTCCAACTCCTTCCACCTGTTCTCTTGGGTCTTATTTATCCACCACTTTAATCATATTATTAAAATACTCTGAACTTCTCCACTTCGCAGCATCCTCAAGGTGAGGCGACATAAACTGAATGAAACACTAACTCCACAATGGCCCAATGTGTGACTAATTGAGAGAGAAATGATTTCCAATCATTGCTATTACCATGAGACCTTAAAGAAAATAACTAGTGGCTGGGAAATCTCATCAACCTTTTCTTTATGCATTTTAATTATAACAACCCTTTTACACGTATAAATGTTATTGTTACAAAGCACTGTCTTATTTGATCTTCCAACAACTCAATAATGACAGGAAAGGTGTCCTGATTCTCATTGCATAGATGAATAATGTAAAGTGTGAAGAGGTTAAAGCAACTTGCCTGAGGTCACTGAGCTCTTAGGCATTGGAGGCAGGACTTCTGATTCTAAGCATGTAAGGAGCAAGCTTGATTTCAAGCCTGTGAAGAGCTTGAATGGGAGGCAGCGTAGAGCAAGAGAAAGGACACTAACTTGCTGCCCGAGGCCTTGGATTGAGACTCGAGCTCTGCCACTGGTAGCTGTGTGACCAAGCAGGGATAATAACAGGGTTGATGTGAACATTGTGGTTAAGGTGTAATGAACTCTATAAAATTTTGATTTTCACGTTTTCTTTGTTCTGATGATTTGAATACCTCTGACTTTAAGAAGTTACTTCAAAATAATCTTCCTTTTCTTCTCTGTTCCCACATCACCAGTTTAATAAATGTATTTATTTTTAATTTATTTTTAATTGGAGGATAACTGCTTTACAGTATAGTGTGGGTCTCTGCGTGGGTTTGATCGCTGGGTCAGGAAGATCCGTTGGAGAAGGGCATTGCTACCCACTCCGTATTCTTGCCTGGAGAATTCCATGGACAGAGGAGTCTGGCAGGCTGCAGTCCGTGGGCTCACAAATAGTGGGACATGACTGAGCGACTGACACTTTCACTTTCTGCCATGTATCAACATGAACAAGCCATCGGCATACATATGTCCCCTGCTTCTTAAAACTCCTTCCCATCTCCCGCCCCATCCCATCTCTCTAGGTTGTCACAGAGCACTGAGTTGAGCTCCCTACATCATACAGCTTCACTGGTTATTTTACATATGGTAATGTACATGTTTCCATGCTACTCTCTCAATTCGTTCCACCCTCTCCATAAGGAAGAAAGCACTTAAGTCAGTCTTAATGAGGTGGGTGAACCGAGAGCCTAATACACAGAGTGAAGTAAGTCAGAAAGAGAAAAATTAATATTGTTTCTTAACGCATATATAGAGAATCTAGAAAGATGCACTGATGAACCTATTCAGGGCAGCAATGGAGACAAGGCATAGAGCCAGGCTTCAACAGCACGTGAACTGAGAACTTCCAAAACTTAAAGTTGGATTTAGAAAAGGCAGTGGAACCAGAGATCAAATTGCCAACATCTGATGAATCATGGAAACAGAAAGAGAATCCCAGAAAAACATCTATTTCTGCTTCATAGACTATGCTAAAGCCTTTGACAGTGTGGATCGTAACAAACTGTGGAAAATTCTGAAAGAGATGGGAATATCAGACCACCTTAGCTGCCTCCTGAGAAATCTGTAAGCAAGTCAAGAAGCAACAGTTAGAACAGGACATGGAACAATGGACTGGTTCTAAATCAGGAAAAGAGTACTGCAAGGCTGCATATTGTCACCCTGGTTATTTAACTTCTATGCAGAGTACATCATGAGAAATGCTGGACTGGATGAAGCACAAGCTGGAATCAAGATTGCGGGGGGAAATATCAATAACCTCAGATATGCAGATGACACCACTTTTATGGCAGAAAGTGAAGAACTAAAGGGCCTCTTGATGAAAGTGAAAGAGGAGAGTGAAAAAGCTGGTATAAAACTCAGCATTCAAGAAACCAAGATCATGGCATCTAGTCACATCACTTCATGCCATACAGATGAGGAAACAATGAAAACAGTGACAGACTTTATTTTCTTGGGCTCCAAAATCACTGCAGATGGTGACTGCAGCCATGAAATTAAAAGATGCTTACTCCTTGGAAGAAAAGCTATGACAAACCTAGACAGCATATTAAAAAGCAGAGATATTACTTTACTGATAAAGTCCGTTTAGTCAAATCTATGGTTTTTCCAGTAGTCAAGTATGGATGTAAGAGTTTGACCATAAAGAAGACTGAGGACCAAAGAATTGATGCTTTTGAACTGCAGCATTGGAGAAGACTCTTGAGAGTCCCTTGGACAACAAGGAGATCAAACCAGTTAATCCTAAAGGAAATCAGTCCTGTCTATTCATTGAAAGGACTGACGCTGAAACTGAAGCTCCAATACTTTGGCCACCTGATGGGAAGAACTGACTCACTGGAAAAAACCCTGATGCTGGAAAAGATTGAAGGCAGGAGGAGAAGGGGACAACAGAGGATGAGATGGTTGGATGGCATCACCAACTCAATGGACATGAGTTTGAGCAAGCTCCAGGAGTTGGTGATGGTCAGGGAGGCCTGGTGTGCTACAGTTCATGGGGTTGCAGAGTCAGACATGACTGAGTGACTGAACTGACTGATTGCAGTATATATATGGACTTCCCAGGTGGCACTCTTGGTAAAGAAACCACTGGCCAATGCAGGAGACGTAAGAGACTTAGGTTTGATCCCTGGGTCAGGAAGATCCCTGGAGTAGAAAATGACAACCCATCCCAGTATTCTTGCCTGGATAACCCCATGGACAGAGGAGCCTGGCAGGCTACAGTCCATAGGATCGGCTTTCCAACTCTAGTCTAACATGACTGAAGCAACTTAACATGCACACACACAGTACTTATACACCAGATTTTTCACCTAGCGTGTCACAAAGCCTTCACAAATTATAAACAATGTGTAAACTTTATCTTTTGCTATGTAGGGAACGTCTGGAAGTGTCTAACACTCCTCTTCTTGAATCTATGATAATATATGTTTCCATGCTACTCTCTCAACTCGTCCCACCTCTCCTTCCCCTATGTCCACAAGTTTGTTCTCTATCATTCCCTTCTTCCAGACAATCCTCTTTTTATTCATATAATTAACATTAGCCCAGGGCCTCTGTCTATGTTTCCAGAGTGTTCTGAGGCTCGGTGATTCCTGACTTATGGATGATTTGGTTGTTCAATACTTCCTGGGATTACATGAGCCAGTTTATTTTTTCTTTTGCCTCAATGTGGTAAAAACAGACCTCTCTCACCATCCAACTAATACCTGCTACAACTAAGGTTCACATGGTTGAGGTGATATCTCTCAGATGGGATGTTGAGCTGAGTTGGTCATGTGGAAAAGTGCAGAATAGAAAGCATCATTAAGTTGGCAACAAAGAAAAAAATCATGGAGCATGGAAAGATGCAAAAACTTTATCTAGTGAGTATTAAAGAGTAAATAGTCAGGGCACCAGCAATCTACTATTGAAAGAACCATTAAGCGAACTGTCTGAAAACTGTCTCTGCTTTTATAGACACTACAAGATATTATTATAAAGTTGCCATTGATTGTGCTGTAATTATTGCTCACATTAACTTTGCTTCAAGTCTTTAACTGTTTCAATGCGCTGCCATAGCTAATATGCAAAAGTGTGACAGGAACACGAAGCCTTGGGGACTCAGACTGACACACAAAATAGAAAAGAAAGAAGCAGAAACTTTACCTTATTTTCTCAATTCTAGCCTTCTCTCTTCACATTTAATGTGTCTAGAGTTGGAATGTATTTTATAGAGATGTTTTCTTAAAACCCTGCCAGTATTAGGAGGCAAAAAAAAAAAAAAAAGTATGTTGTCATTGTCTGTGTTAGTTGCTCAGTCATGTCTGACTCTTTGCAACCCCATGGACTGTAGCCCGCCTGTCTCCCCTCTCCATGGAATTTTCCAGGCAAGAATACTGGAGTTGGGTGCCATTCCCTACTCCAGGGGGTCTTCCCTACCCCGGGATCAAAACCAGGTCTCCCGATTTGCAGGCAGATTGCCGTCTGAGCCACCAGGGAAGCCCTGGTGTCATTGTCTGCGCATGTGCAAACTTGTGTTTCAAGAGAATCTGTTGAACTTGTTATTTACTGTTGAATTTTAAGTTAAAAGAGGACCTTGTTTATGTGAAGTGAAAGTCTTTCACTGAAGCATTGGTCATTCATCTGTCAAAAGCTCCAGTTGGTTTTTAAGAGAGGTAATTTTTAATTTACAAAAAAAAAAAACAACCAAAACACAAAAAAACACAAACCCTTATGATTTACCCAAATAGAAAGCACAGGGAAAACACTGACATTCCTCAATATGCCCAAAGAGTCTTCTGTTAGGTTTTAAGATGTTAACGAGACATAGGTCTGAACAGGAATTAGGAAATGTAGTGGGTCACTAATGCCGACTTCTTAGATGTCAGTTCAGTTCAGTTCAGTCGCTCAGTCGTGTCCAACTCTTTGCGACCCCATGCATCGCAGCACGCCAGGCCTCCCTGTCCATCACCATCTCCCGGAGTTCACTCAGACTCGCGTCCATCGAGTCCATGATGCCATCCAGCCATCTCATTCTGGGTCGTCCCCTTCTCCTCCTGCCCCCAATCTCTCCCAGCATCAGAGTCTTTTCCAATGAGTCAACTCTTTGCATGAGGTGTCCAAAGTACTGGAGCTTCAGCTTTAGCATCATTCCTTCCAAAGAAATCCCAGGGCTGATCTCCTTCAGAATGGACTGGTTGGATCTCCTTGCAGTCCAAGGGACTCTCAAGAGTCTTCTCCAACGCCACAGTTCAAAAGCATCAATTCTTTGGCACTCAGCCTTCTTCACAGTCCAACTCTCACATCCATACATGACCACTGGAAAAACCATAGCCTTGACTAGATGGACCTCAGTCGGCAAAGTAATGTCTCTGCTTTTGAATATACTATCTAGGTTGGTCATAACTTTTCTTCCAAGGAGTAAGCGTCTTTTAATTTCATGGCTGCGGTCACCATCTGCAGTGATTTTGGAGCCCCCCAAAATAAAGGCTGACACTGTTTCTATTGTTTCTCCATCTATTTCCCATGAAGTGATGGGACCAGATGCCATGATGTCAAACCTGATGCAAAGAGCAGAATCATTGGAAAAGACCCTAATGCTGGGAAAGACTGAAGGCAGGAGGAGAAGGGGACAACACAGGATGATATGGTTGGATGGCATCACTGACTCAGTGGCCATGAGTCTGAGTAGGCTCTGGGAGATGGTGCAGGACAGGGAAGCCTGGCAGGCTGTAGTCCATGGAATCGCAAAGAGTCAGACATGACTGAGTGATTGAACAATAACAACAAATGCAGGGGATTTACTCTTAAATGTCTATTTGCTGCTGAAAGAAAGGACTATGTAAATATATGGATAAAAAAATGATATTACTGGCAAGTTAAAAGAAATTATTTTAATTTAATATACTTTTTACCCTTGAAAGCTACTGTAGAATGGGTGAGGTGGCAACTTATAATTGAGGGATTCACGTATTTTTTCCTGTGCTTCTAACATATTGCTAGTTGTGACTCTAATACCTCTTTTTCAAATACGTGGGTCTAAAAAACATTGTTGGAATAAATATACCCAGGTCCAGTTGAAGTCTCTATAAATAATTTTATTCTCTTCATCCTCTAAAACTTCCAGGATATGATCAGTTAGTAACACATCAAAGCTTCAAGGTTTTGTAAGTTTCTGCTACCATATTTAAAAAATTATCTTTTTTAGAAACAGTTGGAAAACTTTTTATGAGAGGTTTTCACCAGGAAGTCTTTGAAAACAATTGGTGATGACTAAATGAGTTTCATTGTCACTTTGGGAATCCTTTTTAAACTCTCATGAAGATTTGAATTAATTGTCGTTGAAACAAAAAGAAATTGCCAACTTTAAAACATTTGAATGACCTGGCTCTAAAAAAATAGAAACCTGTAGGCTTTGCGGTTAGTGGCTAGATCCCTAACTGAGATGAAGGGATAATAAGTAAGGCAAATAGTAGCTATAGCTGACCATGCAGTGGGTCTTGCATACCACTGGTTTTCTTCCATTATCAATTGAACTGACTGAGAACATTTAAGTGATGTTTAGCTCAGAGTTATAACAGTTTTGAGACTTTTTATTTTAGAATTTCTCATTTAATTGAATTCTATAGCCTATCTAGAATTTGTGGCCCATGTCAAGAAGGCATAGCTTTCTTAAAACCCAGAGATAAACCCATGTACCCATGGTCACCTAATCTATGACAAAAGAGGCAAGAATAAACAATGCAGAAAAGAAAGTCTCTTCAATAAGTGGTACTGGGAACCCTGGACAGCTACACGTAAAAGAATGAGATTAGAACATTTCCTAACACCATATACAAAAATTAACTCAAAGTGGGTTAAAGACCTAAACGTAAGCCTAGACTATAAAATTCTTAGAGGAAAACTGGCAGAACATTCTTTCACATAAATTGCAGCAAGATCTTTTTGACCTACCTCCTAGAGTAATGAAAATAAAAATAAACAAATGGGACCTAATTAAACATAATAGCTTTTGCAGAGCAAAGAAAACCATAAACAAAATGAAAAGGCAACCCTTGGAATGACAGAAAATATTTGCAAAAAAAGCAATCAACAAGGGATTAATCTCTAAAATATGCAAAACAGCTCATGAAACTCCATATCAAAAAAAAAAGGAACTCAATCAAAAAATGGGCAGAAGACTTAAACAGACATGTCTCCGAAGAAGACATAGAGATGGTCAGGAGGCACATAAACATGTGCTCAACATCACTAATTATTAGAGAATGCAAATCAGAACTACAATGAGGTTATCACCTCACACCAGTCAGAATGGCCACCATCCAAAAAAAAAAATTCTACAAACAGTAAATGCTGGAGAGGGTATCAAGATAAGGAAACCCTCTTACAATGTTGGTAGGAATGCAAATTGATACAGTCATGATGGAGAACACAGTATGGAGTTCCTTAAAATACTAAAAATAGAGCTACCAAATGATCCAGCAATCCCACTTCTGGGCATATACCCAGAGAAAACTATAATTCAAAAAGATACATGCACCCAAGTATTCACTGCAGTACTATTTACAATAGCCAGGACATGGAAGCAACCTAAATTTCCATCAACAGATGAATGGATAAAGATGTGGTACATATATACAATGGAATATTAGCCATAAAAGGAACAAAATTGTGCAATTTGTAGAGATGAGGATGGACCTATAGACTGTCATACAGAGTGAAGTTAAGTCAGACAGAGAAAAACAAATATCATATAATATTGCTTATTTGTGGAGTTTAGAAAAATGATATATACAAACTTGTTTTCAAAGCAGAAATAGAGACACAGACATAGAGGATGGATGTATGGATACTTGGGGCAGGGGAGGGAGGAGCGAGGACTTGGGAGGCTGGGACGAATACATATACACTATGTATGGGGCCTCTCTTGTAGCTCAGTTGGTAAAGAATCTGCCTGTAAGGCAGGAGACTTGGGTTCAATTCCTGGATCAGGAAAATCCCCTGGAGAAGGAAATGATAACCCGTTCCAGTATTCTAGCCTGGAGAATCCCATGGACAGAGGAGCCTGGCAGGCTGCAGTCCGTTGGGTCACAAGAGTCGGACATGACTTAGCGACTAAACCACCACCTCTACTATGTATAAAATAGATAATTAATGAGAACCTACTCTATGGCACAAAGAATTCTACTCAATGCTCTGTGGTGACCTAAATGGGAAGGAAATCCAAAAGAGAGGGAATATGTATATATACATATAGCCGATTCACTTTGCTGCACAGAATAAACTAAGAAAATGTTGTAAAGTAGCTAGACTTCAACAAAAAGAAATTTTTTAAAAAGAATATATAGTTTTCTTAGACCTTTCATATTTTTGTTTTCTGAGTAATTGTCATGATATGTTAATGTTAATATGCCCTTTGTAAAGCAAATTTCATTATGTAAAGATTTTTTAAAAAAAAACTAATTGAATACCTTTGTTTATCAGGATCCTAGTAAAAAGAAGTGTGGATTACTGTAGCTTGATATAACAGATAAGCTTCAATGCCTTTGATCTGCTTAGGTTTCTACAGGGATGGATCTTAAAATAGTCTCCATATCATGCTAAGATATTGTGGTTTGTCACTGTTGCCACCTGTGCCACCAACTGCCTACCATTGTTCAAGGGAAGCCACATGAAAGTATGACCAGACTTTATTATCTTTATCACTGTTGCTGCTGCTAAGTCGCTTCAGTCGTGTCCGACTCTATGTGACCCCACAGACGGCAGCCCACCAGGCTCCCCCGTCCCTGGGACTCTCCAGGCAAGAACACTGGAGTGGGTTGCCATTTCCTTCTCCAATGCATGAAAGTGAAAAGTGAAAGTGAAGTCGCGCAGTCGTGTCCAACTTTTCGAGACCCCATGTACTGCAGCCTACCAGGCTCCTCCGTCCATGGGATTTTCCAGGCAAGAATACTGGAGTGGGGTGCCATCGCCTTCTCCCTTATCACTGTTACTATAGTCCAAAAGTTAAGAGAACATATTGAAAACATTCCCTACAATCATATACTACTTTTGAGATTACAATTGCTGGTATTAGATTTACTTTTTTTGAATCCTGGTTTTTATATCATTATTACAGAGGTAAATGATAATTTCCTTTTAAGGAGAAAAATAATTTACCCAATACAATGGTTACAATGGGAATAATTAAATAATGATTTAAATTAGTAACTTTAGAAAGAACGTATATGAGAGATGGATTTTCATTTTCAAAAAAGACTTGGTATTTTTTAACCAATATTTACTCATTATACTTATTTTAAAGATTTTAAAAATGTAATTCTTACCAAGAGAGAAAGACTTAGAAACACTCAGAATATCTAGCTCTATTTATTATACTGGATATTTAGCAAGTAAGATATATCCTCAAATAATAATGCACTAAAACACTTCAGTGATCAAATAAAGCACTTCCCTCTTGAAATATATTTGACATTGGTATATTACAGGCTTGTTGTTACGGTGTGAACTGCTTTTTTGATATACACTGCTTAATTCATGAATTGAAGAAACCAAAATGAGAAACTGCCAAAGGGAGAGCTGAGTGTAAGCTGAGCCTGAGACATGACATGGAAAGTAAAACTATGAATGGATGATGCAAAAAAATGTTAAAATATGACTTCATTATTATCATTCTTTTCACCAGAGAAATATTCCTATGTATCAAAAATTAAACTAGATGGAGTGTTAGGTCAAAATATGGTGCTTAATAAGCATAATTCAAACATAAGGAAACAGACTTTCTCATGAACATAAGCTGTTTTGGAGGGTCTAGTTTGTTAGAAATGTCATAGAAATAACAGTGCTTCCCCTATATACATAGTGAAGTCAAGATAAAGTGAATTATTCTAGAATGATTAAAATGACTAGTTTATAGCCTGAGACCTGGTATTGCTTGACTGGAAAGAGGACAGTAGCCAAGCAATGGCTTGCTGTGAGAAAGAATGCTGTGATTTTAAAAATATTTCAAGTCTTGATAGATAATGTAATTAATCTTTTCAAACTGGCTTCATAATTTGCTACGGCACTGATAAACTAACACTTCATTGTTTTCAGCTGAAAAGTTGATTCAGCAGATGGACAACTTTTTCTTTTTTAATGTGAGTTTCCTAGAAATATTTTATAGTCTTAAACATAAGCTTTGCCTGATTATATATTTATTTATATTTTATATTATATATTTATTTTAACGTGACAGAAAAAAACCAAATACAAGACAGTCATTTTTTTTTTTTAAGACAGTCATATTTTTAAGGCACCAAAAGATCTGATTAATCTGCTATTAAACTGCCGCTATAATTTGGTATATGGCAGGAGATCATCAGACCAAAAATGTCTACTCTGAGGCCTGGGTGATCTAGATTCCTAGTTTATCCTCAGAGGATAATTTGATGGGGGTGTCATCCTACAGTACTTTTACAACAGATTCCATTATTCTGTTGTTCATACTACATGGAGGACTCATTTAAAAACTCTCTGTGGGTGGATGAAACTGGAGCCTATTATTCAGAGTGAAGTTAAGCCAGAAAGAAAAACACCAATACGGTATACTAACGCATATATATGGAATTTAGAAAGATGGTAACGATAACCCTGTATGCGAGACAGCAAAAGAGACACAGATGTATAGAGCAGTCTTTTGGACTCTGTGGGAGAGGGAGAGGGTGGGATGATATGGGAGAATGGCACTGAAACATGTAAATTATCACATGTGAAATGAATCGCCAGTCCAGGTTCAATGCATGATACAGAGAGCTTGGGGCTGGTGCACTGGGATGACCCAGAGGGATGGGATGGGGAGGGAGGTGGGAGGGGGGTTCAGGATGGGGAACACATGTACACCCATGGCGGATTCATATCAATGTATGGCAAAAACCAATGCAATATTGTAAAGTAAATACATAAATAAAACTGAAAAAATAAATAAATAAAAACTCTCTGTGTATCAAATAAAAGTTACAGATTCCATGTACCGAAAATATGCACACAACTACAAACATCTGCATACAGTTACAAGATGTTCACAGATCACAAAGCTCTGTGTACCTGATTCCACATTAAGAAATTATGTTGTAATGTCACATATGCTCTGAACTTAATGTGAGCACAGTCTTTCCTCTGCCACTGAAGTCTATATAACTTCCATAATATGACAGTCTCACCTGCTAGCAGGTATAATGCTTGCAGGAGGATAGAACAGCAAAGAAGAGGAGCTTTGTCTGGCAGTAGTAAACTCCAGAAGGGTGCACACCAGCACACACACAAAATGAACAAGCCTTAGACAGTCTGTCATCACTGACAGCCCCAAAGAAGTCAAACCTCAATTTTGTCGAATGCTCAAAGTTTAGTTCTTGATTTCATGGTAGATTTGATATACAAATGTATGTTTTACATAAGTAACTGAAGAATAATTTATATTTTTCTTTTAAATGGTTAAAAAATGTCTTTATGACATTCCAACTAACTAACCCTAGTGGCAAAAAAAAAAAAAACACACACACAAAAGAGAGTATGGCTGGTTTCCAAGCTTTTCTGCAAAGAATAGTGCAGTGATGAACAAGAATTAGGCACAGCAGTTAAATCTCTTGCTTAGACTTTTTTTCCCCCCACAATTAGAGAATGCATTCATCATACAAAGTCTTACTGTCAAATTGATCCCAATAGCTTATACTGAAGACCTTTTATGAGGCTGATGGGTGAAAATTATATGAGCCAAGTATTGAGATGAATACAAAAGTGAAAAGCTTTTATCCTCCTTGGGGAAAAGTCACATTTTTTACAGTGTCAAAGTTTTAAAATATTACTAAAAAGATAAGCATAAAGTAAGAGACAGGTTAGTCAAATTTGGGTGAGATACATATTTTAAAAGTTGAAGAATGGACTTTTGCTTTCAGTTAAGATGGAATAATAGAGGCTAGATTTACTTTCCTGCTGAAACAAATTAAAGACTTAATAAAATGTATGATTCATTGATTTTTAAGAAATTGGATATCAAGAAATGAGTTAATTGTGATTCTAAAAAGCAGGAAACAAATCACATGAGCACCAAGACATTCTCAGTTTATTGCCTAGAAGCAGTTTCTAGATTGTGGCACAGATTGGAAGAATTCAGGTGGAGACAGGGCAGTCTCTTTCAGTTCAGAAAGCATAGTTGGAGTCCAGGGAGGCCAAGGATGCTACAGCTTTCAGGGCACAAATGGGAGAACTTTATACACAGAGATATCCTACAGATACTTACAAAGCTCACTCAAAGAAGAAATAGATCATTTTAATGGTCATCTATCTGCTCAAGAAATCGAATTTTTACAGAGAAAACTCTAAGTCCAGATGACTCTATGGGTGAATTCTACCCAAAGATTTTAAAAAGATAAAAATCTTGCAAATGCTATATCAGAAAAGTAAAAAGAAAAAAAAAATACTTTCCAATTCATTCTATGAGGCCAGCTTTAGTCAGATATGAAAACCAGACAAACACTTTACAGGAAGAAAACTACAGGCATATTTTTCATAATCATAGATGTAAAAATTCTTAACAAAATTTTAGTAATTAAAATTTAAAAAGTGGGTTCCAAATGGGTTTTTCTCAGGAATGCAAGGTTGGTTTAACATGTGAAACTCTAGCAATGCAATTCATCATATTAACAACTAAAAAGATAAATCACATACTTAGCTGGTGCAGAAAAGCACTGAACAAAATCCACTTCCATTCTTAATTTAAAAAAAAGAAATCTGTCCACAAACTAGGAAAAAGAGGAAACTTAATCTGACATTTGATAAAGGATACTTTTGAAAACCCCACAGCTAACATCAGACTTATTGGTGGAAGACTGACTGCTTGTACCCTGATGTCAGCAACGATGCAAGTATGTCTGCTCTCACCATCTCTATTCAACATTTCACTGGAGGATAGAGCGAGGAAAAGAAATAAAATGTATAGAGATTAGAAAGTAAAATTGCCTTTGTTCATAGGCAACATGATTTTCCTATCAGAAATATTTTGTGGAATCACATAAATGTTTAGAACTACTGGAGCTTAGTGAGTTTGAAGCATACAAGTTCATTACATAAAATTCAACTGTTTTTCTATATACTAGCAATGAAAAAGTAAAACCGGAAAGAAACTGACAAAGAAACAGAGGCAATTGACTGGAGAAAGGATTATCTTTTCAACAAATTATACTAGAAAATTTGGATATGCATGTACAAAAAAATTTTGATCAACATCTCACATCATACACAAAAATTAATTCAAAATGGATCATAGTACTTAATAAAATCTAAAATTATAAAACTTCTAGAAGAAACATACAAGAAAATATTGGGTTAGGCAAAGATTTTACACATATGATTCCAGAAGCAGACCGCATGAAAGAAAAAAATCGACAAACTGGGCTTCATCAAAATTACTCTTCAGATGACACTGTTAAGCGAATGAAGAGACCAAGCCATGGGCTGGGAGAAAATAAATGCAAGTAATCATTACATATATCTCATAAAAATTTATATCCAGATATGAAATAAAAACACCTCTCAGGCCTCATTAATAAGAAAACAAATAACGCAATTTTTAAAATGATTTAAAATCTTTAAAAAGATTTCAATAGACACTCCACCAAGAAAGATATAAGGATAGAAAATAAGTACTACATGAAATGATGCTCAACATCATTAATCTTTATAGAAATGCAAGTTAAAACTATAAGACACCATCCCATCTCTATTCAAAAGGCTATGGCTGATTCTTGATGTATGACAGAAAACCACAAATTCTGTAAAGCAATTATCCTTCAATTAAAAAGAAATAAAGTGGCAAAAAAATTCTAAGTAAAAAAAATAATAATGATCATACCAAGTGTCGGTGAGGATGTGGAGTAACTGAAACAAAAAACTCTATAGCTAGGCATATTATTGAGAAACTACAGAAAATCAAAGATAAAGAAAAGATGCTGCAAGAAGTCAGAGGGAGGAAAAATACCTTACCTATAGAAGATAAAGAATTATAATTACATCTGACTTTTCCTCAGAAACCAAGCAAATGAGAGGAGAGTACAGTGAAATATTTAAAGTGCTAAGATTTAAAAACACATCAATGTAGAATTCTGTATCCTGTGAAATATCCTTCAAAAATGAAAGAGAAATAAAGACTTTCTCAGACAAACTGATACTGAGGATATTTGTTGCTAGTTTTTTATGCTAATATATAAGTGAAATGAATGACAGTAATGATATGAGGAACTAAAGGGAGGAATTAGGATTATTTTGTTATTATAAAGTATTCACCTGACTTATGAAGTGGTATAGTGTTATGTGAAAATGTATATTGCAAACTCTAGGGCAACCATTAAAAAAGTTTAAAAGATGTATAACTATATCTTATAACTACATAAAGAGAGGGAAATGGAATCATATAAATGTTCATATAGAACCACAAAAGGAAGAAAAAGAGCAGAAGATAAAAACAGGAACAAAGAACAAGGACAACAAGAAGAAGATAGCAACAAATATAGCAGATATTAATCCAACTATATCAATAATCACTTCAAGTATCAATGGCCTAAATGCACCAATTGAAAGATAGATAAAGTAAATCCAACTGTATGTTTTACACAAGAAATGCACCTTCAATATAAAGATACACATAGACTAAGAGTAACTGGATGGAGAAAAACATACCATGCACTAATTAGAACAAAACAGAAGTAGCTGCATTAATTTAAGACAGAATAGACTTCAAAGCACAGAAAGTTATCAGAGATAAAGATGGGTATTACATAATGATAAACCCATAATCCTTAATGTGTATTTACCTAACAATATCATGTCAAAGTACATGAGGCAAAATTGACAGAACTTCAAGGAGAAATAGATAAATCTGCTATTATAGTTGAAGATTTCAATATCTCTCAACCAGAAATGGACATATCAGCAAGCAGAAAACCAAAAGGATATAGTTGAATTCAACACCAACAATCAGCTGGGTATAACTGACATTTATAGACTACTTTAAGACGCTTACTCCTTGGAAGAAAAGTTATGACCAACCTAGATAGCATATTCAAAAGCAGAGACATTACTTTGCCGACTAAGGTCCATCTAGTCAAGGCTATGGTTTTTCCAGTAGTCATGTATGGATGTGAGAGTTGGACTGTGAAGAAAGCTGAGCACCGAAGAATTGATGCTTTTGAACTGTGGTGTTGGAGAAGACTCTTGAGAGTCCCTTGGACTGCAAGGAGATCCAACCAGTCCATTCTGAAGGAGATCAGCCCTGGGATTTCTTTGGAAGGAATGATGCTGAAGCTGAAACTCCAATACTTTGGCCACCTCATGCAAAGAGTTGACTCACTGGAAAAGACTCTGATGCTGGGAGGGATTGAGGGCAGGAGGAGAAGGGGACGACAGAGGATGAGATGGCTGGATGGCACCACTGACTCGATGAACGTGAATCTGAGTGAACTCTGGGAGTTGGTGATGGACAGGGAGGCCTGGCGTGCTGTGATTCATGGGGTCGCAAAGAGTCGGACGTGACTGAGCGACTGAACTGAACTGAACTATCCAACAACAGCAGAATGCTCATTCTTCTCGAGCTCACATGGAACATCCAACAAAACAGTTTACGTTCTGAGCCATAAAACATACCCTAATTTAAAACAATAGAAATCAGACAATATCTGCTCTCTGGTGATAATGGGATTAAACTAGAAATCAATAACTGAAATATAACGGAAAATTCCCAAAGTATGTGAAACTAGACAATAAACTTCCAAATAATATATGAATCAAAGAAGAAATCTCAAGAGAAATTTAAAAATATTTTCAACTAAGGGAGATGAAAACACATAGCTTAAAACTTGTGAGATACAGTAAAAGTAGTGCTTTTACTGCTGCTGCTAAGTCGCTTCAGGCGTGTCCGACTCTGTGCGACCCCATAGACGGCAGCCCACCAGGCTCCCCCATCCCTGGGATTCTCCAGGCAAGAACACTGGAGTGGGTTGCCATTTCCTTCTGCAATGCATGAAAGCTAAAAGTGAAAGTGAAGTCGCTCAGTCGTGTCCTACTCTTAGCCACTCCATGGACTGTAGCTTACCAGGCTCCCTCATCCCTGGGATTCTCCAGGCAAGAGTACTGGAGTGGGGTGCCATTGCCTTCTCCGAAAGTAGTGCTTAGGAAGAAATTAAAAACACTGAATCTATGTACTAAAAAATAAAAAAGAGGAAATTAAATCCAAAGTAAGCAGAAGAAATAATAAGAATTAGAGCAGAAATCAGAGAAACAGAAAATAGGAGTTCAATAGAGAAAAACCAACAAAATCAGAAGCTGGTCCTTGAAAACATCAGTAAAACTGATAACTTTTAATCAGACTAACAAAGAAAAAAAAGGATAGGACATAAAACACTAATATTAGAAATGAAAGGGGAGACATCACTATAGATCCTATAGACATTAAGAGAATAATAGGGGAATACTATAAGCAACTCTATGGCCACAAATTTGACAAACTAGATGAAATGGACCATTCCTTGAAAGACAGTTTGCAAAATTCATACAAGAAGAAATAGACCAAACCCATGTATCCTGTAACCTGTATTGGCATGTAACCTGCATTGGCAGGCAGGTTCTTTATCACTGGTGCCACCTGGGAAGCCTAATATTAGTACACAAATTGAATTGACAATAACTTTCCGAAATAGAAAACACCAGGCCCAGCTGGCTTCACTGGTGAAGACTACCAAACATCTAAGAAAGAAATTATACCAATGCTCTACAATCCCTTTCCAAGAATAGAAGCAGAGAGAATACTTCTTTTAAAATATGAGACCAACATTACCCTAATAGGAAAACCAGACAAAGACATTGAAAGAAATGACAGACCAATACCTTTAGTGAATAGATGAAGAGATCTTTAACAAAATATTATCTCTTATATACCAATAATTAAGAAGTGGAATTTGAGACTGAAAACACAATGCCATTTTCTACAACACCCCAAATCACACAATATGTAGGTATAAATTAACAAAATATGTGCATGGTGAATGAGGAAAATCACAAAACTCTAATGAAAAAAATCAAAGATGAATGAAGAACATAGATATTCCATATTTATGGATAGAAAGACTCAGTATTGTCAAGTTGTCATTCCTTTCAAATTTGATCTATAGAGGCAATACAATCACAATTGAAATTCCAGCAGTTATTTGCGAATCCTGATGAACTAATTCAAAAGTTTATACAAGGAAGCAAAAGACCCAGAATGTTGTTCAGTCATTAAGTCTTGACTGACTCTCTGCAACCCCATGAACTACAGCACATCAGGCTTCCCTGTCCTTCACTATCTCCCAGAGTTTGCTCAAACTAATGCCCGTTGAGTCAATGACACCATACAACCATCTCATCCTCTGTTATCCCTTTCTCTTCTTGCCCTCAATCTCTCCCAACATCAGGGTTTTTCTAAAGAGTCTGCTCTTCACCTCAGGTGGCCAAAGTATTGGAGCTTCAGCTTCAGTCCTTCCAGTGAATATTCAGGGTTGATTTCCTTTAGGATTGATTGGTTTGATCTTGCTGTGCAAGGGACTCTCAAGAGCCTTCTCGAGCACCACAATTCAAAAGCATCAATTCTTTGGCTGTCAACCTTCTTTTTGGTCCAACACTCACATCTGTACCTAACTACTAGAAAAACCATAACTTTGACTTTACAGACCTTTCCATACAGTCAAAGTGATGTCTCTGCTTTTTAATATGCTGTCTAGGTTGGTCATAGTTTTTCTTCCAAGGAGCAAGTGTCTTTTAATTTCATGGCTGCTGTCACTGTCTACAGTCATTTTGGAGTCCAAGAAAATAAAATCTGCCACTATTTCCACTTATTTCCTGTGTCTTTAACTTATATGCAGGGTAGATCATGAGAAACGCTGGGCTGGAGGAAGCGCAAGCTGGAATCAAGATTGCCAGGAGAAATATCAATAACCTCGGATATGCAGATGACACCGCCCTTGTGGCAGAAGGTGAAGAAGAACTAAAGAGTCTCTTGATGAAAGTGAAAGAGGAGAGTGAAAAAGTTGGCTTAAAGCTCAACATTCAGAAAACTAAGATCATGGCATCTGGTCCCATAAGTGAAGTGAAGTGAAGTGAAGTCGCTCAGACATGTCCAACTCTTTGCGACCCCATGGACTGTAGCCTACCAGGCTCCTGTGTCCATGGGATTTTCCAGACAATAGTACTGGAGTGGATTGCCATTTCCTTCTCCAGGGGATCTTCCCAACTCAGGAATCGAACCTGGGTCTCCCGCATTGTAGACAGACGCTTTACCGTAATAGATGCAGACACAGGGACAGACTTTATTTTGAGGGGCTCCAAAATCACTGCAGATGGTGACTGCAGCCATGAAATTAAAAGACACTTACTCCTTGGAAGAAAAGTTATGACCAACCTTGACAGCATATTAAAAAGCAGAGACATTACCAACAAAGGTCCATCTGGTCAAGGCTATGGTTTTTCCAGTAGTCATGTATGAATGTGAGAGTTGGACTATAAAGAAAAGCTGAGCACTGAAGAATTGATGCTTTTGAATTGTGGTGTTGGAGAAGACTCTTGAGAGTCCCTCGGACGGCAAGGAGATCCAACCAATCTATCCTAAAGGAAATCAGTCCTGAATATTCATTGGAAGGACTGATGCTGAAGCTGAAACTCCAATATTTGGCCACCTGATGCAAAGACCTGACTCATTTGAAAAGACCCAGATGCTGGGAAAGATTGAAGGCAGGAGGAGAAGGGGACGACAGAGGATGAGCTGGTTGGATGACATCACTGACTCAAAGGACATGAGTTTGAGTAAACTCCAGGAGTTGGTGATGGACAGGGAGGCCTGGCGTACTGCAGTCCATGGGGTCGCAAAGAGCCAGACATGACTGAGCGACTGAACTGAACTGATTTCCAATTTACCCCCATCTCTTTGCTGTGAAGTGATGCAACCAGATGCCATGATCTTCATTTTTGAATGTTGTTTTAAGCTGGCAATTTCACACTCCTCTTTCACCCTCATCAAGAGGCTCTTTCGTTCTTCACTTTCTGTCATTAGAGTGGTATCATCTGCATATCTAAAGTTGTTGATATTTTCCCAGAAATCTTGATTCTAGCTTGCGAGTCATCCAGCCCGGCATTTTGCAGGATGTACTATGCACAGAAGTTAAACAAGCTGGGTGACAATATATAGCTTTGACATACTCCTTTCCCAATTTGGAATCCGTCTGTTGTTCCTTGTCCAGTTCTAACTGTTGCTTTTTGTCCTGTATACAGGTTTCTCATGAGAGAAGTGAGGTGGTCTGGTATTCCTTTCTCTTTAAGAATTTTCCACAGTTTTCTGAGATCCACATAGTCAAAGGCCTTCGAATAGTCAATGAAGAAGTAGTAGACCTTTTTCTGGAATTCCTTTATTTTTCTGTGATCCAATGGATGTTGGCAATTTGATCTCTGCTGAGTTTTCCAAATTTGCTGGAATATTGAGTCCCACACTTTAACAGCATCATCTTTTGTGGTTTGAAACAGCTTAGCTGGAATTCCATTGACTCCACTAGCTTTGTTCATAGCAATGCTTCATAAGGCCCATTTGACTTCACCCTCCCGGATGTTTGGCTCTAGGTGAGTGATCACACCATCATCATTATCTGAGTAATTAGGCCCTTTTTTGTATGGTTCTTCAGTGTGTTCATGCCACCTCTTCTTAATCTCTTCTGCCATCTTCCTTGCCATCTGTCTCCTTTATTGTGCCCATCTTTGCATGAAAGTTTCCCCTGGTATCTCTAATTTTCTTTAAGAGATCTCTGATTTCTCCCATCTTATTGGTTTCCTTTATTTCTTTGCATTGTTCACTTAAGAAGGTTTTCTTATTTCTCCTTGCTATTCTCTGGAACTCTGCATTCAGATGGGTATATCTTCTTTTCTCCTTTGCCTCTCTTCTTTTCTCAGCTATTTTTAAGTCCTCCTCAGACAACCACTTTGCCCTCTTGCTTTTTTTTTTCTTGGGGATAGTTTTGGTGATCACTTCCTGTTCAATGTTATGAACCTGCATCCATAGTTCTTCTGGCTTTCTAACAGATCTAAACCCTTGAATCTATTTGTCACGATGAATAGGTTCAAGGGATTTGATTTAGATCATACCTGAATGGTCTAGTGATTTTCCCCACTTCTTCATATTAAGCCTCAATTTTGCAATATGGAGCTCATGATCTGAGTCACAGTCAGGTCTAGGTCTTATTTTTGCTCACTGTATAGAGCTCCATTTTTGGCTGCAAAGAATATAATTAATCTGATTTTGGTACTGACCATCTGGTGATGTCCATGTGGTGATGTCTGACAAAATGTGGTCCACTGGAGAAGGGAATGGCAAACCATTTCTGTATTATTGCCTTGAGAATCTCATGAACAGTATGAAAAGGCAAAACGATATTTTACAGGAAAATGAGCCCCCCAGGTCGGTAGGTGTCTGATATGATACTGGGGAAGAGTGGAGAGGTAGCTCCAGAAAGAATGAAGAGGCTGAGCCAAAGCAAAAATAATGCTCAATAGTGGATGTTTCTGGTGGCGAAAGTAAAGTCTGCTGCTGAAAAGAACAATATTGCATAGGAAGCTGGAATCAATTAAGGTAAATTGACGTGGCCAGGCAGGAGAGGGCAAGAGTGAACACTGATATCTTAGGATGGGATTTAAAATGGACAGGAATGGGCATATTTAATTCAGACAACCATCACATCTAGTACTTTGGGCAAGAATTCCTTAGAAATAATGGAGTAGCTGTCATAGTCAAGAAAACAGTTCAAAATGCAGTACTTGGGTTAAATCTCAAAAATGACAGTATGATCTCGGTTCATTTGCAAGGCAAATCATTCAGTATCACAATAATCCAAGTCTATGCCCTAACCACTAGTGCTAAAAAAGCTGAGTTGAATGGTTCTATGAAGACCTACAAGACCTTCTAGAACTAACACCAAAAAAAAGATGTCTTTTAATCATAGAGGATTGGAATGCAAATGTAGGAAGTCAAGAGATCCCTAGAGTAACAGGCAAGTTTGGCCTTGGAGTACAAAATGAAGCAGGGCAAAAGCTAACAGAGTTTTGACAAGAGAATGCACTGGTCATAGCAAACATCCTCTTCTGACAACACAAGAGACAACTCCACACATGGACATCATGAGATGGTCAATAATGAAATCAGATTGATTATATGTTATATTATAGTACTAGTGTTGAATTTCCTAAGTGGGATTAATACATGTGATCCTTGTAAAGTAGATACCCTTTCTCTTGGGAGATATATTCTGAAGAATTCGGGTGTTAAGAAAAGCAACAAAGTACTTGCTGGTTCTGGAATTCTAGATTTTGTTGAGTAAGTTTGCATTCACCCTACTCATTTTCATCCTGACTTTATTATATTTTATTGTATCACCTTTTAGTTTTTAAAGGTATTAATAGTATTAGTCAATTTCTGGCAGTCAACTTTCTATCTTTGTCATTTTAATTATCTTTCTCTAGATGCTTTCTAACTTTATGGCCTTGTTTTCCTTGAGGTGTGGTGACTAGAACCACAAAATATTTCTAATCCTGATGTACAGTATAATGGGATAATGCTTTCTATTTCTGATATTCTTCCTTGTGGCCCTTTGCATTAGTTTTTGGTACAAAAGCTTTTTTGGACAATGTTTTATAGGGAATAACCTAAAATGACAATAGATCCCTTGTCTAGCAGTTCATTGGAGGAGGAAATGGCAGCCCACTCCAGTGTTCTTACCTGGAGAATCTCACGGACAGAGAGCCTGGTGGGCTACAGTCCATGGGATCGCAAGAGTCGGACATGACTTAGCGACTAAACCACCACCACCACCACCTAGCAGTTCATCCTATCAGGATTCTACCATCTGATATCATTGGCTTGGCCCTTTTCTCCATATAAGAGCTTACTATCAACTGGAAATTGATCAATTTTTATGTATTAATATTTGTGTACACCATGATTCTCTAAATAGGAAACTTGACTGGCTCCAGTGTTGACTCTGGGGACAGCAACCATCAGGTTCTGCTCTTCAGAAACTTACTAAATTCTTTCTTTTCCATTATTTGCTCTCTGCTAAAATATACTCACCTATAGGTCAAATAAAACATTGATTTTATGTATATGTATGCCTCACATCTCATACCTATTCATATGCCTAAGTGTATTTCTGGTACAAGAGGAATAACAAATAAGAGAACAGACTGGAACATAGTAAAAAGAAGATAGGCTTTGGAACAAGACCAATGTCCCCCTGAATTCCAGGTCTGATTGGGCTGAACCAAGGAATCTCTATGGGCATCTATGGCCTTCCAGGCTGGTTGTAAAGAGAATGCATTATGCTTAAAGTAGGTCTTCAGTCAATATTAAGCCTCCTTTTCTTTTTTCCATCTGAAAAAGTATGAACTTATTAATAACTAAACTTCAGTTCAGTTCAGGCGCTCAGTCGTGTCCGACTCTTTGCGACCCCATGAATCGCAGCACGCCAGGCCTCCCTGTCCATCACCATCTCCCAGAGTTCACTCACACTTGCATCCATCGAGTCAGTGATGCCATCCAGCCATCTCATCCTCTGTCGTCCCCTTTTCCTCCTGCCCCCAATCCCTCCCAGCATCAGAGTCTTTTCCAATGAGTCAACTCTTCGCACGAGGTGGCCAAAGTACTGGAGTTTCAGCTTCAGCATCATTCCTTCCAAAGAAATCCGAGGGCTGGTCTCCTTCAAAATGGACTGGTTGGATCTCCTTGCAGTCCAAGGGACTCTCAAGAGTCTTCTCCAACACCACAGTTCAAAAGCACCAATTCTTTGGCACTCAACTTTCTTCACAGTCCAACTCTCACATCCATACATGACCACTGGAAAAACCATAGCCTTGACTAGATGGACCTCAGTCGGCAAAGTAATGTCTCTGCTTTTGAATATGCTATCTAGGTTGGTCATAACTTTCCTTCCAAGGAGTAAGCGTCTTTTAATTTCATGGCTGCAGTCACCATCTGCAGTGATTTTGGAGCCCCCAGAAATGAAGTCTGACACTGTTTCCACTGTTTCCCCATCTATTTCCCATGAAGTGATGGGACCAGATGCCATGATCTTCGCTTTCTGAATGTTGAGCTTTAAGCCAACTTTTTCACTCTCCTCTTTCACTTTCATCAAGAGGCTTTTTAGTTCCTCTTCACTTTCTGCCATAAGGGTGGTGTCATCTGCATATCTGAGGTTATCGATATTTCTCCCAGCAATCTTGATTCCAGCTTGTGCTTCTTCCAGCCCAGCATTTCTCATGATTAAGCCCTTATTACATACCTGGTCTGTGCATGAAAAAGAGTTTGTGCATATTAATTACACAAAAGTAAGGTGACTGGCTAAGAGGAAGAACTCTGGAACCAGCCTTCCTGGGTTCAATTCCTGACTTTACCAGTAATTAGCTTCAGGACTCCAGACAAGTTCCTTATCCATCTTTACAGTGGTAAGTAATAACAGCATTTTCTTTGGAAGGGCTAAGTGAGATAATATTTGTTATTACTTAACAAGCTGTTAGCTTTTATTACAAACAGTATTATTATCTCACTCAATCCTCATAGTAACTCAGTGAGTTAAGTGAAATTACTTTTCTCATATTATTTCTGGTAAAATGATAAGTGAGGCAAAATAATTTGTTCAATAATACTCAGTAAAAACCAGAAATAGGACCTGATTCTTTATCTACGATACAAACTACTCAAATTTTTCCTTATTTCTCTCCAAGCCAATTTCTTGTGAGGATAGTTTAAATAGTCTTATATAGGAACTTGTCAAAAGGCTTTTTGAAAGTGTAAATATAAATGTTTTCTCTAAATCTCCTCAGTCATACCTATTTATCCCCTCAAACAACTCTAGTGAAACCAACAAATATCATTTCTCGTACAGAAATCATGTTGATTTCTCCAAGCTATGTTATTTCTCTTGGTTATTCAACTATATCCTACCCTTTAACCAATAACCTTAGAAAGTTTGCAAGGCTGACATTTGAAAAGGAGACTGTAAGTTTGGCTACATCATTTTCTCTCTTTGAAAGGGAATCTGGACTAGATAATCTCTAGGGTTCTTCCAGCTCTAAAATTCTGTGATCCTTCGTGTGGCATCCCCATAATTCTGGATGTAGTAACACAGACCCTCTCATTTATTTGCTATAGGAGCCTTGCTGATGCATTATTCCACTTATTTGATATCATATTTACTTGTATATTTGTTTTCCCTTTGGTTATTTAGGGCACAAGATATAAGGTGGAGATAAAAGATATGTAAGAAAAGTATACCAAGAAAAAGACAAGTTAAAGTGGCCAGGGAGAGAATGACCTGGTCATTCACTTTAGGTTAGGCTTCCTTTTTTTGTCATTATTTTGGTATTCTGTGACCTTCTTTTAGTGACCAGTTCATCCCTTCATTTTGTATTCAAATAATACTGGAATAAACACTCTGAAAGGGCAGAGCTGATATCCAAATGTCACATGATATTCTGGTGTTTCTTTAAGTATTACATTTATGTTGTTTGCTTCCTTTCAATGGGAAAACTATCACTGGTTCATGAGCCTCTGCTAGCCCTGTGAAATCATGGCAAATTGGGGTCAAATTTTATCTGATAAACATATTCCAAGAAAAAAAAAACTGTATTAATTGCCTGTTGTTTATTCTGATTGTTGCATATAACGGGGATACAGAAATCCAAAATTCAGAGATTATCCTAAAAAAATCTTGGTTAATGCATCAGGACAACAAAAAGCTATGATATATCTGAAAGCTGTGCTATAGTAGAGACATATAGGAGGTGTTCTGGGGATACAGAAGATGAACACCAAGCCATTTGTTTTCTCGGAGGAAAGAAGTGATCTTTCTTCACTTATTCAAAGAAGTGGTGATTGGTGGTGTCTTGAAAACTGCACAAGAATTGGTTGGATTTTGAGATCAAAATTCTGGAGAGGGACCACCATGTTCAAAAACTGAAAGGACACTATTTGCGGAGCTATTTTCATACAGGAGTTGAGAGCGCTCCTGCTCCTGTGGGTAAAGGTGAGTGTGGACAGATTGACAGGGTTAGGTTAGGAGGGATCTCACATACTATACTTAACAACTGTCCAGGAGTTCATGAAGCATCATTGGATGGGGTTTAAGCAGTTGAGTGGTATGATATTATTTCTTAACAGTTTACATTTTCAATCCAAACTTCTTAGAAAGAGTTCCAAATGACCATATCCAGCCAATCAACTTTCAGGGCTTAATACAGCATCTAGAATAAGGTAGATGCTCTACAAATGCTTCATTTATGAGGTGGTAAATAAAGAACCAATGAATGAAAGAATCAAACTCATTAGAATTTGTTTCTGGACTACATACCAAATTATTTAGATAGGCAATAATGACATTTACTTTAAACAAGAAAGGGGGTGGTTGGAGTATATATACTATTCAGTTCAGTTCAGCCGCTCAGTCATGTCTGACTCTCTGCGACCCCATGAATCTCAGCACGCCAGGCCTCCCTGTCCATCACCAACTCCCAGAGTTCACTCAAACTCATGTCCATCGAGTCGGTGATGCCATCCAGCCATCTCATCCTCTGTCGTCCCCTTTTCCTCCTGCCCCCAATCCCTCCCAGCATCAGAGTCTTTTCCAATGAGTCAACTCTTCCTTCACATGAGGTGGCCAAAGTATTGGAGTTTCAGCTTTAACATCAGTCCTTCCAAACAACACCCAGGATGGGTTGTCCAAATGTAGACAATTGCGAATGCTGGGAATACGTTATCAGGGGATCATACTGCTATTTTCTTGACTTTTTTGGGATGTTTGATATCCTTACACAATAAAAAGGTTTTAAACTTCTGATTTAAAGAGATGATGTCTAGACTTCAAATATTAATGTTTTGAAACACAAATAACTTAGTTAAAAAGAACTAAATTTTAAAAGAATGATACATATATGTGTAACTTTAAGAAACTAAAAGGAAAACCTTGAACATTATAAAAATTTTCAGAGTCAATGCAATTCTTGACTCTAGGTTTGTAAATTTTCAACCTGGCTAGAAATCTTCTTGACTCAAACCTCTTAATAGTTTATACTGTAGAACTTAAACTAATCTGTTAGAAGGTAGTTGTTACATTTTTTAAACATAATGAAATTTTGAACACTCCTTTGAACATGTTTCCAAAAAATGCTTTCACATTAATCTATATATATCGCACTCAATTGATTATTTCACATTTTATGTTATTTTATAGTTAATAAAAATAACAGTGGAATTTAATCATGCTAGTATTAATATTTATCAAATATGAACATTTTATACTAAAAGCAATTAAGTTAAAACACAAAAACAGTCTATAAGTAGTTTGTTTCTATTTCAGGAATGTGAATTCTTAGTAGTTAAAATTTGATTGGTATGTATACCCATTGATTTATATCTCCTGTAGTCCATTCAATAAATTGTTATGGCTGCTAAATAAAGTCAGGTTTTAATAATTGATCATTATCTGGAGATTGGCCAAACCACCACTGAAACCTTTGCTTTTCAGGTGTAGCTATCAATGTGGGTCTCAGTGACTTCAGGTTAACTCTCATCTCTATCATCAGCTTCTAGTGAACAAGGTATCTCCCTGTGTTGGATTAACGTATACAGTGAAGGTCAAACAGCAAACCAGTTTAAATGATGGTTCTTCAGCTGATGTGCAGAATGCTGCAATGAGGATGCTACGGCAGGAGTAATGGCACAGAAAGACCAGGGAGAGACATTAAAGGTGAACTTTGGATCCTTAAGTCAACTCAAACAATTTTGCCTAGGAGAAAGAAAGATGGCTTCACAGAAGCAGTACAGGTTGCTGGAACTTGTGACAGTTTTTATTCCCTTTTCTTTTTTCATATTTAAAAACTAAACGTATATTAAAATATTCTTAACAATAAAAAGGAAAAAGAAGAGGCCACAGGAGAAACTGGTTGATTGAAAGGGGAAATGACCTTTGTAATTATTACCGTAATTTAAAAAAAAAAAAAACCGCAATGTAAACAGACATTAGGAAAAAATATCTTACTATTTTGCCATGGAAATTTGCCATTGTGTGTTCATCACAGATTTCTTTTTCAAACATTTTTTAGGCATGATGAGATCTGGCCTGAAATGAAGTGAATTTCCATTCTAAATATTTCAAGGAGGTGAAGTTAAGCAGTATTGACCAGAGAGTGGTTTGAGTCAATGTAAATCCTCTTCAGCCACTATTAGACTGGAAACTTTACAAACTAGAGTCTGAAAGACGCATAAATTACTCCAAAAATAATTAAAAAAAAAAAATCAGTAATTCCTCTAACTCAGAAAAGCTAATGTCTAAACAGGCCACATTTACCTCAAGTTTGGCAAAAACTTTAAATACGAAAAATTTAGTAACACAAAATTGTATATGTATACGTCATACACAAACAATGTTTACCGCTTGGCACTTCATTTCTTTACTTATGGAGAAGTAAAGAAAGAAGACTTTTTTTTACACCAGGTATGTAAATGGTTTCTCTAGTCTTTTGTAAAACATCCGGGGGGGGGGGGGGTAAACAGTAGTAGGGGTGTGGAACATTTTAATGTGTGAGTTTCAATTATAAGAAATAAATAATAAATTCATCTTCATACTCTTAGAGCTCTTAGGACATATTCAAATTAATTACATATCTTAATTCCCTTACTTGGTTTACCATTAAAGTTTCAGTGATGAAAGAGAAGGAAAATTTTATAGAGACACCAAAAAAAACCTGAAAACCTGGGGACTGGGGAAATGTAGAACTCTTACACACACACTTCCCAAAAACTCCAAAACATCGAATGACAAAACAATCTAAAGTATAACATGTGCAAACCAGAGAGGTGAGGATGGCAAGACAAAAAGGCAACATATTTCCTCCTCATATGATACCACTTACTCAATATTCTTAAGAAAGATGTTCCTTAATGATATTCAGTTACACCACTTCTGATAACTGTTGAGAGGAAATAACACATATGTTCTTACCAGGAGATTCCAATTAGAGGCTATATTAGTCTTTCTATAAATCGCTGTCAGTTGGTAAGTTTGGATAAGCACTAAAAAATCCACTATAACCACTTAATATGCACCTTTGTGTGTGTTCATATGTAAGCAGGAAAACTCTGAATGCAGTAGGATTTGTAGCTGTAATCTCAAAATCAAAGGCTAAGTTTTTCTTTTTTTCTTAAATTTTGAACATACACACCGCATCTGAAAGATCTACTTGGTACTGATATTATTTGAAATTTCCTAATTGTATCACAGAATTCATTCTTTGTTTGGGCTAGTTAGCTAATCACCAATTCAACAAATAGGTATGATTATACCCATTGAAAAAAGTAAAGCAACAGAGGGATAAGTCATGGCGATCTTTGCCAGCGTTCTTGCCTGGAGAATCCCAGGGGTGGGGGAGCCTGGTGGGCTGCCGTCTATGGGGTCGCAGAGTCGGACACGACTGAAACCACTTAGCAGCAGCATATGAAGAAAAATAAGGGTAATTTACAAACGAGGTGGTATAATGAGACATGACTTTCTATAGAAATTCAGAAACTGGGAACACCATTTTTGATTACAAAGTCAGTTTACATCTAAATTGGCTTCATTCTCAGTTTTTAGTTGGATCTCTCTCACTTTTATATGTCTTATTCTTATATTTTGGAGAAGGCAATGGCAGCCTTGTGGGCACTCTGGTGGTCAGATCTTACTCTTTTAAATAGCCATTCTCTTTATCAACAGTGTCTACTTTGGTGTCCTTGATTCTGATTATCTAGAAGTCCCTCACTCATTTGTCAGGCAAACCTGTCCCTTTCCATGAATAAAATAATTTTTTTTCTTGAGAGTTCTCAAAGTTTATGAATTCAGGTACATATGAAGGCAAGTGATTGCATTAACTTCTGTTCTCAAATTCCATCTTAAAATCACGTTGATAATATCATGCTTTGTTTAATACACCACCACTAGTAACTTCTGAAGTCTTGCATCTCTTCTCCTGTGTCTTCTCTTCTTTCACTGTTGCACGTTCAGTCCAGCCCACTCTCAATCCATCAGACACCATCATATAATAGAACATGCCTACAGACTTCTCCTTTAAGTTTCCTGCCATCTGGAACAGCTTTTTCTACTTCATCCACTGTGTTGCTTCAAATCTTAGGGGAATATGTTCTAAAATTGCTTTTCTCCTTTAATCTTTGTAGTTGTACTGTTAACTCATGAGATATATATATATGTATATATACAGACACATGTTTTTTTCAATTAAGATATGTATTTCTCCTTTTCTTGCAAACTAAGACATATTTAAAACAATCTAAGCTACTAGAATAATTTAATTTGGAGGAAAAGAATTTAGTGGTAAAATACTAGTAACATTTAAATAAGTAAGGGATTGTATAGTTATTGACAACCAGCTAATCTTCGTTACAGATGAAAAGGAATTGTGTTCTAATTTAAGTGTTTCTCAGTGAGATAAAAGAGAGACAATGCAAGGTGTTAAAATAATGAATTAGCTTACTAAAGTTGGTTATCTCTGTTCTTCCTGTAGCAGCCATAGTATACATGCTTACATGGTTCAAATCTGATATGTATTCAACCTTCGTGAGGGAAAAAGAGCATGTACGTTGAGAGGGAGAAAGTCAGACTGACATGGACAGAAACCATATTGGGGAGCAATCCAAAAGCAGGAGTGTGGGGTATAAAACTACACTCCTTTGACAATTGTTATTTTGTTGTTAGGGAAGATGTGGATTAAAAAAGAAGGTGGTTTTTGAAGAGGAGTGTTTTTTACTTTTCCATTTCTGTACTTTATAGGAAAAAGTTTTTGCTATTAAAAAAAGCATAGTATCACACACACAAAAGATTTAATAAATAATTTTAAAAGTTGTAATTGTAAAGTGTTTTTGAGCTACATATTAATTCACCATACTAGTGAAGGCAAACTAAATTTCATGAATGTGGTTGAATCTTTTTATTTATAAATTAGCCAATCTTGTTTCAGAAAGAATTTGAATGGCAGCATTTATTTCATTAGAGTAGTCTTCTAGAGACTGTATCATATAAAAACAGCAGTTGTTGGCTTTCCAAACTTTTACTATTTTTGTTAGCCTGCTTATAAAAAAAAGGCATGAAAATCTTTTTAAATTGGCATTTTATTTCTGAAGTTCATGAAAAAGTTAAAATAAACAAATAGAAAGGGATATACATGGAATTTGAACTTATAGAAGTGCAAAAAAGTTAGCTTAGAATGCCACTGCCCTGGGAACTAAAATATAGGAGTTCAAAGTAAGATTTTCTTCCTATTTGATATGTGCAGACTTTTTTGTGTACACATGCACAACAAATGACATAATAAACTCTATAGTTAACTGATGATGTCAGATTCCAGAAATGTTTTATGTTTAAAGAAATATTAAAATGTTATAAAGGAGTATTTGTTACATTTGAATAACTTAGCAAAATTCAATTTAACATTTATTGTTAAAAACAAATACTTTTATTTGGCTGAAAAATTTTCATTTTTAGCAGTTTAACCTACATTTTCTCATAACAGATTGATAGTTATAAATTAGTTCAAAGGCAGGCTTAGGTCTTCGAAAAAAAAAACTATAAACATTGTTAAAGGTTAGTCAAAATGATAGGAACATCATATTCAGAAAATTTACAAGGAAAATTTTCCTTTAAATTGTTTTAGGAGCTAAGTACTAGCAGCATACTTAAGAAAAGCTTATAAATGAAAAGCATACATGAGATATTCATACTAGCTCTCCATGTTTACATAATACTAACAAGATATATATAGAAAACTTTACCCCGAGTAATTTTATATTCCATGTCATAATTTGGTTTATTTTCTTTAGCAAGGATAAAACATCTATTAGTAAGAATCAGGCTAATACATGCATTTTAAAACTTCAAAATTCTAACTGTAATTTTTAGTTTCAAAAATCTGTTTATTTGAAGATCATAATGCAAAAAAAAACCACCCCACAGTTATTGAAGAAAGATACTTCTCAAAAGTTAAGATAAAATAGGATTTGTCATAGAAACAAACAGAATTCCAAAAAGGCATATTAAATGTCTATCTTTTCAAACCTAACCAGCTAGTAGCAAGCTACTTTATCTATATTACATAAAATGGATTAATGTCTTTAAAAATGCAAATATTTCCAGGACTTGAAGGATAGCCATTTCAAGAAATAACAGTGACTGATAACTCGGCTGCCATAGCACAAGTCATGGTAACTTCTCTTTTTAAAAACATTTGGTTAAGATTGTTATAAAAGGCAATTTTTTACATCCCATTATTCCAAAGAGGTTTAGGTGAATCCCCTCTCACACGTATGGTGATTTCTGGCTTTTTCAGTACAAGGCATCACACCGGTGCAGTCTTGCAATGCAGCCCACGGCAGTTGCAGCAAGTATTTCCCACTAGGAATGTAAGGAGCTTGGAGGGTACAAGGGTTGAGGAAGCAATCTAGAAAACCACAATGCAGCTTGTGGGTCATTTCCCCACAAATAACCTTTTTAGACCGGGTCCATAAAATGCAGTTTATTATCTAATTTTTTTTAGGGAGCCTCTTTTGTTAAATGTTAACAAAAGAACCACTATGCTAATTCCCTTTAAAATGCAATCCTTAAAAACAAAAATCAACTCTCAAGTCTTTTTGAAAAGTGCTTAAATCATCTGGAGATAAATATCACTTGGTGTCCTTGTTGCCTAACAAATGGCTTTTTCCATTGTTTCCATTAATTTCACCCATATTCGTTTTTTAAAAAACAAGGCCCTTATCCTCATCAGCAAAGGACAGACGTATGATTTAGCATATAAACCCGGTAATTACATACTAATTTACGAAAGATTAATTTTCTTTCTCTTTTCATCAGTTTTCAAGGAAGTCTTCCCCTTGAAACTGTAAACAGGAATGGTTTACACCTCAAATTAGAAGCCATTAATTAGCGTGACGAAGTCAACTGCAAGATACACAGATAATTTAAATTATTTAATCACCAATCACCTCGACTAAAGTGTTCTATACTCTTTCATTATCCTTCGGTTAGGTTATTGATCTGTCACTACATTACCTCCAGATCAGTTAGAGATAAATATTAGCGTTCTTGCCTTTCTCTCAGGTTTACATTACTCCTTCTTGTAAACACTTAAAAAAGCTTTAAGGTTCTTCAATCCCAAATCCCTAATTAGCCATTACCAGCCTTTTTGTAAGAGGAAAAAGAGTCTCTGAAGTACAGATCAGGAGTTCGCTGTGCCCAGATAACAAAAAAAAAATTTTTTTTTTTTTAAAAACGTACGCTTAAGGCAATGGCAGTAATAAAAGATATGCAGAGGTGGCTCCAGCAAATAACGGGCTCGCAAACGCAAGCGCTTTTAACAAAAAGCGCCTGAAACCTCTATGGCAATATACAGCACTCCAATAAATTACACAACACTTTGCATAGGCTGCAGAAATAACGCAGGACCAGACTTACACAGATGCCCATCCGCAGCATTTATACACATGCACATGGCAAAGAGACAGAAACCAAACACTATCATTCAACTCGGGCAGGGTAGCGCGATCCCGAGTTTGCCCAGCGTGAGAGTGCTCTCTGCGTGTAGTGTCTGTGCGCGCGCGTGAGAGCGAGACCCGTCCTCGGGGCATTTCCCCTCTTTGGGCAGTTTTGCTTCATTTGTTTCCTATTTCTGCTACAGAGAAACTAACTTCCATCTCAGCCCCAGCCAGCGGCCGCTGAATAGAGCCTGTGCTGCGGCTCCGTGTGCGTCAGATTCCTCCGCGGAGCCGTGCCCGGCCCCCCTTGCTCGCTCGCTCGCTCCCTCCCTCCCGCGATCGGCCTCCACAGAGAAAGCGCCTTCCAGCCAACCGGCGGCTCCGGCTCCGACATCTTCGACTGGAAATAAATAAATAAAGCGCACCTTCGGCCCCGGCAGCCGCGGGCTGGGGTCTCGCCGCGCCGGGTTGCGGGGGGCGCCGGGGCCGCGGGCAGGCGGGGGGCGGGGGGCCGGAGGCACTCCTTTTTTTCCCCCTCTGTGCCGGGGGGTGGTGGGGGCGCGGGCTGCGGGCCGGCCGAGCCCGGGGCCGCGAAGGGCTGCGGACTCCTTTCTGCGGCGGAGGGATCCGCGGCGGAGGAGGCGGGCGGGCGGGCGGCTGGAGCCGCTTGCCTGAGAGTTGTTGTTTCCTCCTCCTCCTCCTCCGCCTCCGCCGCCGTCGCTTGAATGGTGGAGCCGAGGTTCGGGCTCGTGAACACACACTGACAGCTATAGGGCAGGCGGCGGCCCCGTCCCCGCTTCCCCTCGGCGGCGGGGCGTCCCGCCGGCGGCCCCGAAGTGACCCATAAACATGTCTCGTGAGAGGAAAGGCCTCTCGGAGCTGCGATCGGGTAAGTCGGGGGGCTCGCCGGGGCCGCCGGCGGCGGGGGGCGATCCCGCCCGCGGCCCCCCGCCCCCCGCCGCCGCCGCCCGGCCGCTCAGCCTGTGTGTGTCTCCCCCCCGTGTCCCTCTCTCTCCCGCGCAGAGCTCTACTTCCTCATCGCCCGGTTCCTGGAAGATGGACCCTGTCAGCAGGCGGCTCAGGTAGACGGCGGCGCGCGGCGCGGGCCGGGCCGGCGCTCGGCGCTCGCGGCGTGGGGGAGGGCGGCGGCGGCGGGAGCGGCGGGGCCGCGGCCCGGGGCGCGGGGGGCTCAGCTCTCCCCGCTTTGTTGTTGCAGGTGCTGATCCGCGAGGTGGCCGAGAAGGAGGTAAGGGCGGCGGCGGCGTGGCGCCGCGCGACCGCCCTTGGGCCGCCGCCGCCGGGGCGCCCGGGGCGCGCGGGGCTCGGGGGTGGGGGGGCTCCCCGGCGGGGGCGCGGGGCGGGCGGGGGAGGGGCGCGGGCGGGCCGGGGCGCGGGGGGCCGGGCTCACGGGGCGTCCTTCCCCCCCCCGCACCCCACAGCTGCTGCCCCGGCGCACCGACTGGACCGGCAAGGAGCATCCCAGGACCTACCAGAATCTGGTGAGACATTCACGTCGCGGAGCAAAGAAACTTTTCCCCGAGTCGAATAAAAATTGAATTTCCCGCAATTTTTTTTTTTTTTTAACCGAGACAAAAACTTGGCCCCAGAACCCGAAAGCTCCCGAGGCCCCCGGGGAGGGTTGAGGAGGGGCGGCGCGGGGGGCTTGCAGGGGGCTAGTGGGGCGGGGGGGGACCCGCACCCCGGGGCCGCAGGGGCTGCCGATGATTTATTTGCGATATTTTGTTAACGTGCTAGAAATAAAGATACGTCATGAGTGTTGTGCAGTGCAAGGCCGGAGGAGGAGGGGCCGGCGCGCGCGTCCGTGCGGCCGCGGGGGCGCGCGCGAGGCGGCGGCGGCGGCGGCGGCGGCGGCGGCGGCGGGAGCGGGAGCGGCGCGAGGGAGGCGGGCGCGCTCGCTCTGCACGCGCGCTCGGCATTGCTTTCTCCTGCCGCACACAATAGCTGGTGACTAACTGCTCCGAAGTGGCATTAGCATTTCACAAGCGGGCTATTCAGCCGCGGCGGAACCGCAGCAAGACGTGTGTGCCTCTTTTTCTCTTTTAAATCTCGTTTTTTTGGAGGGGGACTCTCTCTTACCTTCAGACTTAGGTGTTTTTTTTTTTTGATCGGAAGGGTTCGGATGTGTGATGATCGTGGGCCATCGGCACCTCTTGCATCTATCTGCCCAAGATTTTTTTTTTCCATGGAAGTGAAAAGCCTGTAAACCCTAAAGCGAGGCGTTGAACCAGGCTTTTTTTCTCCTTTTGCTAATTCTCGCGTTAGGCCCCTCGTTCAATTAAAAGCTAGTGTTGGAGGCCACTGAAGAGTTCTGATTTTTTTAAAAATTTTATCTGTATACTTACTGTGGAGTGGAGATAGGCAAGTAAAACTTTACCAGTTTCTAGCGGGACGTTTTGTTTTTTAGGTTCAAAAATAGCTCTGTCTTAATTTTGTGGGTTTTCGAAGTGAGTGTTTTTGTCATTTCTAAAAAAAATTGAAAGTGAAGCCTATCACTTTTAAGTATTGTGAAGGGCCTAGTAGGATATTTGTATTGGCGAGTTTTGTATTCCGTGCTAATTTGTCTTCTTGAACTCGTGGAGGTGGTCTGTCTCTGTGTGATGGGCAGTTCAGGGAGTCACCAGGGCAGAGCAAAGAGCAAGCCTTTGAAATCTCTGCAGTGCCTTGGTTTTTCTGAGATGTTTGCAGCTGATGTTTTGAGACAGTTACAAGGTTACCTCAAGAGGGCTTCTGAAAGGATCAGGAAGTTGCAAGTAGCTTTGAATGTCTTCCGCGAGATTGAAGAAGGCATGACAAGATTTTTGATGGCTCTTTCATTTGCATATAGACGAACATCTAACTTTCGTATGTAAATATGGTACGATTTAATATAGGTTGTTGGTAAATGTTCCCACGTATTGAAATAAAAGTACTGAGGTTTAGTTAATTTAATAAAGACTTAATAGCTCATTCATTTCCATACAACAGTTTTCAAGTATGTAGTGATTTCTTCTAGTGTTACTCAATACTAGGCTAAAATGAAAGGAATTTGAAGCAAATTTCAAGGTTCAGTAACAGCAATATTTAATTTTTAGGTTTGTAAATACTTGACAAAATCTTACGTGGGTCTCCATGTTTTACTTATTACTGAAAGAATGATTAAGATTGTAATACTCCATTTTTAAGAATTGGAAAGACAAAACTCATCTTGGCCTATTTTAATCAAACTCACCGTTGCATTTCATAAAACCCCACAAATCCCAAGTCACTGAAGGTGGCCGTGTTTTTTTTAACGTGGAGATTATTGGTTAATGTTATGTTTATATTTTCTAAATGAAGCGGCCAATGGTATCTGGCCAGATTGTGAGACTGTCTAATCCTTGTAGGAATATCATTTGATTTTCCAATAAAAACAAGGTTACCAATGGTTTTCAACTTTTTTTGAGTGAATTTCTCATCTCTCATATATTAATGAGTTTATATTCCTCATCTCTTCATCAGATTTGGGATACCATAAGTTCTGTCTTTTTTTATCTTATCAAAATCCACCTATTTTGGATGGAAGTGGTGTTTCTTGATTAGTGTTTCCAAATGTTTATACCAGAGCAGTCATGTTGGCTTGCTCATGAGATAGTTAAGGATTCCCATTAGATTTCAGAGTTCTCTGGCACAGTTTTTCCTTGCATTTGTTCAGTCGAGGCACCATTTGAGGTGCTTTCCTACCCGTCAAACTGTGTATCTAGGGGTGTGGTATTTGGTTTAATTTTGTTTGACTTTTGACTGAGAACCCTAGGTATTTGAGCACGTTTTTTTGAAATTCTGTGGTGAGCTAGATGAGCACTTGGCAAAGTCTCTTGTACAGCATTCTCTATTGTCTTAATTTATTCTTAAGACTGGAAGTTTTATTTCCTATCAAATTGAATTTATTTAACATTGGTTTGAAGATTGTTCTGGTGTTTGAAGCCAAAATAACTACTATCGGTTGTGGTTTCAGTAGCATTTGCCTCTACTTGGGAGTTCATTGCTTGTGTTAACTGATAAATTGGGTAATATTTTAAATGTAAGAATTTGTATGTCAAATTGAGATTTCTGGAGAACCTCAAATTACAGCTATTTAGGATGAGGTATAGTATTTGTACTTGGGAGCTTAAAAGACATAGATCAGCATCTAAAGTCAGGTTACAGATAAAATTCACATTCGTTGAGTTTTGACCAAGCAGAAAGTGGAGTTTTAAGAGCAGTTTAAAAGTTTCAAGGGTAATACTTATATTTCCAGTGTCATTGATAAAGGTATTGTAAAAGAAGATTGTGATTATTATCCTCTGCTCAAGAAAAAACATTTTTAACAGTGGATGGAATTTGATAGGAAGTTAAAGCATTTTTATTTTATGTTTAGCCCAGTAGTATATATTCAATCAGATTTTCTTTTTTTTTTTTTAAAGGATGAGGTTGCTTTTAAATCAAACGGGCATTTTTTAAAACTTTCATTGGAATTCTTATTTTTCGAATGGAGTCACGCAGGAGGCAAACTTTACAGAATAAGAAAACAACTAATTTTTGCGCTAAGAGCCATCTTTGTCATTTATTTTTCAGTTTGGACAGTGAAATTGGTGTATAAATTTCGCTCTCTAGTCACCTTAAGTAGTGATGACATTTAAGTTGTATACTTATGAGATCTTAAGGCAGAATTTTTAAGTGTTCTTGCCAGGTTTGGGACTCTGATTACATTTCTTGCGTGCAAGGTATTTTCCAAACTGTTACTGTTTTGCTAATCTGTTAGATATAGTTATCACAATTTTTTTGTAGTGGTATTTGCTTTTAAAAAATGATTCCACTATTAGAAATCTAAATCTTTGTGTTCAAAGGAAAGCATTGCAAATAGGGAGATTGTGTATTGTGATGTTAGCCCTGCCAGCAGTTAGTGTGCAGGTTAACATCTGGCAAGTCAAAAATTTCTCTGGGCCCCTGTTTTCTCATTCTTATAAATGGATTGAAATCTGATTTTTAACTAGAAGTAGCAATGCATTGTTTCAAAGATCTCAACTTTTTAGAATTTGGAGTTACTTTGTAAAACACAGAAAAGTAGACCTGGACAAATCACTCATATCAGGGAATCCTATAGACACTTTCTGTAGCACCAGTCTGACGTTGTTGTATCATTTTCCCTTGAAAAGATCAAGTTTTTGAGACACGACCACTTTGCAGACTACTTTTTTTTATAATTAGTATGATTTCACCATGGTTTAAGTACTAGTTCACAAATCATTGGTGGTTTTAAATTCAGAGATCAATAGAAGTCTTGAATAGGATTTACTTAAGTACTTAGAGTATGCTGATTAATTTGAAAGTATAGGTGTAAAACCTAGGAGACCAGTTTTAAGTTAAAAAAAATAGATAACATGTTAAAAATGATTTTGAATTAAGGATTCATATTATTCATTTTTCATATCCATATTACCTGGAATGGGAATCCCTAATTCAAAATCATTTTTAAAATGTTGTATAGTACTGTCAAAATTTAACCAGTTTCAGTTTTGGAGGGTGGTGGCATATAATGAAGTAAATGTCTTGTAGACTTATTTTTCTGTTTTTAGTAGAGTATTAGTGAGATTGTAAGTTTTGCTTGGTAGTCTTCGTAACATGGTTTTAATGTCTCAATCATTTCTTATAATGAAGAAATAATGTTAGATGTGAAGGGAACAGTACATTTCCTTGAAGGACTGAAGTAAATCTTCATCTTTTCTTATACATGCAGTTATTCTATTGATATTTATGCCATTATTTTAAAGAGTTGGAGGCATTTACAAAAATTTTAAAATAAGTACTTGTTAAATTCTTAGCACTCTTGAATAATTTTAAAGTGGCATGAATATAAAGGAGGAGTTGGATTATCCTGTTCCCAGCTGCATAATGGTGTTTATGATTGCTCTGAGGCAGAAAAACACTGTTGGAGTCTGTTTCCCAGTCTGTACAAGGGGTTAATAACAGCTCCTACTTTGTAAGATTATTACGTGAGTGATAACTGACTGTTACAAATCAAGTACTATGTGAGGGTTTGTGTTTGCTATGATCAGAACTTTAGTAGTAGAAGTTGTCCCAACTATAGCTTTATAATGTGCAGAATTTTAAGAAAAAGCATTATTTCAGAAACAATATGCATAACTTTCCGAATATAGTATTTACCATGTAAGATTGGCTGCTTAAAACTTTAAAAGACACTATTAGCATTACTTTGTAGTTACTTTGTAGATTTAAGGATGAAATAATTAAACCTAAGATATAAAGAAAGAAGTATAGTAAAAGTAAAAAGTAAATCATTTTTAAAGCATTGTGGATAGATTTCTAGAAAAATTTTATTTTTCTATATAGTAAGTCTAACTGTGAACTATATTTGTGGAACAGTTAACATTAAGAAATGTTTGGGTGGTTGAAATATGCAGAATTGATTGGAGGATATATGAAGCTCTTTCTTTTGGTAATGATCAGATGGCACTTAGAAATATGTGAAGGGAGCTTGGCTGTTGCAGCTGGTTCCTTCTGTACAGAGATTTTCATAATTTAAAATCATCACAACAGTTTCGTATTTTGGAAATTTTCAGGAGGAGTTGTTTTGTAATCTGGTTTAAAGATTCTGTTTTAAGCCGAGTTTTAAAAAGAGTTTGTTGAATTTATTCTTGAGTATTAGGTTAAATAAATCCTATGAATGTCAGTTTTTTAGTCTAAAGAGTTTCTTTGTCAGACCACAAGTTTCTGTTTCTTTTATCTAGAAACTTTTCTCACCTTCTGCAGTCATTCTTTTTTCCTAAATTTTGTGGTTATCTATCTTGTCACTACAGAATTAATAGCAAATAAAATTGTATTCTGCTCAGTTTATTTTGGATAAGTGATACCAGGTAGGTGAATTTCATTGTGACCAGTAGTTTTCACATGCAAATTTTAGAATTCATAGAAAAATATCCCTAATACTAAGCAAAGTGGCCATTAGTTAAGACAGCTAAACATAAACGTCTAGAATAATTTCCTATTTTTAATGTACTTTTCATTCACTTTAGGAAAGTCAAACATTAAAAATGAGTGTATTAGAGAAAAAGGATATTTAAGTTGCTTTTGTAATTATATCTAAAAGTGATAAAGGCTGTTATATAGTAGGAACCAAATTGAAAATTCAGTAAGTTTTAAATGTGTAAAGTTTCTGTTTTGTCTGTGAGAAGCTATGTTGTTGACATGTGAGTGATTTGTGAAAATAAATTATTTTGGAATTAATATGTTATTAAACATTGAATATAGAGGACTGTAAGTATTTTCTAACAGGCTATGGAAAATAAGTTTTTCATTATGGCATTTGGGAATTCAGGGTATTAAAAATAAATTTGTGACATTGAGAGATGAAATACAAAATTGTGAGAACCTTTGGTCACTACAGAGAATGCAGTCATCAGATGTGAAGCTACCTTTAGTTACTTGTCTTACACATACGTGCATACACAAAAGCAGGTTTATTTGAGCTCAGGGGTCACATAGGGATGGTTGGATGAGAAGTTTTTGGTATTGAGAAAGTTGGGATTGCAACATGGTTTCTGATGAAGCTTCTGCCTTAGTTAAAACTAATTTAAATACTAAGAGGAGTAAGATTTGTAGTGTAAGGCGTAAGCTGTAAATTGTTCATTGCAGCGTGGATGATGGCAGCCTGCTGCAAAGGAAGCACATAAAGAATCCATGTGTTCTGGCCTCCAGATGGCCGCGGTCACGGTGGCATGACCCAGTTGGTCTCCATCCGGATAAAGAACAGACACATAGCCTGTCTTGGCAGAGCTTATCATATAAAACCCCCAAATACTCACCTTTACTTGTGTCACTGGGTTCTGGTTTAGTTTTGGGGTGTGGAAGTACTAAGTTTCAGGCAACTTGGAGAAACACGCATTTCCTGAAACAGCTTTACACTGCCATTATATGTGTGATGCTAGTTATTTTGAGTGTAGTGTTTAAAACTGAAGCATTACTAAAAATGAAACTGATTTTTCTCTGAAGATTATTTACATGGGTACCTTAAGAATACGCGGTTTAAGGAGTCTCAATCTTTAAGTTAGTGGATAGTAACTTTTTAGCAGAATCATAGATTTGAGTTTTAAATTATGCTTCACTAAGTAACTGTTTTAAAGATGTCTTATTTCACAGATTTGTTTAGCAAATGACTTGATTTAAAAATAAAACTTCAAAATGTTATTTTAAAAAGTTAAACTTTGTCCTTTTGTTGTGTTTTAAATTATTTTCATAGAGCATCCTTTGTGGTTTGTGGAAACCTTAAATCTGGATAGAGTTTTTTTTTTTTTTAAAACAGATATAGTCAGATTGTACAATAATGAATAAAATTTGGAGAATCATTATTGCATTTTATTTAAATGACAAATATGTATTGCTAATACTAACTGAATTATCTAAATGAATTCTTAGGTGATTGATTAAACTGTGAATGTAAGACACAGTCTTTCAAACATGTTTATTCATAGTAATTTCAGAGTAAATAGACCCCCACGATTAATTTTGACATGTAAGATTATGTATTAATTTTACTATACCCTGAGTACAAGTAAATCATAGGCTTGTGAGAGTCCTGAGACTAGTTACCCAGCTTAGAGCATTTAACTTGAAAAGTGGTTATATAGGTTCTATTAAGTTTGTAATCCTAAAGTTTGTAAATCCTTTTGGCAATGAGGGAGAAACTCAAGTTTTGAAAAGGAAACTATAACATAATAGAAATAACACTAAACTTGAAATCGGGAGACCTGGGTTTGAATACTGTTTCTCCCACTTTCTACTGTTTCTCCTACTCATTCTGTGAAATGAGGACAATACTTAACCTTATTTGCTTGTGAAGATAAATGCTGAGAATATAACTATTCTATATTTCTGTTCTTGGGCTTCCCTGGTGGCTTAGTGGTAAAGAACCTGCCTGCGAATGCAGGAGATGCAGGTTTGGGTCCTGGTGGGGAATGTCCCCTGAAGAAGGAGATGGCAATCCATTCCAGTATTCTTGCCTGTGAAATCCCATGGACAGAGGAGCCTGGTGGCCTACAGTCCATGAGGTCATAAAAGATTCCAACACAATTTAGCAGCTAAACAAGAATTATTTTCCTGTGTGGAAAAGCTAAAAGCTCACAAAACATAAACTTGTTTTAAAGAGTATAAATATAATTTAACCTGTGCTTTGTAATAATGATATAACATTTATAAATTAAAAGTTTGGAAGTTTTGAGATTTTTAGGGACTGGGTTTTAGTAATAGACCTCAGTAAACAGTGAATAAAATTTTTTTAATTTCTGTTTTTGTTTATGTGCTCGAATAGGACTAAAAATAAGAACTGTATTATGTTGAGCTGACCTTTTTATAACTCAGAACTATAGTAGAAAGCATAAGCAACTAGCCTTTCAAGTCTGAAAAAATTGTGAGAAAAAAATATGTGAGAAAATCTGAAAAACTGTTTTCGAACCAGTCAGGTGTTCAATACATTGGGATAAAGTAAAGAGCCTGGTCAAATCAGATCATATTGGTGCCAAAGATTAGGTGGATCTTATTTTCATTAGGACTGCTTAATTACGTCTTGAGGAAGGGCTAACATTTCTAGGTCTCACAGGTATATCAAGTAGTTGGAATGAATATATTGACCTAACCTCATTTTTAACAGGTCATTAAAAAGATTCAAGGTTTTTTCCTCTGTTTGGGTTTAGAAGGATTTTCCTCAACATGAAAGTGTGTAATGTGGAGTGTTTTAACAGCCAACTCTAGCATCAGATATGGTGACCAACGCCCAGGTGGTGGCTGTTGCAATCCCAGTCCTAGGAATTAGGACCCCTGGTAGATGTTTTCCTCCCACTCAGCAAATTTAAACTGAGGCTCTGGATTTCAGAGTTCTTAATTCAAACTACCGACCTTTTCTTTACAAACTGAGAAAAGAAATTTTTAATGACGGTATGGCTGGTGGCTTCCAGGTTCTTTACATTCTCTTCCCACCAATAACACCATTTATAATACTTCTCACTGATAATGGCAAAATTTTCTTGGCTGAAAAGGGTGGTCATATATAAAGCAGCATATCAAGCAGAAGCAGATTGGCTTAGCCAAAAATACAGGAAAATAAACACACTCAAAGAGCTCAGTTTCTTCCTTGTACCTTTCTTTCTACAAGTCACAATTTCAGAAGGTTTTGTTGTAATTGATAATCCTAGAAAACATATGTGCAGTCTGAGAAACGAGTGACCCAAGTTTATGATTTGGGCCAAGGTGGGGAAGGCAAGAGCAGACTTGCCTTTGTGTCACAGAATTCTGTTGTCCTTCTGTGGCGGGATGCCAGGGATTGTTCTTTAAATTAGGAATGGGTCAGTTTGGGCTGTTGCAGGTCAGTTGTGCAGAAGACCTGTTTTTGCAAGGCCCCTGAGCTGGAGTTATTAAATTTTTAAAGAGTTGTGTGTGTTATGTGTGTGTATATATATGTATGTATATATATGAGATAGTAGCCTTCAAAGCCTAAAATACTTGCTGTCTGACCCTTCACAGGAAATGTTTGCTCACCTCTGCTCTAGATAATGCAACATGTTTACAGAAAGGGTGCAGTTATTTAATGCATGTTTTAACTATTAATTACGGCCAATTAACCAAAGATTGTTGATTTTTCTAATTGGGATTGGAGGTGGCGGGGTGGAGATATGAGAAATTTGAAAAAGCTCTTTCTTGTCCCCTGAATTTCAGTGGATGGCAACAGGGTTTACATCCATATAGCGGGCTCATACATTTTCGTGGGGAAGTTAAGAGAAACATTAAACCTGTGACATTGTCAAAGGTACAGTCATGAACTGGTACGTGAGTTAAGAACAAGTCACCAGGAATGCTCAATCAAGGTGATATACCTAGACTGAATAAAGTGAAGGAAAGCAAAGTTACATTAAAGGGAAGGTCTGAAGCAAATAGAGTTGTCTGGGCAAGGGGAGGTGGAGAAATGCAGAGAGCACACCGCATGGGAAAAGCCTGGCAGGAGACAGTGCGGGTAAAGAACCGGAAAGAAAGCCAGTGTGTCTAAATGTGGAAAGTGGGGGCTGGAGAGTGTAGGACTAGGAGTGTGCCAGAGAAGGCAGATGGACAGTAATGGACTCCACACGCAATTCAGGGTGAGCACACCACGGGAAGGAGTTGGATCTCCAGAGAGCACGACAAGCCTCTGAAGTGCTTTAGGTAGAGGTGACCACCAGACCTGTGTTTTGGAAAGAGCATTCTAATTGCGATATGGAGAATAGATTTGAATGAGGTGAAAAGGGTCCGTAGGGTCCCAAAGAGTCGCACAACTGAAGGCACAAATGGATGTGGGAAAAATGGATGATTTGAAATTGGATTGTTACAGAGATAGAGACAGGTATGTGGGTTTGAGGCTAGGAAAGAAACATTCATTTGGATGTGGTGGGATATTTGGAATGAGGTGAGAGAGGGAAATGGGCAGTGTGAAAATGTGACTTCTTGATTTTAGATTGGAGAGATGGTGATAATGTTGCCAGTCACCAAGGTAGGGAACTTGAAGGGGGCTGTTGGCATGAGCATCATGAGTGTAGTTTTGGATGTGTTGAGTTGAGGAGGCCTTGGGACTCCAAGAAGACTCTTAAGAAAGTTCAGTGAGCAAGGCTAGGCTGCAGATGCAAATTTGGGAAGCTTTGGCATAAAGACTGTCCATAGAGTATAGAGAAAGGGTATGAGAGTGTCTGGAACTGAGCTGTGGGATATCAGACCTTAAGGAGCTTCTCCATTTTATGGCCAGCAAAGTCAGTTTTTTTCCCCTGTGTATTTTCATGTATTCGTTTATCTTGATAGTTAAACACTTACCTGTAAGTACTGTTTTAGGTTCTGGGCAGACAAGTGAACAAGGTATAATCCTGTCTGTTCTTAGGAAGGACATGGACCAAGTAAATTGGCAGTTTTAGTATAGTGTAGAGTCTTATAAACCTCTGAACAGGGCAAGCTAGTGGTAGAGACTATATATGTGTTTTTTGGGGGAAGAGGATCATAGCTGTCATTAGATTCCTACATTTTAAGAACAATTAATACGGTGTGATAAGTACTACAGAGTTCTGAGGAGTAGGGTAAAGGACTGTTTGGGAAGGAGTTTAATTAGTGTGCTGTGGAAACACACAATGTCCGCAAAAGAAGGGGCAGAGGCAGGTCATGGAAGGCAGTGAAGCACAGACTGACATGGAGGAGAATTCAGGTGTGGAGGTGCATGGGTAAAGGTTTCTATCATAGGGGTCAGCTTGCATAAGATCTCGAAGCCAGAACGCATGGAGGAGTTGAAGAATTCAAAGGATCTCTCCTAACTTAAAAATGAAACTTGGCTTTGAAAAATTGAAATTATTTCATCAATTGAAAAATTGAAATAATCAAGGAGCGATGTCATTGGTAAAAGTGGATTCATAATATTTTATTAAAAAGATACAGTTCTTCAATCAAATTTACTTGAAATGCATTTTGTAAGAAGACCCTAAAACAGAATCATCACAAAACTGAAGTTAACAAGTAATGAACTTCCTTGTCAAACTAAAAATTGTAAAAAGAATTTTGATCAATTTTAAAAAGTCACATTAGGATAATTATCATGCACAAGTTTTAAACTAAAAGGGACCCTATAAATAGAGACTTTTACTTTCAATTTTTAAGTAAATTATTTTAGGAAGGATTAGAGTATAAATACCATTTAAAATTTTTGTATTTTGGTGTACTCTTCTGAATGCTTTTTCTGTTTAAATCATACTAGTGCTTGAAAAAGTATGTTTTGAGTCAAGGTGATATTAGGGGAAAAAAGGATTCTGTAACTAGGGTTTGTGTAATTGTGCATTAAACAAAATTAAATAGATTTATCAGGATTTTTCAGAGGCTTTAACATCATTGTGCTTTTGTGAATCTTGAAAGCTGAGAGGTAGTATGTATTATTTGATTTAGAACTTCTTTTCCAGAAGTATTCATTCTACCAGTAATGATTAGCCAGACTGTATTAAATTGTCTAATCAAAGTGAGACAATATGACTCCATATTGTCTCTATGACAGTATATTAAGATAAAAAGTAAGATAGGTTCCCCTTAATTGGCTTCAACCTAGAGAATGAATATCAGCTAATTAAAAAAAAATAACATTTACGTTCTTTTGCAGTTAGAGTATAACAGATACTGCAAGATAGATTGAGATCACTTAATCCCTCACTTCCTCAAAATCTATTTTATAAGAATTCATACTAAAATTGCCATTAATAAGTGGACCTTTTTAAAAATGTGGTCCTGTCTTTTTAGGCTCTGACATTTTCTCAGACTTTACTTTTTATTCCTTTTTTTTTTTTTAACTGAGGTGAAGTTAACATATAGCATTATTTTAGTTTCAGGTGCACAACATAATGATTCAAAATTTGTACATATTGTGAAAGATCAAAATAAGTCTAGTTAACATCTGTCACTATACATACTTAAAGCATTTTTTTTTCTTGTCATGAGAAAGTTTAAGATCTGTTAAAGCTTTCAGTTGTATGATACAGTATTATTAACTATAGTCACCATGCTCTTCATCATACCCTTATGGCTTGTATATTTTATAACTGGAAATCTTATACCTTTTGACTCTTCCTACTTGGGTACGAAATGGGTAAAGAGTCAAAGGGTGCAAGCTTCCAGTTACTACTTTTTTTTTAGTCTAAATGAACTTTAGTGGCAGTTCTTAAAGTTTACTTCAGCACCTCTTTACGTTAAGGAAAATTATGGCAGTTCCTTTGTATTATCTATGCATATTTACCACTTAAAAAATAAAACAAGTTTTAAAATATTTTTATTCATTTAAATATAATAAACTTGTTTCATGTTAATATAAGTAAAAAAATTTTTATAACATGATTATTTCCCAAAACAAATTTATGAGGTGAGTGATACTGTTTTACCCTTTTGGGGATGTTTAATCTCTTGCTTAATAGAGGGCAGATTTCTTACATCCCCTTTGACAGGCAGTCTGTTGGAACATTGCTGGAAGACTTACATGAGAAAATGAGAGTGAAAAAGCAGATAGCGTCTTCATATTATTCATTTTTTAAAAAAATTTTTGGCTGTGCTGTGCAGCATGCAGGATCTTAGTTCCCCCTCCAGGGATTGAACCTGTGTCCCCTGCAGTGGAAGCATGAAGATTCACAATTTTTACTTGAGAAATCCCTAGGAGTTCCCAGAACACACTTTGAAAACAGCTAAACTAGAATATTTAGGTACTGCAGTGAGAATTTTTTTGTAACTTGATAATGTAAAGTGAAAACATAGTGTACCTTTCACCCTAATTTAATTATCTTTATATTATTTATGCAAATATTGTCTATTTAATAAAAGACTTTTCAGGATGGATAATAAAAATAAAACATTTTACATCTTGGTTTTGAATGCTAATCTAAATTAAGCAATATTTTGAATTTGTTCCCAAAACAGCCCAAACTTTGTAGTTGGTAGATTTATTTTATAGTCAGACTTGTTTCATTGAACGGTTGGAATTTGGCCTTTATCTCTGTGAAGTTTTTGGTAAATTATAAATTTCAGCATAGAAATTATATAGATGTCTTTAGATTTTGTAATGAGAACATAAACTGTCTAGTTTCTTTACTCCTGAACTATTCTCGAGATTTTTAAAAATATCATTGGTGATAAAAAGTGTTTATAGTTAGATGATTTTTTTGTTTATTTTGAAAATTAAAATATTAGACTGGGACATACCATTTAGGTTATATGTTTTTTCATCATTCAGTATTTGCATTGACTAGCATCTGTTAGTTTATAGCTTGCTGTATTTAGGTTCCATCAATTCTTTTAGCACTTTTCCTCCTCAGTGAATTAAATCATGGTTGGGTAGTTGTTTTGTACTGTGAATTAAGGGATTTCACAGAATGAATGTGAATTTTTCCCCCCAAGTAAAATGAAATGTTGACTAGCAAGAACAAATTACTATGTTTCTTAAAGTACATTTTATTTACTGTAGATAATTGTATCCTGTATCCCCACTTCATTTAGCAAACATCTCTGTGTCTTTCACATAATAGGTGAAGTATTACAGACATTTAGCACCTGATCACTTGCTGCAGATCTGTCATCGACTGGGACCTCTTCTTGAGCAAGAGATTCCACAAAGTGTTCCTGGAGTACAAACTTTGTTAGGAGCTGGAAGACAGTCCTTGCTACGCACAAACAAAAGTATGAAAGATTTCTAACAGCATGTAGACAGTCTTTTTCTCGCTTTTTGTCTTTGTGTCCTATCTCATATCCAATAAAAAATGTGTGTGTTTAATAGGCTGCAAGCATGTTGTGTGGAAAGGATCTGCTCTGGCCGCATTGCATTGTGGAAGGCCACCAGAGTCACCAGTTAACTACGGTAGCCCACCCAGCATTGGTGAGTTGTTTGAGTTCATTACCAAGTTGATAGCCTCTTAGTAAAGAGCTTTTGAAAATAAAAATGTTTGTTACTTGCTGTGAAGTCAGAGAATTTTCATTTTTTGTGTATTAGCCTTCAAAGAGGAAAAAGCCCTCAGATTTTTTTCTTATGTTAGTGATCTATGGTGAAAAAGTCATAATAATGTGTAATTATGGATTGTAAATATTGTATCTATCTAATGAGCTCATTGGTATTTTTATAGAATATTGTTTTTTTAAAGATGTATATCATTCGGTTGATTCAGTAGGCAGCTGTATCATAATACAGATTAGTTGTAATAGTTTGGTTATTTTTATGAATAATCTTGTATTTTTTTGCCTTTAAAATTTCAAGAAGGAATACTGATGCAGATAGGTCTTCTTGAAATGGCCTCTAAATTCATCCTTTTTAACTCTGCTACTACAAGGTGCTTGTCTTACCTGAATTACTATAGCCTCCTTCACGCTAGTCTTGCTTCCAGTATCTTCTCCCTCTCTCCCTTTCAGGTTATACTGTATGTAGCCCTGTAATATTACTCTTATTTAATTCTGCCTCTGCTCTGTTTCTCTTCTGCTCAAGGTAGTATGAGAGGTAGCTTATGCTGTTTTAATGGAGTTGCCGTTCCTCTACCACCAAGTCTTACTTCTGACTTTCAGAGACCTTCATATTTTAATCATAGTCTTTTCTGTCCCTACCCTTCTGCTTAGTCAGAAGTGTCTTCTCCCTCTTTCTTCCACCTGTCCAGATTATAGATACTTCTCTTCCTTTTCTGGGTAATTACAGTTGGTATTACCGTATTATAATTTGTTAATATTATGGTTTTGTGTAACTTGTTTAATGTTTATGTAAAATATCCTTGTCTATTGTTTTACTTATAGAAGTACTTTTAAGGTTTTGTGTTTTATCTGGGGCATTTTGTACTTCATAGACAATTTTGATGTATTAGGGTATAAATCTAACTGTTGGTACTGGAAAGATGATCTCTTTTGCTTTGGTTGCTTTTAAGATTTTTCTCATTGGTTTCATGAAGTTTGACTGTGATATGCCTTGGTGTCATTTTTTTCTGTTTATCAAGCTTGAGATTTATTAGGCTTCTTGAATCTGTAATGTCTTATTGGCATTGGAAAATTCAGCCATTATCTTTTAAAATATCACGTCTGCTCCATTCTCTGTCCTCTCCTGGGACTCCAGTTAGATGCTAGACTTTCTCACTCTGCCTTCTCTCTTCCCCTCTCTTTTATGATTTACATCTTCTTTAGTTTTCTCTGAGCTGTTTGCCAAAGCTATCCTATGTTTGTATGGTGGGTAGTCATGGGTGATCTTTTTTTTTTTAAAATATGATTGTCCTGGTTAAATAATGATTCCTATGTTGTCTTAGTATAATGAACAACTATAAAACAACAAAGGATTTGAGACACAAGAGAATATTTTCACCTAGAAAATTATACTAGGAAGTAGAACAGTTTCCTTAAAAGAATGGGAAGGTAAATTTATTAGAAGCGTCCCCTCTAGGGAAAAGTTTATCCTTTTTTTTGAAAAAATGCAGATCCATTTAATAAGGGGAATATGTTGTTCTTTCAACGCATTGTCAGGCAACACTGTGGAAGGCAGTGAAAGTGCAAAAATGATTGATAGTAACTTTCGTCTTAACATTTGTTATGTGAGTAATTACTCTGCTCCAGGCACTAGTCTAACCATTTTCCATTTATTTTTATCTTTTAAAACCTTAAATGATCTTTTGGTAGGAAATACTTTTACTTTATAGAGAAGGAAATTGAGGCATGAAAAGGTTTGGTGACTTGACCAGGGTTACATGTTTAGTGAGTCATGAAAGTGCAGTGACTCCCATTATGCTGTGCTTTATTCTTAATAAACTAATAGTTAACAGTTGGTTAACACTTGGCTACTCAAGAAAGTTAGTATTAGTCATATTTTGGAAAAGGATACCAGATATTTATAAAGTCAGATAAAGTATTTTAGGCCATGTCATTAATCATCAGATCAGTAAATATTGCTGACGTGGTTATAGGGGATTTAAATATGGCAAAAATAACTTGAGCTTTGTGTTACATCAAGAGAAATGCAGCTGGTATATTCAGGTAATAGAATTAATTACCAAGCAGGTAATTGTTGTACCTTTCTGAAAGAGTTTTATTTCATTTTTACGGTTTATGATACATTTTTCCATTCCGATTTCCAGGAAGTTGTTCCTCATGTTTAAAAAAAAACAGAAAACGCCTGTACTGGAACGCAAATTTTACCTGGTGTTTCTGTATTCGCATATAGTTTTTGACATCTCTAAAGAGAAGCTGGACTGATCAAAATGACTCTCCTTACTGATAGTCGTAGTTAGTGTCACGTCTCTTCAGTTCACCTTGGTGACAGTCTCGAACGTCTTGTCATTGTTATGAAAGTGTGACTGGGGTGGTAATGGGAAGAAAAATTCATTAGGTTTTTTGGCAGAATGATTTTCCTGCACAGTAATACAATATTCATTTCAGGTTATCACAGATTATGACTCAGAAGATTTTTATTTTTAAATATGAGTGTTTGTATCTTATTTTGTTGATTCCTCTGCCATTTCTGTCTGGCTGCCTCTAAAAATTTCCTTGCTCTTTTCCTTGATCAATGTAGTATTAGCAAAGACCCATGTAATAAAAAGACCTTAGCATTACAGCTTTTCTTAAAATACAAATGGAAATGTTTAGTGTAGATTCAAATATTTAAGGTTTGATACATTTGGGAAATAGGCTTTAAAAAAAATTTTTTTTGAAGTAAGAAATTGCTTACTGGAAGGCTGCACAAAGAGCTATTATAACCTGTTGCACAGTTTTCCCTCATGTTACAGTCCTATATTATCTAGAATTCCTTAAAACTACTCTGCCAATGTTGTGTGTGTTATTATTAACTAAACACCAGACCATATTCGTATCTCACCACATTTTCCAACTTAATTATCTTTTCTTGTTTCAAGATCCAGTACAGAATACAGTAATGCACTTAAGGCTTGCACAGTTTTTTAAATTAAACTTTTTACTATAACTCAGAAAATCATTTAAGATTGGGGTGATGGTAAATTGGATTTTCCTTTCTTAGATTTTTTTTTTTTCAGTAAGGCCTGTATATTCTGTTCCAGTCCTTTGCATCTGTTTTCCATTGCCACAGCCACGTGTGGGCCTTGTGCTCTTTGCCTGGAGCTCTGCATCATTCATTCACTTCCCAGGTAAATATTAGTGTTAGTCACTCAGTCGTATCAGACTCTTTGAAACCCCTTGGACTGTGACCCGCCAGGCTCCTCTGTCCATGGAGTTCTCTGGGTCGGAATGCCGGAGTGGGTGGCCATTCCCTTCTCCGGGGGATCTTCCCGACCCAGAGATTGAACCCAGGCCTGCTGCATTTCAGGCAGATTCTTCACCATCTGAGCCGCCACGGAAGCCTGAGTAAGGACTGCGTCCCTGCGTCGTGTCCCACGCCGGCTTAGAGCTGGAGTGCAGGATAATGAGGAGCATGGTCTCTGCTCTCCTAGAATTACAGATTAGCCGATCTCCTGCCTCCAGCCTTATTCCTCTACCCTAGAATTTAGCTCTAAACCGGGGTTTCTTAACTTCAGCACTGTTCTCATTTTGAGCCACATAATTCCTTTTCATAACTGACTGTCCTGTGCATTGTAGGGTGTTTATCAGCATCCTTGGCTGTAGCAACTCCAGTGGTAACAACGGAACTGTCTCCAGACATTCCCAGATGCCCCTGGGGTAAAATTGCCTCCATTTGAGAACCACGGCTCTGAACTTTCTAAAATGCAGATGTGATCACGTCATGCCTCCTTTTCCCCAGTAACTTTGAATGGTCTCAGCCCTGTAATGTGGCTCACAAAACGGACCTTCTCCCACCTTTTCCTCACTTGTACCTTGTGCTGCAGCTTTGTACAACTATTTGGCCGTTCTTGAAATCAGCCAAAGTTGCTTCATCCCTTTCTCTCTGCAGTGTCCCTCATTCTGTGAACATTTATCTATTCATGCTTTTAAACCTAAATGTAACCAAGCAGAATTAAGTATGTACACTTACTCTGCTAGAGCTTTTGTCACATAATCGTGGCTATTTATTTACCTTTGTTTTTTCTGCTCTACTGTTAGGTTCTGGAAGTTGGAAATTACGTGTTTGTGCTCTGTATAGACCCAACTCAGCATTAGTGAATATTTAATAAACAGGCAGTAGGTAATTGATGACCTCCAATAGAACAAGAAAAGTTCAGAAATGGGTTGGGGGTGAAAAATAGAGTAGATGGTTGGAAGAAGAGAGAGACTCGGTCTCCAAGGATAGCTGTGAGGTAAACAAAAACTCCAAAACTGATTTTTAGGAAATAAAGTTTATTAGTGAACTCAGTTATTGGTTCATTGTACCTGGAATATTAAAACTCACACCTGTATAATTTCGAAACCAACTCTGGAGTTTATCTCAGTGCTTTCTTACCCTATTTTATTTTATTATCTGCTTATAAATCGTGACTACTTTGTACCTCCTATTATTTGATACAATTGTGAAAACTGCTTGAATTTCAGTCTCAGGGCAGAAGAACCAGTGTAGTTGGCTCCTTTTGAGCCCTTTACAACCTCCTGTAATAAATGTTTTCAAGATGCAGAAAAATCAAAAGATACCATTAATCTGTTACCACTAACTTCTGACAATTTTCTGTGGAAGAGTTGTGAATGTGTACTTCGCATGGCAACGTTTACTTTCAGAGGCACTAACAAGTCTCTGATATTTGTCCTTTCTCACCTCCATACCCATATTATGCCTCTTTTCGAATACAGTTTATTCTGTATTTATTTACCTATGATAAACAACCCTACTTCAATAGTAAGTGACATGGTTGGGGAAGAAAATAGGAGAGGAGATACTTAAATACATTAAGGCTGTTTTTAAAGTTAAATTTATCTTGTGAAAAAGATTGTATTAATCTAGAAAGATTGTATTAAATTAAAGCAATTAATTGCCTTATTTGCCTTTTTCTTAGATTTAACATGTCACCAAAGTAAACTTTTTAATCTCTAGGTTTCCCAAGTTTTCATCTCTTTTTGTTTGCCAGATGCTACCATCTCTTTGTTATTTTACTTCTTGTTTCTACAGCAAAGTTCTCAAAGTGAGTGGAAATAGGAGTTTTGGAGAACCTGATTCTTCAAAATGTTTGTGTGTAAGGAAACAGCTTTGCCTTGAAAAGGAGCTTTACTCCACAAATATCCAGTTAAGGTTAAAAAGCCTGTACAGTAGTTCCTCTTTATTTTGATGGTGGCTGTGTTCTAAGCTCTCCAGTGGATATTTGAAACAGCAGATTGTATCAAACCCTACATGTACTGCTTTTAAAGAAGTATCTGATAAAGTTTAATTTATAAATGAGGCACAGTAAGAGATTAACAATAACTAATAAATAGAACTGTTACAACTATATACAGTTGACCATTGAACAGTCCAGGGATTAGGGGCACTGATTTCTCTGTCCCCTGCAATTATGTAGTACTGTAGTATTTATTGAAAAAATCCTAATATAAGTGAATCCATGTTGTTCAGTGGTCAGTTATACTGTAATGAAAGTTTTGTGAATGTGATCTCTTGCTTTTTCTCTCTCAAAATACCCTGTTGTACAAATTTAGCGCCTTATTTTTTTAACCTCAACTACGCACTTATCACAAAGTGTGGCTGTAGTTTTTGTGATTTGAAGTGCAACAGCAAAACTAGCACATGTTCTTTTTCCTTTGTCACAGTTTCACAGATAAAATATTCATTCTTCTTTTTTTTTTTGGCCTCACCTTGTGGTTTGTAGAATCTTAGTTCCCTGACCAGGGATTGAACTTCAGGGATTGAACTTCAAGCCCTGGTAGTGAGAGCACCAAGTCCTAATCATTGGGCCACCAGGGAATTCCCAGGGATTTTTTTTTTCCTTTGTTTACTCAGCTGAAAACTTTGACCTTTTCACTGAAAGGATGCACTTTACAGCTTCTCTTTGGCTGATTTGAATTGCCCACACCACTACTCTTACACTTTAAGCCATTATTAAGTAAATAAAGGTTACTTGAACACAAGCACTGCAGTACCAGGGACAGTCAATCTGATGACCGACATGGTCTGATAACTCAAATGACTGCTAAATGAATGAACCGGATATGCTGGACTATGGAGAAAGCACTGGCAACCCAATCCAGTATTCTTGCCTGGAGAATCCCATGAACAGAGGAGCCCAGCTGGATTCAGTCCATGGCGTTGCAAAGAGTCAGACGCAGCTGAGTGATTAACACAACATGCTGGACTAAAGGATCCTGGGTAGCATGGATCATCAATCACACTACTCAGAATGGTGTGCAGTTTAAAACTTAGAGGAGTTGTTCATTGCAGGAATTTTCCATTTAATATTTTCGGACTGTGATTGACCACAGGTAACTACAGCTGCGGAAAGAGAAACTGTGAATTAGGGAGGGACTACTGTACGTTGAAAGGAGTCTTAAATCTTGTCTACATTTCTAGTTTTCTCTGAGGAAATAGTTTGAATAGAGGCAGCAAATATCAACTTAAAGTTAGTTATGAATCTTGACTGCTCAAGATGTGTGGCCTTAGGCAAGTTGTTTATTTTTTCAACCTCTCAATTTCCTCATCTGTAAAATGGAGATAATATCTACCGTATCTAGTTATTTGGAGGCTTAAATGAGTTAGCAAAGTGAGGCACAAAGTAGGTGACAGATGGTATATTCTAACCTTGTAATTAACATTCAGTTAATTACTTGGCAAATACATCTAGAGTACATTTTTAGAGAGGAGATTCTTTTCCCTCCTCATTTTCACTGTTACATTTTGCCATATTTTCAATACTGTATTTGACTTATTCTGAAATGGCTCTTAGCATATCTGGCGCTGGGCTAGGGTCTGCAATTGTAGGGTTAAATTTTTTTTTATGACTATATTTCTTTCATAGTTCTTATAAAAAGCTTTTATAGTATTATAAATCTTCGAGCTTTAGCATATAATGTCTAATTTAATATTTGGCATATAATTCAGTAAATTTTAAGATTGTGTTCATTCTTTCCCTAATACTCCATCTTGTACCTTTTCCTGCCTTCTTTACAATCCATATTTTAATCCTTAGTTAGGTGTGTATTCATCACTTATTTGCAGACATTTATTTTGATCTGTTATTTTCTCAGTAACCATTTTTCCTTCCAGAATTTATTTTCCTTTGCCATTTTAATCTTCTAGCTAGGAAATAGTTATATGGTTTTATAATTTGTGTTGTTCTTCAACCATTTACATATTTGGGGGGTGGTCCTTGGTTTTGTTTTTTACTCTGTCTCCTGGATGGTATTTGCTGCTTTTAGGGCTCGAGGATAGAGGTTATATTGTATTATTCCTTATAGATCCAGCTCCTCAGCATTAGTAAATATTAAATGAAGAGATAATATATAATTGCTGCAATTGATGAACTGGGGTAAAATAGGAAAAGTTCAGAATAATATTCATATTTTCACTTGTCACAGATTTTTGTTTTTTATCTCTCTTCTCCTTCACCCCTCCCCTGCTCACCTCTTCCTTCTTTCCTTCCTAAAAACAGGTAGTTATGAGAGACTACTAAAATGTATTGCCTTTTTGTTTTTTAAGGGAAATAAAACTAATGTTCAGTATGCCAAAGTACCAAATATATAAAAGACATTCATATTTTTCTTTTGTTTAAATTTCTTTTCAAATTATGATTGACCAAAAAAGGGGAGGCACTTTGAAGGATGACAGTTTCCTTGGGTGAGTTTAAATGGTTGCTCTTGTGGCTGTGTTTTATTTTCTTTTGTAAGTCGTACAGTAAAATTTGTTTTGAGGTTATGGATGTGATGAGAGGTGGCCCCCGCCCGCCATATGATGTGTCTGACATAGAGTTTCGGTACTGATTAGGAAGCACTAGCCATTTCCTTTTTTAGTTTGCATCATATCTTTTTCCAGATTGATTATTGGGTTTGGTGTTAAATTTCATAGCTCTCTAAGTGAAGCAAATTATCGTATTTTCTTCATAAAGTCTCTGACTTTTTATCTCAAATTTCTTCAGGGAAACTTTGAAGTTCAGGATTGAACATCTAACTAGACATCTTAAAAACTGGGAAGTCCATGATTAAGCTGAGTAGATATTTACATAAACAGCAGCAATTTGTTCAGCATCTTAAGGGAGATGCAGGGGGAAAACGATCTCACATAAAAGTCTCTTAAAAAAAAGTAAAGGAAAAACAGTAAGATCCGCTTTTATAATACGAAGATTTGACTGTTTAAGGACAGTCAGTATAGATGTTGGTACATAATGCCGTCAAGTTTATAAAATGTTTTTATTTGCTTTTCATAATAACTGCAAACTACCCCTACCTTTATTAATGAGAAAACTGAAACTTAAGAGAGGTGGTGAGTAACTCAGTTATATCTTTGGATATTTTATTTCTGATCTTATGCATTTAGCTTTGATTATATTTATATAGCACCTTTTTACCTTTTCTGTGGAATTCTATATTCATTAGTCTTGTACTACCCGTGTCCATTTTATTGATTTGGGTATAGGAACTTTTTGAATCATGCCCCAGTATATGAATTCTAGAAACAGTAAAACATGATGTGTTCTCTCAAGTTTGTATCTTGCCAGATAAATACTTAAATTTGAGAGAAAATATTCAGTTCCTTGAGAAGACCTTCATAATCTACTTGGCCCACTGATTAAGTTTTTCTAAAATGAAATTTTGTGTTTTGAACCCTCTGATTTCTTTTGTAAAATCACCTTTTGCTTTTAGTTACATACCTTCTGATCTGTTCTCATTGTTCTCAAGAGATAAAACTGCAGTTATCCCAAAGCAAATCTTTTACCATATCATTCCCACTTTCTTCTCCGTAGAAAGCTTCAACTTACTGTCTTTGGAAAATAGCCCAAAATGCCTGGCATAGCTTAGAAAGCACTCTGCAGTCGGCCTGTTCCTTCTCAGTTCCCTCTGATGCCCCCTCCTTTGTGCTCCAAGGGCTGGTCACACCTGACTTCCTTCTGTTGCTTAAATGTTGCGCTCCTTCCAGCCTCCGACCATTGCACACGCCCTTCCCTCCACCTAGATAGAGTATCTCCTGCCCGCCTTCCCTGGCTGTTCATTTTCCAGGTACTTAAATATCAGTTTTTAGGGAAGGGTACTCTGACTCCCTGATACCTTCCTGCCCTATATATTTAGGATCCTTTGCTGTATATTTCAAGATTTCTCTGTACCTTCTATTTGATGGAACTTAACAGTGTTGTAAGTCCTTGTTCATGTCTTTCTTCCCTGCTAAACTGCAGTCTCCATGATGGTAAGTTCTGTCTTTTCTTTTTCTTCGTTATATCCTTTAGTTCATACTTGGCCTATATAGGTACTCTATAAATGTTTGTTGACTCAAAATTGAATGATTAAAATGTTTGGGGGAAAAACCCTAACTTTTTAGAAAATGAATTTTTATTGAAATAGCTATTAAAATATTTGAAACTGAAAACTGAAAGTATTATACCATTGTATTTTCTGTATCATCACATGAATTTCCAGGAAAGAAATGAGAAGGAAGAATAATACAAATCAGGGATTGTACAGCTCTAATCAATTACAACTTAGTATTGTAGTGTCTGGTTTTTTGTTTGATTTGGTTTTTTAGTGCTTATTTTTGTACTTGGTTTGTGATATTTTTTTTTTGCTTAACTCTTGAAATCGTTTTTTCATCTTCTGTGTTTTATTTCCATTAGTATTTGAGTTCTTTTCAGATATTATTCATATTTGTGACATCTGCTAAATCTTAAAATCAGGTGTCTTTCAAATGGGAATTACAACTAAACTTGAAATTAAATAGGTAGAGATTTGGAGGGCAGCTGCTGTTCATACTAATTATTTTAGATACAGTTATAAAAGAAGGAGAGGGGCTCCCTCGGGTTTTGTGTCACCCATGTAATTATTTCCCTTTACTTTTCTGTTCTTTCTTGCCTCACCTCCCATCTTTTTTTGTGGACAGATAAGCTAATTACAGGATGATTCTTCAAATGTTGCAACCCTTTGCTCTTTAAAGTTGGCGTTTTTGTTCATTATGATTATTGTTACAGAATTTTGTCTTGTTCTTATGTTGGGTCCTTACTAGTTACTTGTGTATTGTGATAGAGACCAGATGATGCTGTGGAAATAAACCAACCTGTGTTGAATTATTTCCTAGATTATCTCTGGCCCTCAGATTACGAATATTTGGTTGTAATTTTCTACTAATATCTATTTGTATCTAATATCTGTTAGAATTACTGTTGTGAGCTTTTCACTCGTGGCTCTATAGGGAATTGAATGTTACAAGTTCCTCCTCATATGCTTCCTTAACAAATAAAATTGAATCTAAACTATCTTTACCATCTTTTACTTTAAAAATTTAATGGGAAAGATTTAGAAACAAACTCCTAAGCAAAATTGATGACCCTTTGTATTTTATGGCTTCTAAATCAAACTAGACATGAATTCTTTGTAGTATATCCATTGTCAAATAGGCAATGGTTATTCTCTGTGGTGTATACATTCAAGTACTTTAATATACTTGGTCTTTAGGGTTTCCTTTTTTCTATGATTAAATAAATTTAAATTCCTTGCATCTTTCTCCCTGGATCTGTTTTTATCAGTGTTTGAATTTAAGCTTAATCTCTTTAGACAGCTCATATTTTTCATATTACTCTTGAGCTCCTCAAGATAGGCTGAGCTATACTTTATTTAATAAAATGTTAATCAGGATGTACATATGCTCAGTGGAGAAAACTTGGAAAACAGAGCAGCTGAAAAATTAACCAGTCTCACCGGTTATCTGTTACTAATACTTCAGCATGTTTCCTCTCAGTCTATTTTTCTAAGATTTGTCTACTTAAGCAGCATGGTAAGAGTACACTCTTTGGAATAAGCTTGAATTCAGACCTGGGCTTCATCTCTGGGAAAATTAAATTCTGCCTTTCAGTTCTGTTATTGGTAAGGAGTGTCCCCAGTATGCGGATAATTGTCGTACCCATTTTAAAAGATCGATGAAGATTAAATCAAAATGTATATGAAGTTCCTTCAACAGTGTCGGGTACCTAGTAAAAGCACTCAGTACATATTGGCTATTATTTTCCAAATCTGCTACACATCATAATAGTTTTCTGTGGCATTTTCCCCTTGCACAAGAATAGCAGATAAGACTTTTTTGTACTAGATTCTTGAAGCCTCCATAAGAACCTCTCTCTCTGGCTTCAATCACTGTTGACTTTCATTTTCCTTAATAGGTATTTTCTCAAGATACTTGATTCTTGGTTTTAGCGTAAGTTTTCTTTTAGAGAATTAGATAGCTGTTTTTTGTGACCTGCACAATTGCATCATCTTTCCATTCAGACATTTTTGTGATCCTTTAAAAAATTTTTTTAATGTAATTTTATGCGTTAGCAAATACCTTACTACCACACCATACTTTATTTAGTGGAAATCACCAATGCCATGTAGAGATGACGTTTTTGGACTTGTCGTGAATTTGGAAGATTATTGCTATAGAAATTGGCCTCTGATCGTGGATGTAGCATTACTTTGTTGGGCAAGCTAATTATTGTCTAAAGACATAGATCATTTTCAATTGATTTTCACATGGTCTTGCTTACATGATTATCATTATTTTTGTACAGGCAGACCTCGGAGGTATTATGGGGTTCTAGACCATTGCAATGAAGTCAGTATCACAGTAAAGCAAGTCACACCAATTTTTTGGTTTCCCATTGTGTGTAAAGGTTATTAACATTGTACTGTAGTTTATTAATTGTGCAGTAGCATTATGTCTAAAGGGAACTATAGATGCCTTAGAAAATAATACTGTTGGAAAAACCGTGCCAGTAGACTTGCTCAATGCAGAGTTGTTACAAACCTTCAGTTTGTAAAAGCAAGTAAAGCACTCCAGTATATGCAAAGTGCACTAAAGCAAAGCATAGTAAAGTGAGGTATGTTTGTAATTTACTCAGGTTTAATTCTGTAGGTTTCCAAACTCTGACAGAGCCTTTATTAAGAGATTGTAGAGATTAAAATGAAATCTAGATACTGGTTCTGCAGAATCTACTCTTTTGTACTTTAATTTAGGAACTGTTTATATGGTTACTAATTATAACTTATAACTACTTCTGCATTTAATGTATGGAAACTCTGGGAGCTTCCTAAGTGTTTTTTAAAAACCAGAATCACAGAATAAAATTGGTCAAAATATAGTACAAAAATAAAGCTAATAAAAAAGTCTTCTGGTAAAATACTCTGATGTTTCTTATCTGAGTACCCTTTTTTCTGTTCCCAGAAAAGGGTCTAGTTGCACCTCTGAAGTACATATTCTTTGTTCTTTTTGCATCCTCATTTAATTCTTCTACTGCTACAAACCTTAATTCTCCAGGTTTTGGAATCTGCTGCCACCTGCCTCTCTCTTGCGTTCATTATGCCGCCAGCATGGCTATGCTTTCACATGTTGGCACAAGTGGTCGACACTGGTCCTGGCCCTCTAGTTCCGATTGGTAAGGGGCAGCGGCTAACCCACATTGGACTAGACACTGTAGACTGTTTTATGTTTTTCATAAGAGTTGAAACTTCAACAGCAGCAGAAGCCCAACTTCTTTCTGCGTTTTTGTTAATTCATAGTAATTTTAATTTTTGTTCTCCAATTCATCTTTCTTAACATGACTTATTTTGACCTTGGTTAATTCATTGCAGTTACACTGTGTGCCCTTGTCCATTCTTATTTATTGGCTACACTGTGTGGCTTGTGAGATTCTAATTCCCTGACTAGGGACTGAGCCTGGGCCCTCAGCAATGAGCGCACAGAATCCTAACTACTGGACCGCCAGGGAATTCCTCCACTTTTTAAAGTACTTAGCAAACTGATCTTGTAGGGTATTTTGCTAAGTGAAATAAGTCAGACAGAAAGACAGATATGGGATTATGTCACTTGCATGTAGAATTAAAAAATTCAACAAACTAGTGAATATAACAAAAAGAAGCAGACTCATAGATATGGAGAACAAACTAGTGATTACCAAGGAGAGGAAGGGGAGGGCCCAGTGTCGGGGTAGGGAATTAAGAGGAATAGGGTTATCAAGTAAGCTATAGGGTATATTAGACAACACAGGGACTATAGCCAATATTTTATAATAAGTGTAATTGGAGTATAGACTTTAAAAATTGTGAATCATTGTTTGTAAACCTGTAACTTACATAATACTGTATAACAAATATGCTTCACCTTTGAAAAAAACTGGAGCAAAAAGTACCTATTAGAAAGGGGAGGCCTTCTGGAGAGAGGTGATGATATTTCTGCCTTCTTTATTGTCTGCAGAGATTTTATCATATGTTTTTCTATATTCTCAAAAATATAGTCACTAAGGTTATTGCAGATGCTCTTTTCTGGCAGCTACCCATTTTTACTCATGCAACTTGGTTCATGTGATAGAGATTTGTCTACAGATTTCCCATGAACTTGATTCACACGGTACAGATTTGTATAGTGAGGAAAACTGAGGTAAATCTGCTTATGTCTATCTTTTTCTAAAATATCTGCATTGGAAACTTGGCCCAGCTGTGGGATGAAAGTACCATGTTCCTGGATAGACAGATGGCAACTGTTTATAGGTAAATGAAATTAAGCTTATATTTCCAACAGATGAAGTTTTAAAAAACTTCTCAGTAGTCTTCAAACTATATAATTATAAATCAAGAGTAAGATATTTTTTAGAGGACATGAAGAATAACCGCATTCATACTAAAGTGTCACCAATAAATTTAAAGTTTTGCTGCTGCTGCTGCTGCTGATTTAGTTGCTACCTTATATGCAACTCTTGCGACTCCATGGACTGTAGCCCACTGGGCTCCTCTGTCCGTAGAATTCTCCAGGCAAGAATACTGGCGTGGGTTGCCACTTCCTTCTCCAGGGGATCTTTCCAACTCAGGAATCTAACCTGGGTCTCCTGCATTGCAGGCAGATTGTTTACCAACAGAGCTATGAACGAAGCCCAAAGTTTTGCTACTAGTATATAAATAAACATGCCTCAGCAGGTTAGTACAGAAATATATATAAGATAATTAAATCACAGTTTAATAGAGAAGGGTTAGTTAGTGGAAAGATTGGAACAAATAGTTGATTATTTAGGGGAGAAAAAATATCTTCAGAGACTCACCTAGTAACATCTACTAAAACTGTGAATATGTTAAGGAGTTAAGTGAGAAATTTAAACCACAAAAACGTAAAAAAAATTTAAGTAGATATTTATTATACTGTTGGCTGGTAGAAGAACCATTCTAAAGCACTATACCAAATTACAAAAGAAAAGAAAAATATTGATAAAATTGGCTGTGTAAATGTGCGAAATTATGAGATGTCAAATAGCATAATATGAAAACCAAGTATATTGTGGAAAATGTTTCTGGATGAATAACTTGAGAAGTTGAAGTTGAGAGTACCTTGCTTAAAATCTCCACAGTATCATTTTTAAATACAAGTCCATCAAATGTAAAGCCTAGTTTTTATTTCATTAAGGAATATGGATGGCATAGCTATTAAAATTCTGCTTATGAGGGAAATCTCTGCAAAATTTTGTGTAATTGCTTTAGGTGGTAGAATTATGTAAAGACAGTATTCTTATTTTCTACATTAAGTATGCATTAGTATTATGATTAAAGAAATAAATTAATTCTTAAAAAATACCTTGGTGTGAACTGCAAAGAAATGACTTGTGGGGAAATTTTATTTACCAAGGATGTAGCCACAGAAGTAATAGTTAAGACCCTACTGGCTAGATACATCTAGTTATATGCAGAATTATACCTGATAATAGCTTTAAGAAATTGTGGGTCTTTTGTTTATTTTGTTTAGTAACTAGTTCTAAATTGTGCACAGAGACTTTGTTTCAAAGGCTGTTATGAATGATTTGCTACAAATGACGCTTCTCACGTTTTGCTCCTTTTCTTTCTCCATACCTCATACAAATGAATATTTCACTTTACTTGTCCATTCACTCAGCATAGTTGAATAAATATGTTTACCTATCCCTTTGCTTTCAAATTAAGAAAATTTAGCAGGGCAGTTGAAAGGAAGAGTGGTATGGAGATACTTTGAATCTGTAATCTGTCCAATAAAGAAATCCATTTTTGTTTTATTCCTAAACCTTATTGTTTTTTGTTATGTAGTTAATTTATTAAGTCCACGAAATGCATAGCTTTTACTAAGTGCCGGCCACCACTGTCAGCTTTTAGACTAATCAAAGAACAAAACAGACAAAAAAATTGTGCCTGTGTGGAGTTCATTGTAGTAGGGGGAGACAGCAAATAAACAATGAACATAATTAGCAAATAAAAGATGATGATGGAAAAAAGAGCAGATATTAAGCTACATAGGGGCATCAGGAGTTAGCGGTGGTGGTAGGGGCTGGGTTGTAATTTTCACTAGGCTGATCAAGTTAGGCTTCATTGAGAAGGTGACAGACATTTAAGGAAAGATAGGAAGAAGGAAGCCAGGGAATTAGCCACGTGGGGAGAGAGTGTTCTGGCCAGTGGGAATAGCGGGTGCAAAGACTCCAAGTTAGGAGCTTTACCTGATGTGTTGAAAGAATGGGGGTGATTAGAATGGTTGGAATAGATCAAGTAAAGGGGTCAGATAATGGACGCAAGATTGTGCAGAGTCTTGGTAGGCTGAGGTATAATGAACTTTGTGTTTATTGTGAATCAAATGAACACTGCAGTTTTGAACACAGGAGTGGTACTATAGGGCAACTGGTTAGGTTGCTTTTAAAATTAAAAAATTTTAACTTAAAAGTAAAATTCACTTTTTACTAGAGGAGGTGGCATTTAAACTGGCCCTGAAGGGTAAAAAAGAATTTGCCAAGTGAAGAAGATAGGAATTTGCTTTGGCAGGCTTAATTTAAGAACATTTCCCATCACTGTACTTGGGAACATTAATGTACTTTTAAACAAAAGTCATATATGTTACTTGATATAAGGTTAAAACTATAATAATGTCATATAAAGAACTTATTCCTTTGTGACCTCTTACATCTGCTTAACCATGCTCATTTTAAAAATTGATGTTCTGGTTTAATAAAATTTAAGGAGTTCCTATAATCCAAGAGACATTTCCTTTTTACTCAAAAATCCAATTACTGTTAACAATTTCTTGAGAAAATGAATGATTGGCATTTGCTTTTCTGCCATAAAGCTGTAAATTTAATTGAACCATCTTGTGTTTCTTATTATTAACTAAGATTCACTTACACACTTTTTTATTTAAAAGGCACCACACTCAGTTGCAGGAAATATGAATAAGGCAGAATTTCTGTAGGAGAGACAAGATATTACTCAAATGGTGTAGTGAAAGAAAATGTGAGTTCATTCAGTGGGAATCCCACCACATCTTTGCCTAATTGACCTGGTCAGACGTTCTTCAAATCCAACCTCCTCAGTTGAACTTCAACTACTGAAGCATACCTGTATTTTTCTCTCTAACCCACTGTGTCAAGTTTGCACCACCAGCTTATTACCTGGGAACTCTACATGCTGTTTTCCCTGTATGTCATTTCTTTTAGTTCTGTTGTACAAGTTTGTAAATTGGTTGACAGCAAGGATTCTGTTTGGTACCCTTTCCCTGAGGATGCTGACATAGTATGATTAAAAATACTCAGTAGTTAATTGGCAGCCAAGCATAATATAGGATGGTGGAGTACAGTATTTGACTTAATGTTGTTTCTAAAAAGGTTTTCTTGAAGTGTTGACTGTAAGGTAGCTTTTTGAAAAGGATGTTCTTTTTCTCAGTTGACTCTCAAAGTGAAAATAAAGGTTTAATCCCAGTTTAGGTAGAGATTCAGTAAAAACTGTTTAAGAGAGTAGTAACATTTTCTCTTAAGGGAATTAGTTTTTGCTTTATCAACTCTGAAGTATAGTCTTCATTAAAAATCCATCTTAAAAAATTCTGACTTATATAAAAGTGCCTTATCATCATTAAAATAATAGTTTTGGTATTGTAGTTACCTCCAAAGATCATATTTTTGTACCTGAACAGTGATAGAGATTTTAAGAAAATTTGACATTTTGAGTTTGTAAATTTGGGGTGGAGAGAATTAAACTGTATTGGTAACACAGTATGGTCAACATCTGTGCTATATGTCATCACTTCTTTTTCTGTAAAACAGACAATAAGTGAGATGTCATTGATCCTTAGTATTTGGATACGATCATTTGAGTTCTCATTTGGCAGGACAGTTGATGCCTGTGGTTTTTTGTGATCTTGACTCCAAATCAGTTGGAGCTAAAGTGCAGGTGGTTGTCTTTCACCAGGCTATTTCTGTGCAAAAGGCAAAATATATCAGGGTTTATTAGAAACTTATCCAATCACTGTTACTGTATAACTAGTTTCAGCCTAAATATACTAATTAACAACTTTCAACAGTTTGTCTTAGATAGCACAAGTGTTGAAATAATTTGTATCCTAGAACTTGTCCTCTAAGAGCAGGAGATACACTCTTATCAGAATATAAAATAATTGACGTAGGAAAAGATCATGTAAGCACAATGGAATTATTCCTTAAATTATATTTTATTGCTTTAGAACCTGCAAAGTATTCTACCTCATCGCCAGTCCCCAATGTTTTCTTTTTTGCTTGTAAATGTAGCATAAGCCAAACATTTGTTGTTTGTGAATAAGATAATAAGCACTGAGATTCTTTATGATACACCTGAGAGATTTATATTTCATAAACTTTAGGGTATAATCATAGGCTGTAAACCAGAGTTAAATAAACTGAACTTAAATGGGAGAAACTGCAGTGCTTATTATCCAAAGTAGATGGCAGTCACAGTCAGAAAAAAAAAAAAAGCCTGGTATTAAAAGATGATCTACAAGTGAAAATGTGCCTGTAGACCAGTCAGCATGTATTTATTGAGCACCTTCTTTGTTTATAATTCTAATTAATTATTGGTATAGAAAACAAAGAACAGTAGTAAGTTAGATGGAAAGGAACATCTTTGGTCAAATTCAGCCTATCAGGCTTTGGAGTAGGAGGTAAATTTTGTTCATGTATTGAAATGGGCGTTAAACGGGGGTTAAAACGGGCGAGGTGAAGAAAGAGGGCTTATAGGTTCTAGAAAAGGAATCATTGTACAGGTCTTCAGCAGGATTCCTTGTTTATTTTTTTTTCATTTATTTATTTTTGGCTGTGCCGGGTCTTCATTACTGCCCTCGGGCTTTCTCCAGTTGCAGAGCGGGGGTTACTCTGTTGTGGTGCATGGGCTCGTCAATGCTGTGCCTTTTCTGGCCGGGAGCATGGGCTCTAGGCGCGCTGGCTTCAGTAGTTGCAGTGCACGGGCTTAGTTGCCGTGCCGCATGTGGAATCGTCCCAGGCCAGGGATCAAATCTATGTCCCCTGCATTGGCAGGCGGATTCTTAACCACTGGACAACCAGGGAAGCCCCTAATTATTATTATTATCATTTTTTAAATAATGCAACAAGTTATTCCTGTTTTCATTTGTTGGAAAGTTTTTAAAAGTGTCATTCAGTGTGTCATATTTAGAGTGTTTAAGAATTGCTGTTTGTTGAAAAGAAAAAAGCACCGGATCCAGTTTCAACTGCTTTTATGAGAAAATCTATCTCATAGGAGCCTTTTAAAGAAATAATGTCATATAAAGTCATTCTGGGTTTTAAAGAGCACTAGACAGAGTAGAGAGTAAAGAAGGCTGAGTTTTAATTCTAGCATCATGCCTTACTTTGTGACTTTAGGCAGGTTATTTAACTAGATTTTCTTGTTTGTAAAGTGAAGATAATAGTGCTTTTGCCTTATTTCAGGTAAAATAATGGGCTTTACTATTTTGAAGACTTTTAACTAGGAGTCATATGCATTAGAAAGCATCTTAATTTTTACCGCTATATGAGAAATTGAAATATGTGAATTCTTAAAAGAGGATAATTAAAATTAATTTCTGAATTATACTTATTTCCCCTCCTTTTCTTGGTAGCGGATACTTTGTTTTCAAGGAAGCTGAATGGAAAATACAGACTTGAGCGACTAGTTCCAACTGCAGTGTATCAGCACATGAAAATGCATAAAAGAATTCTTGGACACCTGTCGTCTGTGTACTGTGTAACTTTTGATCGAACTGGCAGACGGATATTTACTGTAAGTTTTTAAAGTATTATGTTAATTCATATATGAGATTACAGAAACGTTGCTTATAATTGAACTTTGAAATAAAACCTTTGTTTTTTCTTTTAATTTGAAAAACTAGAAATTCACATAAAACAGCTTTCTAACAAAAGGTTGCTTAAAATTGGACTTCAAGTTTGGAATGTTTTTGAAAGACATGTTGTAACCCAGTTACAGTTACATTGTTGTCCTCATGGATAAGTGTAATCCCAAGCATTATATCAGACAATGCAGTTGACATTTTGTCAAATGTCATATAATACTTTTAATTCTAAACGTAAGGATATTTTATCCAAAGTGTATTAAGCACATTAGAGTCTGAGAAATGGCCCTTAAAGTGGTCATAGGGAAAAGTCAGAGCATATATAAGCTTATTACCTTTTATCTTTAGGACCTCATCCTTCAGTATATCTGGCGTTCAAAGAATCTCTTTGGGTTTGTTTGTTACTGTTTTCTTTTAACTTCTTGAATGGAATAAAGCAGAGCTTTTCAGCTCTTAAGTGAGAAAATTGCTTTTGGAAGTATTTCAATTTCTTTTTAGGTGCCTTAACTATTATATCCACTAAGGGCAATACTTCACTATAGAGGTTGTACTTATAATTAAATATTACTTACATTAAATACTGGGCTAAAGGTATGCACTTATACACGGGGTTCCTACGGGAAATTGAAGTTAACATGGAAATTCCTATCTCTGTCTTTGAAGAGAGCAGCTGTGAATTTTATACAGTCACAACAATTATAGATTCCTCTTTTAAGTAGATATGCTTGTAAACTGAGATTTATTTATATCTGCTTTCTCTCCTTTACCCATACACTCAGTCATCTGTAAAACAGCTAAATGGCAGGATGTGGGAAAGGATTTCCATACTTAATCTTTTTCCTGGTTCTGGAATCCTCTTCAGGCATTTGCAGATTATTTTGTATATATTAGTATTCTCCCTTTCACTTCCTCTTTTATGTCTGCTATTCTTCATGAAGCAGAATAAAAGTGAAATTTTCAAGATTTTCTGATAGGTTATTATCTTCAGAGTGAGGAACAGTTATCCCTATATTTGCTGAAGTCCTTGATATACCTGCAACAGTAACTTGCTCTCAAATGGTAATGGAAAATTATCTTTAGAGTTAAGTTCAACATTATTATTTAAATTGAGCTCTCAAAACATATAGTAAATTTGGCATTTCTAATGTTAGAAGGATTCTTTCAATAATAATAAATCGAAAGAATGAGAAAGAAATGTTACATTGTGTTTATATTTCATTTTGGCATTGCTGCTGCTGCTGCTAAGTTGCTTCAGTCGTGTCCGACTCTGTGCAACCCCAGAGACGGCAGCCCACCAGGCTCTCCCGTCCCTGGGATTCTCCAGGCAAGAACACTGGAGTGGGTTGCCATTGCCTTCTCCAATGCATGAAAGTGAAAAGTGAAAGTGAAGTCGCTCAGTCGTGTCTGACTCTTACTGACCCCATGGACTGCAGCCTACCAGGCTCCTCTGTCCATGGGATATTCCAGGCAAGAATACTGGAGTGGGGTGCCATTGCCTTCTCCCATTTTGGCATTAAGTTATGTCATATACTGAGATTATAAAAAATATCTATAACTTCTTAATTTTTTGATGACTTTGAAAGTAATTCTTTGAATGTGAGAGGGATGGTAGGCATTTATTTGTCATACTTTATGAAGCATTGTGTGTGTGTTGATTTGAATTAGACACATAATCTCTTATACTTTTTTGAGGGAAAAATCCAGTGAGTAATAATGCTGTTGCTATCTTACAGTAGTAGATTAGTAGGCATAGAGCTGGGAGAGCACTCTGAACCTGGGTTTAGTGAACTACTACCCATGAGTCAAATCCAGCCCACTGCCTGGTTTTGTAAATAAAGTTTTATTCAAACACAGATGCGCTCAGTTGTTCACGTTGTCTGTGGTTGCTTTTGTACCACAACATGGAGTTGGGTAGTTATGACAGACTGTATTGCCTACAAAGCCTAAGATAATTGTTATCTGGCCTTGTACAGGAAAAAACAAAAAAAACTGCAGCCCTTGTTCTAAAAACTTAATTCCTAGTTTTAAGAGCATTTGATTTTGGGGGAACAAGAATGATACGTTAAAAGGAAGCTGTTTTCTGATTGTTTTCCTTTAATTGAAGATACATAAATAAAGGGAAGAAAATTATCACTGTACTATTTTATGTGGTCTTATCAAAAATCTAAAAATGTTTATGTTTTGTGTATGTGATATAATTTTCTAATTGTGCCAAACTTACAGTCTCATTTGTAATTTTTTACTGGTGATTTGCAGTGACAAATTCCAAAATGTTACCTTGTGATAAATGCCAAAATATGAGATCATTGTTATTTAAAATTTCTTTGTATTTTTATCTTGTTATCACTTCAGGTGGAGTTAGAGAACGTATGTGTTCACTATTCACATTCTTTTATTCCCCTGGAAACACATTAGCCACTAACTAATACTTTGAAATCCAGTCTTAAAAGCAAATAGGATAAGACTTCAGGATCGTAGGTTTTGACTGAACAATGAAAGATGCCTGTGAAGGGCCGCACACTCTTATTACTTCCTAGAAGAACAATTCAGTAGTGGACGACTCAGTATTTCCTTCTTATGTATTTGGTATCTTAAGACTTGGTACACTTGTCATTAACTTCTATTGTTAGATGTATTTGAAAACTTTTTCCAAGGGACTAATTCCAGCGGACTTTTGAGTGCTTTGGGGAAAGCACAACTAGAGGCGGTATAGTCCTGTGCTTAAGAGCATCAGCTTCAGCATCAGGGGACTCTTGGTTCAGCGCACAGCGTTGCCAGGCACTAGCAGTGCAGTTTACAAAGGCTGCCTCACGCTTTTCATCTACAGCGTTCTCAGCTCTTTAAAAAAGGTAGGGAAATAGATAATACCAGTAAAGTAGATACTAGTACTACCAATCCCACAGGATTTTTTGTGGGATTACATGAAATGATGTGTGTAATTAGTATAGAACAGGATACACAGGAATTCTATAGATAGATTTAAATAAATTGTATCCATTTTATTTTCTTACCTAAAATGTTTTATTGATAAATGCTATACAAGATCGAAACTGAAATCAATATGATTGATAAGTGAAATTCTGTGTTAGGAAAATTATCCAGTATTTTGTACTAGAATATTTTAATAATGGACGTTTCCCAGTAGAATAATGAGAAGAGCCTAGGGAAGGAGACAGTGTAATCACCAAGTCTGACTGTTCCCTAATTCTCTCTCTTTCTTAGGTTTCTAAATCTGTTTACTTGGTTTCAGAATCATTGTGTCAAATAATATTTACTAAATAAAGAAAAACAGAGTTAGTTAATTCTCTCAGGAGTAAGCCATTCATTCCTAAATGTATGTTGAGGACCACGTAAAAAGATTTCGTTTTTCAAAAACATAAAGGATATCTCTTCAAATTAAGGCAAAAGAGCATAAACTGTTTCTATAAACTCAGTAATTTGTAATAAATACTATGAGTTTATTCACTCCTTTAGTGAACTTTGGTCTTTTAGGAGGTGTACACTTCTCTAAACACTTAGAATATTGAAATGGCAGCTATGGTTATCAGTGAGAGTTCATAGATGATCAACGACACAGTGTTGATGCGATATGATGAGAAGCTTGATAGAGGCAGCACAACATGCTGAGGTATCGTAGGAGAGAGGTGCCTAGTTCAGGGTGTGGTAGGAGATGGTAAGGGGAACTTCCTTGAGAAGTGAGCCAAGCTGGGTATTCCACAGTTTAGGGAAAGGCATATACAACCATTGGAAGAATATAACATGCAATTGTGTATTATTTGACATGGCGAAAAATACATATAGACCCCTGTTAAGCAAGAGTTAGAGATGTTGTTGGAGGACAAAGTCAAGATTCTTTTGTGACATTTGAAGGGGGTTCTTCCCTGAAGTCATGGAACAAAAATGATGGCTTTAGAGAATTGAGTAGAATTTCTCTTTTTAATGATCTGTTGAGAATTTTGTAGAGGATGAATTAAAGCTAAGTCGATATCCAGAGGTATTGGTAAAAAGGTTCTAGGAGTGATCCATGTGAGTCATGGTGGGAGTAGGGATGGAATTAATAGGCTAAAAATGGAGCTAGGATTTAAGAGGTTTATTTGCATATGGGGAGGAGTTGAGAGGCAATAATATGAAGCGATGTATGTTTTAACTTGTGCAGCTGGTTAGAAAGCCATGTCATTTACTGTGGTAGGGATTTAAGTGGAGAAGTTTGTGAAGATTGGGACATGTTGAGTTTGAGATCCACACACAGATTGCCAAGTAGAAATGCTCAACAGGCAGTGGGAGTGCAGGAGAGAGATCTAGGCTAGAAGATTCAAGTTGGGAATCATTGAATATAGAAGTTGATCATTTTACCTCATGTATGTAATGTGAGAAGTCTGAGTCTTCGACTTTAAAGCAAACTAAACAAGAAGAGAGGAGTCAGTAATTAAAACTGAGAAAGAGCTGCCTGAGAGGCCGCAGGAGAGAAAAAAAGATGTGGTGTCTTAAAAGCCAGAGGATTTGTATTTTACTAAAGATAGAAACCTAAAGTAAAATTAGAACTGAAAGGCATCTTTTGGATTTGGCAAGGCCATTAGTGACCTTAAGGAAAAAAATCTTTGTTTTAAGTTTTAGAGAAAGGAGTGAGATTGCAGTGCACTAAGGAAAGATTGGGAATTGAAAATTTAAAAAGACAGTACAGAGTAGTCTTTCAAAAAGTTTGACAGTAAAACAGGCTGTTTTCTGAACGTGGTGCACTACCACTGGACATGCTTAAATTGTATTGTATGGTCCTCTGTTGTGGATTTGTTTAGGGGTCGGTCTCTATTAAGCTGTCAACTTCCTGACAACAAATCCTTTTTCTCAAACCTTTTTAGATCTATAGTGCCTTCCACTGTATCTGGTGTATACAGTAGGCATATGACAAAGAAAGATGAATGAATGAGCCAGTCAGTTAGAGATACAGAAGTGAATAATGTCCTTCCTTGTAAGAAACTTCTGTTAAGGAAGATACATATATAAAAATGTCCATAAGATGAATTCTCTCCTCCTACTGTGCTTCATTTACAATAGTCTTTTTCTGTGTTTCAAACTTACAAAGCCCATTTTTGGCTTAAAGACTTTGTACTATCTGTTCCCTTTGCCTGAAATAATCTCCGAAATATTGCTGTGACTTATTCCTTTTTTTAGCAGCTCTGGTCAAACACTGCATATTTAAAAGACTTCGCTGTCTACCTTCCCTCCCCATACTGTATCATTGTCTGTCACGTTACCTTACTGTGTTTTTCTTATAATATCTATCACTGTCTGAAATTCTTAATTTTTAAAATTAGCTTTAATTGTATTTTCTTATTAAAGAAGTTCAGTGAGGACGGGTAGGACCTTGACTGAATTATTTATGATCACTGATTAAAGTAGGCATCCTTGAGTCTATATTGATGTAAATTTGTAAATAATTAAGTGAGAAAAAGGGAAACCACTTATTTACGGTAGAATGCCAACTGATAGTTACAGAAAGAATGCTGCTTTGGCAGCTATCATAGTGGTGGTTGATTCATTTGTGTGTCATCGATGGACGGTAGATTGGGTGATACTGGTTTGAAGATCTTGGCATAATCTAGCATATGTTCCCACAAGATACTAATTTAATTGAAAGGGGGAAATTGCAACTTTCCAGGGGGGGAATATGGGAAACACTTCACACGACAAAGTTACTAACTTCAGTAGTGGTGGGATGGGGGTTGACATTGCATATCCTCTGAAGTGGTACATGGAGGAAAACACAGCATCTAGTCTATGGGATTCCTACCAAGACAGTATGATCTGACAGAATTTAAAATTTGTGTTCTCTATAAACTTCTGAGGACATGAAACATAGAGAAAGCCTCAGGAAATCCTCCAGATTGAAGAGATTGAAGTGACAATATAACACATGTTGCTATATGGGCTACTGCTGCTGCTGCTGCTAAGTTGCATCAGTCGTGTCCGACTCTGCGACCCCATAGGTGGCAGCCCACAGGCCCCCATCCCTGGGATTCTCCAGGCAAGAACACTGGCTGCTGCTGCTAAGTCGCTTCAGTAGTGTCCGACTCTGTGTGACCCCATAGACGGCAGCCCACCAGGCTCCCACATCCCTGGGATTCTCCAGGCAAGAACACTGGAGTGGGTTGCCATTTGCTTCTCCAATTCATGAAAGTGAAAAGTGAAAGTGAAGTCGCTCAGTCGTGTCTGACTCGTAGCGACCCCATGGACTGCAGCCCACCAGGCTCCTCCGTCCATGGGATTTTCCAGGGAAGAGTACTGGAGTGGGGTGCCATTGCCTTCTCCGTGCTATATGGGACCCGAGGCCAGAAAAGAAAAGGGAACAATGTCAGGATAGTTGACAGAATTTGAATGGGGCCTGTGGATTGGATGGCATTTTTATCATTATTTATTTCCCCAGTGTATGGAGATGTGTATCCTTGCTGTAGAGGAATGCACACTGGGATATTTAGAAGTGATGGGGCATCAAGTCTGTAGGTGTATTATATGGAGAGAAAGAAAAGAAAGGCGGTGATGGAGCAAATGCAGTGAATTGTTAATAGTTAATGTGTCTGGGTGATGGAAGACATTGGTGCTGATCTTGAAACTCCCATAAGTTTGAAATGCAAAATTGCTTTTTCAAAGTACATGGGAGGTAGTGTAAGGATGATACTATATATTCAGTAAGTTTGGTAATAATGGAAAGGAGAGCTAGAATATGGTAATTTATAAGAAGATAAATTTTTGGAAACTAGGTCAGGGTAAGGAACTAGGAGAGCAGATGAAAGAGGAGATAACTGATGTGCAGTGGTCTTTCTGGACGATAGATAAGTGAATGAATAGATTAAGAGCAGTTTATGTGGACTGTTTAGAAAGATAATTAGGTTTACAATGAACAGATTCTGCTTTTCAAAGTGAAGTATTTTACACGATGAAGAGTTGGTTGGGGAATGGGACTGAGTTCCTTAGAGATGAATGGTAAAACCTGGTAATAGGGAAAGAGTGATGAATAGGGGCCAAAAAGGGTTGCTGATTAGCCTTAGCCATCCAAATAAACAGGAGCTGTGAACTTGCAGTGCTGCAGAATTAGTCTGCTTGTCTTCTTTTCCATAATGGTACTTGGCATCTGGGAGCAGGGCAAGAGCAAATGATGATTATGTTGATAAAAGGTTAGTCAGTGGTGGTTTAGATAGACAAGGAGTAAGAAAATTCAGCCTGTGTTTAGATGATTGACTCTAACGTTTAGGGTAATTTGTAAGGGAAATGAAATACAGGTCTGATAGATTGGTAAGAAAATCAGTGGCCTCTTCTAGAAAATACATGGAAATAAATTTAAAGTATAAGCAGTTTTTAGCTGCTCAAATAAGTGAATTGTTATTCAGATAAATAAAAGACTACTAAGGGCTTCCTTGGTGGTTCAGATAGTAAAGAATCCACCTGCACTGTGGGAGATCTAGGTTTGATTCCTGGGTTGGGAAGATCCCCTGAAGGAGAGCATGGCAACCCACTCCAGTAGCCTGGTGGGCTACAGTGTGTGGGGTTGCAAAGAGTCGGATACAACTGAGCGACTAAGCACACAAATAAGGCTACTTTTTCCCTTGAAAAGAAAATGATATTATAGTATGCATAACCATATACATGATGATTTTAACATTTAATTCTGTTTGTTCTGATGACATCAAGAGGTGAAATCTGACTCATAAGCCATGCAGTAGCAAGAGAAATTAGAATTCTCTTTGTTGATTCTGCCAAGGACTGCCAAATTCTCCAAGATACTAAAAGTTTAATAATCACCTAATTTCTTTTATCTTCATGCCAGAGCAATCATCGTTGCTTGGTATGTTCAGTTGATGCTTCTCTCTTAGCAGGGAAAAGTTTACAGGTCTGCTTTTTAACTCTAAGGTTGTCTGAGCACAATTAACCTTCTGTACTGTTGCCCAAGTGTGTGTGGTTTTCTCCTTGCACAAGTCAGCAATTCTTTGTCATTTACTGTTCCATGTTGTACTTTTCTTCATCATTGAATAGTTAATATAGTTGTTACAGCTAATTGTCTAGGTTTCAGTTTAAAACAATGTTTACATATATACTTAAAAATAGTTCAATTAAGCCCTTTAAAACTTGTCTTCCAGAAACTTGAAAGTTGACTTTAGATTCTACTTTAGTTTTTACATAGAATATAAATGATTGAAGACCCTGTATCTGAAGTTGTTTTGTAAAGCTTTCCTGTCAGTAGGTAGGACATTTTTTTGTAGATTTTAAGACAAATTTTAATACCCAAGTGCTCAACGAAGTAGAAAGCCATGTCACAGATCTGTGGAATTTTTCTTGACCAGAATACAAAAGCAAATGTATATACATATTGCTTTTGTATGTACATATTTAATTCCTGGGCTTTAAATATGGAGAATGTCAGCATTCATTTTTATTTATGGAGAATGTCAGCATTCATTTTTATTTATCTGAAATTTGCCTCTCACACTTTTTATTTTGATGAAACTTTGTAGTTTCCATAAGGGATTCACAAAATAGGGACTTCTTTGGGATAGACTAAGAAGGAAGGCGGGTAGGTGATTATCTGCTGTGTAAGAGATCCAGTTAAATTCTAGAAGGAAAGGTCATTGGTACCATTTCCATAGTCCACTTAAAAGTATTAAAGAAATAACAGTGATTCCAGAGTAAATGTCTGATTCAGTTTCCTTCCTCTCCCCTAAGCTACAGAGCATGTTGATCGTTTTTAAAGGCACTTGGCATTATCACTGTGGCTGTGGAAAAAGAAAATTCACAGGGTAGTTTAAATTCATAAGTTTAAGTTCCACCCTTTATCAAGTCTTTTTACAAGTGATATCTGCACTGTTGTTTTTTCAGGATAGAGAAAAGTTACTTTTTCAGCCTTCTTGGCATTATCTTTGCACTGATAGGATATCTTGACATGTAAGAGAAAACAGTGTAAATTTGATATGGCTCATTTTATTTGGGGATTTATGTAAGCTAAAGCTACATGTTCTTTCTGATATCTTTATACTCAGTAAACAGAATGGTGAACGTGTCATTTATCTATGTTATCATGATAACACATTATGTTACTATTAACATACTAATGAACACTCTTTCATGGTAATTGTGACAATTTTACATTATTGAAAAGTGAAACTACTGATCCATTGCTACCTTTTATATTTGCTTGGCATTAACCACTAGCATAATATTATAATTTGATTTAAAAATGAATTCCAAAAAAAGCATCTTCAGTTTTCACCAGCTCATACATTTCTTAAAACTTGCGGTTAAAGTTAGCCTTTGCTCTGCTTCATTCTGTACTCCAAGGCCAAATTTGCCTGTTACTCCAGGTGTTTCCTGACTTCCTACTTTTCCATTCCAGTCCTCGATAAAGAAAAGGACATCTTTTTTGTGTGTTGGTTCTAGAAGGTCTTGTAGGTCTTCATAGAACCGTTCAACTTCAGTTTCTTCAGCATTACTGGTTGGGTCATAGACTTGAATTACTGCAATATTGAATGGTTTGCCTTGGAAACGAATAGAGATCATTCTGTCTTTTTGAATGTTGGTGCTTTTGATATTGTCCCAGGGGTCTCTGAGACTATCCTCAGTTCTTTTCATTCTTTTAACTTTATTCTGCTCTTCAGAAGTTATTTCCGCCATTTTATCTTCCAGCTCACTGATTCATTCTTCTGTTGCAGATATTCTGCTGTTAATTCCTTCTAGAGTATTTCTCATTTCAGTAATTGTGTTGTTTGTCTCTGTATGTTTATTCTTTTATTCTTCTAGGTCTTTGTTAATTGATTCTTGCATTTTCTCCTTTATGTTTTCAAGGTTTTTGATCATTTTTACTATCATTATTCTGAATTCTTTTTTAGGTAGTTGCCTATTTCCTCTTCATTTATTTGGACTTCTGTATTTCTAATTCGTTCCTTCATTTGTATAGTCTTTCTCTGCCTTTTCATTATTAATTTTTTAAAACTTACTGTGTTTGAAATTTCCTTTTCCCAGGCTTTAAATTTGAATTGTTTCTTCCTTTTGGTTTCTGCCCTCCTAAGGTTGGTCCTGTGGTTTGTGTAAGCTTGTAGAGGGTGAGATTTGTGCTGAGTTTTTTTGTTTGTTTGCTTGTGTGTTTGTTTTTCCTGTAATGGGCAAGGCTGAGTGGGGTGGTTATCCTGTCTGCTGATGATTAGGTTTGTATTTTTGTTTGGTTTGTTGTTTAGGCAAGTCGTCATGCACAGGGTGCTACTGGTGGTTGAGTGATTCCAGGTGTTGTATTCAGGTGGTTTCCTTTGTGTGAGGTCTCTAATTTAATAGTCCCTAGGATTAGTTCTCTGGTAGCTGCTGCTGCTAAGTTGCTTCAGTCGTGTCTGACCCTGTGCAACCCCAGAGATGGCAGCCCGCCAGGCTCCGCCATCCCTGGGATTCTCCAGGCAAGAACACTGGAGTGGGTTGCCATTTCCTTCTCCAGTGCATGAAAGTGAAAAGTGAAAGAAGTCGCTCAGTCGTGTCCGACTCTTTGCAACCCCATGGACTGCAGCCCACCAGGCTCCTCCGTCCAAGGCATTTTCCAGGCAAGAGTACTGGAGTGGGCTGCCATTGCCTTCTCTACTCTGGTAGTCTAGGGTCTTGGAATTCAGTGCTCCCACTCCCAAAGCTCGGGGCTTGATCTCAAACCAGACTTTTAGTCCCAACACCAGCAACTTTCCATAAATCTGCTCTGAAATTTTATCCTGTTTGCTGAGCCTCTCCTGGCTGAAGGCCAGTGAAACATTCCTGTTGTTTTAGGAGCACAGATACCTTTGCTGTGGCAGAGCACCTAGGAATGGCATGGGAAGGAGTGTCACGTGGATGAAGACCTGACCTTCGCTGGGGCTTTCACAGCCGGGCCTGGGGCCTGCTGGTTCAGAAGTAGCTCGTTTTAATTCTCTCTGACCTAAAGTTACATCTGGTTTCTAGAAAGGGAACAAAAATACTGCATTTGAAAACACCAGCTAAGCCCTCCCTTAATCTCGGCCCAATCCTAACTTTTTAAAAAAGAATATAGTTAACTTAGTTTTATTTGTGTTTGGCTATTCCGTCTTCACTGGGTACATTTTGCATCAGGTTCCTATTTTCCATCTTTGTTCTCACATATCAATTTTTTAAAAAATATTTTCATTTATTTGGCTCTGCCAGGTCTTAATTGTAGCATGCAGGATCTTGTACTTGTGGCATGTGAACTCTTAGTTGTGGTCTCTGGGATATAGTTCCCTGCTGCTGCTAAGTCACTTCAGTTGTGTCCAACTCTGTGTGACCCTATAGACAGCAGCCCACCAGGCTCCCCCGTCCCTGGGATTCTCCAGGCAAGAACACTGGAGTGGGTTGCCATTTCCTTTTCCAATGCATGAAAGTGAAAAGTGAAAGTGAAGTCACTCAGTCGTGACCGACCCTCAGCAACCATCACGGACTGCAGCCTTCCAGGCTCCTCCGTCCGTGGGGTTTTCCAGGCGAGAGTACTGGAGTGGGGTGCCACTGCCTTCTCCACTAGTTCCCTGACCAGGGATCAAACCTGGGTCTCCTGCATTGGGAGTGCAGAGTGTTAGCCACTGGCTACCAGGGAAGTCCCTCTCATATATCAATTCTTAAAGGAGCATTTCCTATGCTATAATACTAAATTTAGTACAGTGGTCACCCTTATATGGTATTAGTTTAAAATTAAATATGAGAATTTTCCCATTTGCTAAAGAAGAAAGATATAATGTGTCTATGGTATTCATGTACCAATTTAGACATGTTTAAAGTTTTTTTTTAATCTTGAAATAAGTATATAGTGAAGTCATTCAGTCGTGTCCGACTCTTTGCAACCCCATAGACTGTAGCCTACCAGGCGTCTCCGTCCATGGGATTCTCCAGGCAAGAATACTGGAGTGGGTTACCATTTCCTTCTCCAGGGGATCTTCCCGACCCAGGGATCGAACCCGGGTCTCCCGCACTGGAGGCAGACACTTTAAACTCTGAGCCACCAGGGAAGCCCTGAAATAAGTATAGACTCACACAAAGTTGCAAAAATAGTACAGAATCCCATGTACACTTTCATGTACCCTTCCTTCAGCTTTCCCCACTGGTGACATATGACACAGCTGGAGTACAGTATCAAACTAGGAAATAGACATTGGTGCAGCATTGTTAACTAGACTACACATCTTGAGTTTTCAACATTTGTACACGTGTGTGTATGCATGCATAGTTCTATTCAAATTTATTCCATGTGTAGGCTCATGTAACTGCCATCACAGTCAAGGTGCAGGACTGTTCCATCCCCGCAGAGTAACTCCCTTGTGCTGCCTTTTATATTTGCATGCCTGGCAGCTGCCCGTCTGCTCTGTGTATCTCCAGTGTTATCATGTTGAGAATATTATGTGAATGAAAGCACACAGTATGTAACTTTTTAAGAGTGGCTTTTTTCATTAATCATAATACCCTTTAAATACGTTTAAGGTATCGCATGTCTAGTTGGTACCTTTTTTATTGTGGAGTAATATTCCATTGTATGGATGGACCAGAGTTTATTTAATCATTATTATTCCATTCTCTCCATTTTGAACTTAGGTTTGTTAGGTTTTGAAGTGCTGATTTTCTGTTGTATCTTCTACACCTAAAGAAGCTGATATAATTCAGTGCATTGAAATGAAATTCTAGCATATCAGATTTTACATGTGAGAATTTACATTTCAGAATATTCTCAGCTGTGGATAGTAGTCTTTTTAGTATGATTTGGGTTGGCTTTACGTATCTTTGAATCACAGAATGGACGGTATTTTCAGTTATGACCCGTTATTCTAAAATCTCTACTTTCTATCATAGATTCATCACTTTCCATCTGCTTTTTTACTTACGTACTCATAAACCTATCCTATACTTGTGGGATGATATCAGTATTTTACCATAAGGTTCTTTGTCCAACCATTATTATTATAATATTTTAAATAATTTTAATTTCCATTATTACTAATAGAAATCATGCTCCTTATAGAAGTTTTCAGTGAACAAAGAGAAGAAAATTGAAAAATCACCTGAAACCCTGCCGCACAGGTGGCTCAGATGGTAAAGCATCTGCCTGCAATGCAGGAGACCCAGGTTCGATCCCTGGGTCAGGAAGATCCCCTGGAGAAGGAAATGCCAATCCACTCTAGTACTCTTGCCTGGAAAATTCCATGGATGGAGCCTGGTGGGCTACAGTCCATGGGATCGCAAAGAGTCGGACACGACTGAGTGACTTTACTCACTTATGTCTTGTCTGCTTAAAATTCTTCATTAACTTCCCTTGCCAGGTTAAATTCAAACTCCTTAACAGGCATTTAAAACTCTACCCTCTATGCCCTTCCTCAGATAAAACCTTTGCAGCTTAATTTTTGTTTTTAATTTCCCACTTATACTTCATACTCCCAGCTTTTCGCACTACCATGCCAAATCCTCAGTCCTAGCAGCAGTATCTATGTATTACTGAAAATAAGTGACTACTTCTTTTTCCCCCGGGCATTAGAACTTTGTTTAAAAACCTTGTCGGTTCAGGTTTTTTTCTGAAATCATGTTGTCTAATTTTAGCTGGAAGTTCACTGTTGCTTCCAGGATTTTTCCCTTATTGCTTATAAGATTCTACCACATTTTAAAACTTCTCTCACTTTTTTTGGTTCCTCCTTTTGTTTCCCGCTTCTCCACTTTTGGGAGATAATCCTCAGTTGTTTGTCTTGGTGCTGAGGTTAGACTCCTCTAATTTCTCTGCTGCTTGCTTTACAATTGCCATGTCCACCATAGCTCTTCCTCCTCCATGAGGCCTAGGAGCCCATGTGTCCTTCCTACCAAGGCCAACGCCTGTGCCTGTTTTCCAACTCTTTCTTTTCTTTCACCATTTAAGTGACATTACTTTTGCCTCATGTCTGTAACTCTTAACGTTTTGATTGAAAGAGTGTAATGTTCTATTCTTTGGTTTATAGACTTTACTAACTTTTGATGTAGGCTTCTGTAAAGAATGATCATCTGTTCACGTTCTGCTGTACAGTTTGGTCTTTTTATAAGGAATAGTTTTATCAGTTTTTTAATTCATCCTTTCACATGCAACTTAAACACATTTATGTAAGAATATTTTCCTGGTAAATTTGATTTTTCTTCTTGTCTACACTCCTTTTCAAGCAATTATCTATGTGTACTTGTGTTTCTGATGGGCTTCCCTTGTGGCTCAGTTGGTAAAGAGTCCACCTGCAGCGTGGAAGAGCTGGGTTCAATCTCTGTGTTTCTGATAGTCATTTTAAAAGAACTTAGTTGAATTTGTCAGATCATATTTAGTTTCATAGTCACATAAAAATAAATGATCACAAATAATGATTCATGAGATAGAAATTGCCTGAGGATGCTTTCGGATTTTGTTCGAAATTCTGCCAGGAGTTCTGGGGATCCGGGTGAGGGTTGGGGACAGTGTACTACTTTATATCATAGAGGAGGACAGTGAAGAGAGATTTCCCCGAAAGTAATATGAAAACGTTCTCTCATGTAATTTAATGGAAGAAAAGAAAGGTTAATTGGGATAATACACACTAAAGCAAATTGTGTACAGTTTTGGGGGGGGGTGATATTGTGGGGGATTTTTTTTTTCTGTATGTGTCAAAATAAAGCAGAATTATAAAATACGGTTAGTGAACTTAATACATTCATAATATACCTGGACTTTCTATTCAATTTTATTTGGTGAAAAGTCACTGGAAACTGACTTTTAGATAACAGGTTGCCCCCTGTCCTTTTCATAAAAGGTGGCATTTTGGTCAAAAAGATGTGTGCGTTTTTTTGTTTGTTTTCTGTTTGTTAACATGGAAGATAGAATATAAAGCAGACTTATTCAGATACATAAGAAATAATGAGATGACATGATTTTATTCTTCATGTACATTCTACATGTGTTGGTATACTTAAAATTTTGTTTTTGTTGTGAATGTAGGTCAGAGCCAAATAGTGCCTTAGTTTTTAGAAGCAGATACTTCTCTGTGTCGTTGCTGTTGTAGATCCTCTTAAGTACTTTCTATGGCAGATAAAATAGTGTGTGTGTGAATTTTTTAACAAATTAGATTGGAATATTTGTAAAGAGTTCTTACCTCCAGCCTTTGAAATGTTCTAATAAATTTTGAATCTGGGGAATGGATATATGAGGTTAATGGTAATATATTGTACTCTTTGTATATTTAAAACTTTTTAATAGTAAAAACTAGAGGGGAAATAGGGAGAGGTTGGTAAAAGAGTAAACTTTGAACTATAAGATGAATAAGAAAAATTAAAGAAGGAAAAAAAGTCTAGGAGTTCTTACTGCTGCTTTGGCTAAGTGAAAGTGAAACGCTTGTTTGTAAATACAGATATTCGTAGGAAACTATTCTTTACATTTCTCCTTGAGCTTATGCTTCTGCAAAGGGTAAACAGGTAGTATATATATTTTTAATGACATCATGCAGCTAAAATTAACTTTTTTCTTATAACTGATGTTGAGTGACTTTGTATGTAATGTATTTAGCATTTAGCATTGAAGATCAATGGTGGGAAACTCATATGTTACAGATTTTGGCTTTGTAGGAGGAAAAAGCATCAATAAGCTTCCTTTCATTTTTATAGTAACGTAGCTAGGATTAGTCACTATTGCATGTTACATTTGTTTTGCAGTTATAGTTTTGTTATATTAGAAGTTCAGATTCTTTGACAAGATTCCATATAGAGGCTGCCTTGGGTAGTGGGTAAGGGCCATAGGTAAAGGTTAGTTATTGCTAACATCCTACTTTTCCTGTTAGATTGTGGGCACATACAAGTATTCTTTATAAGTGAATAATTTATAAAATAAAGCACCTTGTGTAGAGGAAAGTTTCTAACACAAGTATATAATACATTTTAGTACTTAAAGTTATAAATATTGGGAAGTGGGTATAACAGATAGGATTAAAAAAATCTGTGTTAAGTATTTGAACTAAAATTTATAGTTAATTCAATAAATATCCATTTTTATTTTAAGGGTTCTGATGACTGTCTTGTGAAAATCTGGGCAACAGATGATGGGAGATTATTAGCTACTTTGAGAGGGCATGCTGCTGAAATATCAGACATGGCTGTCAACTATGAGAATACCATGATAGCAGCTGGCAGTTGTGATAAAATGATCCGAGTCTGGTGTCTTCGTACGTGTGCGCCTTTGGCTGTTCTTCAGGGCCACAGTGCATCTATAACGTCACTACAGGTAATCATTTTAATCCCTGAAAAATCCTCTGTGGTTACAGTTTAAAATAAATTTTAAGAAGTCACCTTTATAATCCATTGTATAAAGCCAACTAAAATAAAGAAAGGAATATTTTCTCTTTTCTCTATAAATAAATGGACTTTAAATATGAAGGTAACCATGACATTTGTCAAATTGGAGTGTTTAAACATTATTGTTATTTGCTATTTGTATGGTTAAAAATAGGTTTATTATTTGGACTATGTTACTCTTCTTATAAAACTGCTTCTTTCTTTTTCAGTTCTCACCATTGTGCAGTGGCTCAAAGAGATATCTGTCTTCTACTGGGGCAGATGGCACTATTTGTTTTTGGCTCTGGGATGCTGGAACCCTTAAAATAAAGTCAGTTGCTCTTTTATTTTTTAGGATAAATATGTTTAACTTAATGGTTGAAATTATAAAGTATAAAGTAATCAACAGTAGGAATAATTTTATTTTTCTCCTTGAGTAACATTAATTTTGGCTCTTCACTGACCTCTCGCTTTTATCCTTTCCTTTTTGTTTTCATGCTTTAAAGAAAGTTATATGTTAACATGTTTATTTCTTGTTTCTCTTACCGTTTTTCCTAGCTCTCGCTTTTTCAGAATATTCCTGTTTTATTACTACTACTTTTTGTTTGCTGCAGTAACTCCTTTTGATATTTAGAACATAATCTTCAGAGTTCCTAGTTCTTTAGAAGAATTGCAGTTATTTCTGTTATTGTATCTATAGAATAGATTTTATTGTGGATCTAGGGAGATTTAGGAAAATGGAATCATTAAATTTTCACTAAACTACACCAAGGTAGATAGATGCACCCTTCTCTCTGCCCCATAATAGCATTTTGCATTTATGCTTTTACCTATAATGATATTTTGGTTTATCGAAATAAGTTGTCTGGACAATACTATGTTTGGGTTCAGGACACTGAGGCAAAGAAAGGTTAAATGACTTTCTCACAGTTAAAACGATATTTAAAAATGGCAAGGCCAGGGCTATAACATTTCCTTGCCCTCTGGTTTTGTGCTATTTCGTGCTGCCTCTCAAGTGGATCTAGTGGGATAAGTGCTATATTTACCCCATAGACCAATCTGTGAATGGAGAGGTGATGTTCACCTCCATTTTACAGATGAGGAGACTCAGGTACAGAAGTGTTGACTTGCCTAATAAGGTCACGCTGATAAGTGGCAGAACTGGAAACTGAGCTCAGAGGGCTCCTAGGCCTTAGCTTAAAATATTTCCTCAAATGTACATTTAAAAATAAATTATGTGTACCTGCTTATCTGTTTTTTCCCTTTAAGAGTACTAGCATTTGTTTCAAATGGCAGTCTATATAATTGCTTACATATTCTGGTTATGGGTTCTAACTAACTGCTTGTTTGGCATGTGCCAAAAATTAATAAAAGTGTACCACAGTCTATAAGATATTAATGAAAGCAGTTCTTTTTATTGCCTATATGATAAATTTAGATAAATTTACTTAGAGGTAACTTTTTTCTCTAAATAAATGTTTAGGTTTCAGGAATGTTTTAGTAACTTTCTCTAAGCTGTATCAGTTATGCTTAGCTATATCAGAGCTAATGAATATTAATAAAACTTGTTAAAATGTCAGTTAACAAAATAATTCTGTACATTTTTCCCCTAAATGATCACAAGACTGAAACCATTCTATGTTCAGTAGCTTGCATAGTGAAAGTTATGCAGTGCACTCTGATTGAAGGCTCTAATTATTTTTTATATTTTTCTCTCCTAATATTCTGAGAAAAATTAGGTTGAAATATATGTTAAAGGGCTTTAAATGTAATCACTGTATTGGAATATTACATATATATTGTATATGTATTAGAACTGGTATGGGTAAAATCCATAATTTAATTTTTCTTCAGTCTGGTTGATTGTAACAGTAAGCATGTAATGTTAGTACTATTAGTATAAACATATAATCTGTAATATAATTATGTAATTAATGTAAACATAGTTAAGTGTGACCTATTTTCTATAGATCACTATTTTAAATGAGCAATATAGTTGCTTACATATTTATGACTTTTATTTCATTATATATTTGTGCATTGCTGTTCTGCTGTATGAAACTGAGAACCTGTTAAATTTTATTAGAAGTGAGTGTAACAACGATGTGTCAGGTAGGACAGTGACTTTGTTTCATGTATAGATTGTTACATAATGAGGAACTCCTCTAAAAATCTATATGTAAAGTTTCCACATGATCCTGCTGATCATGACACACAATGATTTTGAACTTGTTTTTAGAAAGGGCACCATCTGTTGCTTCTTATTTTGTCCTTCTGTAATTATTTTTTGAGGCAGCTGAGTTCTGGTGGTGTTTATCTCTTTGGGATATTTTTGATTAGTTATTTTTTGTATTACAGTCCAAGACCTGCAAAATTTACAGAGCGCCCTCGACCTGGAGTTCAAATGATCTGTTCATCTTTTAGTGCTGGTAAGATTTTTTTTCTTCCTGACTCTCCACTTAAAAGTTGTATATTTGAAGGCTTCTAGTGGAACACATAAAATTTTGGAATATACCTACTGTTGTAATGGAAATCATATTCTCTTGCATGTACCGGGGGTGGTCATAAATTAGTTTATCAATATTTGAACTTTGCTTGAGTTTAGCTTACATACTCATTTGGTTGAGTGTTTTACTAATTAAGTTTTTCTTTAAGAAGACAATAAATCTTTTGTAGGAGGAAATAGTTTCAAATTTTACTGTTAAAGAATAAGTCTTCGAATAATTATCTCATTGAAAAGTATTTTAAATCTTTTATATTTTCAGTGATTTTGGAAGTACTTACGGCTGAGTAAAATAGGTTGATAGACATTCGTACATCTTTATTACTTATTTTGCTCCAGATTGTTCTTATTTGCTCTTTAAAAAACAGCTTTATAGCAGTGATGAAATTCCAGTTACAGTTTGAGTTTATGTAGCAGCATTTTGAATGGATACCAGAGTCTTGATAAACAAATTGTGATCTGGAGATTTTAAGTGAATTGATGAGAAAATGAAACATGAATTAATGTTCCTAATACTAGTTCTTTCCACAGTTTACCTTTTCTTTTCATAATTGTGGTTAGCAGTAGTACCAGAGACAAGTGATTGCAAACTGATGACATGAGTCTTATTTTTGCTGTACCAGTATCTAAACATCTTTAATTTCTAGCTTCTCGATTTCCACTGCTACTGCCATGCAGACGGTTTTACTTCTAGTATTAATATAAATATAGGCTCTGCATATGCTTCAGGGCACTCTAGATGCAATTTTATATAGCATTGTTTTCAACACGGTGGGAGGGTATTGATTCTGAGAGAGGGTAAAACTGCATGTACAAATAGCTGTAGTGCCGTAGAATGTATGTGCTCCATGACAGTCGTAGTGAGAGTTCAGAGGAGAGGAGACTTACTGGATTGCAAGCCTGGAAGGCCCATAGTGAAGGAGTTGGGGCCTAAATACTTGCTAGGATTTTAGCAGATGGGAAATAGGGCAGGAGAGGGATTTTAGCAGAATTAAGACATATTTTCTGATAATATTAACATGATTATGTAATTATTAGTGAAATCATTTGTAGAAGACAGCTTCTATAAATATTGAAAAATTCCAGTCATAGCTTATGTTAGCAGACTCTTAATTTCAGGTTAGATGTATTATGTTCATTAGGATAAATGTGAATAGTTGTAGAATGAAATATTAGTCTTTCAGTATATAGTATGATAATGTTGCTTACATTTCTTATTTAATTTTCAGAGAGTTTGAGCTTGTATTTTACTCATCAGTGTTTGATGTTATTCCTCAGGTGGAATGTTTCTGGCCACAGGAAGCACAGATCACATTATTAGGGTTTATTTTTTTGGATCAGGTCAGCCAGAGAAAATATCAGAATTGGAGTTTCATACTGTAAGTATTGTTGAAAAGACTTAGATGAGTATGATATAGATGAGTCTTAACAGTTTATATTTAGGATCCTCTTTTCTGTTCATTTGTTTGTATACAGGACAAAGTTGACAGTATCCAGTTTTCCAACACTAGTAACAGGTAAAATAATTATTTTTGTTTGTCAAATTGAATTCTAGTTTTCAAATATGAAATAAAGACAGTCCTATGGTCAGGTTTTAATTAGCTTTGTATATTAATTAGCCACCTAGAATAAAGTTCTTGACCAGTTATGATGAAAAGTCAATTTTCATCACATTCTTGTTAATGTGTATTTATGTTTTATCTATAATAATTTATTTGGCCACTTTTTTTTTTTCAATAATAGGGACTTTCATCCACCCTACATATTTTCTGTACATATCAAAGTGTAAGGAAACTTTTAGTAAAGATTGGGAATACATTATAATGTAATATTTGAAGCAGAAGTATTTATTGATAATAAACTTAGATGATATTGTGTATGTTTTTTCATATTCTTGTTTTAACTTTAAAAATGATATTTACATCTTGAGTAAAATGTTGAGAGGAGAATCAGTGTTTTTCTCTTGGAAAGTATCAATTCTCTTTCTAAGGTAGTAAATAGTGGCCTTGAATCGCTTGAACTTTAGGAGACCTAGCCACATACATTAGAATGTGTGTGTGTATATAACATTTTAAAAGCCTCTGGTGTTTCAGAAATTCTCTGATTTGCAGAAAATACCAGGTAGAATAATCTATTATATTAGAAGGCTGTGGAAGGAAAAGTGAAAGGTTGCTTTTCAGCGTTTTAAAAACGTAACTCTATTGGAAAGTGCATTTTGGTGAAGCACATGTGATTTTTTTTTTTCTTTGGCGGGTGGGCTCCTTTGCAGGTTTGTAAGTGGCAGTCGGGATGGGACAGCACGTATTTGGCAATTTAAACGAAGAGAATGGAAGAGTATTTTGCTGGATATGGCTACTCGGCCAGCAGGGTAAGAGATCACATTTGAAATATTACATAGATATATCTAGATCTTTTTAAAGTTGTAAAGCTGTTTTACAGGTTAGTGTGAGACTCACCCTATAAAAGCATGGATCATAATCTCATGTTAAACTGATTACTTTTCTGTGATAATTGAAGGTGCTTTTGGAGATGAAAATGTTGACTTTTATAAAATGAGTTTTTGCCCTGTGTGAATTAATGATATTCTGCAGTTAGTTTTGTTGACAGTACGATAGTACTATAAGAATAGCTGTACCTTTTACTACTTTTTCAGGAAAACTAGAACATACAGTGTTCCATCTGACCCAGGGGTGATGTGGTATATCCACTGGTTATCTCTAGCCAAGAGAAATTATACTACATGTTGAAATTATCAGTTTAGTTTTAATATTTTAACGTATTTTTTTCTGTCTGTGTTGATGCATAGTAGTCTTGAATGGGGAGCAGAGTATCAGGGCATGACGGCAACAGTAAAGGATGGAGAGTGAGCGGCATGGCACAGAGGTCTTAGACCCAGAAAGATATTAAAGTCAGTCATGCTTACTCAGGCTCATCTGTTACTAAGTATCATGGCAGCACCGGAATCCTGATTTTGCTGACTCCATACAGTGATTTTTGCCATTGTTTTTTGTTGGTTCAAATTATTCTTAAATACTGTGTTAAGCGATAGTTAGTTATCCATGTTAATGAATGTAAACTAAGAAAATACATTTAGGTTTTTGTCATGCTGATATTTTAATAAACAATATCATTGTAAACAAATGCTGCTTCCATCACTTTCAGCCAAAACCTCCAAGGTATAGAAGATAAAATCACAAAAATGAAAGTAACGATGGTAGCATGGGATCGACATGACAATACAGTTATCACTGCAGTTAATAACATGACTTTGAAAGTTTGGAATTCTTACACTGGCCAACTAATTCATGTCCTGATGGTGAGAAAAAAGACTAATTTTTATTTGGTATAAACTGAAGCTGGTTGTAAAATAGAATACTTTTGTTAAGAAATAAAGTCTTTTATGTTATCTGAGATTTCTTACTTGCTGGCTAACAGGTCTTTTTGGGAGAATGGAAATAATTTTAAAATGCAGTTAAAGACGTTTGGCTTAGAAATGTAGATCTAGCTGTCTTTTTTAATATTCAGGGCTGGATAAATAAATAGTACTCACAGGTTTCACTTGATGATAGCAAATCCCTGGACAGTGATTTTATTTTAGCTCAACTTTTTTTATTATACATTTGATAAATTTGAAGATTTTTACCACTTATAGCAGTGTTGTCATATTGGTGTTTGTTTGATTCTTTTTTTATCTTTTAATATTTATAATTCTTTGACACTTATAAAATATTTCAGGGTCATGAAGATGAGGTATTTGTTCTTGAGCCACACCCATTTGATCCAAGAGTTCTCTTTTCTGCTGGTCATGATGGAAATGTGATAGTGTGGGATCTGGCAAGAGGAGTCAAAATTCGATCTTATTTTAATATGGTAATTATCAGTCTCTTCATTTGATAGCTGTTAAAGATTTGGGGAGTTGTTGATACAGGTCCCCTGCATATCACAAAGGAAATCCATTTAAGAATTGGGTCAGACATTTTCACCGTAAGTTTCAAAAAAATTATTTATTCCATACTTTTATTAAATGCTAAATTTAAAAGAAAATTGCCTATATTATAATACCTGTTTATTTGTGATATAACTAGTTTAGTTTTTGAGATAGTTTTAATAGTGAAACTTTGAAAAACTAACAAGTATGAAATGACAATATAGATAAGAAAAATGTTTCAAAAACCATGTGAAGAAATTATAAAGAAATACTGTGTCATTGTATTTTACCAGCAGTCCTCCAGTACAACAGAATTTGATTCAGGTATATCAGTTTTAAATTAAAGCCAAAGAAACAGGTATTCTTGCCTTTTATCATTATGGTATGTTAGATGTTTCTTTGGGTTAAGCCCTTTTTCCCTCCACATTTTGTTTCTTAAATGGATATTTGATGTTTTCTGCTGAGTATTTAAGTTGCAGTGGTTTAATATCATATAAAACGTAATGTGCAATGTTTCACGCCTCTGAACTACTCTATAAAGGCAGAAGTGCCCCTCAGATGCTGACTTTGTGTACCTAGACATTTTTTTTCATCCCTTACCATATATTAGGGATGCCTTTCAGCAAAGCAAACAGAAAGGCAGGCATGTGCTTACTTTTTTAATATGATTAAATTTAAAAAATCAATTATAAAAGCCTCTAGTAAAAAATCATAAAGCAGTAGCATTAATATGTGTATGGCCAGAATTGTTTTGCAATAAAACTATTTGACAAAAACCAGTCATTTGTAAAATATAATGGCTTGTGAAATTTTTCATAAAAGTGACACTACTTGATTGATCATCATTGTAAAGTTACTTCTGTGTAATAAGCAGAATAAGAAAGAAATTTTTATCAGTGAAGAAATTAATTTTAGCTGTTGTCAATATGCCTTTAGTCTTCATAAGGTAAGATATAAGATTGGTCAGATTCTTTCCTAAAAAGTGTTAATTATTTGGATTACAAATGTTAGTGATAGATGGATTTCCTTTGTGATTATGTATATAGAGGAGAATTTTTAAAAAAGTAAATCCTTAACTATGCGCGTGAAGAATTTTTTCTTCTCTCCTTCTCTGTCTTTGTGTTTCTGATTTGCTCCTCTTTGGAACATCTCTGTCAAATAAGGAAGTCCTGTCTCAGTTTGCCTTTATAGCTTCAAAAGAACACAAATTGTGGGCTACACATGTTAGTTTCATATTTTCAAAGATCTCTGATGTATTAGTAGAGTGTTTGGAGGGAAAGTTTTCTCTCATATTTGAATATTACTCTCACCTTTCAGTTATGAAGGTGAATTTTTCCTCATCAGGTAAGTTGATCACAATAATACTCCACCTTGTCCATAGATACAAGAACTACAGCTTCTTAAGTTTGAAGTGACTTGCTCTTAGACCATTAAAAGTTAGTGATGTAACCAGGAGTAGAAGTCAGCCATATTATGTTATATACTCTTTGAAATTAGGCAAGGGGTTAGTTCCATTTCTGCCTTAAAAAGTATTATTTATTTAATAAGAGTTTTAGATAAAGCTATTTTCCTGTTCTTTCTATGAATAAGATAGAAAAAAGCCTATAAAGGGTGGAAGAAACAGATTTTTGTAATAGAATTGGATGATATCTATAGAATCTTCAAACTATGAGAAAAAAAAACATAGGCTTTTAAAAAAGGGTTAAAATATCTTGCATTTAAAAAACTGGAACTTGAGCTACCCCTCATCTTGTTAAAACACAGATACTCCTTTTAACTTTCTGCATGATGTTTTCAGCTTCTAAAGTATTTCTGCTTCCAAAACGCATAGTACCACATTTGGGTCTCATGAAACCTTGTGGTAAAATTGGGGTAGGTTTTATTGTTACTGGTTTTATGAATGGAGAAACTGTACAGAGATGAAGTGATTTGCCCACGTTTACCCAGATCACTAAGCTATCATATGGGCACTTGGAGTTTAAACCCATGTTTTTTGTCCCCTGCTAATGTGTTCTTAATGCTATGCTGTCTCTAGTTATGGTTGGTTGTTTACATATAGCTAACTTCCAGCTATGTCCAGTTAGTAACATTTCCAGAAGGAACATATTTTCATAATGATAGCTTTGAGGTAGATCTTTTGAGATCTTATTATTTAGCTCGATGGTTTTATCCTGTCTCTTAATTTATAAGTTATCTAAGTGCCCTACTTTATGCTCTTCACTCCTTTGTTTATTTCATTTTTTTTTTAAATCTGTAGGCAGATAGAAGATAAAGCATCCAGCATTGCTATTAAGAAAATAAAAACCATTTGAGGGAGAAGTAGAAGCTTGTGTTCACTATCTGCTATCATGAATGTTGAGTTTTGGCTATAGTTATAACTCTTTGGCTGTGTGTAGCTAATCAGTAAGTTTTTGAGTTACTAAAATAACATAAAATTTGACAAGTACAAATTCAATCCATGGTATTAAATTGTACATATTTAATTGTATTAGATCGTAAGTTCAATTTACTAAACACTTTTTAAACACCATGTAGAGGGACTCGTTATAGTGCCTTGGATGATTTAAAGGATGAATAATTCTAGTGGAATATACCCCATTTTTAGACTAGAAATGGTTAAAGTTAACACAAAGTGTTGAGATTAAGTACTATTTCATGTGAGTTTCAAAATTGAAGCTTAGAATTTGCCATCAAGCCAGAAAATAAGGGATGTAAATTGTACCTTTAAAAGAACAAAAGTTCTGTATACAAATTCTTAAAAATAAGTATATTTTGAGACTACTGCTTTGAATTTTGTACTTGAAATTTATACCTTTACAAAATGTAATGAAATCATGTGACAAAAATTATTTTGTATTAATCAGCATTTTACTGCCCTTTTCTTGCCTGTTAACAGAAATTTAAAAAAAACTTTAAAAAATCTGATATCTTCAAAGTATCTTTAAAAATCCACGTTTCACATATAGTAATTATAATTTAATAAATTTATTAATAAAGGTAATAGATTTTAAAATAAGAAAACATTTTAGTATGGCACATGATATCCTTCAGATAAATATTCTAATTCCTTTTTTTTTCTGTATCAAGCACAGTTTTTAAAATCTTTTTAAGACCACCTAAATCTGTAAACAGATTAAAAGATTTAAGATTGAGAATTGAGATAAAAATGTTTTAATTCCTTGTCTGCTTACATAATTTCCTAACTTATTTCAAAATCTTATATATAGATTCTCAACTTGCTGGTGGTATTGTCTAGAAAAACTGATGGGGTTTTTTTCCTTACTTTCATTGCTAGCTTTCCTCTTAATAGAGGATCTGCATGATAAAAGCACTTGAAGGGGTTTGTGTTGGGTTTGTTTTTGTTACTTCTAAGCAGTGTATGATGAGTGAGATGGTTTAACTCCAGACATAATATGGAATAGACAGTACATGCTCCTTGCTCTCTCCTGCCCCTCTGTTCCATCTTTTAACTAAAAATAAAACAATCTTAACATAAACTTTTAAAAGTATTTGTTGAAAAAGCATACTGTGTAAGGCGGAAAGTTTGTTTTAACGAACCAGAGAAAAAAGCTAAAGAGAAGATTAACATGAGATAACTTTATTCTTCAAAGAACAACAACAACAAAATACTAATTCTAGGCCTTAAGCTTTACTTATTTATGTTCATCTAAAAACTTAGTCAGTTATTCATATTTTCAGATCCTATGTAGCTTAAGTATTCTGGGCAAAGATTGAGTATTTTGGGATATTTTATTGAAGGTTGATAGCACTAATTGCACAGAGTTGAGCAATCCCACATTTTGTCTTTGGCAGTGGCAGGAGATAAACTTTATCTTGTTTTGATAAGGGTTGTTCTGAATTCTAGTTAAGAGGCTCTAAAGTCCTATTAAATGTGAAGAGGCTGATAAATCAATCCTCCAAATAACTTGAAAATGTGTACAAACTCTCTTAACTAAAGTTGAGGGCTTTTGTAATATTCCCCATTCTCTGAAAGAGATAGGCAAGTTTAGAAGTTTTAATACGACCATAAATGTTCCTAAACACAGAGTTGTTTTTATACCCCTTTTTCCCTTTGTGTTACTACAGTACAGCTAAGTTTTAACTACAACTTTAACTAAGTGAATATTAAGTTGATATGAAAAGATGTGGAAAGAGACTTTGAAACTTCTTGGTACTAGGGCATTTGGAATTTGTAGATCCCATTTCAGTAGCTGATGTTGTATGTCTGGCACTTTTGCTGTATCTTTTCTGCGCTCTTCTCTATTTCTGTTGTTCAAGCTATGTCAGTCTTTCTTTTCATGTCTTTCTATTTCTATAATGTTTTTCAAAGCTCTAGTTTTTGCCCTTTGTCTGGTTTTGATATTGAAGAGTACAATGTCTCTGGCTAGAAAGCAATTTTACTGAATTTGAGTTTTGCTTTGCTTTTGTTGTTTCCTGGGTAAATTCCAAATAACAGTTTTCATTTATGTAATCAAATTTTCCTTATTTATATAATTGTTAACCTTTCTTTTACTTAAGAGATTAAAAAAAAAATGTTCCAGTGTCCACTAATCCAGAACAATATATTTCTCCTTGCAACGTTCCAAACAAGCAGAGGCTGCCAATCCACCACTCAGAATTTTTGCACATGCATACTTCTGACATTAACATGTTCTCAGTGTGACTTCTGTTTTAGTTTTGGATAATTATAGCTACATGTATCTAAGAAAGGGAGAAATAAGCTTGAAATAGGTGTGTCTCGTATTGTGTTCTCTTGTGAATCAAGATTTCAAGACCTTTCTCTTCCTCTCTCTTCCTTCATCTTTTTCCTTTTTTTCTCCTTCCTTTCCTCTTATCTCACTACCTATCATCATCTAACAAGATATCATATACTTGCAGTCTTGTTTGTTAAAAGAACTTTTTATGCTTCCAGTCTTTGTTTCAGCCTCTCTGCATAAGAAATTACCTTCAATCTTCTGATTATAAACTTTAGTTACTGTCATTTTCTTTCAGATTTCTGGGATTCTTTTGATTCTCTTTCTCGTCTATATCTTGGTATGAAAAACATATCTTAAAATTTGTTGCCATGAATGTGAACTTGTCTCTAGCTTGTCGTACTTTATTTGGTGAATTACTTCTACATAGTAATTTTTTGATGTGTTTCATGATTTGCTATCACAGGGATATTTGAAACTTGATAGTTACAAGCGAAAGTATATAAAATTGTAGAATGTGAATATGCAGGTATAAACATTTTGATTAGCAGATACTTGAGTGCTTATTTTGTACATAAACACAAAATGTAGATGTCGTCCCTCTGTTTGTCTTTTTACTCCACCTTGCTGCAATTTTGGGGGAGATAAAATATACCTGAAAAGGTAAATTGGCTAAATAGTTAGAAATGATAGATAGCTTATGAGGAAAGATAATTGGTACATCTAAGGATGTGAGGATCACTTCAGGGTGAATGGTCAGAGGAGGAAGAAGTAAGAAAAATACATCAATAACCAAATAAAAAATGTTAAGACATGTTCATAGAGTAATTTAGAAAGTTTTTCTGGACTAGATTTTGAAAAATGGGTAATAAAACGAAAAATATAAAGTGAAGTGGCTTGTTGGTACCCTCATATTACTTGTAAACATAAAGGATATTTAACCTAGTGGGAGTTAATTGGTAAATTAATTTATAAATTACTTTATATTCCAAAAACTTAAGGAGAAAAATAGGTTGGTTGCTAGTGGTAGTATTTCAGGTATGAAATTGGATAGGTGGAAATCTGCTTTCATCAGTGAAATCATAATGAAATATTGTAGGAATGGGTAGTAAATTTGTGAAAGAAAATTATGTAAGACTTGGTGTTTTGTGATGATAAAAAGATTAGAGCTAGAGAGTAACAAAATTGAATGTGTGGAGAGTGTTGAGCTTATGTAATCTTGACAACAGTAATACTATTAATGGAAATAGAAAAGATGTGAAAGAAAACTGATATTTTCATATGCTGTGACATAGTGTTGGGCTATCTTTGTGTTAATGGACAGCCAGCGCTGGAGATAGACTACTTGGAAAGGCTAGTTGTAGAGAGAAAGAACTATGCTCTTCCATGTAGAACACTGTCTAACTCACAGAGACAGAGGTTTAAACGTTTAGAAGTACAGTTGACCCTTGAACAACATTGGCTTGAGCTGTGCAGGTCCACTTATGTGCAGATTTTTTCAGTCGTAAATACTACAGTGTACTACCCTAGAATCAGTGGTTAGTTGAATCCATACAGTGCAGACTGTTGGGATAGAGAAACTGCATATGCAGGGCTGCTATAAGTTATATGTGGATTTTTTGTGCAGAGGGTTGGCAGCCCTAATCTCCTTCATTGTCTAAGGGTCAACCCTTGAACATGTTTAGCAGAATGGGGAAGAGATTAGTCTCTACAAAGTGTGTTGCAAAGACAGTATGCTATTACTGTGTCAGAGAGGCCAGAGGAAGAGAATAAATTTCAAGAAGGACTTGATTAACAGTTTTATTTCCTCAGAGAAATCAGAATGTGGGTAAACAAAATAGTGTTAAATTTGAAAATGAGTTATTTATTTTGGTAATATATTTTTCTTTTGGTGAATGTTAGAATTCCTCAAAATCTCCTTTATATGTTTACTGGTTTTATCAAGCCAGTTAAAACAGTTTTCTTTTTTATATTAACTTATTTATCTTGGAGCCATTTATTCTAAATAGCTATTTTTAATTTATATGTAATAATGTTAAAGTAAATATTTAGAAATGATCTTTTAAAGTAATTTGATACCTGGACCATTGGAGTGTGATTTTTTTCCCTTAAGATATATTATTTATTTACACTTAACTGTAGTAGTAGTAGTAGACTTCCCTGGTGGCTCAGATGGTAAAGTGTCTGTCTACAGTGCAGGAGACCAGGGTTCAATCCCTGGTTTGGGAAGATCCCCTGGAGAAGGAAATGGCAATTCACTCCAGTACTATTGCCTGGAAAATCCCATGGATAGAGGAGCCTGGTAGGGTACAGTCCATGGGGTTGCAAAGAGTTGGACACGACTGAGCGACTTCACTTTCACTTTCACTTTCATAGTAGTAGTTAGAAGGTGACCAAAGCATATTTTGATCATAGGTATGACAGTGTCTGTCTCCAGTATCTCATGCACATTCTTAATTAAGTTTATTCTTTTCTGGGTTGATAAGCTTTAAAGTTTCTTTAAACATAATGAAGGGATTTCTGCAGGTAAAAGTGAAAGTGAAGGTGCTCAGTCGTGTCCGACTCTTTGCGACCCCATAGACTGTAGCCTACCATAGACTGTAGCCTACCATAGACTGTAGCCTACCATAGACTGTAGCCTACCATAGACTGTAGCCTACAGGCTTCTCCATCCATGGGATTTTCCAGGCAAGAGTACTAGAGTGGATTGCCATTTCCTTCTCCATTTCTACAGGTAATTCTTAGCATAAGTTTAGTTTCTCAGCTGTTTGATTCTTGGGATGTGAGTCTATCTCATAAAAGTATTAGGGTATTTTTAAAAATTCATAATTTTTAATTGAGTATTTTCTAGGTGAGATACTTGTTCTCTTCTAATCAATAGTATAGTTTTAAAAATGATATATTTTAAAGTGAAAATGTTAGTTGCTCAGTTGTGTCTGACTCTTTGGAACCCCATGGACTGGAGCCTGCCAAGCTCCTCTGTCCATGGGATTTTCCAGGCAAGAAAACTGGAGTGGATTGCCATTTCCTTCTCCAGGTGATCTTCTTGACCCAGGAATTGAACCTGGGTCTCCTGCATTGCAGGCATATTCTTTTCCAACTGAGCAATGAGGGAAGTACTAGAGTGGGTAGCCATTCACTTCTACAGGGGATCTTCCCAACCCGGGGATCGAACCTGGGTCTCCTGCATTGCAGGTGGATTGTTTACCATCTGAGCCACCCAAAAATTGACCCTGGTCATAGACTTGGGGGTAATTCCATTAAGAAGATGATTCTGCCTAAGAAAGCCCATGTTTTAACCATCCTGATTGAGTTCCTTAGAAATTCATACTTCTTGTATTCATCTCTGTAGGTGTTCCTCACAGTTGATGTAACCTAGACCCTGTAATTTTAGTCTGCATCCTGGTGCTTTTAGCGTACCTCATTTCCAGATTATCCAGTTCTTCCAAAAGGCTTCTTGAAAATTAGATGTAAAGGACTTTAGAATTGGGTAGGACTCTAGTGATCATTTAAATGATCTCTGTCATTTCCCAGAGATACTAAGTGATGAACCCATTACTAGAGGAGAGGTCTTTTCATTCTTGGGCCTCACTCTTCTGTCTCCTTTAAATTTCATCTTTCTGCTTCACAATAATTGTGTTAGAAGTTCTGGAGTGTGTTCTGCCTTGAAAAGAGTATTAGTATTCTTCATTAAGGGCTTCCTGTTAACTCAGTGGTAAGAATCCACCTCTCCAGGCAGGAGACTCGGATTCGCTCCCTGGGGCAGGTTGATCCTCTGGAGGAGTAAATGGCAGCTCACCCATTCCAGTATTCTTGTCTGGGAAATCCCATGGACAGAGGAGCATGGAGGGCTACCGTCCAGGAATTGCAAAAGAGTCGGACACAACTTAGCAACTAAAACAACAACATTCTTCACCAAATATGACAGTTCTGTCATCATCAAAGCTCTTAATTCATAAGTTTTTATATCGATTTAATTTTTTCCAAGTTGGATATAAGCCTCTAACAAGATTGTGCTGCTCCTTTCTTGAAAATATTTCTAGAATTCTTCAGTCAGTATGAGAATTTTCCTACAAAGGAGTCATTTTAACTTCTGGTCTTTTCAACTTTTAACTTTAAAAAAGAACAAAATATCCTTATCATAGTTACTGAATATATTTTTCTGTTTTTTTCAACTCCTATTCTTTAAGTTTTTGCATTAATAAGTAAACATTGTCTCATTGATTTTCTCAGCTTTCTTTATTGTGATTTAATAAGTATGAGTTTTATTGTGTGGTCTTTGTTTACATATGTCCCATAGTGTGTAGCAAGCATGCTTGATATTAGGGGAATAGTTGAAGCTATATTACGCATCCACTATACTTCAATTAAAAAATATATTTAAGAAATAAAGTTAATGAACCTATCATAAAAGTAAATGCTCAATAGGAGAGTAAGTCAACATAAAATTTAATATTACATATAACTTATTCTAGTACTTATAATCATGCTCTAATAAGTTTAAAAACAGAAAAGAAAAAAAAACACCAAATTTTCAAAATAAGTAAAGTCGCTCAGTCGTTTCCGACTCTCTGCGACCCCATGGACTATAGCCTACCAGGCTCCTCCATCCGTGGGATTCTCCAGGCAAGAATACTGGAGTGGGTTGCCATTTCCTTCTGCAGGCAGATGCTTTACCATCTGAGCCACAACGTCTGCCTGCAATGCGGGAGACCCGGGTTCGATCCCTGTGTTGGGAAGATCTCCTGGAGAAGGAAATGGCAACCCACTCCAGTATTCTTGCCTGGAGAATCCCATGGATGGAGGAGCCTGGTCAGCTATAGTCCATGGGGTCGCAAAGAGTCGGAAACGACTGAACGACTTTACTTATTTTGAAAATTTGGTGGTTTTTTTTCTTTTCTGTCTTTAAACTTATTAGAGCATGATTATCAGTACTAGAATAAGTTATACGTAATATTAAATTTTATGTTGACTTACTCTCCTATTGAGCATTTAATTTTATGATAGGTTCATTAACTTTATTTCTTGAATATATTTTTTAATTGAAGTATAGTGGATGCATAATATAGCTTCATTTAACTTTATAGCTTTAATATGAAAAGAAAGGATACTTATTTTCTTCCATTTGATTTTTGAATGTAGGTCTCATTGATTTCTAGTTAAACATGCATATTCAAACACTGCCTTTATTATTAAATTTTTTCTTTAAGTATTCTTAATCATATACATTCTGACCCTGGTTTAGAAGAATCTGAAAAAAATTTCGTTTCAGAGAGAAGTATTGAACTATTTTTTGTGGTTGGCATAGTTAATCATAGTATAAATCATAAAAATAGCTAGGGTATATTTAGTTATGTGTGTGTGTTTGTGTGTGTGTGTGTGTGTGTGTGCATTCCATCATGTCCAACTCTTTTGCGAGCCCATGGACTGTAGCCTGCCAGGCTCCTTTATCAGTGGAATTTCCCAGGCAAGAATACTGGAGTGGTTCGCCATTTCCTCCTCAGAGATTCTTCCAGACCCAGGGATCAAACCCACATCTCTTTTGTCTCCTGCATTGGCAGGTGGATTCCTTAACCACTGCACCACCTGGGAAAGCCCTATTTAATTATTTAGGAAAATATTTTCCTACTTTGTATCAACTAGAAAGCCTGGACTGCATTTTGTAGTTAGGACTGTTTATTATCTGAGGACCTTTTCCTAAAGATAAATTTGGCATTTTAAATAAGATTGTGATGGGCACCTTTTCTAATTGGTTTGTAAGTAGAGCAAATCTATTTTCTTTAATGGCTGGTTAATCCAAATAATGTACTTTGGAAATACAGTTTCATATTCTCCATAACTCTGGAGTTATACAGATGGCTTATCCCAAGAAAATCAGTACCATTGTGCCATATTCACAATGGCATGTGTTACTGTATAAGAAAACAGTGATCTTCAATAGGATTGCTATTTTTTTCTTTCCTTTTTTGAAAGTTCACCTCTCCCAAATATTCTTTTAGAGATATTCTGCTAACTGTAGACGTTGGTAGATAGCACGGATATAGGGTTGATTAATCCTCGTGACAACTTCGCTCCAGACACCCCAAAAGGAAAATGTAGAGCAGGATTGCCTAAATGTTATATAAAGGATGCTATACTTAGGAGTGTCTGTCAGATACCCTTTAGCATTGCTGAGTCAGACTTGCAGATCTTTTCCTTCCTCTGTTCTACTGCATACTTAGAATTGGAAGCAATTATTATGTAAGATTTATAGAGTAGTTGGGGTTTTTGGTTTGTTTTCTTTTTGTCTTTTATGAAATTTTGAGGGAATTGAGGCAAAAAAAAAAATCACAACACATGATCAAGACAGTTTTAATTCTTTGGTCTTGATTTTCTTATGTAAAATTCTGTTTGGAGGTAAACTTTTGTTTGTGTGATTAGTTACTCATTTATGACAGCTCTTGTAACATTTGATTTCCCTAAACAGCACTGAAAAATAGAGATGTGAATCCAGACATTTATACTTGTAGCCTTTCATGTTGTAGAAAATACAAAGCTGTCTGGCTACTAACACACTTAGGTTGATTTGGAGAAGTAGTTCTTCTCTTTCTCAGTTTTGAATAGTTTTAAAGTAGAGTTGGAATCAGTTCCTTCCTCTGTTAACTTATCCTCCAGGATTCTTCACAACCAGGAAATGATCCTGTTTCACTCATTCATTTTCTTGCTTTCATGTATATCTTTTAGTGTATTAGACATAGATTGTTTCACCAAGTTTCTTTCATGTGATTAAATTTTAAGGAAAGTTATTGCTTTTCTACTGTTATCACCGTTTAAAACAGCATTAGTAAGCACCAGTGTCCTCATTCCTTCTTCTCAACAAGCCAGAGGAAAAACCAGTTTTCTTTATGAGGTAAACCTGTTTGTTGTACTATGGAAACTTCTTAGGCAGAGCCCTTCCTTTTGGAACATTTTCTCTTGACCAGAATGCAAACTTGCCTCGAGAAGTCAACTATTCTTCTGTGAGAAGTCAGCTATTCTTCTGAGTTTTAATTTCACTCTGTACTTGGTGAACTATACATTCATCCCTATGCCATATTTTTAACACTACAGAAAATTACCACTTCTCTCTTTTCCAAGCATTTACTGGGATTTTGGGATATTACTAATAAAACTCAATTTGTTCTAGATCAGTGGATACCGGAACAGAGAGGAGGTATTTCTTACCTGATAATGTGTGTGTGTTCCGATTCTGCTAATCCAGAAATCCAGTCACATTTGTTGAAAATCATCCTTAGTTGTTATTTGTTAGGGAGTCAACTCCCTATTTTAGTTGTTTTCTGAAATTCAGTCCCTAGATGTGCTTTAGATAGGGTAGAATTTTTACTCTTTCAGAACACTGCTAAAGAAGTTTTCAACTGGAACATAGTCTGAAGAAGCACTGAGAGCAAAAAATTCAGAGTGGTGATTGGCCACCTCTGTTTGATTGACAGGTTGCAGGGAGAAACCCATTCGTTCTGGATTAATGGAACTGGAAAACAGAAAACAATTATCAGGTAAAAAAAACCTTTTCTTTAACCTTTGAAATTCACCATTTGAAAAATGAGTCAGACCATCAAGGGAGTTTATTACCAAAAAGAAAAAATTCGTGTCTTGTGAGCAGTGATCTCTGGCTATTACTTCAAGAGTTACAAAAATCACTACAGTTACTCCACATTGTCAGCCTTTGCTGAAACAGCTTGATTAAATACAGATAAGATGGACTGTAAGGTGCAATTACATTTTAAATCTGGGTTAAAGACATGAAGCAGAATTCTGTGGGTGGGGGAGAATGGTGGTGTTCTATTTCCTGACTTGTGTCTGGTCTATGGATAAAGCTAATACATTGGTTTTCAAGGCTTTTAATCTGGCACTTTTCATGAATATTCACAAATTTTGTACTACACTGTGTTTTATCTTTACTTCAATAGGATATATACTTATATATCTTTTACCATAGAATTTTAGTAACAATAGTCACCAATCAGTTCTTTATATTTTAATGGCAGTTTTCTGATTGTTGGTTAAATGCATTTCAGATTGAAGGCCAAGGACATGGTGCAGTATTTGACTGCAAATGCTCTCCTGATGGTCAGCATTTTGCATGCACAGACTCTCATGGACATCTTTTAATTTTTGGCTTTGGCTCCAGTAGCAAATATGACAAGGTAGAGTATGATGATGCCTCTATATATCTACTCCTTATAATTGTTTGTTTGCTTTTAAGTCCATAGATGTATAGGGGTTATATTTCACGGAGGGAAGTTATAATTTTTATATTTCAGGAAAAATAACTTTTTACTTAGCCAGCTAGAATAATCTAGTAGCAGTTCTTAGGTTGGAGTATATAAGATACATCTTTCGTGTGTGTGTGTGTGTGTGTGTGTGTGTGTATATACATATATATATATATATATATATATATATATATGGGAGATGTTCATAGAGCGATTTGTTGAAATTATGTAAAATGTTTTACTTATGTGGATAATATGCATTTATATGGGTACAGTTCTGTGGCTTTTATGTGGTTCTCAAAAAAATGTATGGCCTACTTTGATGGTAGCTAATTTTTAAAAAATATTGAAGATCCTATCTAAGATTAGTGATGAAAAGATTTAAATTGTTTATTTGTGGTAGAGTTGTTTAAAATGTTATAATAAAAATGGAGGTTCAGGTTTAAGAAGTTCCAAATTAAATGGTAAAATTTTGAAGTTAGGTGTCTTAGGTATGAATTTTTATTTCAGAAATTTTAGAGATGTTAGTTTTTAATATTATTATATAAACCATGCTTACTGTATACTTATGGATTTTCTTAAATTGTATTAGTTTGGTTTCATTGAAGAGTTTAATTCAAAGAATAAATTGATTTTTCATTGTAAAAATACTAAATCAAATGACCATATGTAGTCATTTTAAAAACAAGATAAATCATGGTAGCTCTGGAAAAGTAAAGGTACTGTTGAAAGATTTATGCCTGGATTTAATTTTACCATCTAATTTCAAATTACGTTACTTTTAATGTTTTTTATGAATACAATCTCTTCCTGTTCAAGGGAAAATTCATAGTATCTACTTTTCTAATCATACAATTTAATGAAGAAAGTACAGATACAGATTTATTTACAATTAATTCTAGAAAATATTATTCTTTTATATTGTTTAATACCATGATTTATATTTAAAATTTGCCTTCCATTAGAAATCTATAATGATAAAATTTTCTTTGTCCAATCTTTTATGGGTCTTTCTTTTTATAGATTGCAGATCAGATGTTCTTTCATAGTGATTATCGGCCCCTTATTCGTGATGCCAACAATTTTGTGTTAGATGAACAGACTCAGCAAGCACCTCATCTCATGCCACCGCCTTTTTTGGTTGATGTTGATGGTAATCCTCATCCATCAAGATATCAGAGATTAGTTCCTGGTCGTGAAAATTGCAGGGAGGAGCAGCTCATCCCTCAAATGGGGGTAACTTCCTCAGGTAAATGATCATTTGAATAGACATCCAAATTTTCATTTTGAAATTTTTTTAAATGGCTAATTGGGTAGAACTTTGTTTTAATTGTTTTGAACAAATAAGTAAAATGATTTTTTATATTCTTTTAAAAGTTCTTTGAATGATAGTTAAGTATTGTAAGACAGTTAAGGAACACTGGAGGTTTAATTAATTTGGGGCTGTATCTGTTTATAACCTTTTGGGGACTAATAGAGTAAATCTGTATTTGGTATGGGATGAGTCAGTTCATTTATTCATTTGGCAACATACATTGTAAATCTCCTCTGTCCCTGACACTTGCTAAGCTGTGGTATTCAGTAATGAATTAAACAAATGCATTCCTTGTTCTTAAGGAGTGAGATAGGTTTGTAAACAGTTATGAACAAATCTATAGTTAATCATGTTGAATGTTATTAAGGCGAATAATATAGTGTGGTCTGAGAGAGCAAATAAGACTAGATAGCCTGTTCACATTGAAGATTGTTTTAAGAAGTGATCAACTTTTGAAAGTTTAAAAGCAAGATAGGAATGAAAAATGTTGCTGTTTTGGAGGGTGGAAGTTAACATTAGTTGAAGATTCGAGTGGGAGTTGATGATTTTATCATATGTTGACAATAAGAAATTTGTTGAATGAAGCGGTAAAGGTTTTTGAGAAAGTGGGTTATCAGGTTTGCCTTTTTAAAAAAGATCTAAGATTAAATCCTTGTTTTGCCACTTAACTGGATATATGACTTTGAACAGTTATTTTGGTTTTCACTTTATAATACCACTAATTCCACTTTATAGATAACCACTTTATAGGTATTATTAGTTCTACTTTATAGACAAAGTGGAATTAATAATACCTATGGACTTGTGATATTGTAAAGATTTTGAGTACCTGAATCATAGTAAACACTTAGTAAAAGTTACATCATCGTTGTTGTTTTTAATAAATTAAATTTGAAGGGGGTATGTTTCTTTTTTTTTTCTCCTTTTTTTCCTCTCTCTCCCTTATCACTTACAGTTATTCGTTTTAGGTCTTTTATTCAAGCAAAATTTGTGTTTAATTCTGGACTCAAAGTGAGGTTGATGAATGAAATGGTTTGAAGTATCCTTAGCATTTTTGTGATTTACATAGGACTGAATCAAGTTTTAAGTCAGCAAGCAAACCAGGAGATCAGCCCACTGGACAGTATGATTCAAAGACTACAGCAGGAGCAAGACCTGAGACGTTCTGGTGAAGCAGCTATCAGTAATACCAGCCGTTTAAGTAGAGGTACGGAGGGACTATTTTAAATGCAGTATTTAAAAAATTAAAACAGTCTAAACCTACAACACTAGAGAAACAATTTAACAAATATAGTAAATCCATGATATGAACTATTTGACTGCCAAAATAAGCATAATCGTGCTTTTGAAGAATATTTAATGACCTAAGAAAGTATTCATAATATAAGGTTTCAAACTGTGGACAGTGAGTTTTTTAATAGGTATATTCTTACAAATTTCTTGTAATGAACATGTTTAACTTAGAAAAATGTTAAAAATAAATTTCTTCAAATAAAGTTCTTGAATAAATTTCTTTGAGAGTAGAATACATTCAAAGTAACATTCTTGAACATCTCACCACCCTTATTGTTGTATATTACTAAATTTTAGAGAAAATTTAAAGCAAATTTATGAACTATAAATGTCCTTGGGTTTGTCTGTTTTTGCTTCTTACCTGGTTTTCCCCAAAACATACAGTGGGCATTTTTTAAAAACAATGATTTTACATTTTTGGAGATAGTAGTTATGATTCATAAACTTACCTGGTCAACTAAATAACCTTTTTTTGTTTTCATTAAACTTTGCTTGTGGTTTAGTTCCTGATTTGGTTATTTGATTATTTGCCAGAGTATGAAGTTTCATGTGAAAGATAGTATGGATTTTTTTTCTCCTGGTATTTTTTTTGGTTTGTTTGTTTCCTGTTAATAAGCTAATGGAGAAATATCTCTAAATAGAGCTTTCTATATTAATTTTTGCTCTTAGGCTCTACAAGTTCTACCTCAGAGGTTCATTCACCACCTAATGTAGGACTAAGGCGTAGTGGTCAAATCGAAGGTGTACGGCAGATGCACAGTAATGCACCAAGAAGTGAAATAGCCACAGAGCGGGATCTTGTAGCTTGGAGTCGAAGGGTGGTAGTACCTGAGCTATCATCTGGTGTAGCCAGGTAAGGGGAGTTACGAATTTTGATGTACCTCAGTTGTTTGTATTCGTTTTGAGTTGGTCTTCAGAGTACCTTTCCAGCTCTAATTTGTCTTAAATTTATCTGGAAAAGAGCTAATGTTTTAAACTATTCATGACTCTGGAGAAAAGTTAAATTTCAGTAAATGTCCTTTCCTAGGATGATTCAAGTAAATGACACTTAAGGGGGTAGGAGTTGTTAAAGTGAATGGGGGAATTATAAATTTGGCTTGAACAAATACATGAGATTTTACTGAGTAGCATATTTGAACTTTAGTTTGTCTTGCTTAATTGTATCTTAAAACACGTTTTATAAAGTTTGTTACAACTGAATTTTTTATGGATTTTACTAATCATTCACACCATGTCATTCACATGGAAAGTGAAAACATATTATTTATTGATAGGTTATTATTGATTTCTTTTTATATATTGAAAAATACATGTGTGTGTGCTCAGTGGCTTCAGTGATGTCTGACTCTTGCCACCCTATGGGCTTAGGCCACCAGGTTCCTCTTGTCTGTATTTTTAAGGCAGTACTGGAGTGGGTTGCCATGCCCTCCTCCAGGAGGTCGCCCCAACCCAGGACTCACACCCATATCTACTGCATCTCCTGCATTGGCAGGCGAGTTTCTTACCAGCTGAACCACTGGGGAAGCCCATGTAAAAGTATGCATGTTGATTTAATGTAATCCTATTCTCAAGGTCATTGCTGTGAGAGAAGTTTATATCCAATTCCTTTTGATTGTTTAGTAATGAAATACTCATGAATGAGGTCCATTTGAACCCCAACTAATACTTACTGTATATTCTAATACTGTACTGGTAATTAAAAAAGGATCAAATATGATTTTAGGATTATCTAGTTCTTAAGAGAGTAATTGTATAGTTAAAATATTTTTAATCTGATTATGCTTTTTTGATTGGATGATACTTCAAATTTGTTTTAAGTTTTAGGATTATACACCTGAAGTTTAAATATGAACCATAATTTTATCTGATGACAAACCCACTCAGATGTTCTTATTAAAAATTAACTCTTAGTGTATTTTTAGTTATATTCATGTCTACTTGTTAATTATAATGTTAAGGTTTGAATAGGGTACAGTGAGTAACACCCATCATTTTAAAAACAGATCTGACTATTTGAAAAATAACGCAGAAGAATAAAATAGGAAATTAGAATATTCTATTACTGATACAGCTGTGAAGAACATAACTTTTATCTGCATGAATGTTTACTTCCTTATACTGAACTTCAGTACAGGTAGCACTGGGCCACGGTATTTCTCTCCATGTGAACAGTGGTTTGCTTCTTTAAAATGCAGAGCAGAATGTATACATTACAAACAGGCATAGCACTGGGCCATTCTAAAATGGATTTTCTTTCTAGAGCATCCTAGTGAAATTGGTTCACTCTTCCTACCACCAGCAACGCATGCCAAACAGTGCAGCCCCTCTGGAGCAGTTGGGCGTTTCTATAGAAGCCTAGACTATCACAAGATCGTTGATTGCACTCTTGGGAACTGACCCCAAAGAAATCAAACTTATTTTAACCCCAAAACCTCTACACAAATGTATAGCAGCTTTATTCCCAATAGCCCAAACCTGGGAATACCCTAGATGTCCTTCACTGAGTGTATAATCAAGCAAACTACAGTATATCCACACCATAGAATACGACTTCATTAAACAGAACCAGCCTGTTGGTACAAATCTTGATTGAGTCTTGAGGGCTTTATGCTGATAATGCAGTATTCCGTTTAGGGACTACTCTTGACATGTCAAAAGTATATAGAGAGAACAGACCAGTGGTTGCTAGACACTGGGGAGCAGGGGCTGAGGAGAGAAAAGCAAGGTGGATGTGATCATTAGCAGGGCACTCAAGGGAGCTTTGTGGTAATGAAAATGTTCTGTATCTTGACTGGGGCAATGGATACAGAAACCTGCACATGTGATAAACTTGGATAGAACTAAATACACACACACACATGAGTAGAATAAAACTGGGTGATTCTGAATATCAGTGGGTTGTATTCAATATCCAGATCCAAGTTATGATGTTGTACTATAATTTTAGAAGATACCACCTTTGGAGGGCACTGGGTAGAGGATACAAAGAACCTCTCTGTATTATTTCTTAGAACTGTGTGTAAATGTACAATTATCTCAATAAAAAGTTTAATTGAAAAAAAGAACAAATGAAATTAAATCCAAGGCTGTTCTTTTCACAAGATTTAAGTTCATTCATTTCCATTCAGAATTCCAACCAGCTGCATTAGAGGTTCTGCAGTTAAGTATAAAATGACAGCATTAATTCACCCTAGTAATACAATATCAACATTATAGGGCACTTCCAAGTTTGAATATTAACTTCCTTCCAACTGTGTTAACTCCAGGGAAAAATTAAAGTTCAGAGATTAAATACCCTTGCAGTTCAGAAACTTAGAAGTTTTAAGGAATTAAAATTCTAAAAAAATTCTCTTGTCCTTCTGAGTTCAGGTTCTGTGAAATTTAACTTCAGTCTGTTCCTCAAATTCAGCTTGATACCTGGATAGAGTTGAAGTGTTTTCAGTGACTGAGGCCTGACCTTCCTTTCATCGGAGAGAATGCAGTTCTTTCAGGGCTTCGGGAGTAATAGTAGATCTCCCTCAAAGATCTGTTGTGCCTCTGTTTGTTTGTTTGTTTGTAGATTCGAACTATCTCTGTGACACATTAAGATTATCACAGCATAAGCCCAACACTGTCATAATTAAATTCTGTTTGTAGATTCCAGCTATCTCTGTGACACATTAAGATTGTCACAGCATAAGCCCAACACTGTCATAATTAAATTCTGTTTTTAATGTTTGACAGTGTTCCTAGATCCTAAAACTTTATTTGCCAATGACCATAGCAGAAATGGACAGGTTCTTTCTTTCCTACTGGAAAGACATCCAGTCATTTAATACTAAATGTCCAGAACTCACAGTCTTTGAATTGAAGCTCAGAAATCTTTATCACATCCCTAATATGAAAAGAAAACATTGATGCCTGACATTTCCTTTGGGGAGAAAGTGGTTACAAAAATTATAGATTCGGATATGTGGCTTTGAATTCTCTTTCAGTAGGCAAGAAGAATGGAGAACTGCGAAGGGAGAAGAAGAAATAAAGACTTACAGATCAGAAGAGAAGAGAAAACACTTGACAGTTCCGAAAGAGAATAAAATGCCCACTGTCTCAAAGGTAAATAGTGATTACTTTGATGCTTAATATTTGCTTCATTAACCTAATGACCATTTAAAGGTGGTTTTGTAATTAAAGATGTGAACATTATAGATAGGCTATTTAATGAAATAAAGTTAACATAGTTAATTGTCAGTTATCTTTAGATTATCTTTGAATCTTTATACATGTCATACTTTCTAGTGTACATTTGTCTCAAATTCCAATTGTAATATGCCTGTTTAAATTCAATAAATTTATACCTTAACCCTAAGCAAGGTCTTTTTTTAGTTTTGCCTTTGGTGGCACACTCTAAAACAGTGTTTTGGTTTAAATTTTTGTCTTTTTTTTTTTTAACTGTTTCGCACCAATTTGTTATTGCAGATAATCGTCAGCTATGCTGCTATAAATAATAGTTCTCATTTTCTCCATTAAGAGAGGTAAATTGTCCCTCCTAGTTTACCCTGTTGGTTTTTTTGTCATCCTACTGTGGAAAAAATTTTCAGTCCAGTGGATTTCAGTTGGTTATGCCCTAATCTGGGGGAGAGATGGACTTAACTGCTGGAGTGTCAAAGGATGACTGGTCTCTTGACCCAGCTTTGTACTCCGTCCTCTTATCTGAGCTCCTCAGATGTTCTGAAGTAGTCTCCTTTATTATAACTCTCTCTTCTGTTTTGTAATCCTTCACAGAACTCAAGTAGTCCTTGCCACTTTGTTTTCCTGTAGGTAAGAGTATCCTACCTTGGCAACAGTAGGACCCCGCCCTGCTAGAATTTCTGTTAGTATAATTTGAAATAATTTTTTATTTTTTAAGTTTTTTGTTGGTTGCGGTGGTTGTTTTCATGGTGGCCAGAAAGCATACCTATTTTTAGTTTCCTTTCTTCCGACTCCAAAGATGTGAAGACATGAATTCGTATAATGATTGTAAGCTATTGGCTACCACTTTTATGGATAGGATATGGTAATTCTATAAAATTAAAAGGATGTGCTTATCTTTTAATAGTGGTTCTTCAAAGGCTTTTTTAGAAAGGAAAGGATTGATGTGAATGCATGTATGTATGTGTGCATGCAGCTATTTATTGTCTCTGGTGGCAAACACTGAAATAACTTTAGTGTCTATTGGCAGAAGAAAGGTAGGATGTCATGACATATACATGGAATATTATACAGTTTTTAAAGAAGTTAGAGTTCACTCCATTGCTGTGGAGAAATACTCATGATGTATTTGTTTAGTGAAAGAAAGCAAGTGTAACAGTAATATTTATAACATGACCTCATTTTTTTTTTCACATTTTATGAGAATGGAGGAAGGTTTGAAAGCACTTACCATGCGACTAATAACACTGATAATCACAGATGTACACATTGTGAGATGCTACCTTACACCTCAGAGTTGCATTAATTTTTTTCCTCTAATAATAGAGGGTACTGACTGTGTAGGGGAGTTATATAAGTTAATGCAGAAAAACTGTTGAGAAAGCAGTTAGAAAGTTGATTTTGACAATAAGTATGGATGTGAGAGTTGGACTATAAAGCAAGCTAAGCACCGAAGAATTGATGCTTTTGAACTGTGGTGTTGGAAAAGACTTGAGACTCCCTTGGACTGCAAGGAGATCCAACCAGTCCATCCTAAATGAGATCAGTCCTGGATGTTCATTGGAAGGACTGATGCTGAAGCTGAAACTCCAATACTTTGGCCACCTGATTCGAAGAGCTGACTCATTTGAAAAGACCCTGATGCTGGGAAACATTGAGAGCAGGTGGAGAAGGGGACGACACAGGATGAGATGGTTGGCTACATCACCGACTCAATGGACATGAGTTTGAGTGGACTCCGAGAGTTGGTGATGGACAGGGAGGCCTGGTGTGCTGCGGTTCATGGGGTTGCAAAGAGTCAGACAAGACTGAGCAACTGAACTGAACGTGGTCCCCAAATGAGAGTGTCTCAAAAATGTTTTTCTTAAATATTTATTTCCCTTTAGGGAAATGTATTTCTCTCTGATTTAAAAGCCTTGGTAGATGGTCAAGGTCTGGTATGATGCCCTCTGCGTTGGGAACTGAAGCTCTTCAAATTTTTCTGATTTTCTTGTGTGTGAATTTGACTTCTGGCCTCAAGATAGCAGCATTTTCACATAAGGCTGCAGGAGGGAAGGCGATTTCATTAAGGAAGGTGCAGAAGGTGCACATGCTCTCCAGATGAAGGTTTTTTGAACTTGTTCTGCAGCACTGTACCAGATAGCCCATTGGCCAGAATTTAGTCACTTGAAAGTCTGACAGTGAAAATTTCATTTTCTGTGCAAGAGGAGGGGAACAGATGTTGGTTGACAGCAGGCTTTCCCCTCTGCATTAGATATGTCATGTTCTTTGACTTGGAATTTATCCTAAAGAAGTAAGAATTGTGGATAAAGCTTTACAAAATGAAACAAAAAGCATTCTTAATGAAATAGTTTTGAGTAGGTAAATAATATTTATGTTAAATGAAAGAAGCAAGATCTATTACATTTTTAACAATAAGTTACTCAAAGCATATGAGATAAAGTTGAGCATCATTTCCTTTTTTATAGCTTTTACATATTTTCACAGAACTACAGAAAGTGAAAAGTGAAAGTGAAGTCGCTCAGTCGTGTCCGACTCTTTGCGACCCGTGGACTGTAGCCCACCAAGCTCCTCCGTCCATGGGATTCTCCAGGCAAGAATACTGGAGTGGGTACAGAACTACAGAATCCTTCAGTAATTCTTTTAGAGAGAATCTGCGTGGAGTAAATTTTGAATGTTAGCATGAGAAGATGTGTTTGATTTCACTTGGCTTTTACAAGTAATAGCCCCAACACGAGTAGAGCCACAGTGCTGGAAAGACATGACAAGAGCTGCAAAGTGGAAGGGATGAAGTGGCAGGGATGCCTGGACTTGGGTTTGCAGTATCACAAGTCTTGAGGTACACACCTATCCCCCCATGCATATATACAGATGCTTTTTTAGAAGACAGAGCAAGACCTAGATTATTTTTTCTTTTTCCTTCCCTTTGAAAATGCCACCCAGCACACTTGTGAAACCAGAGTCAATCATATTCAGATACTCAAAATAGCATATTATTCTGAGAGAGAGAAGAGACGATATTGGAAGCATGATATAGCAACAAGCTGTTTTGGGGAGTGTTCTGTTGGAGAAATTAGGGAGAAACCTGTTGTCCTTGAAATGGAGAATTCAGTGGATGAGTTGAATAAAAAACACTGAAAAATGAATTAGTAAGCTGGAATATGAAGTTGAAGAACTCTTCCAGAATGTATCAACAAGGGATAAAATAATGGAGAGAATGAGGGAAATGTGAGAACCATATATATATATATATATATATATATATACATACACATACACGTTTTTGTAAATGTGTGTGTTGTATACACACATACATACACACTAGAAGTACGTAGTAATAAAGCTTTATTTAGTAAGAGTCTTTGAAGAAGAGAAAGACATACAGAGGGAGCAAAGAGTTGAAAAAAACAATGAACCAGAATTTTCTAGAGTTAATCTCCAAGCAAATGCATAGTATGCCAACTAAAATAAAAATAATGTAAAATATAAAAATATAAAACCTCAAGTGAGCATATTATAGTGAGATTTGAAAATATCTGAAAGGAAATATCCTGAAAATTTTTGGAGAGAATAAGAGAATTACCTTGAAATAACCATGACCTTGACCAATGTTAGTTTTTGTTTGGTGTTAACAAAGTGGGTTCCACTGAGCACCCTACAGCAAGGAGAGTTAAGAAGGCATTAAGGAATTGATTCACATTAAGAAAACTGTCTGCAACCCCAACACAGTAGTGTTTGTGCCAGCTTCTTATTGGAATGGTGACAACATGCTGGACCCAAGTGCTGATAACGTGTCTTGGTTCAAGAGTTGGAAAGTCACCTGTAATGAAGTGAAGCTTAAAGCTCTGAATGGCATCCGGCCACCAACTTGTATGACTGACAAGCCCTTGGTGCCTGCCCCTCCAGGTAGAACTGGACCTGTCCCTGTGGGCCAGTCACAGACTGGGGTTCTCAAATCTGGCATGTGGTCACCTTTGCTCCAGTTGTCATTAGAACTAAAGTGAAAAAAAAAAAAAAAGGTCTGTTGAAGTGCGCTTAAAGCCTTGAATGAAGCTTTTCTGAGGACAGTGTAGACATCAGTGTCAAGAACATGTCTGTCAGAGATGCTTGCCATGGTGGTGTTGCTCCTGAGAGCAAAAATAACCCATCGATGGAAGCAGCTAACTTCACAGCTGAAGTGATTATCCTGAGCCAACCAAGCCAAGTCAGCTGTTCACCTGTTCTGGATTGTCCACAGCTAACATAGCTTGCAGGATTGTTGAACTGAAGACGATCATGGTCACTGTTCTGGGAAGAATCTTCTGAAAGATAGCCCCAAATTCTTGAAAGGTGTTGATGCTGCCTGCCACTGTTGATAAGGTTCCGGGCAAGCTACCTGTGTGTTGAAAACTCTGACTACCCTCTGGGTCATTTTGGTATTTGTGAATGAGACAGATTTACTATGGTGCCATCAAAGCAGTAGACAAGAAGGCAGCTAGAGCTGGCGAGGTCACAGTGTGTGCCCAAAAAGCTCAGAAGGCTAACTGAAGATCATCGCCAATACCTGGCACCCCAGTCTTCATCAGTGGTGGAAGAATTGTCACAGGACTGTTTTGTCTTGATAAGTCATTTGGCAAAGAACAATTAATGATAGCAATGATAACAAAACCTTGATGGGAAGGAGAATGTTTTGTGGACCATCTGTTTTCCTCTGTGTGGCAATTTTAAATTCCTACTTTTTAAAGCAGTATTTTTTAATGGAAACAACTTGACCAGAAATCTGTCACAGAATTTTGAGATCCTTGTAAAACAATGAGAAGGGGAGGGTGTGTGGAAAGTGAGGATATAATTATAGGTTCAAAGCAGTGAGGATATAAATAAGAGGTTCAAAACTATTTTCTGTTAGCACTTTAAAGATAATGTTCCTTTTTTATTGTATGATTTATTGCATGATGTATATATAAGTCTGACGTCAATCTCTTTTTTGGAGGTAATTTTGAGTATTTTCCATTTATTTTTTATGTTCTTTAGTTGGGTTTCTTTTTCAGGTGTAAAGTCTTGAGTTTGTTGAGTTTTTTCATGTCTGTGACTGTGTTGCACTTTCATTTATTTTGATTATTCTTAGTTGTTTTCTCTGCTGCAGAAGACTTTGCCCACATTTGCTTCTCACATTTGCCTGCAGCAGGAGAGAGAGAGCCAGTTACCTTGGTATCCAAGCCTTGTAGTGACCAGTTAGCTTTGTGATCACTGTTTTGTTTCCTAGTTTGCCTTTGCCTGTCACTTATGCCTCACAGTCTGAGGTCCTCTTTCCTTTATCTGTTTTATAGCTTTAATGTGGATACAAGAGAGTTCAATATTAGACTTCGTCTGTTTTTATGAATCCTTAATCAAAAAAGGTTTTTATAACCTATCAATCAGCAAGTGAATTTCAGCCTATCACTAACCTGTGTTTTAGCTTAATGTTAAAATACTTGAGCTGGTATTATAGTCTGCTGCTGCTGCTGCTGCTAAGTTGCTTTAGTTGTGTCCGACAGTGGGCGACTCCATGGACAGCAGCCCACCAGGTTCCTCTGTCCATGGGATTCTACCTATGTGATAATCTTAAACATGAATGAGAAAAAAATGTCACTTTTAAAAAGCATTTTCTTTAAGCATACTGTAAATAAATTGAATTTACTATTTTCTAGAATCATGCTCATGAACATTTCCTGGATCTTGGAGAATCCAAAAAGCAGCAGGCAAATCAACACAATTACCGCACGAGATCTGCATTAGAAGAGACTCCTAGACCTTCAGAAGAGATAGAAAATGGCACAAGTTCTTCAGATGTGAGAGCTCGCCACATCCATAAATTTCTGTTTTCATTTTGACTTGTTTTTTTAAATATAACCTTTATACTTTGCATCCATTGATATATTTGTAGGTGTAGCTCAAACATGGTATGTCTAGATCTTAAAATGACAGTGATAGCTGAAGACCATAGTGTATGTTCAAGGCATGGCGTAGTTAGTCATAAGCTCAGGTCCACAAAACAAGTGCATCTGAATTAATTACTCCCATTATGAGGACTCGAAAGTTCAAAGATGTTTAGGTTACACATTTACCTAACTATTAAATGGTAGAGTAAGGAATTAAACCTGGGTTCTTTTTACTCCAAAACCAAGCTTTTTAATAGCATAAAGCTCTAGTCTGTATAATACAACTGATGAATAGACAGTCAACAGTTTTGGTTACTTTATAATCTCTGTACCAATTTATAGCTTTCTCAATGTAGATTTTAAAATACTCCGTATGTATAAGTATTTTCATAAATATCATTGTCCCCACAAAATTATATATTCTTTCAGCAAAGGCAGTCCATTTGCCTTTACAAATCAAGCTTACTTAGACATACAACTGTCTGTCTTCTTTTGCCCCACTCTCCTTATTAGCGTTGACTCACAGTCAAGTCAAAGACTGATTGAATTGTTGACAGCTATACGTTTTTGAAGTCATGTTTTGTTTTGCAGTGGCAGGCATGCGTGGGGATTCTCCACATATATTCTCTATGGACAGGGTTATATTAGCTCAAACTGAGAGTATTCTAACCATAATTTAAAAGTCTCCGCTGGCTTTAGGTCCTAGTATAGCCAGAACAAAATGATATTTTTAATCTGGCAAAAAGAGAAAACATATTCTTTATACAAACTTGACATTTAACAACTTAGATATACCACAAAACATAAAATATGTGTGTGCTAGTTGTTTGCATTATAAAGTGTTTCTTTATTTTTGAAAGATTTATAGAATTCTCTTAAAGTTTCTATAAAATTTTTAAAATACGAATCAACTAAAACTGTATTTCCAGGTACAACTGTTACATAAGAAAATTGCAATTTCTTTCATTTGTCTTCGAGACTAATTTGTTTTTACCTCAAGTTTGTAGAGGAGAACAGTGAGAACAGAGTGTCACCTTTGGCACAGTATATCATTTAAAAATGAAACAGTCTTAGATTTTTTGGTTCAAATATTTTGTAATTCCATATAGTACCTTTTTGTATTTAGAATATAGAAATATGTTTCTGTTCTCCCTCTTTAAAGAAGTAATATACTAAAGGTGGGAATAATTAGATAATTTGTTTAGTTTCTTTTCAGTTAGTGAACAGAGATTATTTGCTAAATAAAATTTGCTTTTAGATTTTGATCTTCACATATTTGCTTGATTTTCAGAGCTTTGTGGAAGTTATGCAATTACATTCTTCATTTTTTAAGACATGATAATGGAAAAATTTTTCTCCCCAAAATATAATATTTGATTAGTAAAAGAATACATTTCATTATCCTCATGAAAAATTATCTGAATACGCCCAGCAGTTAATAACACTGAATTGTTCTTGTTAGAGTGGGTTTAAGCTTTGAAGTAAAATGACCTGAGTTCAAAGTAGGCTTTGTTGCTTATTAATTGTACTGGCCTTGGATAAATTTCTTAGCCTGTTGAAGTTTGTTTCTTTTATATAAAAACCTGTTTCCCTAGAATCAGTATTATACTTGCTGGTTAATAGAGAACCAAAGATTTCAATATGTTAAAATAATGAGATAATTTTTTAAAATGGTAGGATAGTGTAAATAGAATAAAATAATGAAATATATTTCAGAAATCACTTATATCTGGGGAAAAAAGATCTGTTTCCTCTCACCAGTCACTGTTTTCTCTAGATCAAATGGGATGATATATACAGAGTGCTTAGAACAGTTTCTGATCTATAGTAAAATTTTAATTAATATAAATTACTATGTTTATTGAAGCAAGATTTTGTGACCACAAAACAATTTTTATAAAGAAAATGGCTTCACAGGTAGCAGCATGTGTTGACCAGTGAATATTTGCTAAAGAGAAACAGAGTGTTTGGGTAGTTTTTAATCTTCCTTATGTGTATAAAATAATACCTGAATTGGAATATTCTTTTTTACTTGATAAAGCTATTTTAATATTAATTATAATAAATAAAACCTAAAAGTTCCTAAATTTAAGTTTCATATTACCCAATCTAGAAGTTGTGTTTTGAGGCTTTAAAAAGTTAATCCATCCAAGAGATTGCTCTGAATCCATTATTAATAAGTATTTATCTTTGAGAGTTGTATTTTACAACTAATTTAAATCAGATTTTCATGAGATATCCTAATATGATTCATACTACTAGATATCACTGATATTTTCTATTAATATAGTCATATAGAATGTTAGTCTATAAAACTATACAATAAAATATATATCCCACTATCTCTTAGGAAGGTGAAGTTGTTGCTGTCAGTGGTGGAACGTCTGAAGAAGAAGAGAGAGCTTGGCACAGTGATGGCAGTTCTAGGTAATTTAATGAATTTTTTTCCCCCCGCAAGTACTATAAATTCTTTAGAAAGGTAAAGATTCTTTTCTACCAGAAACATAGTTCAGAGTCCCTTTGGGTTTAAAATTGTAACTAGATCTACAAAATGATGCTTTTAACTTTTTTCCTCAGTTGATACTTTATCTTCTGAATGCTGTTATTATTTGTAATACTGAACCACAAACTAGTTTCATTACTGGTTTTGAGAAATACTTAAGCATTAAATTATGAAAGTAATGAGATTTTGTAGAACTAACTATCTTTTATAATGGAATTTGTTAAATGCTAGTAGTATTTTCTTCTGGCAATGAGAATAAGCTTTCCCTTTTTCCTGTTTTTCCCACCCCATTTGATCATGTAAGCAAGGATTCCTTCAGCGCCATTAACTGATGATTCATATTATTACAGAGCTTAATGGCCTTGTCTGACATTGTGAGGTCTTAGTAACAAGAAGGAGTAGAGCCTTTGGGAATGGTAATTATGTTTAGCCCTGGATACTTATTCCTTGACAGCATTAGTTCTTAAAATTCCAAAGAAAGCAGGAAGCTATGTCTAAAAATTCTTCACCTCTTATTATCACGGACATTGTCACAGGACATATTTATCCTGTTTCCACAGTAGTTGCTCCCAGTAATGATATGCAAGTGTTCATCGTTATGTCTGATAGTTTCCTATATTTAAAACAAGACAGCAGAAGAAAAGCCTGCTTTCTTTTGGTTTAGCAATGGAAATAGAGTATAGTTCTGTTTTGGAACACCTCAGGTTTTACTCCAGACCACCAAAATGTATATTGCAGTAAAGCAAGTCACATGAATTTTTGTTTTCCTAGTGCCTATAAAAATTGCATTTTCATTGTGCAGTGAGGTGTGCAGTAGTGTTATCTCTAAAACAAAATTCAACATTTAAAAACATCGTTAATTTAAAAATAATGCTATAGGGAAAGTGGCACCAATAGACTTGCTTGATGCCAGGTTGCCACAAACCTTGAATTTGTAAAGAAGAAAAGAAGAAGAACCACAGTATCTACAAAGCACAATAAAACCAGTTATGCTTGTATCTCAGACCATGCAACAGCATAGAGGTTCTTGTTTTGAAAAAACGGTTCATTTCAGCTGTTGGAGAAACTATTGTAAAGAACATAGGCCTCTGGGATTTGTAGTTCTGTGCTGGCAGCAGCAGGTTTTCTGTAAGAGCTGTGTTCCATAGCGTAGCAACAGTGAGCAGTTTGGCGAGTGCCATGTACAGTGATCATGGCTGAAGTCAGTGTAAATAAGTGCTTATAAGTTCAGTATGGCCAGTTGGATAGCTGTTTGCCCTGCAGATATATTCCCAAATATCCCGAATAGTGTCTGAAAATGTTTTTTATGTAACTTTAAAATTTAAAGTTTTAAGATGAAGTCATGAATATCATACTAGAAAACACCTTAATTATTTGACTTTTACCTGCAATGACTATTCTTAGGGAGATAACAGGTAAATTGCCCATAAAAAAAGACACTTGGGCCAGAGGGACAAGGTAGTAGAATAAAACTCCAGAAAAATATGACTTCAGCCTTGTCAGCGATATTTTTAGAGAAGTGAGGATATACATCAGTAAGTCTAGGCAACCTGATAATTGATTTTAACATAGTACAATTTAGATTCCATTAAGGCATTATGTTTATAAAACTAAAAAGTCAAGTACTAAATATTCTCATGTTCTAAAAACAGAAGACAACTTAATTGGATTCTTTATTTTGCAGCATCAGTTTAGTAAAGCTTAGATCTGTTAAGAGTTTCCAGCGAGATATAACCAACGGCAAACATGATTGATAGTGATACATAAGATACTAAGGCCTGCATTTTTCTGAACCTTACTATGCCTTGAAGCGTAATATATACCTTGAGTGTATGTAGATGCTTAGTAAAGTTTGCAGGCATGATCTGCCCACTGGATAGAATACTTCTGACCCTTCCAGGTCGGTATCTAGCTACGATGACACCACCGGTGCTCTACCATGGGAGTTCGCATGTCAAGAGTGCCCACCTACCCTCACCAAGGGAGTCCTTATGCTTCTTCCTCAGCGTTGATGCCTCCTATGCTGTCTAGAGCTCTCTTTCTGTTACTAGAATTGAGGAAATTGACCATCTCTCTGCTCCTTACCTTTGTGACCCCACAATATTTTGAACACATGTAACACTCAAATCTGTATTTTTGTTAAAATTATAAATGGTATTTAAATTCATTGTTTAATTAGAACTACTTTAATTAGGCCTCATTTATCCTAAAAAATTTTGGAGATAGTAAGTTAAGCCTGCAGACTTGTAAGAAACTATTTAGAAGATGAGTTGAGAGTTAGGAAGTATTTTTAGTTCATTTAGTATGTACTATTCTGTCATAGTCTGTAGTCACTCAGTCGTGTCCGACTCTTTGCGACCCCATGGACTGTAGTTCGCCAGGCTCCTCTGTCCAAGAATTCTCCAGGCAAGAATACTGGAGTGGGTTGCCATTTCCTCTTCCAGGGGATCTTCCCAACCAGGGATTGAACCCTGGTCCTCCTGCATTGCAGGCAGATTCTTTACCATCTGAGCCACCAGGGAAGCCCATTACTTTTTATTATGATCGTTCTTTACATGTGCATACAGCAGAATCTTAACATGTGTCTTGTTCTGTGTATTTTTTAAATCCTTCTTTCCTTTTAGTGACTACTCCAGTGATTATTCTGACTGGACAGCAGATGCTGGAATTAATCTGCAACCACCAAAGAAAATTCCTAAGCATAAAACCAAGAAAGCAGAAAGCAGTTCAGATGAAGAAGAAGAATCTGAAAAACAGAAGCAAAAACAGATTAGAAAGGATAGGAAAAAAATAAATGAAGAAAAGGATGGACCAGTATCACCAAAGAAAAAGAAGCCCAAAGAAAGAAAACAAAAGGTTGAGTTATATACTTACATATATATATTTCTCTATATATAATTACATAAATAGATATTATACGTATTATATACATATATGTTTTCTGTGAAAACAGACTACACATTTTAAAAGTGCAGTGGATAAACATAAACATTGTTCAGGTTTACCAGCTAAGTAGTCATAGAAAAAACATGGAGTTACACAGTGGTAAAATAAAGCAAATAGAGATCTGTTTAGTTTTCCTCAATTTTTAAAATGTTTAATGTGTGAGAGTATTTACTTGTAGCATTATCATATTGTTATATCTTGAGCATTTGATCTTATGAGCAGAGTTTTCTTGAGACTCAGTATAATTTGTCTATTTATGTAAAAAAAATAATGCTACAAAACATATTTTATTAGCCTTTAATTGCCTTTGTCTTTCAACCATCCTTACAAACTATCACTGCTGAAAATACTACTGTGGTAACAAGCCTTCATTAATTTACAGAACTTGTGAGCCATCATTAGTCCTTAGGGCAGTAGTATTGGTTTGATAACTGCATCTTTAGTCTGCGGATAATTTGAGACAGATCAAAGAAAAGGGATAAAGGTTATGGGAATAAGATTTGTTAGTTCTTATGGAGTTGGAATATTTTAAAAACAGGAACTGTTTAACTTTTGCTCTAAAGGAAGTGAAATACAAGGGACATATTGTCTATTCCCCAAAAGACTGTAAGTTGGAAGCACATTTGGTGAAACAAATGGAAGGTTTTTTTAAAAACCAGTGCCATTTTTAGAATTAAATGGAAGATGTTATCTGTAGAATTAAATACTAGGGAGACTATAGGATGTTTATCTTTAGAGAGCTTTGAAAAATTTCAAGACTGCATCTGTCTTAAGTGTTTATTTTATCTGCATCAGTTGAGCTTTTGTTTGTTTCAGCTGTATAATTATGGATTATGGATTACTTTAATTTGGAATCCGCAGCCTCCTTTGTCACCTCCTTTGCCTTTGTCTGGAGAATATTTACCAAAGAGAATGCCACACGTTAGCCACAGTATTCCTCTTCTTCCTTGCCTGTGATGGTAAATGTAGGCTGACCCATTATTTTACATGACAGACAGATAACGCTGATTAAGCCATGTATCTGGCAAATGAGGTAAACATTTTTTTTTTCCATCTCAAGACAGTTTTGGAAACTTTGGAGGTTTGCAGTGTAACGTCCCATAATTCTTTTTTCCTAAGAATGCAGTTTACTTTACCTGGTCCCCTTTTATTTGATAATTATCCATAAACTAATACCTCAGGCTTCTTTTTACAGGCCACATTTGGATCCATTGTTACTAGTTGGCATATTTTAATTTCACTCTTTTGCTTAAAGTATTACCCCAGGGTCTGTTTGCCACTAATTTGTTTGGTACATGTTTCAAATAGTTTAAGGTTAGGATATTACAGGTTACTTCCTGTAATTTGGATTTTGTTGACATGGTTTGTTTTCAGCCTATCAGTGCATCTGACAGTAGATAGAATTGCTCTTATTCCTTAGTCATCTTATCTCAGGTAAACACAGTAACATTTCCTTTCTTCTGCCTAGAGTTGTAAAGCTGAAAAATAACTGAGACATCATTAGTTGATGTTTATTGCATCTATGAAAAAGTAAAATATCTTCCATATGGTTAATTGTTTGAATCAATAGAAGAAAAAAAAAACCTTGTTAGGCACATGCTTACTAAAATAGAATTCTCCTGAGATACAGTACAGTTATCCCAGATAGTATCTGACATATATCCCTTATGTTGTTTAGGAGCTGGAAATCAGAGCAATGAATTTTCATCTAGTGCCTGCAATACAGTCAATGAAAAGAAGTGTAAGACATAGTACTTACTCCAAAAACAATGTGTGACCAAGTTGTTTGAATTCCCTCTCCCCAAAACAGGAGAAATATCACATGATGTAATACATTTAATTGGCAAAGTCATTTTATAGATAATAGGAAACCAAAGGGAGACGTCGTAGAGTTTCTGATAAGCCTTCCAGAAGAGGTCAGATTTTAGGTGGGCCTAGAAGAATTGCCATGGATAGAAAGAAAATAGATTAATTATCTTTATCTCCGAAATTAAATCTCAGTTCATGAGGCTGTAAATTTAGAGAACTATTGATGTGTTTTATCCCATAAATGGTTTTAGTACTGACAGAAATCTAACCAAAACTTCAAGGATCCCTAAGATCTGAGTAAGATTTATTATCATAATGATTCTTGGCTATGCCATAGTCCTACAGCTATAAATATGATTACTTCTATTTAATACCCAATTTACCTGGCTTCATGTAAGAGCTGTTAGCTGTCCCACTCTGGGAAGAAATACTTGAGTAGTGTAACTAGTAGTTTATATTGAGGCTGGAGTTAGTAATTTTTAGCCTTTTCCTGCCTTTTTTTTTTGTTTTACCTAGGTCAAAGGAAGCCTTTTTCAAATACTTTAACTGAGCACCTCATTATATATAAGACTGATACAGTGTGTGGATCTCAGTACCTGGGATGGATTCATCTCATGTATAGTAAATGCCAGAGTCCTTTATCCCTCCGTTCTTCTCCACAGAACGCTCCTAATGTGTTTTAACAGAGAAATACAAAGATGGTTAATAGGAAGAAGAGTTCGTAGGAAAATGAATACTGAGTAACAGCTGAAGGAACCTGCTGCAAGTCTTACCCTCTGATACCCCGTTATGACCGTGTTTCTTTTTATGAACTTTCATTACCTCACGGTGGTAACTACCTTATAACTTCCCTTTTTTAAGCAAACACAAGAGAATAAAATTTAGAAGTCTTAGTTTACAAACACTGAACCAAAACATTTTTAATCAGCGGCATGGTGTTTCTCTGCTTATATATGTTAGGTTTCAGCTCTTAGGAAATTGATTTTTCCAAAGTCTAAGGTAACAGTTTCCATTGTAGGTGACCAGAAATTTTAAACTTTTCTTAAGACGTATTCAGAAAGTTAGGAAGTAAGAGACCTGGCTTGAGAGCATTCTGTTTGAAAAAAAATTTTTTTTTAGAAGCTTACATATGAAATGGCTAGGGAATATTCTTGGCTATGTGCAAGTATAATGTCCAGCCCATAAAAGTTAACCTTCTGTATCCTGGCACTGCTCAGCCCATGTAAAAATATCTTTCTTCTTAGCAACATGCTATGACTAGGGTTTTTTAAAGAAAAACCTTGAATATGTATTGGTTTGTTACATGGTATGTTTATAAAACTGAGAGAATGTTTAGAGGAAAGGCAACTACACAGAGCTTCTGTTTTGTTGTTTATGGGAATATCTCATCACCTATTTTTGATTTGAATATTGTCTGTGGAGCTTTGGTTGATGTAGTACTTTTTTATGGAGTGAGTTGGTGAGATTGAATGTAACTATTTTGCCACTACTACTATCTTCCCAGAATAAGGTTTTTTACTAAAGAACATACATTTTTATACAAAGATCCCTTTCCCCTTTTGTGTTTTTAACTACCTGGGCAGACTGATAGATGAATGCTTTCATGATAATATTATTTGATATTGTTTTACACTCTTAGAGATTGGCTGTGGGAGAACTAACGGAAAACGGTTTGACATTGGAAGAATGGCTGCCTTCAACATGGATTACAGACACTCTTCCCCGAAGATGTCCATTTGTGCCACAGATGGGTGATGAGGTATTTTTTAACTTCTAAAAAATATCCTTTGTTTCATTCAAATAACTTTAAATACTTTTTACAGCTCTTGAAACAGAATTCTAGAGAATTGTAGCAGTTTTATGAAGTATCTCATATCTCAGTTTATGTTTCATAGCTCTGTATGGAAAAAAGGAAAATTTAAGAGGAAAGCTTTAATAATGTTTTTTATGGCTATTATAAAAATTGCAATAGCAAATTAAATATTGTAAGAGAATAGAGGTTTATTGGCATTTAAAAAACTAGTATGTATTTTTAAATTTAATAAGAGGATTTTGTGGCCAGTTTTCTTTTCCCTAAAATAAAATATATGGTAAAGGAAAAGCAAAATTTAGCATTTGTTTATTTTTAATTGAAGGGTACTTATGTGTTTTATTTTTATTTTTTTATTTCCTAAAAGTATTTTATCAATGTTTAAATAACTATAATGTTCATAATGTGTTTCTTGGAGCTTTAAAAAATGTTATCTTCCAATTATCATTTAATTTTTTAAGAAAATACGATTAGTCATCATTTTGGACTATGTTTTTGTGAATGTGAAATGAAAATATAAGATACTAGACCAAAGTTTTCCACTCAGGAGTACATCATGTCTCCTTGTTTTTTGTGTAAATGTTAAGAGGCAGGGTTATCTGGTATTCAGTAAGTTCACAGTGAAAAGTTAGGATAAACTTGGATAGCATTTTTCAACAAGCTCAGCTGTTTTAGTTGTGGGAAGAACACTTGGTATCAGAGTGCTGTATTCACATACCAGTTCTAGTGGTAGTCAGGAGTCACTTAAATTTGACCTCCATAAATGAGAATAAATATTTGCTTTGCTCTCTTCATAAATATAAAATATATTTGAAAATATATTTGAAAATAGATTTTTCATTTTAAAGTTCCCTGCCTTTGTTTAAACTCCTTGCTACAAAATAGGTAAACAATAAACTAAACATGACCCCAAGTTACAACATACTTTATTATACAACATAAAATAAAGTGGTGAGACCAAAAAGCCAAAAAATAACTGCTTATCCTTAACCTTTTAATGTTATTTAGAACACTTTGGGTATTGTTAAGTGATAGTAGGACAGCTCAAGGAAAAGGAGGAGGGATAAAATCAAAATAATAGAATTTCTTTTCGTTTACAGGACATTAAATTCTCTACAGTTTTAGCTGATACTGTGCATCTGGGGTTAAAGGAAACACATGCAAGTTTTAAAATTGTGACATTATTTACTTTTTAGGTTTATTATTTCCGACAAGGACATGAAGCATATGTTGAAATGGCCCGGAAGAATAAAATTTATAGTATAAATCCCAAAAAACAACCATGGCATAAAATGGAACTGCGGGTATGGTGTTTATGATTTCAAGCCCCAGAAGATGTGATTATAGAGAAAATTGTATTTAATGTTATTATTTTCACTATAAGAAACTGTATCATGAAGATAGCTTTTCCTTTTAATTGAAATAATTCATAGGCATAGATTTTTAAAGAAACTTAAGATTGATTTATATATATTCTAATAGTTTATAAGTTGCCTTATAAACTATTAGTTATATATATTCTGAGAGTTTATAAGTTGCCTTAATATGAGAACTGGACAACATTAACATATTAAAGCACAGTTCATCTTTGTAAATTTGGAAGTATTTCTAGATTTATCAGCAATAGTTCAAAATTATTTCTCAGTCTTTGGAGCTGTATTAGAAAATTCTTATTTCAATAAGGTTTTCTTTCTTTTTTTTAATTGATATATAGTTTGCATACCATCAAAGTGCACCAATCTTAAGTACACAGATCCATGGGTTTTTATACATACATACAAAATAGTCACCTAGTGTTTAACAGATTATTTTGTGAATATGGTTTCTTCTTTTCTGTATCTTCAGGAACAAGAACTGATGAAAATAGTTGGCATAAAGTATGAAGTGGGATTGCCTACCCTTTGCTGCCTTAAACTTGCTTTTCTAGATCCTGATACTGGTAAACTGACCGGCGGATCATTTACAATGAAGTAAGGACTGTTGAAAGAGGCAGTAGTTTCTTAGTATTGTAGATTGTTTTTCAAGATTTGGGTACATTTGAATGTATTTTAGATATCTGTAGTTATGTGACCTGATCAATTTGTTTCTGTTTTAATAGGTACCATGATATGCCTGATGTTATAGATTTCCTGGTCTTGAGACAACAATTTGACGATGCAAAATATAGGCGGTGGAATATAGGTGCGTTATTTATTTGGAAGTTGTAATGATTGTTTTATCTAATAAGTGATTTATATTTTTCATAATTTAGATAATCGGATAAATACTGCCATTTGTGGCAATGTCAATAGGAAAGTAAGATATTTTATTAGGAATTTGGGGTATTTTTTTGTTTGCTTGTCTGTTTTAAAGAATGATAATACTTTTAAACTAGATGATGCTGAAATCTGAACACTTTTTCTCATATTTCGTGACTATGTATAAGATTGTTTATAGCTATTCCTTTTGTTAGTACATGTACTGAAATAAATTTTTATCCAAAAGAAGTAATGACAGAATTCAAACTTGAAACAAAAGAAGTCTTCTATTGAAAATGTTTAATTGGACTGGGACTAAAACTAAACTGACGTTTTTCTTTTATTGGGTATCTCTGTTAAAACTAATATTGTAACCAAGACTCAAAAAAACTTTAGAAAACCTTAAAAGTCTCCAGGCATTTAAGGTACTTTAATTTATGTACAGATGGTTATGCTGTTTACTAGAGTATTTAAGAATTTCTAAAAGGACCACTCTGGAGTAGAGTATCGTGCCTATATGCTATATTTTGCTTTGAGAAAGCACCTCAGTTGATACAGCATTTCATTCCTCCTCTAGTACCACTGGAAGGGATTAGTGTGGTGATTTGTTTATTGTTTGGTCTTGGTAAATACAGAGATTTACATGTGTGCTATAGTGAAAGTCACTCAGTTGTGTCTGACTCTGTACGACCCTATGAACTGTACAGTCCTTGGAATTCTCCAGTCCAGAATACTGGAGTGGGTAGTCTTGCCCTTCTCCAGAAGATCTTCCCAACCCAGAGATCGACCCAGGTTTCCAGCATTGCAGTCGGATTCTTTAGCAGCTGAGCCACAAGGGAAGCCCAGGAATATTGGAGTGGGTATACCTGTGTGCTATAAAAAGAAAAATTATGGAAATGTAATCATTAAAAATAGGGACATGGAAGCTGTAGAAAAAAATTTACATCCCATGTACCATTTCTCTGAAAGCTTTGAAAGATGTATTCCATCAAATTTTGTTATTCAGTCACTCAGTTGTGTCTGACTCTTTGCAACCGCGTGGACTGCAGCATGCCAGGTTTCCCTGTCCTCCACCATCTCCTGGAGCTTGCTTAAACTCATGTCCATTGAGTCAGGGATGCCATCCAACCATCTCATCCTCTGTCGTCCTCTTCTCCTCCTGTGCTCAGTCTTTCCCAGCATCAGGGTCTTTTCCAATGAGTCAACTCTTTGCATCAGGTGGCCAAAGTATTGGAGTTTCAGCTTCAGCATCAGTCCTTCCAATGAACACCCAGGACTGATCTCCTTTAGGATGGACTGGTTGGATCTCCTTGCTGTCCAAGAGACTCTCAAGAGTCTTCTCCAACACCACCCAAAAGCATAAATTTTTTGGCGCTCAGCCCTCTTTATGGTCGAACTGTCACATCCATACATGACTACTCAAAGAACCATATGTTTGACTAGACAAACCTTTGTTGGTAAAGTAATGTCTCTGCTTTTTAATACACTGTCTAGGTTTGTCATAGCTTTTCTTCTAAGGAGCAGGCATCTTTTAAATTTCATGGCTGCAGTCACCATCTGCAGAGATTTTGTTTGGAACCCAAGAAAATAAAGTCTCACTGTTTCCATTGTTTCTGTATCTATTTGCCACGAAGTGATAGGACCTGTTGACATGACCTTAGTTTTTGAATGTTGAGTTTTAAGCCAGCTTTTTCACTTTCCTCTTTCACCTTCATCAAGAGGCTCTTTAGTTCCTCTTTGCTTTCTGTCTTAAGAGTGCTGTCATCTGCATATCTGAGGTTATTGATGTTTCTCCTGGCAGTCTTGATTACAGCTTGTGTTTCATCTAGCCTAGCATTCCACATGATGTACTCTGCTTATAAATTAAATAAGCAGGGTGACAATATACATCCTTGACCTACTCCTTTTCCAATTTTGAACCAGTCCATTGCCATGTTCGGGTTTTCTATCAAATAAGGAAATAAAGACTAGGAATCTCAGTAAGAGACAGGAAATTCAGGGCAGGAAAGCGCCAAAAGAAATTCCCAAGTAGTAGTCAGCAGAAGTCTCAGAATACTACCTGGCAAGTCTGTAAAACAGTCCAGAAGACACTGTCCTCTTAGAATGAAATCTTCAGGAGAAAAAGTAAAACCGATTAATTGTCTAACATGTTTAACTTGGACTTTATTGTCATTATTGTGGGAAATTATCTATTGAAGACTGTTTTATAGTTTGAGCTGTTAGAGAATATGGGGAAATTATTCATAAAATTCAGAGAAAATGAAGTGATTATACAGATTTTTGCTATAAAGGAACTGTGTGCTATTTGACTCATTAGTGAACAATATTTATACAGTATAGTCATGACAGAGGACAACTGAAAATGGATTAAACAAATGCACATACCCTGTATATACAGTTATATGGAGAGAGGCCAATACTTAATGTCTGAACTTGATGAGTAAAGGAATAACCATATACTCACTTAGAAAACTGTAAGTAAATTCAAGAAGAAAGAGTTAAAAGTTCTTGGTTTTGGATATAAGCCTTTGGTACATGTGATTTTTAAAATTATTTACATGTGTTGCTAAGATTAATTTCATCTCTTTTAAAAGTTTTATTTATTTTTGGCTGTGGTGCATCTTTGTTGTGGAGAGTGGGCTTACTCGCTGGTTGCGATACACAGGCTTCTCATTGCAGTGGCTTCTCTGACTGCAGAGCACAGCCTCTGTGTCATGTGGGCTCAGAGGCTGCAGTTCCTGGGCTCTGGAGCACATGCTCAATGGCTGTGGCGCTCAGACAGGCTTAGTTGCTTTGCGCCATATGGGATCTTCCTGGATTGGGAATCGAACCCCCGTCTCCTGCATTGGCAGGCGGATTCTTTACCACTGATCCACCAGGGAAGTTTTCTCATCTCTGATTTTTAAGGACATGCATCTGCCGATAAGTTGGCAGAACAAATATTACCGGTTAGGATCCAGGAATATTCCAGAAATGTACTGACAACATAAGTAAGGAAATAATGGCAAACATTGGCCATATTGAAGAGATATTTCAAATGGATGTACATCAGAATGTTCTCATTTGGATCTTATAATTTTAAATGTGTAAATTACTGTTAATGTTTCTTCTCAAGTTGGTACTAGCTAATCTTCTATTTCTGAAGATGTTTTTACCAACTGCCATTTAAAATTACATCAGTAATAATTACTTCGGCCAGTCCTCAGATACACTTAAGGCTTACTCTGGTAGACTCTATTCCTTGCCTAATTTTATTGTCATTATTGTACAGTATCATTCATTGTGGTTCGGCACATGTTACCCAGTTCTTCTTCTTTAGCATAATGTCATCAGTCTAAGTAGGATCACAAAAAATAGCTTTATGAAACTCATTACTATGTTTACTTTTCAGGTGTTGGTGATGTCAGTAATGCTGTTTCTTAAATAATGTAATGTCTTCTCACTAAGTATAGTGTCACTGATATGCATCTCAGGAGCAGTTAGAGACTCTAGTAATAGCTCATGTTTCCCTGTTAATATTTGCTGTTTGAATGCTTGAATTTGAACCTAAATTTGATCTCAGTGCATGTTCACCCAGAATATGTATATACACACATACATATAACTCAGCAACATGCAGTTATGTTCTATTAACTGGTTCCAACTTTCATTTTTTGTCATTAAATTTATTTTTTTCAAAGCATTTTATGCTCTACACTTGGCCCTCGATAGCCACAGATTCAGCCAACCTTGTAGCAAAAATATTCTGGAGAAAAAAATTTCCAGAAAGTTCCAAAAAGTGAATTTGAATTTGCCTTATGCTGGCCAACTGTTTACATAGTATTTACAGCTATTTTGATAGCACTTACATTATATTATAAATATTCTAGAGATGATTTAAAGTATGCAGGGAGGTATATGTAAGTTATGTGCACATACACATGATTTCATATATGGAAATTGAGTATCCACAGATTTTGGTATCTGAAGTGTCCTGCAGCCAGCAATCCGCCACAGATACTGAAGGACGACTACATGTCTTTGTACTTCGTTAAATCCTTTTTGGTAAAAAGCGAATATAAACTCTTTTTAAAATGGGTTTGAAAATGAAACTGATTCAGATAAGATTACTTTGTTTAAAGTGACATGGATAAGTTATTTGAACTCAAATCTTTCAGACTTAACCAGGAGAAAAGTCACTTAAGTACTATGAGAGCTAAGAAAGGGGAAAGCGTGGGAAAAAGCCAGGGAGTAGTTAACAGTTTTCATATGACATGGAGGGACGGTGAGGAGATAGCTTATTAGAGTCTTTGAGGAAAGCAGTTTTCAGTAATAAGACAGTAGCTGAATCCAGTTGGCTAAGGAAAAGGTTATAGAGTGCTATCTGTTTTACAAAGGTTAGTTTTTGTTTTGTTTTGTTTTTTTCTGTAGGAAGGAAAAGTGGGTGTAAAGTGGTAGATTGGTAAAAATGTTGAAAATAAGAGTGAATTTCTCCTTACCATAATAAAAGGTTAAAAAATGGTCTGAAAGGTGATAAGTCACACTTTAGGTGGGTTTATTATATAACTTTTCCTCTCAGTATTGCTGATTTTATTTATTTACTAGTTTATTTTGGAGTATGTGGGTCATTTTTCATAGGTCTTTTAATAATAATACAGGCTTTTTAGTATCTTACAGGGATACTTTGGGAAAGAGGAGCAGCAGCAGCATTTCATTTAAGAGTAATGAGATGGCTTTTATTCTTGTCCAGGTGACCGTTTCAGATCAGTCATAGATGATGCCTGGTGGTTTGGAACAATTGAGAGCCAGGAACCACTTCAGCCTGAGTACCCTGATAGCTTGTTCCAGTGTTACAATGTTTGGTAAGGAAGTATTGTGTTTTGGTTCAGCCTGACTTGCTTTGAATGTTTTCCCCATCTGCTAAAATGCTAAAGATACTCGTTTTAAACACTGAAGTACTTTATTTTTCAGTGTGATTTTATTGAAATTGCAATGCAATATTTAGATCTTTTAATATAAAGGTTTTCCTTTCTTTAAGCTGGGACAATGGAGATACAGAAAAGATGAGTCCTTGGGATATGGAGCTTATACCTAACAATGGTAAGTGTAAAGTTTTTGTGTCTGTTACGGAATTCATTTCTTAAATAAAAATCTGATTTGATAACTTGTAGGTACAAGAGTTCTTGATGAAGAACAAGTAGAAAATATTCATTCCACATGCATTTTTATTGACCCTTGAGGTAGGGGAGGCATAATAGTGACTAAACATAATCCTTATCCACTTGGAATTTGTGGTTTAAGAGGGAAGGTTGAAGATAATTACAGCAAAATATACTGATTTGCTTGTTATTATTCACTGTAGAAGATGAGCACTTGGGAGCAAAGATATTTTTACAACTCCAGCAAAATGCATAGAATACAACATAATACTGAGAGGTCAGGCTTTTTTGAATGAAGTATAGATTCATATCCTAGCTCTGCCATCTTTTCTCTGTGTCATCTTGACAGGTTCCTTTAAGCCTCAAAACTCGAGATGCTTAGGATTCAGTCTTTGAAACTGTAAACTAATACTTTCCTTACAGGGCTGCTATGAGAATTAAATGATATCATATGTATAAAGTGTTTGTTATAGAGCCTGACACATGTAAGGTCTCAGTGAGTAGATAATCATAATTAATAATAATAACTGTCATTTTGCATATGGCCTGACACATCGCCTTAGAATTTGGGAGTTAGCCTTTGGCAATAAGTATGACATCTTCCTGGAACTGAGAAAAGACCAGTGTGTCTGAAGCCTGGATATTGCATTTTCTGTTTCATTGCCCATATTTGTTTCAGTTTAAGAACATAAAACACACACAACTGTGTATGTCTAAAAAGGTTTAAAGGGTGGGGAAATGAGGACTTCCACAAATTATCTTTTACATAACTGTTTTTTTTTTTAATAGTATGTTACTTTTACTGTTGGATAAGAATTAAAGAAAAAAACAACAACAACAACCTGACTTGTAACATAGTAGAAGTGATCATTTACAAATGGAACTCCTCACTAATTATTAAATTCAAAAAATTCAGAAAAAAGATAATGTGAAAAAAGTAAACCCAAACTGGTAAATTGTAGAAATGAGAAAATGGTCATGCTGATTTTGATTAAGACTAGTTCTTTCTAGAAATTGTCACTCTGAGAGACCAATACCAATAATGTCTTTTTCATGCTGGGAGGGATTGGGGGCAGGAGGAGAAGGGGACAACAGAGGATGAGATGCCTGGCTGGCATCACTGACTCGATGGGCGTGAGTCTGAGTGAACTCCAGGAGTTGGTGATGGACAGGGAGGCCTGGCATGCTGCGATTTATGGGGTCGCAAAGAGTCGGACACGACTGAGCGACTGACCTGAACTGAATATTATACAATATCTTAATCGGCTTGTAAATGTGTTACATGACTTACCTTCCAGTTTTATTTCTCTCCTTTGTGAAGGTTTGAATTTGAAGTCACATCAGACTATTGTGAATGTGAGAGAAATGAAGCTAATAGATACAATCCCTGGGGTACTTCTTGAAAGGAATGAGTAACAGTGATACGCTGTTGTTTCCTACCTCAATATATTGTTGTGTGGAGGGGGTGATTTTTGTTGTTTTTGTTCTATTCAGGTATACATACATAGACACTCCAGAGTTTAATTACACTTCGAGAGAAGGAGGAGTTTTGTGAACAGATAGTAGCATATTTCCAAATGTTTCTCTCATGAAGTCTTGTTCAAAGAAAAATTGCCTTGTCAGATTTGTAGTTTTTATGTCACCACCACCCCCTAATTCTGTTAAAGATTCAGACATGCAGAAAGCATACCTTCATCATTTAAGAGCAAAAAGCCTAAGCATCATCTGTCATTATTCATAATTCTGACTGTCCCTACACTTTTAGAAAAAGAGTGAGGCTTTGATTAAAACATTTCTGAAAAAAAAAATACCGCTTTTGTTTAAATTCACATGGCATGTTTTACCAAAGTAAATTAGAGATTATATATTATGAAATGATTCAGAAATTGTTTTAATTTTCATGATTTTATAGGAATACTTTCTCCTTCACCTGTAACTGATAATAAAACAAGTAGTGAGGTATAATTTTGGAGAAGTAATTACATGCTCATCTAGAAAATTAATTATGAAATTAATGTTGTAAAGAGTAAATTTTATTGACTCTTGAAACATAACTTTCCTTTAATGAAAATAAAGAATAGTACTTACCAAATCTTTACAAAGGTGTAGTTTAATTTTATAAAAATATCAACTCTGATTTCTAAAGGTAACTTAAATATTACTTATATTACCACATATTTTCATTAAATCTCCTTTCTTTCTATTTCAGCTGTATTTCCTGAAGAACTAGGTACCAGTGTTCCTTTAACCGATGTTGAAACCAGATCATTGATCTATAAGCCTCTTGATGGTGAATGGGGTTCCAATCCCAGGGATGAAGAATGTGAAAGAATTGTTACAGGAATAAACCAGTTGATGACACTAGGTAAATAATAGCAGCATATGAAAAAAATATATATATATTCTCTATATATGTGTGTGTGTATATATATATACATTTACATATATATGCATGAAGATAGCTAGAAAATGTTGCCAGTAAGCAAAGGAAAGAAAAACATTTTTATTCAAGCAAAATTATTTTTTATAATATCATAAGTCAGTGTTTTCAAATATTTTTAAGTGATTTTTTTAATGCAATTTTACACAAGACTCAAATATCTAAAACAGTTATAAATGCTTTAGTTGAATTTCAGTGCCTGCCAAAGAGTGTTCAGACTACTGCACAGGTGCACTTATTTCACATGCTAGTAAGGTATATGCTCAAAATCCTTCAAGCTAGACATCAACCAGTATATGAACCAAGAACTTCCAGATGTGTAAGCTAGATTTAGAAAAGGCAAAGGAACCAGAGATCAAATTGCCAACATCGATTGGATCATAGAGAAAGCAAGGGAGTATCACAAAAACATCTACTTTTGCTTCATTGACTATGCTAAAGCCTTTGACTGTGTGGATCACAGCAAACTGTGGAAAATTTATTAAGCGATGAGAATACTAGACCACCTTACCTGCCTCCTGTGAAATCTGTATGCAGGTCAAAAAGCAACAGTTAGAACCAGACATGGAACAACAGACTGGTTCCAAATTGGGAAGAGAGTATGTCAAGGCTGTATATTGTCACCCTGCTTATTTAACTTCTATGCAGAGTACATTATGAAAAATGCTGGGCTGGATGAATTGCAAGCTGGAATCAAGATTCCTGGAAGAAATATCAACAACCTCAGATATACAGATTATTCCACTGTAGTGGCAGAAGCAAAGAAAGAGGAGCTAAAGAGCCTCTTGATGAGGGTGAAGGAGGAGAGTGAAAAAGCTGGCTTAAAACTCAACAGTCAAGAAACTTGATAATGGCCTACAGTCCCATCACTTCATGGTGAAGAGATGAAAAAGTGAAAATAGTGACAGACTTTATTTTCTTAGGCTCCAAAATCACTACAGATGGTGACTGCAGCAATGAAATTAAAAGATTCTTGCTCTTTGGAAGAAAAGCTATGACAAACCTAGACAGCATATTAAAAAGCAAAGGCATCACTTTGCTGACAAAGGTCCCTGTAGTCAAAGTTATGGTTTTTCCAGTAGTCATGTTATGGATGTGAGAATTGCACCTTAAAGAAGGCTGGATTCCAAAGAATTGACTCTTTCAAATATGGTACTGGAGAATACTCCTGAGAGCCCCTTGTACTGCAAGGAGATCAAGCCAGTCAATCCTAAAAGAAATCAACCCTGAATGTTCATTGAAAGGACTGATGCTGAAGCTCCAATACTTTGGCTTTGGGGATCAGCCGACTCATTGGAAAAGACCCTGATGCTGGGAAAGATTCAGGGCAAGAGGAGAAGGGGGTGACAGAGGATGAGATGTATTTATGGTATCAATAGTGAGGGACAGGGAAGCCTGGTGTGCTGCAGTCCTTCGGACACAAAGAGTCGCACACAAATTAGTAGTCGAACAACAGCAAACTGAATTTCAGAGTGAGAACTCCAGAAATGCCAGGGGTACCAGGGAAAAATGTAAATCCTCCACAAACTAATTTTAAAACTCTTGACAATACTCAGGCTGACATGATGTAAATTAGAGGAGGAGGGTTGAAAGCTGAGTTATATGGGTAGCTATACCATTTTTCCTCTTAACCTGATATCTACATATACACAGTGGAATATCGTAAAGGGAGAGAGAAGGGTATATGAACTGCTTTGCTTTGTTTGAAGAAAGAACATAGAACGTAGTGACCATAGAACATAATTATCTGAACTTCGGGTAGACAAAATACCTACTGAGTAGGTACACATTTGAGTAGGGGATCTGCTTCAAAGAATCTAAGGCAGAAGTTACTGTGAATAAGAGCTGAAGACATTGGAGACACATATTGGATGATATTTTCATCTGATGTCTTTTATAAGATGGCAACTCTTGATGAAATACTGTCTCAGATACTATCTTAAGTAATTTTAGTAATTACGTCAGAACAATTACTGCCAAACACATAGATTCAGGAATGACCAAAAAAAAAAAAAAAAGGAATGACCTAGTTTTAATTATAGAAATACATGTGGATGTTCTTTAATAGGTCAGATTTATATATTGTCTATCATCTTTTCTAAAGAATCTTTGGATAACATTCCTAGAATTTTGCAGTGCAAATGCAGACATAATAAAAAGTGAGACTGTGTTAGCTAAACTGTGTTTTTTCTGTCAAAAGATAGTGGTAGACTTTATGTGGATTGGAACTTAAGGCTTAATTCAAGCAGAATTGTGAAGTACTTTAAGCAATAAAAGATGAATTTATAAACTTCCTTGTTCATTTATTTTAGATATTGCTTCAGCATTTGTGGCCCCTGTGGATCTGCAAGCATATCCTATGTATTGCACTGTAGTGGCATATCCAACGGATTTAAGTACGATTAAACAAAGACTGGAAAACAGGTTTTACAGGTTAGAATCATTTGGTTGCTGTAGCTACTGCCAAAGGAAAGCTAAATGATTCTTTCAGCCATTTACTGATCCTCCACAGCAGTGTTTCTCAAATTCTAATGCACATTCCATTTAACAGTGGGATCTTGTTAAAAATGCAGAATCTGGTAGTAGGTTTAGAGTAGACCTGAGATACTGCCTTTCTAACAAGTTCCCAGTGATGCTGGTGCTGCTGGTTTGTGGACCAGTTAGAAATAAATATGAATTGATGATCACTCTCTTCATACTGTATTTTATGAAGTAGTCCAACATATTTTTTTTTTCTCCTAGATAGCACATTGAGATATTTGTTCATGGATTTTTCATGGAATAATATTAAAAATTGTTCTCTTATTAATTTAGCTTATGAATACTGCTTAAAAGTGAAATCAGGAAAATTTGCGCTACTTTATTATAGTTGTAGCTTAGTTTGAAATATAACTAGAGTTTTTAAAAGATGTAATTTCATTTAGTTTGCATCTGCTGGTTAGCAGTTTTGATAAACATTGAGTTCTAATCTTGGGCAGATTAGAACTCTAGATTTATTGGCTAACATGTCTTAACAAAAATAAAGTTCATTTTTTTGATATAAATGAAGTCATTCTTTTAGCTTTTCATCTTTCATAGTGACTTTTGCTTAGCAGGCCAATAGCATTTCAATTTAACTAATACTGCATTAAAACTTAATTTTTGTGACCTGTTTTATATTACTGCAATTATTTATACTGCTATTTACTTAAGTTACTATTTAACTTAAGGAAATTTTCCATCATATTTTGTATTCATATTTGTTATGTAAATTGTTTTCTACACTCTTAACAGTTGGACTACATTTAGAACGATAAATTTCTTCCATCTCCATCCATTGTTAAAAATGTGCTTTCTCATAGAAATTCTGTTCAGCATAAGAACTGCTAAGGTGTACTCTTTACATTGCAACTTAATTAGGCTTTTTGGCTTTAGCCTAGCTTAGTAATCAGTTGTTCTTGTCTGGAGAATCCCAGGGACGGGGAAGCCTGGTGGGGTGCCATCTATGGGGTCACACAGAGTCGGACACGACTGAAGTGACTTAGCAGCAGCAGAAGCAGTAATCAGTTGAGGAAAAGAACTTTTGAAACAGAGTCCTTACTTAAATTAGAAATGACCTGATTTTTAACCAGATAATGTAGTTATAGACCTGAGTTATGTTCTTATTTCGTAATAATGAAGCCATCATGAGCTGTTTCACTGTTTCAGGCTCTTCTGCTGCTTCTCTGTTCATTGGCTTCAGACTTCCTACAGTTATAGTGCCTCTTTGGCATTTCTAGTTCAGTCTTAAACCACTCTCAGTTTGTCCTACTGATATTAAATCCTCAGGCCTTACTTTACACACAGTTTCTATAGGGTACCTTGAAAATGGCCTGTGATTCTTTGATTAGAATGAGCCATGGAGATGCTATTGGAAACTTACAGAAGCTTTTCTGTATGCTTCTCTATGCACAATTATATGTTATATATGTGTAGTTTTAAAAATTCCATATAATTGTTTTCTGTTTACACATCAGTAAGGTTTTTTGAGTATTTTCTTCCATGTCATTTTAAGCTGGTTGATATTGTAAAAGTAACCTTTGGATTTTTCTTTAGTTAAAACTGAAATAAAATAAAACTCCAAAATTTTAGTACAGTTGACTCGCAAACAGCATGGATTTGAATTGCATAGGTCCACTTACACATGGATATTTTTCCAATAATACCTGTACTGTGCTGTGCTTAGTCACTCAGTTGTGTCTTGACTCTTTGCGACCACATAGACTGTAGCCTGCCAGGGTCTTCTGTCCATGAAATTCTCTAGACAAGAATACTGGAGTGGGTTGCCACACCCTTCTCAATAATACCTGTAGTACTATATAATGCATGGATGCAGAACCTTGGATAGGGAAAGCCAATTCTAACGTTGTACTCAGATTTTAGACTTTGAGGAGGGTCAGTGCTGCATTGTTCAAGGATCAACTGTATCATTAATTTTGTGTAAAAAAAAATTTTTTTTTTCATTTAGATAGATTTCTTAGTATACTTAGTAAATATAAAAACTAAGTTTTTATATTTTTGTGTCCCTTAAGCAGGCTGTTAGTTAGCTTTTCACTTTTAAATGTTACTTGATTACTAGCAATAGAATTAGATTGAAATTGGTTGTTTCCCTTTTTATGAAAAAGGTAGATATGTTTATTATTAAAATTGACACCATACATGAAAAGAATATATAAAGGAAAACTAAAACTCCACTGTTTCTCTTCTCTTCATGCTCTCCTTATAGTCTGTCTCCCTAAATGAAGGCCCTGTTGATAGTCTAATGTGCCTAATCCAGACATTTTCTATGCCAATACATAATATTGCTACTTTTTTTTACCCTGTGATACAACTGAGGTTCAGTTTTGTTTTTTTTCCAACAGTTTTTTAAGGTGTGAGTTTTATAATTGATTTAAGACTGCAATTAAAAAGTCAGAATGTCTTGGTTTTAAAATGTGTTTATGTATTTCTAAGTTTATTCTAAAGAGGCTAATAAGACTTATGCATTTTGTTTGTTTAAAGGCGAATTTCTTCCCTAATGTGGGAAGTTCGATATATAGAGCATAATACACGAACATTTAATGAGCCTGGAAGCCCTATTGTGAAATCTGCTAAATTTGTGACTGATCTTCTTCTACATTTTATAAAGTGAGTTATTTTTCCACACTTAATTATATTACTGTAATAATTAATGGTGGTATTTTAAGATGTAAAATGTCAAAACATAGAATACAATCATTTTTTATTATATGTCTTGTCATACTACACAAATATGTGCTGTGAGAAAACCACAGGTCCTCTCAAAATAGGAAACATATGTAAGTTCATTGGCTGATAATAGTTATGAAATCATAGAGATTGTATTACAGTTGTGTTCTGATTTACATAAGAAAACATGGATGTTTCTCTAAATCCAATGTTGGATAATAATAGCAAGCTTTTATTGAACATGCAATGTTTTAGCTAAATAAGCTCTTCTGAGTCACATAAAAATCTAACAGCTGGGAGAGGTCATTATCTGTAACTTACAATTAAGAAAATTAAATCTTTTAGAGGTTAACTTGTTTGATTTTCACAGTAAATGAGTGTCTGCCATTTTATTTGAGAACCTTTCACGTTAATATTGTATTATCTCTGTTAGGTTGATGAAAAGTTATTCAAATAGGTCAGCAGGAAACTGAACTTAACATTCAAGGCTTTTTGTTTCAAAGTGAAGTTTATTTCCTCATTAATTAATCCCACACCAAGAGTGATAGCTATACTTCTTAAGACAGTAGGGTTTTTATTTCCTTGTCTTACGGATTTTATGTATTCATAGATTGAGTTGAGTCTTCTAAATGGAAGCCAGAGGAGTGGATCATACGTTTTGTATAAAATACACCTCTGAATTCGTATTAAGGTTATTTATATTTGATAATTTTTTCTCATTAATAGAATAGGATATTTTATAATTTAAGTTTCAATACTCTCCTGCTATCAACTTCCATTTTTATATAAAGGGATTATTGAGGCTTTTTATTTAAACATATTCAGCTTCATTCTCATTACTCAGCATGATCATAGGGTCCCTTTTCTTGGTGTTAGGTGGGTTTGTTTTTGTTTGTTTTGATAAGGAATGTAGGTAATTCCAATATGAAAAACCACCAAAGTAATGAGTAAAAAACCACCAAAGTAATGAGTACGGTAAGCTTAATGCCCTTCCTCTACCTTATTCTCTAAAGAAATGCTTTGCCTTTCAAGTAGTAAGTAGTTCCAGGGCTACTGTTGCTAGGATTTTGCTGATTTTCAGTAAAATTGATAATCTAGATAATAAAAATTTAGTTATCCTCAGAAAACTGTTTATATAACTTGGTTATAAAATTTATAGTATCTTAACTAAAATTTTTAATTTTGTGTTTTATTATGTATGTTATAAACATCTACTTTTCCAAAGAAATAGAGATCAGTAGAATCACATGATAAATTGATATTTTAGCAAATTAATTTAGATGAAGCCATTATTTTTACATTTGGAATAGGCTTTGAAATTGTATTTCTTTCAAATAGTTATTTTGAAATGCCTTAATGAAAATAGATTAAAATAATAGTGCATTATGTTGTATATATCTAAAAGTGGTTTTAGATATATACAGTTTTTTAATGGTATATAATTTGTTGAAAACCACTTTCAGCTGGTAGTACTTTTCAAGATGTTTTGTATGTCTTGAAATTTTGGTAACTACTTTTTAATTGAGTTATTTGGCCAAATTTCAAGTAATAGATACATACAAAGTGTTATAATAGGTACTTAGAGATAGAAAGAAATGCATAATTATCCTCTTAATACAGCTTTATAGGGTAGATAAATCTGTGACTAACTGTAATACAGGGAAAAAGTAAAAAGAGTTTGTGTGAATGTTTAGATGAAGGATAGGGTCACTTTTGGCTATGAGACTGGGATTTCAGGCACAGGGAGAAATATGTTAAGATGTATGGACAAGGTAGATAGTGATTCAAAAGTTAGATGGGAGCCAACAAAGAACTTCCAGGGATGGGGAATGGCAAGAGGGAGAGAAATAAAGATTTGTTAAGGGAATTGAGTAAATTGAAATCAGGTGAAGTAGAGACTACATGAGCAGAAGTAATAGTGGTAGAAGTGCTAAACTTGAGTTTGGACCGTATCACAGAGGACCTCAAATGCTGATCTAACAAACTGTACTTAAAATAGGAGCATAGGAAGCAAGAGGCTATTGAAAGTATTTGTGCATGAGAATAGCATGAGGCATGCTGTGTCTTAAAAATACTAATTTAAATGCAGTGTCTAATGTTAACTGATGGGGAAGAGACAAAGAAGGACTATTGAAATTATTTTAACATGAAAATAACGTGATGTAAATTGCCTTAAAAAATACTAGTTTGACTGCAGATTGACTTTGATAGCTGACCAAGTAAGAAGTGATGGAAACTTAATTTATGAAAGTGAGAAGCAGGCAGATGTCAAGAGATTTTGAAGGTGGAATCACAGAACTTGACCGGTGATTGGGTATATAAGGAGGTAGCAAAGGAGGAGATAGGAAAAACCATTCATTACTGTGTGAATGAAAAAAAGTTGAAAAGGGAGAGTGGAAATGACAATTGGATGTAGATGTGGGAATTTTAGATGGTGCTAGGAATCACCTGAAGAGTCAAACGAAGTTATAGAAATTTGGAGTTCTTTGGAAGGAATGATGCTAAAGCTGAAACTCCAGTACTTGGGCCACCTCATGCGAAGAGTTGACTCACTGGAAAAGACTCTCATGCTGGGAGGGATTGGGGGCAGGAGGAGAAGGGGATGAGGATGGCTGGATGGCATCACGGACTCGATGGACGTGAAGCTGAGTGAACTCCGGGAGTTGGTGATGGACAGGGAGGCCTGGCGTGCTGCGATTCATGGGATCGCAGAGTTGGACACGACTGAGCAACCGAACTGAACACAGAAAAACTGCAGATATATAAGATGATCTGGGCAAAAGGTATAGACGATAGACAAAATTTTAGGGAATCCCTACGCTCAAGAATAAAAGGAAGAAGGAATAGAAGATAGGAGGTAAACTAGCTATCTCTTATAGACTGAAGAAGGAGCGAAAGTATTCTCGGCGCAGCAGTGACCTGAGCAAATCCTTAGATGGGAATTGGGCTTGGTGTGATGAAATGGGCCAGGGTGGAGGCTTCATGTGGAGAGGCGGGGAGGGGCAGGGGCAGATGTGTGTGAATAGGGTTTTGGAGTTAACTGATGAAGAAAGTCTTCAGCTCAAAAGTTTTATCTTAAAATCTGGTTTTAGTAACAAGTTTAAAGGACAAAAATCTCGTGAGTCCAACCTTGTATACTAACATTTCTTTGTTATTTAGGGATCAGACTTGTTATAACATAATTCCACTCTACAATTCAATGAAGAAGAAAGTTTTGTCTGACTCTGAGGTATTTAATATTTCATTAAGAATACTACATTGGTTGTGTCCAATATATAAAAAGAAATTTACACATAGTAGTTTTCAGACAACTGCTATTATGAAATTTTTTTTTTGCCTAATGCTATCAGTTAACTTAAAAAGAGAATTGTTTCAGTTAAAATTGTTTTAAACAGTGGGTGGAGGGAGACGTTTTGAAATGAGTCAGTTAAATGTTACAGTATCATATATACTATGGGTTTTCCAAAATATAAAGGAGATAATTGCTATTAAAAGACTCTAGAATATAGTGGAACCTTGAATATTTTATTAATCTGATAAATTCTTGTTTCAAAGGAAGAAGAGAAAGAAGATGCTGATGTGCCAGGAACTTCTACCCGGAAAAGGAAGGTAATAAATTTTTGTTTTAGCAAAGTACTTTATATGAATTAAAATGTACTGAGCAATTTTTTTACTTTTAGTAGTTTCAAAGATAGATGAAGTATTACTTCTAAATCAGCTTCCATCACAAAAATGCATGGTTTTCAGAACTAGATGAATGATGCTTTCTTTTATCTGAATTACTCTATTATTACCTAGTTATTCAAAATTAAAAATGAAAATTGTATTGTATGTTATTTTATTGATATATTTGAACATTTAATTTAGGACCATCAGCCTAGAAGAAGATTACGCAATAGAGCACAGTCTTATGATATTCAAGCATGGAAGAAACAGTGTCAAGAGTTGTTAAATCTCATATTTCAATGTGAAGATTCTGAGCCTTTCCGCCAGCCGGTAGATCTTCTTGAATATCCAGTAAGTATTTCTGAAAATGATTTTTGTGTATATATATGTATCTTATACATGACAGTTTACTATTTATTTTTATGATTATAGTTTATTTACTTTTTATTTGAAACATGTTCCCATTATCCATCTGATTATGTAGAGCATCTAAATTGAACAGTGTGGTAAAACAGAAGTAGCCCTGGACTAAGACTCCAAAGAACTGAGTTATTGTCCCAGCTCCGCCTCTTACCAGTTCTGCAGTTTTGAGCAAGTCACTTAGTTTTTATATCTGGTATATTTTTACCATATCCTCTTCCATTCTCATTTTATGGATTTATTATGGAAATTATCTAGGAAACAATAATACTTATTATTAATAATTATAACCTCCGAGATTAATAAAAATCTCTAAATCATTATTACAGAGTTATAGAAATGGAATGAGACTATTACTACTTATTATTAAACACTAAAATAGATTTTAAATTGAAACACTATGTAAATGTAAAGTGGTGTTATTATATATGTAGGTTATGCCAATTTATGATTTTTATGGAATTCATGGTAGAAAGTTTGAGTAAACATGTTATAAGTATTTATTTTTTGGTTGCAATCTTAGCAATCTAAATTTAATTTTGAGTGATTTTTGTATTCTTGTTTCAGTTATTAAAGATTGTATGGTTCAGATGACATTCATGGTTTCAAATGAAAATTAAATTTTTTATAAGAGATCATGACCTGGTTGTGTTATCTGTTGTGGCTTTATAATAAGTTTTGTTATGTATGTATTCTAATTTGCAATGGTGAAAATAGAGAAATTTCATTGATAGATACCATAAAATGACTTTTCTTACCATTTAAAAATCAAGAAACATGTAATCTTAAATTTAGAAGATAAATCTTTAATTCCTACAGTGTGATAAATGAGACTAATTCAAACCCTACCATCCGAAAACCTCTTAGAAGAAATAAGCTAATGCTGTAGTCCTCTGGTTTTCATTTCTCTTTATTTTTGGAGCCTGTGGATTTCCCTTTTGTTTCTTGCAAGCCCAAATGTGTATTTCATAATCTCTAAGCCCAGGTGTCCTCACTGAAAACTGCCAGATGTTTAAAAAATTAACACAAATTCTGCACTTTCTCAAGATAAGGAATGCTTCTGTACTCATTCTATGAAGCCAGTTATTATCCTGGTGTCAAAAACAGTACTAAAGAAGAAAATGCAAAAATTCCTAATAAAATATCAGCAGATAGAATTCACCAGTATATAAACATGGTTTTGTACCCTTAGTGGGTTTTTTTCCCAGGGATATAAGGGCTGATTCAGTATTTAAAAATCAATCATTGTAATCTATTACTAAGGGAAAAATGACATCATATCAATGCAGAAAATTTGACAAAATTCAGAGCGCGTTTAAGAATGTACACGTTGGGTATGGTACGCTGTAATCGTTGTGGCCGTGGGAGGAAATGAGAATGAGTCTTGTAAGGAGGAAATTTTATTATACTTGCATGTCCCAGGGAGGGGTTCACCAGATGCCACTTAAGGCTCAGGGCAAGCATAAGGTTTTAGTCAGGTTGCAGAAGATAGGAGGAAAGGAAAACCTTAGGCCAGAGCCTTAGGCCAGAGATTTCCATGAGAGGCAAGGCTGGGCCTAGTCACCAGCTTAAGATGGGCTAGTTTGAATTACTCCAGTGGACTTCGGCGTAGGAGAGTGGTCTCTGGTTGTCTTAATATTAATTCCTGACCCAGGATGATTCAGGGCAGAGGAAATACTGGTTGGTGTGTGAGAATTGCTTAAGGACATGGTCAGTTTGCATATGAAAGATATATTCCTAGCACAGCCCTTTGCTATTTCTGAGAATTGCCTAGTCCTCGAAAAGAGGCAGTCTCTCCTTAAGCCTGTATGGCCCCCCCACATGTCAAAAGAGTATCAAGAATACCGGAAGTAAGATAATTAGTATAGTTGGCCCTATGATGAATGGATATCAACTAGACCTACACAATGTGAGAAAACAACACCATTAATGATAAAAACAAACTCTTAAGAAAACTAGAAATAAAAGGGAACTTCATAACTTGATAAAGAACATCTGTTAAAAAACCTACAGCTAACCTTATGCTTAAACATGAAAAACTGAATGCTTTCCCCCTAAGATAAGATTGTGAGTGATGCAAAAATATCCATTGTTATTCTCACCACCGCTATTTAACATAGTACAGCAAATTGTAGCCAGTGCAGTTAAGACAAGAAATGAAAATAAAAGGCATTGCAGATTGTAAAAAAAAGAAAACTGTCCCTGTTGGTAAAAGGCAGTTCTACTGTTTGCTTGATGATCAAACATATTTGATCATAATTTAAACTTGATGGGTTAGAGTCAAGTTACTATATTTCAAAAAATGCAATTACATATTCTGGGGCTATGGAAAAGGTGTAGTATTATCTATTCCTCTTAAAAGATAACCATATTCAGATCATTTTATACTAGTCTGTTGCTTTTTTGTCGTTTCATTTGTCTGTTTCTATTACTTCTGATTTGTTGCTTTATTTTATACACAGTTGAGTAGGGGAGATTGAGTGATTGCACTTTGCTCCATAAAATGAAGTGTAAAGGCTTTGTGACAGATGTTTACATTCATAATTCTTGATTTGTGCAAAGTTCCTAATTGTATTAATTGTATTACTGAAGAAGTTACCAGAAGTAAGCCCTTCACGTTAATGTGATGTTATATTGTCATTGTTTTTATTGTTTGTATGTCAGTTTTAAAAATACAATTATGTTTCAGTGAATAAGCAGCCTTAAAGAGTTTATGTGTAGCATAAAGTTTTGGGTTTTTTTACATCAAACTTGTAGTTTTAGAACTGAGTTTTTCAGTATTGTTTTAATCTCCTTTTCCCAACACAACTCGATGCTTTACCTGTTTCTGAAGGCAAAAAAAAGCAGAATTTGTAAGTTCTTGAATGAGAGAGATCTTGTGCAATAAAAGGTACAGGGACGTGAAAAAATAAAAAATGACTTGGGAAAAAAGAAACCTTGAAGAGGGAAATAAGAAATGATTATTAATAGTTCTAGTAGTTGCAGTCATCACAGAAATTGTATGTGAATCTCTTTTATGAGAAATAATGCATCATCATTACTATTAATAGTATCACCTGTTTTCCTTCTCTTAGGACTACAGAGACATCATTGACACTCCAATGGATTTTGCTACCGTTAGAGAGACTTTGGAGGCTGGGAATTATGAGTCACCAATGGAGTTATGTAAAGATGTCAGACTTATTTTTAGTAATTCCAAAGCATATACACCAAGCAAAAGATCAAGGGTATATAATTTAATTGCCTTTTTTTCTGTCTAAATTAAATGAAATTAGTAGAAAAGTATGTTAAGTAACTAAATCCTATGTTTAATTAAAATTTAAAGCTAAGTTGACAGACTTTCTATTAGGTTCTTAACCTAGTGGAAAGAAGAATTCACATCTTTGTATTCTATTCCTTTTGTGAAAAACCCTGATGTCATTGAATGTTTAGGAATGTTACTTTTCTTGAAGATCGTGTAGTTGAATAGATACTGTCCTGAGAAGTGTTAGAGGTATACGTGCTGAACGTTTTCAGCTATGTTCTGCTCTCTGGAAAGGAGCATTTTGTTCTGTATAATGCTCATATAATTAAAAAAGAAAATGAGTAAAACTATAAATGAGTAAAATTTCTTTTGGCCAAATACAGAAATAATTTGTCATAATGCTAAATAAAAAAACAATTTTAATAATGCTTCAGTTTTAGCGTTTGTCAAAAGAGATTGCGAAAAAGCAACATTTTAAATTCTAAAAAATTTTTGCTAGAAAAATATTTAAATTTATATGTTAATATTTTCTGAACAGCCATTTTCTTTGCAGAATGTTTGAACAGTTATTTTTCTTTACAGATTTACAGCATGAGTCTGCGCCTATCTGCTTTTTTTGAAGAACACATTAGTTCAGTTTTATCAGATTATAAATCTGCCCTTCGTTTTCATAAAAGAAATACAATAACAAAAAGGAGGAGGAAAAGAAATAGAAGCAGCTCTGTTTCCAGTAGTGCCGCATCAAGGTATTTGATTTCTTTTAAATATCATCAACTGATCTATATAACTTTGTCATCTAAGTGATAGAACTTGGTGTTTTTTAATACTTCCTTTACTATTCCCTATATTGCAGAATGATATATTTGACATGCAAGTTCCTATGATGTGGAGGATTTTTAATCTTTTAACTAAAGCTATACTAGTGTAAGTGCTTAAATTCAAACTGCTAAATCTGTACAGTTCAACAGCATTTTTAGGATAGTGATGGCATCATGCTTTCTGTCATATAACTATAGCATTTACAGCAATCCTTCACTAAATATTCACTTTTCAAAGGCTCACAACCATGTGAAATCCACTACAAATCTCATATTTTAACATATTTCATAACAGTACAAATATTGAATCCAGCAGTATTATAAAACTATTTTATTCATCCCCATAGAATTATAAGAATGACTAATGATACTGTTTTATTTACAGCCCTGAAAGGAAAAAGAGGATCCTAAAACCCCAGCTGAAGTCAGATATTACTACCTCTCCATTCTCTGCACCTACACGGTCAATACCACCAAGGCACAATACTGCTCAGATAAATGGGAAAACGGAATCCAGTTCTGTAGTTCGGACCAGAAGCAATCGAGTGGTGGTAGATCCAGTTACCACTGAGCAACCATCTACTTCTTCAGCAGCAAAGACTTTTATTTCAAAAGCTAACACATCTGCAGTGCCGGGGAAAACAAGTAAGAATCACCTACAGTTTCTAAATGGAAGTGTATATATATAATGCATTTTTTAATTTAAGTACTTATTTTGCCAAATGGGATATATTAGATTTAGTAAATTCCAGCAGACAGTGGAATTTTACTCTTCTTTGTTATTCGTTTCCTTTTCTTTATCATTTTTTGCACTTAAAAAAAAATTTTTATTGACAAAAGATACTGAGTGAGGGTTAGGAGTGTCAGTATAAGATACTGCTTAAAATGGTGGGAAACATGGGAAATCTGATCCAGACTGCCTAAGTTTAAATCCTGGAAGCCAGACTTGATAGCAGTTTGCCAGCACTTGCCTTGATAATCTTTTGGTAACTGGATAGCTTCTGAAAGGACTGAAATTACTATGTAAGCCTTTTCCCTTTTTGAAAGTAGATTTCTTACAGAAGGTTTAAGCATCCTCCAGGTTTTGTCTTATTGGCTAATTCATACAATTCACCTTCTTGCTTGTTTGAAGGTTAAATAATTTAACTCTTAGCTTGTAATCTCCTGTATGTGTGTTTTAGTTCTAGAGAATTCTGTGAAACATTCCAAAACCTTGAATACTCTTTCAAGTCCTGGTCAGTCCAATTTTAGTCATGGCACTAGGAATAATTCTACAAAAGAAAATATGGAAAAGGAAAAGCCAGCCAAACGTAAAATGAAATCATCTGTGCTCTCAAAGACACCCCCTCTCTCAAAGTCATCACCTGTCATTGAGCAAGGTACCGTAGACTTACAAATGATGATTCTATTGGAGATAACACTTACATTCATTTTTTAGGTCGCTCATTTAAAAGTCACATATTCTGTATCAGTTGATAAATTTACTGAGACATCTTTTGATTCATGCCAAAAGCAAACGGTATTATTATTAAGTTTTAAAAGCCAAGAAAAACTTGCTGTATGAAAAATAAAATCATATTCTAAAATCAAAGGCTTTTAATGATACAGATTTAATAGTCTTTAACTTAATTATTACAGAACCCAAAAAAGTACCTCCAACAAGTTTAAATAAGTTGAATTTAGTAAACCCAGTATAGCAGTTAAAATTTCTTTTTTTCAAGTTTTTTCCATCACAAAGTTCAACATATTGATCTTTAAATAATCCATATTCTTAAATTCTTCCAGATTCTTTTGTCTGCAGATTTTCATTGTAAAGCCTTTATGTTTGAAGGATGGAGAAAGTAACTGATAAAATACAACCTATGACAGGTTAAAACAATTAGGTCTTCTTGGTAGCAGACAGCTCAAGGATATGCGTTTTTTGTCATGACTTCCAAAGTATGTCTAGACCATTTCCTTTTCAGTATTCCCCCAAGAAACCTCTCACAATTTAATTTTTATACTGAAACAACCCCATTTGATTAATGATTTTGGGATCTACCCGCCTATATAAGCTTAAAATCAGTGAGTCATCCTAGCCTTCTTTTTAGCAACCAAATCTGCTTGTTTCTTTCTTGTTTCCTTAACATCTCCTAAATCCATTTCCTCTGTTCCATTCTCACTTCCACAAATTGTCATGCCCTCATAACTGCTATCCCTGCCTCAGTTCTCAACTCTTCCTTACTCAGTCCATCTTCCACCGTTCAGTGACCTTTCTCATCATGTGCACAAGACACACACACACACAAAATTAAGATCCTTCCCTTCCTTCAAGTCACACATGGAATCAGAATTTAATGTTGTTTGTGTCAAGTAGTGAAGAGTCTTGTATAACAGTGTTGCCTAACATTGCAGCTGTCCTTACTTTTCTTTCCCCCTTTTCTGTCCCAACCATCCTAAACCACTTGAAAGTCCCTAAATATTCTTGTCATTTCTTCCTTTGTTTGAATTTTTTTTCCCGTACTGGTTGTTTCCTATTCATTGCCTTTGTGGCCCTTATAATGTTGATAGAGTTATTCTTTTTTACATTGTCTATCTCCAGTAGAATCTAAACTCATGTTTGCTCATGTTTTAATTACCTGTACTTAGTATATAGTAGACAATGTTTAAAAAAATCAGCAAATGACTTTATATGTGAGTGTTTTTACATTTTTATATTAGCTTCCTTTCTGAACTGAATTCAGAGTTTTGAATGTTTTATATTGGCCTTGCTTCTGTTAGTCCTGAATTCTGGAGAAATCAAATGTATGTAGAGAATTGGTTCTAGCATTACAATAGGGAAGGTTCAGTAGCCAATTCAATTGATAGGTTTTGGGTATTACATATGCCAGTACAGTACAGAAATACGATAAGCTATTACATAACTCATTAATGATGACTTTGTTGGCACTTGAATTAACTATTAGAAACAAGAGCAGTGCTCTACAATTGAAATACAATACAAGCCACGTGTTCTTGTAACCACATATAGCAACAGCAAACAGGTGAAATTACCAGTTTTAACAGTGTATTTTATTTACTCCATTATATCCAGAATATCATTTCCATGTGTAATCAGTATTTCAAAATGTACACTGCCTCAGTATTCAGATTTAATTAAAAATTCAGTTCCTCAATTGTAGTTACATTTCAAGTGCTCAGTAGCCACATGGTTAGTGGTAATACTGTCACAGGATAGTACAGGTCCAAATGAATGATTTCAAAAGCTTTTTAGCTCTTAAATTTCTTTTTAAAAGAACTGCATTGATTCTTAACCTTTTTAGGTAATGTATTTTGTCAAGTTTGAAGACCTTGTAGTTTTTTCCCCCAAAATATGCACATAGGCATATCCACACACAGTTTGGGCCAATTCAAGGGCTTCCCTGGTAGCTCAGATGGTAAAGAATCTACCTGCAAGGCAGGAGACCTGGGTTTGATTTGTGGGTCGGGAAGATCCCCTGAAGAAGGGAATGGCAACCCACTCCAGTATTTTTGCCTGGAGAATCTTACGGAGAGAGGAGCCTGGTGGGCTACAGTCCATAGAGTCACAAAGAGTCAGACACCAGTGAGCAACTAACATACACATGCACCTACCTACTACACCCCATCCTACCCCCTTACCTCCTAGAGTTCTTGAAGCCAGTCTGTAGAACTTCTGTAGGATATATTGACTGGATATTTATTTGCCAGTAATCCTATGTAAAACAAACAGAAGGATAGCACAGAACCTTAAAGAATCCTCAGGCAAATTAAGGGTATTTGTTGGAAAATAGCTGACTACTTTATGCACACGCACATTGACCACTCCCGTTAGGCAAAACCACTAATCTGAAGAAAAGTTATTAGTACTGTGGGGTCAGGGTTTGAGGGCTTTGCCTTCATCCCCTGCTCTTGGCTCAGATGCTCCTCCTCTGAGACAGTTACTTCTTGAAATTTACAAAGCACTCTATGATTGAAGCCCAGGACAAAAAATGAAGAAACATTCTCTTTAATGTCACAAAGTGTAGAATTTTGGAAGAAAAAAGTGGTAGTGCATGTTTGTCATCTTTTTCTTCATCTGAAAGCGTAATAAGCATTTTTATTTTTTTTTACCATAGAAAGGCAGTTCATGATTTGCAATTCCTACAAATCTAAAATTTGATCTTCAGATTTTTTTAAATAAAGCATAATAGCCTTTATTACGGAGTTTGTTATAATGGGATTTTAATCCCGACGATAGTGACATACATATCACTGGATGTGACTGATATGTGCAGCTAGTATTGCTTATGGTGGTAAATCAGTTATTTGCCATTCAGTAACATAGGTGATGGGACTGTTCCAAAAAAAGAGCTTGTGACGAAAACTGCCATTTAGCTATTTTTCTTAACCCTCTTTTAAAAATTCTGTGAGCAAGAGTAATTTATTTCTACTCTTGTAAAAAAGATAGATGTATCAGAGCCATAGTAGTGTCTATGGACAACAACTGGTATAAATTATTCCAGTAGATGTATTCTCAAATCTTTTGCGTAGGAGTTAGTAGAAAAGGAAATCCTTTTTTACTTACGAGGAATATAAAGAAATATTTAGAGTATAAATTCTTCTCTGACATCAGAGAGGTCATGGTCATCACATCCAGTCGAGGGTTAAATAAGCATTAGAATCATTCCAGTTTTGATAGTCCCTTTTTCCGCTTCCATCTGTAGTAGCAAAAATGATTAGAGGAAAGTAGAGGGGATGATAACGCTTATTTATTCAGATTACAAAGCGTAAAGGTCATAGATTTTATGCTAAGATTATTTTCCATAATTGAGCTACTTGATAGTAGGAATATAGGAAAGTCCAATTCTAGCTTTATCATAATTTGCAGAATTAACTTAGGTAATTTATTTGCTGATTTTCATTTCTCTCTTCTCAAGTCGTCAGTGACTTCATTAACGAGGTTTCTCCTCTGTGAGTTGTAAATAGAAGATCAATAGTATCATTAAACTATTAGCTTTTTGTCAGTTCTTTTTGTCAAACTAGAAAAAAAAAATTAGGATTATATTATGATGTGTAAGTATAGCAGTGGGCTTACTGACTAGTTTGGGGGTCAGATAAGAGAGCAATTTCGTATATTAAGTGCACTGTTGTTGCCTTTCAGCAGACTGTAGAAACAATGCTCTTGTACCTGGAAGCATTCAAGTAAACGGCCATGGAGGACAGCCGTCTAAGCTTGTGAAGAGGGGACCTGGGAGGAAACCCAAGGTGGAAGTTAATAACAGCAGTGGTGAAGTTACACACAAGAAGAGGGGTCGGAAGCCCAAGAAGCTCCAGTACACAAAACCTGAAGATGCGGAGCAAAATAGCGTGCATCCCATCAGGGATGAAGTAGTTCCTTCCTCAACCTGCAGTTTTCTATCTGAAACTAATCTTGTAAAGGAGGATTTGTTACAGAAAAAGAGTCGTGGCGGCAGAAAACCCAAAAGGAAGATGAAGGCACAAAAACTAGACTCAGATCTCATAGTTCCTACAAGTGTTAAAATGCTAAGGAGAAGTAACCGAAAAAAGACAGATGATCCCATGGATGAGGAAGAGGAGTTTGAGGAACTTAAAGGCTCTGAACCTCACATGAGAACTAGAAATCAAGGTCGAAGGACAGCCTTCTATAATGAGGATGACTCTGAAGAGGAGCAAAGGCAGCTGTTGTTTGAAGACACTTCTTTGACTTTTGGAACCTCTAGTAGAGGACGAGTCCGAAAGTTGACTGAAAAAGCAAAAGCTAATTTAATTGGGTGGTAACTTGCACCAAAATATTTTACTTCAAAATCTATAAAGCAGGTACAGTTAAGGAGTATGTAGAACTAAGGCTTCTGCTTCCTTGCTGCTATGACGGATATGGGAATGTTATGATTTGATTTGCAAAAAAACAAACAAACTTACAAGACACTTCACTTCTTTAAATGAATATATATATATAAATATATACATATATATTTTAAATGTTTGCTATTTATTGCCCTTAGATAGGTTATGCATTTCAACATTCATTTCATTTACTGTTCAAAGCAAAAGAAATTGAGGCTCTATAATGAACTCCCAATTTATTTCTGGAAAAGACAGTTCTGCTACACTCTTAAGGAGCATATAATATTCCTTAGTGATAGAGCATTTTATGTTAAAATGAATTATTTTTGACCAAGCCAGGTACATTTCTGTTTATACAGAAGTCTTGCCCCTAGGAGGACAGGTGTTAACCAGAGTAGCAGTGAATTAAGAATTGTGTTTCCTCTAAAGATAAATTTAAAATTCCCACCATTTGATACCCTGAAAAGTTTAATTTTAATTATAGAATGTTCATCTACAGAGAATCTAGAGGAGGCTTTTGCTGTATTCCATTTCTGCCAAACTTAAGAGAAAAATGTACTGATGAAAAGGAAACATATCCACATTGGAAAACATTTGACTGTCTAATTTTTCAGACCTTGATTCTTATGTCAATCACTCAATCTCTGTTTATTGTGCCAAAGACTGAGAATCAGTGCAGTGGAAAGCCTGTTTTTGACTGTCAGGACAGCATACACTTTTTCAATATTGGAAAGGCTATATATTATTCTAAAGAGCAAGTTATTAAACAGTTATGCTGAGATGTATCTTTTTTTGGTACTAATAGTAGAAGATAATGCACTGGTGGGTCCTTTGACAGAGATGTTTTAGAGAAAATGTTTAAGTGGTTAAAGGATTCAAGGAAAATAACAGGAAAAAGGTATGGGATTTGATGTTTACTTGTTAATCTGGATTAATGTCATTTCTAAACTTTAGACATATCTAATAGGCTAAAATGACTTACAAAGAAATGTGTCTGTGTGTGTATGTGTATATATTGACAAATGGGTATAATTGAATATATATACAAACACATACTTATATGCTATTACCCAGGTATAAATTCTTTTATCAGGATTTTTTAGATAGTGGTAGAATAAAAATAATTTTAAAATGTCATACTTTATAGTTTAATTTTAAGGGGAAGATTGGTTATTTTCAATTATTAAAGGTTTAAAAATAGGCCAAATCACTTTTTATGCAATCATGTTTTATACAGTGGTCTCATTGCACATTGTGTTTTTTCTGCACTTTTTACGGTATCCTTCACGCTGGTATGTCAGTATACACCCAAGAAAAATTCCATTTAATGATTGTGCCTTGTATTCTATTATTTTTTGCATCATTAGTAAAATTAAGTTGTCTATTGTAAATGATAACTATATGACTTAGGAGAATGTATTGCTATATGTACTGCTATGGAAAAGGAAAGCAGTTATTTATTTGTTTATGGTACAGTTATTTTATACCTTAAAAACCAACATAAATACCATTTCTATTGTTTAAAGATTATTGTCCATTTTTTAAAAAGTTTAAAGAATGTAGTATTTTCTGAGGACTGGTATGGTACAAAAATGTAACCAAAATTTTCAGATACTACATTTTTAAAAAGCGAGGATGGGGAAAATATGTATCAGCATGGCCCTGGTGTAGAAAAATAAAGTCTTTAATTGAACCTTGGCAAAATACATTACATAATTATTTCTGTAATATTTCTGGTAGGGATAAATGTTAGCTGTCAGTTGATTATGTCTTGAAAAAGAATGGAAAGTCATGCATTTGGGCTTTTTAGATTGTTTGTAACTAAATTTGTACAGAAATCCTCCTGTGAAATTAAGTAAACCATTTTCCAGATCTTAACTGGATTGCTGTGATTTTGCAGTTGAAAATAATTTCAAATTTTTCAGGTTTTTTGTATATTTATTTTTTTCTAACAAATATATTTAACTATATAATTAAAGTTCAGTAGTTAAACTCTTCATAATGCAGAAATGGATGGCTTGGTTGTATAGTGAAACGAGTCTCTCAGTTACACCATTATGGAATATAATAGTGTGTATGTTTGAAAATTAAGTCATTAATTTGTTGCTTTTGAAGGCAATCTATTTGAAACATGTAATTTCCTGATGGTATCTGCATTGTATTAGAAAATAAGGCTATAAAATCAAGTTTTATAAAAAATATGTGTATAGTTTCAAGGTGTGTACAGAGAAGGGAAGAGCGTACACAGTCTTAAGAGTGAAATTTACTGCTAGTAGGGTGTATTAGTTCTAACACTTGAGCAAAAAAAAAAAAAAGTATTTACCATCTTACCTGCAAGACGGAAATGTATTATTCTAAATACATTCTGAAGACACTATATACTTATGACCTTATTTGCATATTGTTAGACACTGGTTTCCTAGGCAAAAATGACTTGGATCAGCTTCTTTGTAATTGAAACACTTAAAATGTATTAGTAATAACCAGGTATGTCTAGATTTTAATAGTTTCATAATTTAGCTTCTGTACACTGCAAAAGTTGAATTGAGAAATTTAAGTTAACACCATAGTCTTGTTCTGTTTGACCACTAGAAGAATCTCTTCTTAGAGTCAGTTAACACCAGGTATATACTGTTTATAGGTCAAAGGAAATGTTGGCAGTTGTCTTAGGTGAGCAATAAAAGAATACTAAGTTTATTCAAAGTTTCAGAATACAACTTGTGGTTACATTCTTAGAAAAATGTAAATCTGTTTTTGTATTTTTAAGTACCTAACCCTAATACTATTCTCTCCTTTGACCCCAACATTCTCGAGTTCCAGTGAAATGTTACAAAATTAGAGAATGTTGTAGATGAGCAGATTAAACAGTCTGATTACAGTCCGATACCTCTGGGCAGTAGACATACACTTTTTTAAAAAGTTGTATTCTTTTCAGTCTACTATTATGGCATTGGACTGTTTTCTGCGTATATTCATGAACTAAAGATTTGGCCTTGTTTTCATTGTTTTTATTTTTGCACATCACAAATTTGAAGACTATTTGATAGTATTGTAACAAAATGATCTTCCTCTTTAAATTTATTTAGAATAAATGTGCAGAGTATTTGTGAGCTTGCTTAGGTCATATCTGAGACACGAAGTTTGGCTGAATCTAGTATCACTTGGACATGAGTTATGTAATATACACTGATCAACAAAAGATCCTTGTAGCATGTATGTTAACATTTTAAACTCTTCCTTATCTGCAATGCAGTAGATTAATCAGACATTTTAACAAAAGTATTCAGGTAACATTTTTAGCTTATAATGATAGCATTATTTACATGTTTTGATATATGATTTGTAATATAAATTAGCTTCTCCAGTTTATAGTGTTTAATTCTAGCATTCCATTTTATACATGCATATATACCTCTCTCTCAGATTTCAACTGGAAGCAATTTTGACTATTTTCTACCTAATGAAGACAAATTGTTATTCTGAATTGTTCACCTGAAACTTATTTTTGAGTAGGTTGAAAGGACCAAGATACTTGAGTGTTAAAAGGGCTATAAGTGTCCTCTTTATATGCAGGAAATACATGATTTTAAAAGTGAGAAAAGGGGAAGTAGTTTTATGCTCTGTGGATTATCCAATATTTAGTTTTTTAAGTTTGTTTTAAAACAGGTTGAGAAGTGGTTTAGTTAAATTTAGGTGACAGTTTATTTTCCAACTAAAATTGAAAAATACACCTTTTCCTCATTTCCCTCCTTGCAGTTCCTCTCAGGTCCCAAGTTTCCAAGTGATTTGAACGAAATGTTACATTTATTGAGAAGCTGTTTTTGTTCTTAATTATACTGAGCTAAGCACTCCAGATGGAAAGTCATTTTGTACTATGTACAATACCCAAGAAGAGGTCACATTGAGTCAGAAGACTGTAAGTACCACTTTTGACGCTCCAGATATTAACCTTGTACACACTGTAATAAAACAATTAGAAAATATTATGAGCTATAAATATATATATATTATTTTTAGTTTTGATAGCTCTGTGTTTAAATACTTTTTTAATGCAGATAAAATCATCAGGAAATTAACCTTATATGGCACAAACCAAATACATAATAGTGGGTGGCTCTGAGTTTCTACGTTTAAGGAGCTAAGAAAATAGGTTTGAGATGATAAATAGTACACACACCTATGATGCAGATGTATACATGCTCGTTACTTTTAAGATTGTGCTGTGTTGATTGGTCACAATGAAAGGTTATAAATTGAGAAAATAGAAAGTTACATTTTTGGACCATATTAAAACTGCAAGAAGATGAGGTCTTATTTAAAGATCTTTTAGACAACTGTTAAATCCTGTCACATGATATTTAGACGTGTAGAATGTAGCTTAATTTTTGAAAAGTAACTGACCTAGAGGGTTAATGTTGAAACTGACACATTTTCAAATTAAAATGCTTATTTTGTACAGAAAACAATGTTAAACACAAGCAAATCTGTTGTATGTAATAAGTAACAGAGTTTTAAAAAGAAATTAATTATTTAGCTTTATTGAGGTCTTTGGTTTTTCTTTCTGGAAACCTGAAGTATCATGTTATAAACGACAGTCTCACACCAGAATAGCAGTGCCCTTTCTTTTTGTACATATTGATTGGACCTTTCTTTACTGTTAGGTGGACACTTTCTATGTTAGTTTTGAAGCATAATTCTTTGAATCCTTTTATACAAACTAGAATGTATGTGTAAGAATTCCTGTCCCTGCAATGTAGTAACTACAAACTTATTTTTAAATAAATAGAAAACTTGTTTTTCTAAGCTATTTTGTAGAGCCTCCTTTCTTTGTTTTTATTTTGTAACATGAAAAGCACTCAGTACATAATTTCAAGAGGTATTACATAAATGCTGTTACATTAGTGTTCCCAGTGCCTTGTCTGCTTAGCAAAATGTTAAAATATATTAGCTAATTAAAGGATTGTGGGTCCCCCTACTGCTGCTGCTGAGTCGCTTTAGTCGTGTCTGACTCTGTGCAACCCCATAGACGGGGGCCCACCAGGCTCCCCCGTCCCTGGAATTCTCCAGGCAAGAACACTGGAGTGGGTTGCCATTTCCTTCCCCAAAGCATGAAAGTGAAAAGTGAAAGTTAAGTCACTCAGTCGTGTCTGAATCTTTGCAACCTTCCCATTTCCTTTTCCAGTGCATCCCCTAATGTAATTTAATTCCAAAAACCCCCAAAGGTTAGAAATGTATTTGCTTTTCATTGTGACACTACATTGATTTGCTACTATGAATAAGTTACCGTACAAGGTATAAATTCAATATTCAAACTTTTATGTGAGATATGTTTCAAAGGAATAGTTCACTTAAGTATTTTCTCAAAAATATGAAGTGAAATTTCTAGGAAAATTAAATGGAAGAATGATGAAAACATTTCATTTGTTAAGCAGTTATACAAAATGAGATTTGTAAAGCTTTGGCTGTTTTTCTAGACAGATCAGTATACATTTTTATTGACATCCTGAGAATCTCAATTTCAGTACAAAGAGTACAAGACTATAATAAATGACAACTCCAGTTAAGCACGAGATACTTTGTGTTTTTAGTGATCATTTCTCCTTAAGTAATTCTGTTTAAATGACTTTGTATAAAACAAATGTTTAAGTTGAGGAAGGCAGATGTTTCCCAGTACCTTTTCCTGAAGCATGCTGATATACTAATACTTAGTTTTACTTAGGAGAACCGGCCAAGAAAAAGTGTATTTTTAGCAACTACATTTTACTAGTTTCTGTTTTGTAATAGTACCAACTGTATGTTCTAGGCTAAGTTTGTCCATTATTTGAGAACAAGATGAAAAGCCAAAGCTCAAAATTTTTGTTCTTTGCAATAGAAAACCGTGTATTTGTAATCTCTTTGCTTTTAACATATTTACCATATATTGATTGCTCTTTTGGGGTTTTGTTGGGTGGGAAAAATAGTGGGAAGGTTTCAATTCAGTACCTTTTTGCCTAATATATTAGGCATGTTGATAATAGAGTATTGTTGGTAACACAGTTGTCATGGGAAGAACTGGGTTTGGAGTTCAATCATTTTACCTCTTGAATTTCACTCTTCTCATCTGTAAAGTTAAAAAAAACCAAACAAACACTGATGACTGTGCAAGGTCCAATTCAAATCAGAGAGTTCATGGTTATTTCCCACGTGTATGTTGTCTTGTGTACTCACGGCTCAAATCGTGGCTTTTCTGTTTGGCCCCTGAATGTGATTTAATGTGTAACTTTCAGGCAAATGTCTTGTGGCCATGACATTATTGTAATAAGTATGAGATCTTCTGAACCCTTAGTTTCAATGATACTGTTGTAACACACCATAAATTGTGAATTGAGTTCAAATATTTGTATACTAGTAGTAAGTACAAAAGTTTATGATTTTCCAAAGGGCTCTGAGGAATCTCAAAGACAGTGTAAAGTGCATCCTGAAATGTCTATTTAAGAACCAATCTCTGGAAAGCAAAAACAAAAGATTTTGAGGAAATTTAATCGCTTGTGTCTGAGAATAGTAGTTCGTTTCCCATTTAATTAAAAATAAAATATTTAAATACAGAATGCAGAACTATTTTAAGAAAACAGATCTTTGACAAATGGAAACATTTGTTTTATTTTGGTCTTTTAATAAAAAGGATATTGTAAAGTCAAAGCAAAGCAAATTACTCTGATGAGATATGGAAAATCCAAGCAGATTATGTAGACGTTAAAGAGCAACTCAGTCTCTTTTCAAGCTCTTTAAGAACATTATTATTGTAACAGAAAACCAAATTCTAGTTTGGTTTTGACAGTAGTTAGCAGTAGAGGTTTTACAAGCTCCTGCTTGCCTTCTTGTGAGTAAGTGCAGCAAAGCTAGGGGAATTGTCAAATTTTCACCACACTGTCGTTTATTTTCTGGTTACGTTCTCTCTCCTACTTTAATGTACTTTTTCACGTTTTGGAGCATATAGACGCTTCAGGACAAAACTCTTTGTCCTAGAAAAACTCATTCCATTATCCTGATACTCAGTTTTATTTTTCTGTCACTATATGTTCTTGGTCAGCTACCAATATTAACTATAAATTTTAACCAAAATAACTTTGATTTCAGAGAAAATTTAAAGTAACTTGAAAACTGTCATATGTAAGCCTTTTTTTAGGGTGCAAAGCTCACGAATACACATAATTTTAAAGTCTTAAATTTGGAAAAATAAACATGTCCATTACATATATGACCCAAAGATAGTCCCTCCATAGTACATAACAAGCAGATGTATATGAACTTAAAATTATGCGAGGCAATATTTCAGTATTGAATCTTACAATTAGGTGCTCAGTGATTACCAGTCATTGCAAATAGGTACTCATTGATTATCCATTGATTTAGTTTAATATTAGTCCAGAGTTTTAGGTTACCTGAAGATCCTGAAGATTATGTTGAAGCTGACATACTACAGAACATAACTGATGATGTTATAAAAACATCTGTCAGAATTATGATTCAGTTTACTTGAACACATTTTATGTTTTTAGCTCTTCCAAATATATGAGTAATGCTAACTTACCTAGTCAGACCAGCATAAGAAATTTAGGGGCTTCAGATTAAGATGTCTCTTCATGAGACAGTAAGACTGAGTTCTCACTTAGAAAAAATACCCTTACATTATACTCCATGTAAGTTTAATTGGCCTAAGATTTGTCTTGTTTTTAACTTTTATTTATTTATTCATGGCTCTCCTGGATCTTCATTGCTAGTCATCATGGCACATGGGCTTAGTAGCTCCACGACATGTGGGACCTTCCTGGATCAGGGATCGAACCTGTGTCTCCTGCATTGGCAGGCGGATTCTTTACCACTGAGCCACCAGTGAAGCCCAAGATTTGTCTTAATTATATGAATTGAAATTCTTAAAATACTTGTGTTTGTTGCTTCCGTAAGATTTTTAATGTCTTACTTAAAAGTAATAGTAATTTAGTTTCTCTGTTTTCTGTGAATCTGGGAAATAGTTTATAAATGAGTGAAATTGTATGGTAGTTTGAGCATTCTTTGGCATTGCCTTTCTTTGGGATTGGAATGAAAACTAACCTTTTCCAGTCCTGTGGCCACTGCTGAGTTTTCCAAATCTGCTGGCATATTGAGTGCAGCACTTCCACAGCATCTTTTGGGATTTTAACAGCATCATCTTTTAGGATTTATATAACTCAGCTGGAATTCCATCATCACTAGCTTTGTTCATAGGAATGCTTCCTAAGGCCCACTTGACTTCACACTCCAGGATGTCTGCTCTAGGTGAGTGACTACACCTTCATGGTTATCCCAGTCATTAAGACCTTTTTTTGTGCCTGTTCTGTGTATTCTTGCCACCTTTTTTCAATCTCTTCTACTTCTATTAGGTCCTTGCCACTTCTGTCCTTTATTGTGCCTATCTTTGCATGAAACATTCCCTTGGTTGCTCCAATTTTTTTAAAAGAGATTCTAGTTTTTCCCATTCTATTGTTTTCCCCTATTTCTTTACATTGTTCACTTAAGAAGGCTTTCTTATCTCTCTTTGCTATTCTCTGGAACTCTGCATTCAGATGGGTAAATCTTCCCTTTCTCGTTTGCCTGTGGCTTCTCTTCTTTTCTCAGCTATTTGTAAGGCGTTTTCAGACAACCACTTTGCCTCCTTGAATTTCTTTTCTTGGGGATGGTTTTGGTTACCACCTCCTGTTCAGTTCAGTTCAGTTCAGTTGCTCAGTCGTGTCCAACCCTTTGCGACCCCATGAATCGCAGCATGCCAGGCCTCCCTGTCCATCACCATCTCACGGAGTTCACTCAGACTCACGTCCCTCGAGTCCGTGATGCCATCCAGCCATCTCATCCTCGGTCGTCCCCTTCTCTTGCCCCAAATCCCTCCCAGCATCAGAGTCTTTCCAGTGAGTCAACTCTTCGCATGAGGTGGCCAAAGTACTGGAGTTTCAGCCTCAGCATCAGTCCTTCCAAAGAAATCCCAGGGCTGATCTCCTTCAGAATGGACTGATTGGATCTCCTTGCAGTCCAAGGGACTCTCAAGAGTCTTCTCCAACACCACAGTTCAAAAGCATCAATTCTTCAGCGCTCAGCCTTCTTCACAGTCCAACTCACATCCGTACATGACCACAGGAAAAAGCATAGCCTTGAATTGACTAGACGGACCTTAGTCGGCAAAGTAATGTCTCTGCTTTTGAATATACTATCCAGGTTGGTCATAGCTCTTCTTCCAAGGAGTAAGCGTCTTTTAATTTCATAGCTGCAATGACAATCTGCAGTGATTTTGGAGACTCCAAAAATAAAGTCTGACACTGTTTCCACTGTTTCCCCATCTATTTCTCATGAAGTGATGGGACCAGATGCCATGATCTTCGTTTTCTGAATGTTGAGCTTTAAGCCAACTTTTTCGCTCTCCTCTTTCACTTTCATCAAGAGCCTTTGTAGCTCCTCTTCACTTTCTGCCATAAGGGTGGTGTCATCTGCATATTTGAGGTTATTGATATTTCTCCTGGCAATCTTGATTCCAGCTTGTTTCTTCCAGTCCAGCGTTTCTCATGATGTACTCTGCATAGAAGTTAAATAAGCAGGGTGACAATATACAGCCTTGACGTACTCCTTTACCTATTTGGAACCAGTCTGTTGTTCCACGTCCAGTTCTAACTGTTGCTTCTGGACCTGCATACAGATTTCTCAAGAGGCAGGTTAGGTGGTCTGGTATTTCCATCTGTTGAAGAATTTTCCACAGTTTGTCGTGATCCACACAGTCAAAGGCTTTGGCATAGTCAAGAAAGCAGAAATAGATGTTTTTCTGAAACTCTCTTGCTTTTTCCATGATCCAGCGGATGTTGGCAATTTGATCTCTGGTTCCTCTGCCTTTTCTAAAACCAGCTTGAACATCAGGGAGTTCACGGTTCAAGTACTGCTGAAGTCTGGCTTGGAGAATTTTGAGCATTACTTTACTAGCGTGTGAGATGAGTACAATTGTGCGGTAGTTTGAGCATTCTTTGGCATTGCCTTTCTTTGGAATTGGAATGAAAACTGACCTTTTCCAATCCTGTGGCCACTGCTGAGTTTTCCAAATTTGTTGGCATATTGAGTGCAGCACTTTCACAGCATCGTCTTTCAAGATTTGAAACAGCTTAACTGAATTCCATGACCTCCACTAGCTTTGTTCGTAGTGATGCTTTCTAAGGACCACTTGACCTCAGTTTCCAAGATGTCTGGCTCTAGATTAGTGATCACATCATCGTGATTATCTGGGTCGTGAAGATCTTTTTTGTACAGTTCTTCCGTATATTCTTGCCACCTCTTCTTAATATCTTCTGCTTCTGTTAGGTCCAGACCATTTCTCCTTTATGGAGCCCATCTTTGCATGAAATGTTCCCTTGGTATCTCTAATTTTCTTGAAGAGATCTCTAGTCTTTCCCATTCTCTTCTTTTCCTCTATTTCTTTGTATTGATTGCTGAAGAAGGCTTTCTTATCTCTTCTTGCTATTCTTTGGAACTCTGCATTCAGATGCTTATATCTTCCCTTTTCTCCTTGGCTTTTTCGCCTCTCTTCTTTTCACAGCTATTTGTAAGGCCTCCCCAGACAGCCCTTTTGCTTTCTTGCATTTCTTTTCCATGGGGATGGTCTTGATCCCTGTCTCCTGTACAATGTCACGAACTTCATTCCATAGTTCATCAGGCACTCTATCTATCAGATCTAGGCCCTTAAATCTATTTCTCACTTCCACTGTATAATCATAATGGATTTGATTTAGGTCATACCTGAATGGTCTAGCGGTTTTCCCTACTTTCTTCAATTTGAGTCTGAATTTGGCAATAAGGAGTTCATGATCTGAGCCACAGTCAGCTCCTGGTCTTGTTTCTGTTGACTGTATAGAGCTTCTCCATCTTTGACTGCAAAGAATATAATCAGTCTGATTTCGATGTTGACCATCTGGTGATGTCCATGTGTAGAGTCTTCTCTTGTTGTTGGAAGAGGGTGTTTGCTATGACCAGTGCATTTTCTTGGCAAAACTCTTATTAGTCTTTGCCCTGGTTAATTCCGCATTCCAAGGCCAAATTTGCCTGTTACTCCAGGTGTTTCTTGACTTCCTACTTTTACATTCTAGTCCCCTATAATGAAAAGGACATCTTTTTTGGGTGTTAGTTCTAAAAGATCTTGTAGGTCTTCATAAAACCGTTCAACTTCAGTTTCTTCAGTGTTACTGGTTGGGGCATAGACTTGGATAACTGTGATATTGAATGGTTTGCCTTGGAGACGAACAGAGATCATTCTGTCGTTTTTGAGATTGCATCCAAGTACTGCATTTTGTTGACCAACTCTTTTGTTGACCATGATGGCTACTCCATTTCTTCTGAGGGATTCCTGCCCGCAGTAGTAGATATAATGGTTGTCTGAGTTAAATTCACCCATTCCAGTCCATTTTAGTTTGCTGATTCCTAGAATGTCAACGTTCACCGTTGCCATCTCTTGTTTGACCGCTTCCAATTTGCCTTGATTCATGGACCTGACATTCCAGGTTCCTATGCAATATTGCTCTTTACAGCATCGGACCTTGATTCTATCACCAGTCACATCCACAGCTGGGTATTGTTTTTGCTTTGGCTCCATCCCTTCATTCTTCCTGGAGTTATTTCTCCACTGATCTCCAGTAGCATATTGGGCACCTAATGACCTGGGGAGTTCCTCTTTTGGTATCCTATCATTTTGCCTTTTCCTACTGTTCATGGGGTTCTCAAGGCAAGAATACTGAAGTGGCTTGCCACTCCCTTCTCCAGTGGACTGCGCTCTAACCTCCTTCCACAGTTGTTCAGGCACTCAGTCTACCTAATCCCTTGAATCTATTTGTCACCTGCACTGTATAATTATAAGGGATTTGATTTAGGTCATACCTGAATGGTCCAGTGGTTTTCCCTACTTTCTTCAATTTAAGCCTGAGTTTTGCAATAAGGAGCTCATGCTGAGCCACAGTCAGCTCCAGGTCTTGTTTTGCAGACTGTATAGAGCTTCTCCATCTTAAGCTGCAAAGAAAACCAATCTGATTTCGGTGTTGACCGTTTCTGGTGATGTCTCGTTGTAGATTTGTCTCTTGCGTTGTTGGAAGAAGGTGCTTGCTATGACCAGTGTGTTCTGTTGGCAAAACTCTGTTAACCTTTGCCCTGCTTCATTTTGTACTGCAAAGCCAAACTTGCCTGTTATTTCAGGTATCTCTCGACTTCCGAATTTTGCATTCCAGTCCCCTGTGATGAAAAGGACATCTTTTTTGGTGTTAGTTCTAGAAGGTCTTGTAGGTCTTCATAGAACTGTTCAGCTTCAGCCTCTTCAGTACTAGTGGCTGGGACATAGACTGAAAAGGGCAGGAGGAGAAGGGGGCGACAGAGAATGAGATGGTTGTATGGCAGCGTCACTGACTCAATGGACGTGAGTTTGAGCAAATCCGGGAGATAGTTGTGGGGAAAATATCTAGACAACAGGACATCAGTCAGGCTCTCCCCACTCCCTCACCCCCTCTTACCTTGTGTTCAGTAAACAACAAGATTGCTGACCTTGCATGGCTATGCAACAGCTATAGCCCTGCACCTGTGTGCCCACTTGGCCATGAGCTACTTTTGCTCTGTCTTAGTGTATCCGTAGTACTTGAGGACTCCCAGCAGCTGCTGCCCAGAGACAATAAACACGTCTGCAGTCCCCACGGCTCTTTCGAGTCTTCTTCCAGCTTCTCTGGTCGTGCCTTATCTACCCCGGGTTCAGTGAACCGTGCGAGCGACAAGACAATAGTGAAGGGCAAGGAAGCAGAAGCAGCCTGGAGGGGTCTTCATCTCTCTTTCCACAGGATTGTGGATGGATCACTGACAGTGGGGAGTTGTAATAGGGAAGAACCTGTGTATTCTATCACTTGAGCATTTAGTATACAAAGGAGGTCTTGGCCAGAAAGAGTAATTGGGCGTTCTGGCACGTATGAGAAACTATATTTCAGAGTGAGGTCTATCAGAAAGTTAATCAGCTTATTCCCGACTGTCAGTTGTACCCAGGGCTCCTATGGGGAAATTAGGATTGGGTACCTCAAAAAGCCTCTTGATGAAAGTGAAAGTGGAGAGTGAAAAAGTTGGCTTAAGGCTCAACATTCGGAAAACGAAGATCATGGCGTCTGGTCCCATCACTTCATGGGAAATAGATGGGGAAACAGTGTCAGACTTTATTTTTTTGGGCTCCAAAATCACTGCAGATGGTGATTGCAGCCATGAAATTAAAAGACGCTTACTCCTTGGAAGGAAAGTTATGACCAACCTAGATAGCATATTGAAAAGCAGAGACATTACTTTGCCAACAAAGGTCCGTCTAGTCAAGGCTATGGTTTTTCCTGTGGTCATGTATGGATGTGAGAGTTGGACTGTGAAGAAAGCTGAGTGCCGAAGAATTGATGCTTTTGAACTGTGGTGTTGGAGAAGACTCTTGAGAGTCCCTTGGACTGCAAGGAGATCCAACCAGTCCATTTTGAAGGAGATCAGCCCTGGGATTTCTTTGGAGGAAATGATGCTGAAGCTGAAACTCCAGTACTTTGGCCACCTCATGTGAAGACTTGACTCATTGGAAAACTCTGATGCTGGGAGGGATTCAGGGCAGGAGGAGAAGGGGACGACCGAGGATGAGATGGCTGGATGGCATCACGGACTCGATGGACGTGAGTCTGAGTGAACTCCGTGAGATGGTGATGGACAGGGAGGCCTGGTATGCTGCGGTTCATGGGGTCGCAGAGAGTTGGACACAACTGAGCGACTGAACTGAACTGAACCTCAAATCCCAGGAGGCCCTGGGCCTGTTCGTTCATCAGAGTCTTCCTCTCGTTCTTCCCTGTGAGAGGCTCTTGGCTTTTTCTTTTTGTTTCTTCTTATGTTTTAGCCTGCTGCTGCTGCTGCTAGGTCTCTTCAGTCGTGTCCGACTCTGTGCGACCCCATAGACGGCAGCCCACCAGGCTCTCCCGTCCCTGGGATTCTCCAGGCGAGAACACTGGAGTGGGTTGCCATTTCCTTCTCCAATGCATGAATGTGAAAAGTGAAACTGAAGTTGCTCAGTGGGGTCCGACCTCGCGACCTCATGGACTGCAGCCTACCAGGCTCCTCCATCCATGGGATTTTCCAGGCAAGAGTACTGGAGTGGGTTGCCATTGCCTTCTCCATGTTTTAGCCTAGGGCAGTATTTTTTCTGATGACTTTCCTCCCCTCCGCAATGGTGACTAACCTGTCTTTTGAGTTACTTGCTTCTGAGAAGTCAATGATGCTTCCAGAAAAGTGTCTTTTTGTTTAGCATCTTTATTCTGTTGCTGTTCCCTCTTGAACGCTTTAAAAGCAACATCTTCCAACTGATAAAGTGTTCATTCCAAATGCACCATCTAATTGTTGTAACTTTCTACTGATAATCTGAGGCACTTGCCCCCCCCCCCCCAACCAAAAGGTCAAATTTACCATTCTAGTATATTCTGGGGACCTCGGGATCGGCACTCATATGTCTGTAGACCTGATAAATCCTTTCCATAAATTCAGAGGGGTCTTCATTATTTTTTTAGAATTTTCTGTGTTTCTTGGGTTTTTTTCAAACAGTTTCTTTGGTTCCCCTTTTCAAGGGGAAGATGTACATCTGCCAAGATGTACTAACAAGTAGAACTCTAATAAGGGACTTCTTCCCTCCTTGGGGCCCCAAATTGGTTCAGCTATGGGCACTTCCAAGTGGGCTTCAGATGTAGAGCATCCTCTCTAAAAAGAGGTTGTAAATTTTCCAATCAAAAAAGCCTGAGAAACCCAGCCCACTGGCTGTTTACATTTAGGACCCCTACGAGGTAACAGTGTAAGGGAACCTGGTCCACCTTGGGAGTGGCTCCGACCCAAATTGGGTGCCCTGTCGGGTTGGGTCTTAGACGGCAATGCCAGATCAGGTCCCTGTGCCCCAGAAACTAACACAGGCTTTTCTACCTGCTTCCTAGAAAGAAGGTGGAGTTCTGAGCCCCAGTGTCAGGAATAGGGCTTGGATAGGAAGGGGAAGTGGTGGAAGGGGTAGATATAGTGGCACAGTGGCCAGAGAAGCTGAGACATCCAGATCTCTGGAGGAGTTAAGGTCTGAAGCAACGTATCCTCACTGTCTTCTTATTTTTCTTGAAGTAATAGCACAAATGCCTGTACGTAAAAGATTTCATCATTCTTCCCTGCCTCTTCTCAGAATAGCTACAGAGCCATTCAAAAGCCACCATAAAACTGTAAATAGCCATTGAAAACCTCTAGCAGAGTACATCATGTGAAACGCTGGGCTGGAAGAAGCACAAGCTGGAATCAAGATTGCCAGGAGAAATATCAATAACCTCAGATATGCAGATGACACCACCCTTATGGCAGAAAATGAAGAGGAGCTAAAAAGCCTCTTGATGAAAGTGAAAGAGGAGAGTGAAAAAGGCTTAAAGCTCAACATTCAGAAAACGAAGATCATGGCATCTGGTCCCATCACTTCATGGGAAATAGATGGGGAAACAGTGTAGGACTTTTTTGGGGGGCTCCAAAATCACTGCAGATGGTGACTGCAGCCATGAAATAAAAAGATGCTTACTCCTTGAAAGGAAAGTTATGACCAACCTAGATAGCATATTCAAAAGCAGAGACATTACTTTGCCAACAAAGGTCTGTCTAGTCAAGGCTATCGTTTTTCCAGTGGTCATGTATGGATGTGAGAGCTGAACTGTGAAGAAAGCTGAGCGTCGAAGAATTGATGCTTTTGAACTGTGGTGCTGGAGAAGACTCTTGCGAGTCTCTTGAACTACAAGGAGATCCAACCAGTTCACCCTAAAGGAGATCAATCCTGGTTGTTCATTGGAAGGACTGATGCTGAGGCTGAAACTCCAGTACTTTGGCCACCTCATGCAAAGACTTGACTCATTGGAAAAGACACTGATGCTGGGAGGAATTGGGGGCAGGAGGAAAAGGGGATGACAGAGGATGAGATGGCTGGATGGCATCACCAACTCAATGCACATGAGTTTGGGTGAACTCCGGGAGTTGGTGATGGACAGGGAGGCCTGGTGTGTTGCAATTCATGGGGTCACAAAGAGTCAGACATGACTGAGTGACTGAACTGAGCTGAACTGCACTGAACCATTAAGAGGGTGACTTTTTGCCCTGGAATCAATGAACCAGGCTGAATTCTGGGATGGGGCTTTTGGTTATTTTAGGAGCCAAGGGGGAGCTTTCTTTTCTCCCTTGGGAAAACAGACAAGGACAGTTTTTTGTGTGGGGTGTTTTTTTTTTTTATGTTTCTTTCTTCCATTTGACATCAGCAGAAGTTTTAAATATCATCAAACTGACTTGGCTATAAATGGAGAAAGGACACAAAACAAAATGAAACAAAATCCCCAAAGGAAAAACTGAAAACCCTAAATAAACCCTCAAGTCTTTTCTTGGTAGTTTTATATATGCCAGTGACACAGTAGACCACAGACAACATAATTCACACAGTATACGGTGCAGGGGCTCCCAAGATAAGCCTGCTTAAACCCCTATCACTCATGAGTTCATAGCTGTAATCAGATCACTTATCCAAAATGGGCCTCAGTTTCATCCATCTCATCAGAACTGATCCAAATGAATTCTTTTTAACGGCTGAGTAATACTGGTTATACAGAGTGAAGTAAGCCAGAAAGAAAAACACCAATACAGTATACTAACACATATATATGGAATTTAGAAAGATGGCAACGATGACCCTGTATGCAAGACAGCAAAAAAGACACAGATGGGTATAACGGACATTTGGACTCAGAGGGAGAGGGAGAGGGTGGGATGATTTGGTAGAATGGCATTGTAACAGGTATACCATCATGTAAGAATCGAATCGCCAGTCTATGTCCGATGCAGGATACAGCATGCTTGGGGCTGGTGCACGGTGATGACCCAGAGAGATGTTATGGGGAGGGAGGTGGGAGGGGGGTTCATGTTTGGGAACGCATGTACACCCGTGGTGGATTCATGTCAATGTATGGCAAAACCAATACAGTATTGTAAAGTAAAATAAAGTAAAAATAAAAATTTAAAAACAAAACAAAACAAAACCAAAATGGGCCTCAGAGGACTTTCTTCAGGGATTGTGAAACATTCCGCATTTTTTAAAGACAGAAATACAAGATGAACAAAACAAAAATGGCATACACAAGTGCTAGCATCCAAAGAAACAAACTGGCATAAAAATTGGGTAAAAGTCCAGCAACTATTTCCTCTGTAACAGTTTACCTTGCTGAAATTAGGGGGAAATAAGTGGCTTTATTCTGGACAGAAAAAACCCACACAGAGAGGAAACAAAATTTTGGCCTTACTCATGGAAGCAACTTACCCTACTGTGTGGAACTCATCAGCTCCCAGACTGCCAAATGCTGGAAAAGGGCAATTTTGAAGGGAAGATCCACAGGACAAGTGGTCTTGGCAGTTGCTGGGGCCTTACTCAAAAATTCCCCAACTGGGGCCGGCTGGCCCTGAACAACAAGGCTTCTGGCTGGCTTCACCAACATTTGTTACCAAGTTCAAGCCAGTACTGCTTGCTGCAGGACAGGCCCATATCAAGAGATGAATTGTTGGGGCAAGGAATAGCAACTTTATTCTGAAAGCCAGCACACTCAAAATGGTGGACTCATGTCCCTAAGAGTCTTCTTGCGTAAATTTAAATTCACGCTTCTTTAACACTAAAAGGGGAGGGCATAAATTCAAACATTTCCTGTTTCCAGTCAGCCTCTGGATATGATGTATTTAGTTCTTCCTTCTGTAGTCATTCACAGATAGGCCTGATCAGGATGTTACCTGTGAGCTAAACACAGCTTAATGCTGATTGGTGTTAGTTCTAGAAGGTCTTGTAGGTCTTCATAGAATCGTTCAACTTCAGCTTCTTTGTCATTAGTAGTTGGGGCATAGACTTGGATTACTGTGATGTTGAATGGTTTGCCTTGGAAACAAGAGATCATTCTGTTGTTTTTGAGACTACCTGAGTACTGCATTTCAAATTCTTTTGTTGACTATGAAGGCTGCTCCATTTCTTCTAAGGGATTCTTGCCCAACAGTAGTAGATATAATGGTCATCTGAATTAAATTCACCCATTCTGGTCCATTTCAGTTCACTGATTCCTAAAATGTCAATGTTTACTCTTCATATTCTGTCTGACCCCATCCAATTTACCTTGATTCATAGACCTAACATTCCAGGTTCCTACTCAATATTGCTCTGTACAGCATCAGACTTTCACCACCAGACACATCCACAGCTGAGTGAGTTTTCTGCTTTAGCCCAGCCTCTTCATTCTTTATGGAGCTGTTTCTCTGCTCTTCCTCAGTAACATATTGGAACACCTACTGGGGTGATGACCTGCAGGCTCATCTTCTAGTGTCACATCTTTTTGCCTTTTCATTTTGTTTGTGCGGTTCTCAAGGCAAGAATACTGAAGTGGTTTGCCATTTCCTTCTCCAGTGGACCACATTTTGTCAGGCCCCAATCAGCAGGGACATGTCCTTCAGATCCACATAGATAGAAGACATGCCAGTGCACTGGTTGTCCCACTGCTGGTCCTCACTGAGCCTGTAAACCTTCACCTGTCAAGGTGCCACCCAGCCCCTGAGCAAAGGCCCTGCTGGAGTCCCCAGGAAGGGGGTCTGGGGAAGACTGGAGCCAAGGTTGGAGGACCCCCTGGCTCCAGTGGTCTCATTGCTGCTCCTGGCCACCCTGGGGCTGATCTGCCCCATGGCCCACCTTTCCTCTTCTCTGGCTCCTAGGCATTATTGTCCAGGCCCAGCAAGCCCTGCCACCCTGAGGTGGACATGCAGTGCTTCTTGGCCTCCTGCCCCATGGCACTAGGAACTTGGGGTGCCAGTCACTACCCTGCTCCCACCTCTGCCTCTATCATGATATCGGCAAAGCCTCTTCTCTTGCTGTGTGGATCACAACAAACTATGCAAAATTCTTAAAGAAATGGGAAAACCACATTATCTTAGCTATCTCCTGAGAAACCTGTATGCAGGTCAGGAAGCAACAGTTAGAACAGAACATGGAACAACAGATTGGTTCCAGATTGGGAGTATGTCAAGGCTGTATAGTGTCACCCTGTTTATTTAACTTCTATGCAGAGTACATCTTGCCATATGCCAGGCTGGATGAATCACAAACTGGAATCAAGATTGCCGGGAGAAGTATCGACAACCTCAGATATGCAGATGACACCACTCTTATGGCAGAGAGCGAAGAGGACCTAAAGAGCCTCTTGATGAAAGTGAAAAAGGAGAGTGAAAAAGTTGGCTTAAAACTCAACTTTCAAAAAGGAAGATCATGGCATCTGGTCCCACCACTTCATGGCAAATAGATGGGGAAAAAGTAGAAACAGTGTCAGGTTTTATTTTCTTGGTTTCCAAAATCACTGAGGATAGTGACTGCAGCCACAAAATTAAAAGACACTTGCTCCTTGGAAGAAAAGCTATGATAAACATACACAGCATATTAAGAAGCTGAGATATAACTTCGCTGACAAAGGTCCATCTAGTCAAAGCTATTGTTTTTCCAGTAGTCATGTATGGCTGTGAGAGTTGGACCATAAAGAAAGCTGAGTGACAAAGAATTGACGCTTTTGAACTGTGGTGCTGGAGAAGACCATTGAGAGTCCTTTGGAGAGCAAGGAGATCAAACGTGTCAATCCTAAAGGAAATCAATGCTGAATATTCATTGGAAGGAGTGATATTGAAGCTGAAGGTCCAATACTTTGACCACCTGATGTAAAGAGCCGACTCACTGGAAAAGCCCCTGATGATGGGGAAGATTGAGGGCAGGAGAAGAAAAGGGCAACAGAAGATGAGTTGGTTGGATGGCATCACTGACTCAATGGACATGAGTTTGAGCAAACTCAAGGAGATAGTGAAGAACAGGGAAGCCTGGCATGCTGCAGTTCATGGTCTCACAAAGAGTCAGACACGACTGAGCGACTGAATGACAGCAACAAATGCTTACCTGGGAGCAGGGTTCCCAGTGATGGGCCATTATGTGTGATTTTAGCATACAGGCAACATACCTTTAGTGATTAACTTGTAATAGAATACAAAGGTTCTTCCTTATAACACTTTTTATTGAATACCCAACAGATATTTCTAGACATATGTATTAATCCAGATCATCCAAGAAGTAGGTGAGAATATGGGATTAAACATAAAATGATTTGAATAAAGGTTGTGCTATGAAAGAGTCAACTCATTGCCAAAGACCCACTGGGAAAGATTAAAGGCAAAAGGAGTAGGGGGCAGTGGAGGATGAGATGGTTAGATATCATCACTGACTCAATGGACATGAATTTGAGCAAACTCTGCAAGATAGTGGAGGACAGAGGAGCCTGGAGTGTTGCAGTCCGTGAGGTCACATGAGTCAGATGCAACTTAGCAACTCAACAATGGAAGAAATTGGGAAGGAGCCAGGAAAGGCTGGGAGATCATCAGACTGCAGTGTAAGTTTGACCCCAGTGAAGGAGAAAGTGAAGTAAAGTTGGGTGAAAGCATCCCAATTGCCGTGTAGTCTAAGAAAGGTCAGCAGGACAAGTGGGGAGTCCTTGAGTCAAAGCTGACTAGGGAGGTATGAATTCACAGCACAAATGCAGTGATGGAATTCTGAGTGCAGGTACTGGGGCCCGTAGTCTAGGCTCCCTGTAGATGCAGTTCTTCCAGCCCCATTCTCTATGGCCGCTATGACGTGCTTAAGAGTTTGGGGCTTTATTTTAGACTTGAGGTCAGTGTAACATTTCTGCTTACATGATTGTCATTGCTTCAAACTTCTTGATGGATTACATTGTTAGGAAAGCTGACTTACAGTCCTTGAATAATTTTCTCTACCTAATCTCAGTTCAGTTCAGTCGCTCAGTCATGTCCGACTCTTTGAGACCCCATGAATCGCAGCACGCTACGCCTCCCTGTCCATCACCATCTCCCGGAGTTCACTCAAACTCATGTCCATCGAGTCCGTGATGCCATCCAGCCATCTTATCCTCTGTCGTGCCCTTTTCCTCCTGCCCCCAATCCCTCCCAGCATCAGGGTCTTTTCCAATGAGTCAACTCTTCACATGAGGTGGCCAAAGTACTGGAGTTTCAGCTTCAGCATCATTCCCTCCAAAGAAATCCCAGGGCTGATCTTCAGAATGGACTGGTTGGATCTCCTTGCAGTCCAAGGGACTCTCAAGAGTCTTCTCCAACACCACAGTTCAAAAGCATTGATTCTTCAGTGCTCAGCTTTCTTCACAGTCCAACTCTCACATCCATACATGACCACTGGAAAAACCACAGCCTTGACTAGATGGACCTTTGCTGGTAAAGTAATGTCTCGGCTTTTGAATTAGCTATCTAGGTTGGTCATAACTTTTCTTCCAAGGAGTAAGCGTCTTTTAATTTCATGGCTGCAGTCATCATCTGCAGTGATTTTGGAGCCCCCCAAAATAAAGTCTGACACTGTTTCCACTGTTTCCCCATCTATTTCCCAACCTAATCTCAGTTATTTATAATTTAGTGCATGATATGAAATCTAGTCTACCAGGATCCATAAGATGTGGTCAGAAGTATACATGTGAATCATGGTAACAATTCTGCCAGTAATACCTAAGCTATAAAAGCTTTAACTTAATTTTTAGTGTTAATTGGTACCAATAAAATATATTCAGCTTATTAAACCAACTAGCATAATCACCTGACAAAGGAGTCTTCCGTGATCACATAGGTAATGGGTGATTCATTGAAAATCTTGAAAGCAGTTCTATATATGTCATATTTTACAGAAAATAAACACAACTTTGAAATTGTGTAGAAATGTTGCCTTGAATTAATGTTTTACATGAAGGAAGGTCAGAAGACTGCAAAGAAGCAATGTAGGCCAAATGGCTCCATGAACATAATACAGAAATGTCAGATTCCAACTTCATAAATAGAACTTTTTAGCCTGAGAAACATTATTTTTGTTTCTCACAATTTGGACACCTGTCCACCAATAGTCCTGGTGTGCAAAAGCCAGATGTTTTGTGTTGGAAACACAAAGTGTTAAATGACTTTAATGCACTGAATATTGTGATACCAGTTCTCAGATGACAGCTTATCTATAAAATGAACATTCATTTCAGTCAAGACTGTAAAAGAAGCTGCCCTCTGGGTTACCATATTCATAATTCTTGGTACTTGAGAGGAAAGTTAAGAAAGATACAATTTGCCTTGAATTTTGAGAAGAAAATGTTATTTTCTTATTACATGTTATTCAAATTACCTAGGAGTTAGTCAACAAATATATTCATTAGTTGACCTCTAATTAAATAAAGTTTCTTTTCATTTAGAAGAATCGTTAAGATGGCTTATATTACGAATGAAATTTTATTTGGGAACATTTAGTATGACTCAGGCTTTTGGCATAGTAATACTATTGTAATTACAAATATAGGTTTAAAATTTTGTCACTGCGTGGTTACTAAGGGGCATCTAGATGATGTCAGAAGATATAAGGTTATTTCCTCTGCTCATTTTCTATTTATTTCTCCCTTTTTGACTATTTTACCTAATGTCAATATTTCTTTCAAAAATCTAAGAAATGCCATTTTTTTACTCATTTGATAGAAATTGTTGAAGTATTACTTAAAGAAGTAGAAATCTCATTTTAAATGTTAGTCATTCTCATCATTTTTTGATCTTTATAAAATAAAGATCAAATTTTTTTCTTTGAACTCTGTTATTTTTAATTTTTAACTCTATTTTACTTTTTCTGAGACTTATTGGAGCTTCCCTGGTAGCTCAGCAGTCAAGAATCTGCCTGCCAGTCCAGGAGACACAGGAGATACACGTTTGATCCCTGGGTTGGTAAGATCCCCTGGGGAAGGAAATGGCTACCCTCTCTAGTATTCTTGCCTGAGAAATTCCATGTACAGAGGAGCCTGGTGGGTTATAATTCATGGGGTCACAAAAGAGTCAGACACAACAGAGCAACTCACACACACACACAATGAGGGAGATCATACAGTATTTGGTGTTGGTTTTTTTTTGTCTGGTTTATTTCATTTAGCATAATGTTCTCCAGGTTCATCCATGTTGTCAAAAATAGCAGGACTTCCTTCTTTTTGGTGGCTGAATAATACCCCTTTGCATATATGTACCATATTAACTTTATCCATTCATTTGTTGATGGGCAGTTAGGTGGCTTCCATGTCTTGGCTATTGAGAATAATATTTCAGTTTTAAGCCCCTGGAGTAGGAAGTGTCAACCCACTCCACTATTCTTGCCTGGGAAATACCATGGACAGAGGAACCTTGTGGGCTATATAGTCCATGGGGGTCGCAAAGAGTTGGACACAACTGAGCAACTGAGTATTGCAATTAACATGGAGGTGCATATATCTCTTTGAGGTAATAATTAAATTTCCTTTGTATATATACCCCAAAGAGGGATTTCTGGATCATATGGTGGTTCTGTCTTTAATTTTTTGAGGAAGCTCCATACTGCTAAATTCTATTTTAAAGATGCAGTCATCTCCTCAATAATAACATTTGTGCCATCGACATGCTTTCAGAGTTCATTGTATACCAGTTGTATAATGTGCTTATATAACATGCATATATATGTGCTAGTAGAGGCCTGTGAGTTATAAACATCCAAATGTTTGTGAAAGAAATTCCATATATTGTATACAAGTGCATACATGGATATCACATTTTTCTTTAACAAATGAGGAGCCTGGGTACTCTGTAGTATCTTTTTTTCCTACAGTACTACATTTTTTCCCTGCATGCAATCATAATTTTATAATATTTCTAAGATTTATTCATATTTTATACAAGGTATAATTTAATCATTTTAACTGCTATATAGTATTTCTTGTGTTAACATCACAACAGAACCATTCTGTTTATCAGTAGACCTAGTGGATGTTTCCGGCCTTTTGCTATTATTCAGTTCAGTTGGTCGCTCAGTTGTGTCCAACTGTTTGCAACCACATGAATTGCAGCACGCCAGGCCTCCCTGTCCATCACCAACTCCCGGAGTTCACTCAAACTCATCTGCATCGATTCAGTGATGCCATCCAGCCATCTCATTCTCTGTCATCCCCTTCTCCTCCTGCCCCCAATCCCTCCCAGCATCAAGGTCTTTTCAAATGAGTCAATGCTTCGCATGAGGTGGCTAAAGTATTAGAGTTTCAGCTTTAGCATCAGTCCTTCCAGTGAACATCCAGGACTGATCTCCTTTAGGATGGACTGGTTGGATGTCCTTGCAGTCCAAGGGACTCTCAAGAGTCTTCTCCAAAACCACAGTTCAAAAGCATCAATTCTTTGGCGCTCAGCCTTCTTCACAGTCCAACTCTCACATCCATACATGACCCCTGGAAAAACCACAGCCTTGACTAGATGGACCTTTGTTGGCAAGGTAATGTCTCTGCTTTTCAATATGCTATCTAGATTGGTCATAACTTTCCTTCCCAGGAGTAAGCGTCTTTTAATTTCATGGCTGTAGTCACCATCTGCAGTGATTTTGGAGCCCAGAAAAATAAAGTCTGACACTGTTTCCCCATCTATCTCTCATAAAATGATGGGATAAGATCTTAGTTTTCTGAATGCTGAGCTTTAAGCCAACTTTTTCACTCTCCACTTTCACTTTCATCAAGAGGCTTTTTAGCTCCTCTTCACTTTCTGCCATATAGGTGGTGTCATCTGCATATCTGAGGTTATTGATATTTCTCCCGGCAGTCCTGATTCCAGCTTGTGCTTCTTCCAGCCCAGAGTACCCCACGCCAAGGTAAGAGAAACCCAAGTAAGATGGTAAGTGTTGCAAGAGGGCATCAGAGGGCAGACACACTGAAACCATACTCACAGAAAACTAGTCAATCGAATCACACTAGGACCACAGCCTTGTCTAACTCAATGAAACCAAGCCGTGCCTACGGGGCAACCCAAGATGGGCGGGTCATGGTAGAGAGGCCTGATAGAATGTGGTCTACTGGAGAAGGGAATGGCGAGCCACTTCAGTATTCTTGCCTTGAGAATCCCATGAACAGTATGAAAAGGCAAAATGATAGGATACCGAAAGAGGAACTCCCCAGGTCATTAGGTGCCCAATATGCTACTGGAGATCAGTGGAGAAATAACTCCAGAAAGAATGAAGGGATGGAGCCAAAGCAAAAACAATACCCAGCTGTGGATGCGACTGGTGATAGAATCAAGGTCCGATGCTGTAAAGAGCAATATTGCATAGGAACCTGGAATGTCAGGTCCATGAATCAAGGCAAATTGGAAGCAGTCAAACAAGAGATGGCAACGGTGAACGTTGACATTCTAGGAATCAGCGAACTAAAATGGACTGGAATGGGTGAATTTAACTCAGATGACCATTACATCTACTACTGCGGGCAGGAATCCCTCAGAAGAAATGGAGTAGCCATCATGGTCAACAAAAGAGTCTGAAATGCAGTACTTGGATGTAATCTCAAAAACGACAGAATGATCTCTGTTCGTCTCCAAGGCAAACCATTCAATATCACAGTTATCCATGTCTATGCCCCAACCAGTAACACTGAAGAAACTGAAGTTGAATGGTTTTATAAAGACCTACATGATCTTTTAGAACTGACACCCAAAAAAGATGTCCTTTTCATTATAGGGTACTGGAATGCAAAAGTAGGAAGTCAAGAAACACCTGGAGTAACAGGCAAATTTGGCCTTGGAATGTGGAATGAAGCAGGTAAAGACTAATAAGAGTTTTCCCAAGAAAAGGCACTGGTCATAGCAAACACCCTCTTCCAACAACAAGAGAAGACTCTACACATGGACATCACCAGATGGTCAACACCGAAATCAGATTGATTATATTCTATGCAGTCAAAGATGGACAAGCTCTATACAGTCAACAAAAACAAGACAAGGAGCTGACTGTGGCTCAGATCATGAACTCCTTATTGCCAAATTCAGACTCAAATTGAAGAAAGTAGGGAAAACCGCTAGACCATTCAGGTATGACCTAAATCAAATCCCTTATGATTATACAGTGGAAGTGAGAAATAGATTTAAGGGCCTAGATCTGATAGATAGAGTGCCTGATGAACTATGGAATGAGGTTTGTGACATTGTACAGGAGACAGGGATCAAGACCATCCCATGGAAAAGAAGTGCAAAAAAGCAAAATGGCTGTCTGGGGAGGCCTTACAAATAGCTGTGAAAAGAAGAGAGGCGAAAAAGCCAAGGAGAAAAGGAAAGATACAAGCATCTGAATGCAGAGTTCCAAAGAATAGAAATAAGAGATAAGAAAGCCTTCCTCAGCGATCAATACAAAGAAATAGAGGAAAAGAACAGAATAGGAAAGACTAGAGATCTCTTCAAGAAAATTAGAGATAACAAGGGAACATTTCATGCAAAGATGGGCTCCATAAAGGACAGAAATGGTATGGATCTAACAGAAGCAGAAGATATTAAGAAGAGGTGGCAAGAATACACAGAAGAACCGTACAAAAAAGATCTTCACGACCTGGATAATCACGATGGTGTGATCACTCATCTAGAGCCAGACAGCCTGGAATGTGAAGTCAAGTGGGCCTTAGAAAGCATCACTACGAACAAAGCTAGTGGAGGTCATGGAATTCCAGTTGAGCTGTTTCAAATCTAGAAAGATGATGCTGTGAAAGTGCTGCACTCAATATACCAGCAAATTTGGAAAACTCAGCAGTGGCCACAGGACTGGAAAAGGTCAGTTTTCATTCCAATTCCAAAGAAAGGCAATGCCAAAGAATGCTCAAACTACTGCACAATTGCACTCATCTCACACGCTAGTAAAGTAATGCTCAAAATTCTCCAAGCCTGGCTTCAGCAATACGTGAACCATGAACTCCCTGATGTTGAAGCTGGTTTTAGAAAAGGCAGAGGAACCAGAGATCAAATTGCCAACATCCACTGGATCATGAAAAAAGCAAGAGAGTTTCAGAAAAACATCTATTTCTGCTTTCTTGACTATGCCAAAGCCTTTGACTGTGTGGATCACAATAAACTGTGGAGAATTCTTTAAGAGATGGGAATACCAGACCACCTAACCTGCCTCTTGAGAAATCTGTATGCAGGTCAGGAGCAACAGTTAGAACTGGACATAGAACAACAGACTGGTTCCAAATAGGAAAAGGAGTACGTGAAGGCTGTATATTGTCACCCTGCTTATTTAACTTCTATGCAGAGTACATCATGAGAAACGCTGGACTGGAAGAAACACAAGCTGGAATCAAGATTGCCAGGAGAAATATCAATAACCTCAGATATGCAGATGACAACACCCTTATGGCAGAAAGTGAAGAGGAACTAAAAAGGCTCTTGATGAAAGAGAAAGAGGAGAGTGAAAAAGTTGGCTTAAAGCTCAACATTCAGAAAACGAAGATCGTGGCATCCGGTCCCACCACTTCATGGGAAATAGATGGGGAAACAGCAGAAACAGTGTCAGACTTTATTTTTTTGGGCTCCAAAATCACTGCAGATGGTGATTGCAGCCATGAAATTAAAAGATGCTTACTCCTTGGAAGGAAAGTTATGACCAACCTAGATAGTATATTCAAAAGCAGAGACATTACTTTGCCGACTAAGATCTGTCTAGTCAAGGCTATGGTTTTTCCTGTGGTCATGTATGGATGTGAGAGTTGGACTGTGAAGAAGGCTGAGCACCGAAGAATTGATGCGTTGAACTGTGGTGTTGGAGAAGACTCTTGAGAGTCCCTTGGACTGCAAGGAGATCCAACCAGTCCATTCTGAAGGAGATCAGCCCTGGGATTTCTTTGGAAGGAATGATGCTAAAGCTGAAGCTCCAGTACTTTGGCCACCTCATGCAAAGAGTTGACTCATTAGAAAAGACTCTGATGCTGGGAGGGATTGAGGGCAGGAGGAGAAGGGGACGACCGAGGATGAGATGGCTGGATGGCATTATGAACTTGATGGACATGAGTCTGAGTGAACTCCGGGAGATGGTGATGGACAGGGAGGCCTGGTGTGCTGCGATTCATGGGGTCGCAAAGAGTCGGACACGACTGAGCGACTGAACTGAACTGAACTCTGCATAGAAGTTTAATAAGCAGGGTGACAATATACAGCCTTGACGTACCTCTTTTCCTATTTGGAACCAGTCTGTTGTTCCATGTCCAGTTCTAACTGTTACTTCCTGACCTGCATGTAGGTTTCTCAAGAGGCAGGTCAGGTGGTCTGATATTCCCATCTCTTTCAATATTTTCCACAGTGTCTTGTGATCCACACAGTCAAAGGCTTTGCTATTATTACCAACTTGCTAATGGACATCATTTCCTGCGTTTGCTTTTGTCCCTTGACAATCCATCCCCTGCACTATTGCCGGTGATGAGTGTGTGTATCTGTGTATGTGTGTTCAATAAATTAAACTCTGATGATGTCACTCTTTTACTTAAAAACCTTTCAACTAGGTAGCTTAGCAGAACCACCTAGGATAACATTCCATATGACCTGGAATGATCTTGAGAGAACCCCAGTAACTGAAGCATTTCCTTTTAAGGATACATATCCAAAGGGCAGTGTTGCTCAGGAGGATGGATACTCCTGTTTTGTTTTGATATCAGAACCTGCCCTCCTTTTCCTACTCTATGTCCGCATTAGGGCTTCCCACGTGGTGCTAGTGGTAAAGAATTCACCTGAAAATGCAGGAGACAAAAGACATGGTTTCGATTTCTCGGTTGGGAATATCTCCTGGCGGAGGGCATGGCAACCCACTCCAGTGTTCTTGCCTGGAGAAGCCCATGAAGAGAGGAGCCAGGTGGGCTACAGTCCAGGGGGTCTCAAAGAGCCCGCCGCGACTGAAGCAACTTGGCATGCAAGTATGCACTCTGGCATTACAGATACCCTCAGTCTGATCAGAGGTGAAAATGAATCTCTTATCACCAAACTTTTCCAGGAAGAATCAGAAGGAAATCTTTCTTTTGGAGGCTGTCCCAGAAAAAAAGCTACGATGGTGGAAAGAGCTGGGGGAGTCAGTTGTTCCTGGTTTCCAGTGTGCACTGCCATTTCTGAACCATAAAGTCACTCAACTTTCTGGATCCCTTTGCACATCTGAAAACAAGGTAGCTGTGATGTCTGAATGGCCTGCCTCCCAGACTGATGTAGAGATCAAATAAAACCTCCACAAACACCCACTGTTTCTCAGTCACTGGGGCCAGCTCCAGAAGCACAGGTGGCCCCTTGTCCTAAGAAACCTCACAGGTTAAACAGGTTCTCAGCCAAAGCTGCACACGGGACTCACCCAGAGTGCAAGTTCAAAAAGTATGGATGAGTGCCTTGCATTCTGGCCATGCGAGGCGAGACACATTTCTTAAACTCAGTCTATGCGGCACCTGTAAGATGGCGATAACAGAAGCTACTTTGCAGGGAGGTTGTAAGTATTAAGTAATTCACAACACTTGCTTAGTCCTCTGTGGGGTTTAAAGGCCTGGGTGATACACTGTTGGGAGTGAGGTGGGGGAAATCCATTAACTGTGGAGCTGGAGTTAGTGACGTTTGCTACAACCCAGAGAAACACGCAGGGGCCCTGAGGGTCACCCCACTCCGGGGATGGCCGTTCTGGAGGGTGTGATGTCAGAGGAGACTTTTTTTTTAATTGAAATTTATTTATTTTAATTGGAGGCTAATTACTTTACAATATTGTATTGGTTTTGCCATACATCAACATGAATCAGAGGCGACTTTTAAATTCACAGATGAATAAATTAGCCAGACAAGCCCTGGCAGGCCATGGGAGTGAGGAACATCACTGAGAAGGGAGTCCGTGGAATTCTCTTGGAGCGTGCCAGGAGAGAGGGGATGAGATTAGGGAGAGCACCGGGGTCAGAATTTGAGGGGCCTTGAAACCACGCAAGGGGATGGCCCCTCTGCCGGCCATCAGGAGCCACCCAAAGATTCTACACTGGGAAGAAGGCGATCAGAGTCGCGTGGACCTCGGGTCGCTGCATCCCGGCGTGGATTGGCGGTGCTCCGATTCTGAGACCGGGAGGACCGGGGACCACGGCCTGGTCTCAGGCAGCTGCAAAAGGAACGGAGTAAAAGGCCTGAGAAAAAGGTCGTAAAAGAGGTTAAAATCTTCAGCCTTTGTCAGCATTAGTAGGGTGAAGGACGCTAACGGGGGACACGAAGGCCATCCTGACATTTGCACCCAACAAAGCAGGGCCTAGGGATGGGGGTCGTGGCTCGACGCCGGGCGGATGTCAGCCCGCGAGAAGCCCGCGGGGTGCGCCGGCCCGGACCGCGGCTTCCCCGGGAGAAGCCCTCCCGGTGCGCGAGCCTGGGCCCCGGCGTCCCCGGGAGAAAAGCCCGCCCGCTGCGCCGGCCCGGGTCCCGGCATTGCCGGGGGAGCGGCCGCGCCGCCGCGCGTGGATGGAGAGCCCGGGACGCGGCCTCCGCTCCTGGACGGCTCGCGGGTAACTCGATTGATGCGGAATCCGGGCGAGGGCGGCTTCCTTCGCCTTCGGCTCCGCCTCGCGTCAGTTTAGGTATTCTGGGGCAAGGCAGGGGCTTTGTGTCTATATTACAGTTCTTTTTTGAGCCTGGGAGAGGGCAAGTGTTTGTTTAGTTTTGGTTTGTCGTTTGTCGTCTGCACTTTTCTCTCTTTTGATTGCTGTCGTTTCCTCCTTTGCTCTATTTTCCACTTTATTTAGGGATCTGAGAGCTGTTGCACAACCCCAGTTTATGTCTGTATATTTATGATTCTTCACACGGTAACTATTGACTTGATCAGAAGTGGATTTTTTTTTTTTTCCTCCGGACAAGTGTTATTACCATGCCCACTCCGTGAATAGCAGACTCAGGCGATTATATTCTGATGCTGATTCCTGAGCTAAATTCTGGGGGTTGTGTTTTTTTTCTAGAATATCCCATAGTCCCCGGGAAATGTGGTAGGTACGTGGCAGACTTTCAGTGTATTCTTGATAATCAGTTACGTTTTTATGCAGAGAGAAAGCGGTTTTCTCCCCTCGCTCCTCTTGTGACCTGACCTGAGCAGACAAATGCTGCCTCGCTCCGCGTCCTCCCCACGCACTCCCCACCCACTCCGCGCCCCGGCCCCACTCTGCTCCCCCAGCATGCCCTCATCCCTTCTTACAGATCCTGCCCTGCCTCCTAACTAGCAGCTCTCTCTCATGACTCTTTAGCAACCCCTTCTTTGGAAAAACTCCTCAGGCTCGTCCTTAGTATCTGTGGATAATTGTCAGAGTTTGGGCACCTGGCTTTTCAGCCTGCATTTCAGACTCTGCATGTCCATCCTTTGTGACTAACCCAAGTCTTCCTGTTCTTTTCCTTCCCTTTTCTTGTGTTCTTATTGGAAACAGCATGCAGCAATAGGAAGACGTCATTTTAAACAACCCTGTTAAGAAAAAGAGCAAACACTTAGGAATAGCATCAAGCATCTTGTCAGTATTTAAATTTTAAATGTCTCCTGCTATATTTTTGTATAGTTCGTTTGAATCAGGATCCAAATAAGCTCCAAATAATTGACTACTGTATCTTAATTAAGTAATGGTAAGCTCCCCACTTCCATCTGGACTTCATCTCAGCCCCTGGACCACTTTCTGTTGTTACTGAAGTAAATTATTAATTTTTAAGGACCTTTTCCTAGATAGCGAAATAGACTCACTAGTGATGTTCAGATTTAGAGTTGTGGAATTCCTTTGCTTTTTTTTTTTTTTTAATGCCTTTGAAGCCCAGCATTTTGGTTTGGAATCAGAAAGTGAAAAAGAGGTAAGTGTCATTCAAGGGCATCCTTGATGTACTTTCTAAACACACACACATGCACACAGTGGATTTGCTGAGAGAAGCCAGTTTACAGTCTCCATTGCTGGGATGTGCAGCTCTTCAGGCTGTGTGTCATTTGACTAATTTCACTTTTTCAGTCAGTAATTTTCCTTCTCTTCAATGTACACTTTTCCCTCTTCCCATTTCATATTTTCTTTCTCATCCCCAAACTGGCCTTTGTTCTATCATCCTTTGTAACTATCCTCCCATGCTCTAATGCCAAAGACTGGCCGACCACTCATCAAAGATATTGTAGAAGGAGTTCGGGTTTAGGTAGAAAGCAGGCTCAGTGTTGCCTTCTGTGGTCCTTGAGCTCTGCAATGCATGTAAATCAAGAAACCTGATGCGGCAAAGAAGTGGGAAAGGAAGAGGAGAGATCAGTCAGACCACTGTTGATGTAGAGTCAGCAGATGATGGCTTAAAAAGTTAGTGCGCGTGGATTCTGCCCCGCTCCGAGTCTAAGGCCAGAGTTCTTTCGGTAGATGTACACACTGCAGCTGGGGGCTTCCCTGGTGGTTGCTAATGGTAAAGAATCTGCCTGCCATTGCAGGAAATGCAAGAGGCACAGGTTTGATCCCTGGTCGGGAAGATCCCTTGGAGGAGGAAGTGGCAACCTTGCCTGGAAAATTCCAGTCAGACACAGCTGAGCATACACACAGACACATACCCTGCAGTGGTTATGTAGGCACCTACGTTACACTAACCAACGACAAGTGCGATACCAGACTGTTCAGTTCAGTTCAATCACTCAGTCATGGCTGACTCTTTGCGACCCCATGGACTGCAGTATACCAGACCTCCCTGTCCATCACCAACTCCCAGAGTTTCTTCAAACTCATGTCCATTGAGTCAGTGATGCCATCCAACCATATCATCCTCTGTCATCCCCTTCTCCTTCCGCCTTCAATCTTTCCCAGCATCAGGGTCTTTTCAAATGAGCCTGCCCTTCGCATCAGGTGGCCAAAGTATTGGAGTTTCAGCTTCAGCATCAGTCCTTCCAGTGAATATTCAGGACTGATCTCCTTCAGGATGGACTGGTTGGATCTCCTTGCAGTCCAAGGGACTCTCAAGAGTCTTCTCCAACACCACAGTTCAGAAGCATCAGTTCTTCGGTGCTCAGCTTTCTTTATACCAGAAAGATCCCCTTTATACCAGACCGAGAATAGCCCAATTCAGCAATTCAATTAGGTCCAGTTTAAGATCCAATTTAATTAGGCTGTCTCAGTATTTTATTTTATTAATATGTGTGTTGGACACACATACAAAATTAACATTCTCAGTGCCAACTTTGAACCTGTTATTGTTCTAACCCAGAAGAGAAAGTGAAAGTTGCTCAGTCCTGTTGGACTCTTTGAGACCCCATGGACTATAGCCCACCTGGCCCCTCTGTCCATGAGATTCTCCAGGCAAGAATACTGGAGTGGATTCCCATGTCCTCCTCCAGGGAATCTTCTTGATCCAGGGATCAGACCCGGGTCTCTTGCATTGCAGGCGGATTCTTTACCCACTGAGCCATCTGGGAGTCCCTGTTTCGTATATAAATCTTGCTAAAGCAGTTGCACATTGAAGATGAATGAACATATTGCCTGATATACTGCACAGAGAGGCAGCTCGGAAGACTTCTCACTTTGCAGATTCCTGAAGATAGTGTACTATAGGCTGACCTCCACTAGAAACCACTGACTCAGGTATGGCAGTGGTTCTGCTTAGAGTCTTCGAGGAATCAAAGGGTTGTACTGTATTGTAATTCTTTTATTTTCTTTCATCCCTAAAAAAAAATAGTTACCATCCTTCAGAGGAGAACTTTACATGTTATTTAAAATAATATTTTGGGATTGTGGAGGCAGAAGATGGTTGCCCAATCAGTTGAGAAGTTTTTGACAAATAAAAGCTATTAAACAGCACGTGCACATTTTACCATTTATATTAAAAAGTAAACTCCAGGAATAGAAATCCCCTAATACAGTGATATAGGCTTCCTTGGTGGCTCAGGGGTAAAGAATCCACCTGCCAATGCAGGAGACACAGCTTTGATCCCTGGGTCCAAAAGATACCTTGGAGAAGGAAATGGCAGCCCACTGTAGTATTCTTGCCTGGGAAATCCCAGGAACAGAGGAGCTTGGTGGGCTACAGTCCATGGGATTGCAAAAGAGTAGGGCACAACTTAATGACTAAACAACAGCACAATGAGATAGCCATCCTTCTATAAATATTTGAACAAATACTTCTATAAGATCAGTATTCACCTCCTTTTGTAGTGGAAGTTCTTAAATAAAATCTCCCCCTTTTTCTTGGGGGGACAAAAGAGGGTGGCTTAATAAATTATAATACTATATCTACTTATTGAGATTAGTACAATGTTTTTCAATGATATTTGATAGATTCAGATACTTTAAAATTGCGATTAACTTTAAGATAAGCAAGCACTCTTCTTAAAATCTTTTTTAAAACTAGCTAGAGCAATGATGGGCAAATGGGGGCTCGAAACAATTTTAGAAAAAAATAAAGTCACTTGAAAGTAAAAGTGTTAGGCGCATAGTTGTGTCTGACTCTTTTCGATCCCATGGACTGTAGCCCCCTAGGCTCTTCTGTCCATGGAATTCCTCAGGTAAGAGTACTGGAGTGGGTAGCCATTCCCTCCTCCAGGGGATCTTCCTGACCCAGGGATCGAACCAAGATCTCCTGATTACAGGCAGAGTCTTTACTGTCTGAGCTACCAGGGAAGCCCAAGACAGAAACTAATCAGGATCAGACTGAAGAAGCAAATGTGTATGCTCAGTCACTTCTGTTCAGTCCAGTCGCTCAGTCGTGTCTGACTCTTTGCGACCCCGTGAATCGCAGCACGCCAGGCCTCCCTGTCCATCACCAACTCCCAGAGTTCACTCAAACTCATCTGCATCGAGTTGGTGATGCCATCCAGCCATCTCATCCTCTGTCGTCCCCTTCTCCTGCCCTCAGTCTCTCCCAGCATCAGGGTCTTTTTCAGTGAGTCAACTCTTTGCATGAGGTGGCCAAAGTATTGGAGTTTAAGCTTCAGCATCAGTCCTTCCAATGAAGCATCAGTCGTTTCAGTCATGTCCAACTCTGCAACCCCATGGACTGTGGCCCGCCAGGTTCCTCTGTCCATGGAATCCTCCAGGCAAAAATACTGGAGTGGGTGGCTATTTCCTCCTCCAGGGGATCTTCCCAACCCAAGGACTGAACCAGCATCACCTGCGTCTCCTGTATTGGAGGCAGATTCTTTACCTGATGAGCCATTTCTGAAAAATACTTACTTTTCAGCTTTATCTTAAGGAAAATGAAGCAAGACTATGAGGGTAGTGGAAACATGATCTTAGTCTGTTTTTTGTTCACTTTCTTTCATGTATCATTTCTGTATATATATGGAAAAGAAACCAGGTTATTCAGGATAAAAAAGAATATTCAGCATTCCATATACTCCAGGGTAGTTTACTTTCAGCTTTTTATTGGTGTATACTGTCCTTATCCCTTGGGAAAAGGAAATTACTGAGTTATTCTTTCAGATAGACCCTGTATATCAGTTTTTTGGGCTTGCTAAATCTGGATTTTTATCCTGAGGACTTTTTTTCTTTTTAAAAATTTTTTTTGCAGTTTTGTGAACTCTTGGGACATCAGAGAACTATAGTAAAATATTATTATAAAATCACATATACTGGTATATGAAACTTCAGAATTCTTTTCTACTATTAGGTCAATTTTGAACCTACAGGGTGAAAAACTCCATAGTATTCCAGCAGTGATTAATTGCCTCATAAAGTATATGTCACTTTTTAAAAATAGCGTGCTCATAAAAGTTCTTTGTAACTGATAAATTTTACCTGAAGCATATCCCTTTTAAACATGTAAAAAAATGAGAAAAAGATCCTTTGTGGAAAAGAGAAATTGGATCTAATCAATAATAAAACTGTAATAAAAATGCAGAAAAATAGTATGTAGCTAGATTATACTTTTCTGATTAAAAAATTACATTCTTAAGATAAAATAATGTGAAGTTCTGACCATTTACTTCTCATACAACAGAAAATTTACTGGTCATCATTTGGAGTGTGTGTGTGTGAGTGTTTATGTATTTTAATACTCTTATTTCATGGAAGAGGTCTATTTTCTCTTTCTTTTATACTTATAAACTCAACATGGTTGGATAAAAGTCAGGTTCCTTTCTCAGAGATGATAGCTAGACACAGGTAACTAGCAGCATCATTTGCTGCATATCTTCGTTTTCTGAATGTTGAGTTTTAAGCCAACTTTTTCACTCTCCTCTTTCACTTTCATCAAGAGGCTCTTTAGTTCTTCTTCACTTTCTGCCAAAAGGGTGGTGTCATCTGCATATCTGAGGTTATTAATATGTCTCCCGGCAATCTTGATTCCAGCTTGTGCTTTTTCCAGCCCAGCATTTCTCATGATGTACTCTGCATAGAAGTTAAATAAGCAGGGTGACAAGATACAGCCTTGACATACTCCTTTTCCTATTTGGAACCAGTCTGTTGTTCCATGTCCAGTTCTAACTGTTGCTTCCTGACCTGCATATAGGTTTCTCAAGAGGCAGGTCAGGTGGTCTGGTATTCCCATCTCTTTCAAAATTTTCAACAGTTTATTGTGATCCACACAGTCAAAGGCTTTGGCATAGTCAAGAAAGCAGAAATAGATGTTTTTCTGAAACTCTCTTGCTTTTTCCATGATCCAGTGGATGTTGGCAATTTGATCTCTGGTTCCTCTGCCTTTTCTAAAACCAGTTTGAACATCTGGAAGTTCACGGTTCACATATTGCTGAAAGCTCAACATTCAGAAAACGAAGATCATGGCATCTAGTCCCATCACTTGATGGGAAATAGAAGGGGAAACAGTAGAAACAGTGTCAGAATTTATTTTTTAGGGCTCCAAAATCACTGCAGATGGCTTTGAAGAAAAGTTATGACCAACCTCGATAGTATATTCAAAAGCAGAGACATTACTTAGCAACAAAGATCCATCTGGTCAAGGCTATAGTTTTTCCAGTGGTCATGTATGAATGTGAGAGTTGGACTGTGAAGAAAGCTGAGCGCTGAAGAATCAATGCTTTTGAACTGTGGTGTTGGAGAAGACTCTTGAGAGTCCCTTGGACTGCAAGGAGATCCAACCGGTCCATTCTAAAGGAGAAAAGCCCTGGGTGTTCTTTGGAAGGAATGATGCTGAAGCTGAAACGCCAGTGCTTTGGCCACCTCATGCGAAGAGTTGACTCATTGGAAAAGACTCTGATGCTGGGAGGGATTGGGGGCAGGAGGAGAAGGGGACGACAGAGGATGAGATGGCTGGATGGCATCACTGACTTGATGGACGTGAGTCTGAGTGAACTCCGGGAGTTGGTGATGGACAGGGAGGCCTGGTGTGCTGTGATTCATGGGGTCACAAAGAGTCAGACACGACTGAGTGACTGGACTGAACTGAACTGAATGTGCATAATGCCATTTGTTGTTTTAAAATCATTTTATTTCTTTTTAAGGCTTTCTGACTGTCAGAATAGTTTTGCTTTTATTTCATTTTATTTTTTGTTTGCACAGGGTCTTCATTGCTGTGTGTAGGCTTCTCTAGCTGCGGTGAGCGGGGCTTCTCTTGTTTTGGAGCACAGGCTTTAGGCACACAGGCTTCAGAAGTTGCAGCACGCAGACGCAGTAGTTGTGGCTCCCAGGCTTAGCTGCATGTGGCATGTGGAATCTTCCAGGACCAGGGATTAAACCTGTTTCCCCTGCAATGTCTGGTCGATTCCTATCTCCTTTGCCCCCAGGGAAGTCCTGGAATGGTCTTTTAGATGGTAATCTCAGAGAGTGAAAAATGCACGGCTCACATGAAGCACTGGCTATTGAAGACAGGTGGGGGCATTTATAAATCTTTCAAATTTTGCTTAATCTGATTCTTGGTTCGTACATACACTTTCTGAAATATATTTTGAACTAAGATACAGTGTAGAAAATAAAGGAAGCTAGAAATGGTCTTTTCTGACCATCTAGAAGATTCTCCAGCTTCTAGTAATTTACTTAAAAACTAATTAATTTCTTGTTGAAAAAGTAAAGTGAAAGTGTTAGTTACTCAGTCTTGTCCTACTCTTTGTGACCCTACAGACTGTAGCCTACCAGGCTCCTCTGTCCATGGAATTCTCCAGGCAAAAATTCTGGAGTAAGTAGCCATTTCCTTCTCCAGAGGATCTTCCCGACCTAGGGACTGAACCCGGGTCTCCTGCATCACAGGCAGATTGTTTACCATCTGCTGTTATTCCTGCATAAATATTTTCAAGGCCAGGGAGCTAAGAATAGGGATAATTACTTCCTGTTTAAAAAGAAGAGGCAGATTCATTTTCTTTAAACTATAGTGTTAGTCATAGTGGGAAAGTGGCACAGGAGTCATCCCTTTTATTTTGATAATTTATGTGTCCCTGTATCTAGATCTATATATACAAATGTTTATATGGCTTCCCCAGTGGCTCAGTCAGTAAAGAATCTGCCTGCAATGCAGGGGACCTGAGTTTGATCCCTAGGTCAGGAAGATCCCCTGTAGAAAAAAATGGCAACCCACTCCAGTATTCTTGCCTGGAGAATCCAATGGACAGAGGAGCCCGGTGGGCTACAGTCCATGGGGTCATAAGAGTTGAATATGACTTAGTGACTAAACCACTATATGATTTTTCAGATAATAGTGTACTTCCAGAAATTTAAAAGCATCAAGACCTCTTAAGGATCAAAAGTATTCTAAAAATAACTACGGGCATAGGGATATAACTGACAATAGACATTTAGTAAACAGATGGCTTAAGGGATTCTACAAATGTAAGAAGATTATCCAGTATTCATTTAAAACTTTGAAAATAAAAATAGTTTATTTTTGACATTTTCATGCTGACTTATTTTTTTATGAAAAAGAAATTTAAAAATCTTTAAAAGATAATTAAGCAACTTGACATTTATTTCAACATTTGTCCCAGGTTAGTTTAGGGATGGTTGAAAAGGAGGATATATTTAGGACAGAGTATGAAAAAAGAATTACGGTGCAGGTAGCAAAAAAAACCCCTAATATAACTGTTATTAAGACGATAATAAACAGTTTTTAAAACAATTATCTACTTTTTTCCCAAAGCAACCATGATAATTCATCTTCTCAGTGGCAGAAATTAAAAGATGCCTTGGTCTTATTTGCAATAGCATGAACTTAGTCAAAGGCACTTTTGTGCACAATTTTGGGCTGTTTGTTTTGATCATATATGACTAGAGAGAGAGAGCATTCATAGGAAATATCAATTTGTATGTGAGACAAGGTAGGAAGGGGAGTATTCAGAATTCTTTTTTTTTAAAGAAAAAAAATCTAAGCAAAATTTTGATTATAAGACTGCCCCTTGGTGGCTCAGATGGTAAAGGATTTGTCTGAAGTGCAGGAGACCTAGGTTTAATCCCTAGGTATTGAAGATCTCCTGGAGAAGGAAATAGCAACCCTCTCCAGTATTCTTGCCTGGAGAATTCCATGGACAGAGGGGCCTGACGGGATACCGTTCATGGGGTTGCAAACAGTTGTATGCAACTTACACTTTTACTTTCACCTGGGAAGCCCCAGATATTGCCTGAACTTGATTTCTTATATGTTTTATTAATGCAAAGCCTTTTAATTTTAGCTTTTACCCCTTCTTCTTATATGATATTGCTTGCAAGTATAGCATTACAACTATGTACTTTCCTGATGATGACTTGAAAAAATTCCTTATGTTCAGACTTTACATTTTTCTTTCGAAGCTCTGACAGGTAGCCAACAGCAAACTGCAAAGCAAGCACTGAAAGAACTGCCTCCACATATACTTCTGGGAGGGAGTGATGTCACCGCCCTGATCATGCCTGTTGCTTTCCAAGAATAACAAAGGAGTAAGGGAACTCCCATGTTCCCTTAATGAACTCGTGAAGCAGTGGCTGGGGGAGCCTATGGATGCTGCTACGGCTTCTCCTTTTCCTGCCATCAGGGCTGTCGTAGGAGGCCTAAGAGCTAGACTCTCTCTTAAATCTCAGAGCTGTAGGTATTCTCATAGTTATTCAGTTGTGTGGTTATTGCAGGGTTATGTTTCCAGGATTGTCACCAAATAATATGAAAAATCATTAGTTCATATTGGACAATGAAATGTTTAATCCTTTAGATGAAACATTTCTAAAGTGTTGGGTTTAATGTTAGTGAGATCATCAATTTTCTATTTCTTACTCTAACAAAGTACTAAACAACTGAATATTTTAAATGAATGTAATGTTTAACAGTAGTAATATTTGGGGATACTATGAATTCTCAACATTCCTACAGAATGAAACAAATATAGTTCTTTCTCAAATATATGCTGACCTCTGTGGTTTGCAAATAAAAATTTCAAAGGTTTCAGCTATATATTCATAATTAGATTCTCTGTAGAACACATCAATCTGTATTACTGCATTTTTATCATTTTAGGAACAGATACAATGAAGAAAAAAAATCTGTGCTTTCCTTGCAGGTATTGAGCTAGGGAAATATTTGCTGTATTAAAATAATTTTGTAGTTTATTGACTGACTTTCAACTTTAAGTTAATTATACCTCATCTCCTACTCTAATACAAATGTAATATTTTAGACCTCTTATAATTAGTTTAGCATAAACTAAGAAAAATTTTCTTTTGATGCTATTTTCTTACTTGGGGCTAAACTTGATTTATCTGGATCATTACAATAATATTAAGTGGAATTGTAATAAATATGACTGATTCAGTAAAAGAAAAAAGCATAAAATTGTTTTTGTATGAGGTACAAATTCATTATTGCTATCAAGTACAAATACAAGCTTCTAGAAGAAGTTTTGAAAGTAAAATTAATGATAAGGAAACATTCAATTTAAGATAAATCTGTTTATCAGAAGTTGTAAATTAACTGAATTTCTTAGATGCAGTTTTATATTGGGTGCAGCCAGAATTTCAAAGCAACTTCCCCTGATAGTTTGTCCTGGCTTGTGTGTGAGCAATGCGTGGCCAAGTATAGCTATCATTACTCTCGGTGGTGACATGTGGGTAGGGCCAAGGTCCCCACTTAGAGCTGACCCAGTAAGCTTACGATGAATATAGTTTCTGAAACAATTTAGGAGACCAGTTTAATGACAAAATGTAGCCACAGACCTCTTTCCTGAGAAAGCTAAACTTTGGAGAAATAAAGCATGACTATTAGAGAGAAAATGTGCAAACACAGAAGGAACTCCGCGTGTTCACTGGTCACTGAGAAGACCCTCCACAGAGGAAAATTGAACAGGATGGTCACCGACAGGCATCTTTGCATTTCTGCTAGTGTTGCTTGTCTGGGGGTCGGGGGGTGGTATGTAAATAAAAACAATGAACTAAAGCAAAAAAAAAAAAAAAAGCCCCAAAACAACATTTAAAAACAAACAAACAAACCAAAAAACAGGCCATAAGACAAGGCCAGGGGAAGTTGCTTTTGAAATTCTGACTGCAGCCACTGTAAAACTGCATGTAAGAAATTCAGTTAACTTACAACTTTTAATAAACATGTTTAAATCGAATTTGTTCCCATTACTGTTAATTTAACTTTCAAAGCCTATTACAGAAGATCGTATTTGTATTTGATTCTGGAATCAGTGCCCTGCACTTCCCGTCCCCAATTTCACATGTACCAACATTCAGGTACTCTGCTATAAACACTATCTTTCTCATTTGGGGATAAAGCAGAATAACTGACAGTTTTTCCTCCTCTCAGCCTTTTATTAGCCAGGTACTAGGAAAAGAGATGTTTAAGACATAACCCTACTTCTGAGGAGTTCATAGTCTTGAGTAGAGACAGATGAAAAATTAGGATGTAAATAATTGGGCTGCCCTGGTGGCTCAGATGGTGAAGTGCCTGTCAGCAATGCGGGAAACCTGGGTTTGATCCCTGGGTTGGGAAGATCCCCTGGAGAAGGAAATGGCAACCCTCTCCAGTACTCTTAGCTGGAAAATCCCATGGACAGAGAGGCTTGGTAGGCTACAGTCCATGGGGTCACAGAGTCGGACATGACTGAGAGACTTCACTTTCACTTTCAATGTGATCAGTGTAGATTTTTATGTTGTGAAGTATTGGAACTATTTACTTGTTTTTAACTCTTTGGTTTAAAATCATTTGTTGAAGGGAAGGAGCACAGAATCTCTATAGTTAAAACAATGGGGACACACACATATGCATACCCCTGCCCCACCACCAGATCGTAATATGATGTTTGGAGGATTTATTTTTAATTTGGGGATCACTACCTTGTTTCAGGTAGATTTGTACTTTCTTCTGCCCCCTAGACTTTTAATCTCTTAGTGTGGAAACGAATGTTAGCTTTTGGTTCACTAATTTGTCTTATTAATTGTACCAAGCATTATGAAGCCCTGATAGGTCTTAAACTCTGTGTAGCAAATATGTTTTTGGTTCATCTTTTCTGCCTTTTCACTGTTATAACAGAACCACCTTCCATCTGAAGTCCTGAACTAGCATTTGTTCATGTTGAGGTGGGACTGGTGATCATCCACAAGTGACATGGCTATCTGGGGATACTTGTTGGTTGGGAGGCTGAAGCCAGAGCTCCAGAGAGTGACTCAAACACAATGCCCTCCTGCCTAGTAGGTTATGTGCTGTGCTGTGCTCAGTCCTATCTGACTCTCTGGGACTTCATGGACTGCAGTCTACCAGGCTTCTCTGTCCATGGGATTTCCAGGCCAGAACACTGGACTAGGTCGCCATGCCTTCCTCCAGGGGATCTTCCCAACTCAGGGATCGAACCCAGGTCTCCCACACTGCATGTGGATTCTTTACTGTCTGAGCTACCAGAGAAGCCAGGATATACTGGAGTGGGTAGCCTATTCCTTCTCCAGGGGATCTTCCTGACCCAGGAATCAAACCAGGGTCTTCTTGCATTGCAGGCAGATTCTTTACCAGCTGAGCAACCAGGGAATTCCTTAACAGGTTCAGTTCAGTTCAGTTCAGTTCAGTCGCTCAGTCGTGTCCGACTCTTTGCGACCTCATGAATCACAGCACGCCAGGCCTCCCTGTCCATCACCATCTCCTGGAGTTCACTCAGACTCATGTCCATCGAGTCAGTGATGCCATCCAGCCATCTCATCCTCTGTCGTCCCCTTCTCCTCCTGCCCCTAATCCCTCCCAGCATCAGAGTCTTTTCCAATGAGTCAACTCTTTGCATGAGGTGGCCAAAGTACTGGAGCTTCAGCTTTAGCATCATTCCTTCCCAAGAAATCCCAGGGCTGATCTCCTTCAGAATGGACTGCTTGGATCTCCTTGCAGTCCAAGGGACTCTCAAGAGTCTTCTCCAACACCACAGTTCAAAAGCATCAATTCTTCGGTGCTCAGCCTTCTTCACAGTCCAAGTCTCACGTCCATACATGACCACTGGAAAAACTATAGCCTTGACCAGACGGACCTTTGTTGGCAAAGTAATGTCTGTGCTTTTCAATATGCTATCTAGGTTGGTCATAAATTTCCTTCCAAGGAATAAGCGTTTTTTAATTTCATGGCTGCTGTCACCATCTGCAGTGATTTTGGAGCCCACAAAAATAAAGTCTGACACTGTTTCCATTGTTTCCTCATCTATTTCCCATGAAGTGATGGGACCAGATGCCATGATCTTTGTTTTCTGAATGTTGAGCTTTAGGCCAACTTTTTCACTTTCCTCTTTCAGTTTCATCAAGAGGCTTTTTAGTTCCTCTTCACTTTCTGCCATAAGGGTGGTGTCATCTGCCTATCTGAGGTTATTAATATTTCTCCCGGCAATCTTGATTCCAGCTTGTGCTTTTTCCAGCCCAACATTTCTCATGATGTATTCTGCCTAGAAGTTAAATAAGCAGGGTGACAATATATAGCCTTGAGGTACTCCTTTTCCTATTTGGAACCAGTCTGTTGTTCCATGTCCAGTTCTAACTGTTGCTTCCTGACCTGCATATAGGTTTCTCAAGGGGCAGGTCAGGTGGTCTGGTATTCCCATCTCTTTCAAAATTTTCAACAGTTTATTGTGATCCACACAGTCAAAGGCTTTGGCATAGTCAAGAAAGCAGAAATAGATGTTTTTCTGGAACTCTCTTGCTTTTTCCATGATCCAGCAGATGTTGGCAATTTGATCTCTGGTTCCTCTGCCTTTTCTAAAACCAGGTTGAACATCTGGAAGTTCACGGTTCACGTACTGCTGAAGCCTGGCTTGGAGAATTTTGAGCATTACTTTACTAGCGTGTGAGATGAGTGCAATTGTGCAGTAGTTTGAGCATTCTTTGGCATTGCCTTTCTTTGGGACTTGCATTAGCCACTGTGAATTCTAGTCTTTTAACATAACCAAATATGATAAGAGATTTAGGCCACAACAGATTACAGCTATCAGAAACTATTTGGGTGCAAATATAATATGAATAAAATATTAAATGCTTGTTATTTTGATTAAACTAATTTATGTAGTTTTTAGGGAATGAATAATGAAGCATATGTCTCCCAAATAATTCTGTACTGTAGATAATGTGTTAACTCCCACTTTTGACCTAATAATTCATTTTTTTTTTAGGCTAGTGAGAATTCCTCAGTATCAAATTCTCATCAAGTCTGACAGAATTGGGATATACTAAACCTATATTTCCAAAGAGGACATAACAATACTTATGGAATATGAGGTACAGAATCTTAGGTTAAAAAATATTTTTGCAGGTCTTATTTATTTACATTGAACTCAAGTTAACTGTCAAATAAGAATACTGATAAAAGTAAGGTAAATTGCTACCACCAAATATGTAATCTTAGTCACTTGGAAATTGCTGTATGACTTGGGGAACTACAACCAGGGCTCTGTAACGACTTTGAGGAGTGGGGTGGGGAGGGAGGTAGGAGGGAGAGTCAGGAGGGAGGGGACATATGTATACCTATGGCTGATTCATGTTGATGTATGGCAGAAACCAACACAGTACTGTAAAGCGATTATCCTTCAATTAGATTTTTAAAAATGTAATTTTTAGTATGTAGCTGAATGGAATCCTATTTATCAGTCATATTCAGAAACCTTATTTTAATAGTATTTCCTTCTAAAAAGGAGCTTGGAACATAGTGGGTGGGTCTGTTTCACTTCAGTTCAGTCACTCAGTCATGTCTGACTTTTTGCGACCCCATGGACTGCAGCACACCAGGCTTCCCTGTCCATCACCAACTTCCGGAGCTTACTCAAACTCATGTCCATCGAGTCAGTGATGCCATCCTTCTCATCCTCTGTCATCCTCTTCTCCTCCTGCCCTCAATCTTCCCCAGCATCAGGGTCTTTTCAAATGAGTCAGCTCTTCGCATCAGGTGGCCAAAGTATTGTAGTTTCAGCTTCAGCATCAGGTCTGTTTCAAATATTCTAATTAGAAATTTTCTTTCAGAAAATAGCAATTATAATTTTTTGCTTTCTTGAAAGATTTTCTTTAAAAGGAAGTAAAGAATTAAGTTCAGTATAGGTTATTCTAGCAGGCTTTGTGGCAATAGATCCCCTAAGTAATTCATTGTGAGACTCTAGTATCTGCCACCTTAATAAAATTGCTATTAACTGACAACTAAACTTGATTCTCTTAAAGTGTACAGGTCATACATAAACCAGTCCAATCACTGAAGGATTTCTGCTCTTACATACTCTATACAATTCTAAGACTGCCCATTTTATAGGATTTTTTTGAAGCAATGCCTGTGAATCCTAAAAAGTGCATGCTAACTTAAAATTTGTTTTTAGGTATTGATATTTCTTGCTAAGTTGAAAACCTTCTTTACCAAATATGATGGAACCAAAAATATAATGCAGCCATGGCTAAGAAAAATCACTCCCTGTGATTAAATTTTACTGAGTATGAACAATTTTTTTTCTTGATATAGACTCAACTGTACTTTTTTACTCAAGTGGATAAATGAATGCTAAGATATAATTTTTTTTGGAAATAAAAATTCAACATACATTAAAGTGATTTTCTGATGTTTATTTTTAATATGACTACTTAAAAATTCATCTTAATGGAAGACTTGGAGAAGGCAGATTTTACTTGGGTTGACAATAATCAAAGAATGCAGTTGATAGAGTGGCTACCATTTACCAAATGACTGTTATGTACTAGGCATTATTCTTTATTGTCTTACATTTATCAACTTTAATCCTTATAGTAACACTGCAGGATAGATATTAGCCTCATTTCACTGGTGAAGAAAGAGAAGCTTAATTAAAGTGACTTGCCTAGTTTTCATAACCGGTTTATATGCTCAGCAGATATTTGAGAATCTGCTCTGTGTTGGCCCTGTCACTATGCTGAGACTGAGAATGCAGTTGTGAACGAGAAAGAAAGATCTCCACTCTAAAGAAGCTTACACTCAAGTGGTAAAATCAGGATTTTAAAATAGCAGTGTCAGATTCTAAAGTTCTTCTTAGCTTCCATATTCCCTCACACCTCCCTGGTGGCTCAGAGGTTAAAGCGTCTGCCTACGATGAGGGAGACCTGGGTTAGATCCCTGGGTCGGGAAGATACCCTGGGGAAGGAAATGGCAACCCACTCCAGTACTCTTGCCTGGAGAATCCCATGGACGGAGGAGCCCGGTGGCTACAGTCCACGGGATCGCAAAGAGTTGGACACGACTGAGCGACTTCACTTCACGGATACCACAGGAGAGATGGAGAAGTGGTTTTTAGTGCCTCTTAAGAAAGTGTGTGGGGATGGAAACTGCATACTGGAATATAAGAGAGAAATATTGGCATATGAGTGTCAAGAAATATCAGGGGAAAAAAAAAAAAACACCCCAAGGGCCCAGCTGTGTGGTGGGGAATGGTAAGCCTGTGCAACATGACAGACTTGTTTTCTGTAGATACACTTTAGTCAGTGTATATTGCAATAGCAGTGACGTACTTGCTGACAGCCTTAAAGGATCATCTCAGTGTATGGCTCTGTGCTGTCCAACATGGTAGCCATTACCTACTTAACGGCTTTCAAGTCCCTGAAATGTGGCTAGTGAAACTAAGGAACTGAATGTTAAAATTAAAAAAGTTTTTTTTTTTTTTTCAAAAAATTTAAAAACTGACACTTGATCTAGTTACTAGATCTTTAAGCATGTCTGGAACAACATGGGTATGTGAACCTATTTTTTTCTGCCTATATTTTAAGAAAATTATATACAGATCAAGTATCTGTGATGAAAATTTAGCATATGAATTGAGATGTGCTGTAATATAAAATACACACTAGATTTTGAAAACATGATAAAAAAAGAATATAAAATACCCATTAATTATTTAGAAAATAGTTATATGCTGAAATGGTATTTTGGATATGCTAGGTTAAATAAAGTATTAGTTTCAACTGTTTTTTACTTTTTAAAAAATATACCTACTAAGAAATCTTAAGTTATATACATGGATTATGTTATATTTGTACTGGAGAAAGCTGGTATAATCAAAGGAGTCCTGGTGAAGACAGTCTGGTCCATATATTACCTTTTATTTCTGGCATCAGAATATTTTCTTAGTATACATCATTATCCTTTTATCAAAAGTTATGTATTGCTCATTGTTCTAAGAATGAATGTTGTGCAAGTGTGAAAGTGAAAGCGTTAGTCACTCAGTTGTATCTGACTCTTTGCGACCCCATGGACTGAAGCCCACCAGGCTCCTCTGTCCATGGGATTCTCCAGGCAAGAATACTGGAGTGGGTTGCCATACCCTTCTCCAGGGGATCTTCCCAACCCAGGTCTCCCGAATTGTAGGTGGATTCTTTACTGAGCTACCAGAGTAGCCCATTGTTCTTTCTAAGAATGCATGTTAAGAATCATGTTAATAACTGTGTCAACATTTCTTTCCAGAGTAGAAATATAAAATTATTTACACCATGCACTTACATGCACTGTCTGTATACAAGCGTATATAACACATTTGTTTCCAGAGTATTTCCTGTAATACGTTTTCGAAAACAGAAAGTAAATGTAAGTATTCTGTGGAACTATATTCAAGGATTGACAGGCTTGGGGGTGAAACACTTTATTATACACTATACAATATATATATTTAGGACAAAAGCAAACATTATAAAAAGTATAAAAATAGACAAAAAAAGATACAAACGCAATATATTTTGGTCAGAATTTCAGATGTGTTTTTTTTTCTTCTCTCTCCCCTTTACTTCAAAAGTTATAAATACTTTGGAAGCAGCATGCATTGTTGCACTTTTGATTTTTTGTTGTACGGTTAATGAATTTGAAAGTCTGGATGACTGGGGATCATCTATTTGGCCTTCCCATTCTTTCATTTCTTCTTCTTTGATTATTAAAGGTTTTCCTAGAGTTTGGCCAACAAGGTTACAGACTTCTTGAGCTTTGCGCCATGCGTTTTCTACAGCAGCAAGACAGGCTTGTCGTCTTAGGAATTAAATGCAGAGATGATTAGTAAGACATTCAACAAACTGTAGGATGGAACAGTTTTGTTTAATTAGTTGATAATTCATTGAAAGATGTGCTTAACTTACCGAAGGTTATCAATAGAACCTGGCATATGATAGAACTGGGGTTGGCTGATGACAACAGAGCTATCTAGCTTTTCAACAAGAAAGTTACAGATATTTTGCATTTTTCCGAATTCAGTAAATGTAATGCAGACCTGTAAATGAAATAACAGTTGAAATTATTTTCATTTCTGATTTCAAATTTTTTTCTACATGTGAATTAAAAAAAAGTAAAGACAGATTACAGTGAGGTTATTTTATAGTAGGTAACAGATAAGAAAGGCCTACTTGGTACTTATAACCAAATTTTGTTATTGAATTTATCTTTGCTTATGAATTTTTTAATTTGTTTAATGTTGACTTGAACATTTAAAAATTCATTTTAAATCAGTCAGGGACTTTTTTATGAAACAGAATTGGGGGGCTTCCCCTTCAGTTTTATTATTTGGCTAAATTCTTAGCCTGATAAATGTTTCATGACTCTTTAGACATTAGTTAGCTTCCTGATTAGTGGTAATTACTTCATGCTTCACTGCTGTCAGTGAGGTATGCTTCTTCATCCAATAGTTATTTTCAGATCTATACGCAAAAGCTCATCTATTTCATTATGCCATCTGCCTTTAACTATGTGGAAGCAGTTCTTATATATTCAGCAATACTTGAAAACTGTAGTCTTTAAACATTCTATGGAAGCAAACTAAACCTTTTTCCTAAGGAAACTTTACACAAGCTCAATACGTAAAACAATACAGTGCAGGTACTGAAGTACTTTATGTAAAACATATAATACTTTATGTAAAGTATGTGAAACAATAATGTACAGATACTTAAGCACAGGCTGGAGTAGCACAGAGTCATCTTATACAATACAGAACAGTTGCCTTTCATCATAAATGTTATCCACGGAAGACTGATGTTCTGTCTGGTTTCAATATTTACTTTGGATTAATTTGCTCTTTTTTTCTAGTTTCTAAAGGCAGAAGCTTAGATTATTTATTTCAGATTTTTCTTCTTTTTACTATATGCATTCAATGCTAAAATTTCTCGCTAAGCCCTGCTTTCGCTGCATCTCATAGTTTTTGATAGATTGTATTTTCATTTTCATTTAGTTCTAAACATTTAAAAATTTCTCTTGGGATGTCTTCATTGATCCACGTGTCATTTAGAAGTATGTTGTTTAATCTCCACATATTTGGGGATTTTCCAATTATGTTTCTGTTACTGATTTCTAGTTTAATTCCATTGTGATCAGAGAGCAGACATTATATTATCTATCCTTTTAAATTTGTTAAGGTATAAGTTTTGGCCTAGAATGTATTTTAGGGGTAAGGGGAGCAGAGAAAGGTTTACTGCAGAGCCAAGTATTAAGAACGGGTGGCTTGTTCTTGAAAGACCCAAATTCCAAATGTGTGCTATCTTGGTGAATGTTCCATGAGAGCTTGAGAAGAATTCTGTTTTGGGGGAAGTATTTTATAGATTTCCATTTTGTTGTTGTTTTTTAGTTGTTAAGTTGTGTCCGACTCTTTGTGAACCCATGGCTTCTCTGTCCATGGGATTTTCTAGACAAGAACACTGGAGTGGGTTGCCATTTCCTTCTCCAGGAGATCTTCTTGACCCAGGGGTTGATGGAACCCATGTCTCCTGCTTGGCAGGTGGATCTTTACCACTGAACCACCTGAGAAGCCCCGTAGATGTCCATTATATTCAGTCAATTGATGGTATTATTGAATTTAACTAGGTCCTTACTGATTTTATGCCTGTGGAATCTGCCCCTTCTTTTTAAAGTGACTTTCCTTTTTTTTAAAAAAAAATTTTTTATTTGGCTGCATCAGGTCTTAGTTGCTGCACATAGGGTCTTCACTGCATCATGCGGGAGTTTTTGTGTGGTGTATAGTCTGTCTACTTGCGGCCCACAGGCTTAGTTGCTCCATGGCCTGTGGGATCTTAGTTCCCTGGCCAGGGACTGAACCCATGTCCCCTGCACTGCCAGGTAGACTGTTAACCACTGGACCACCAGGGAAGTCCCTGAATCTGTCCCTTTTTGATAAAGGAAGTTGGAGACTCCAACTATGATGGTGGACGCATCTATTTCTCCTAGAGGTTCTATTAGTTTTTGCCTGATGTAGTTTGACACTCAGGAGAATGCATATTAAAGACTGTTATTATTTTTTGGCTGTGCCACTGTGTGGCATGTGGGATCTTAGTTCCCTGACCAGGGACTGAACCCTGCACTGGAAGCACAGAGTCTTAACCACTGGACCACCAGGGAAGTCCCCATGGATTGTTATGTTTCTTGGAAAACTGCCCTGTATCATTACATAATACCCTTCTGTATCCTTGATAACTCCCTATTATGAAGTCTGCTCTGTCTAAAATTACAATAGTGACTCTTGCTTTCTTTTGATTAGTGTTGGTATGATTAATTTTTCTCCATGGATATCTATATATGTCTTTATATTTAAAACAGATTTCTCATAGATAACATATAGTTTGATGGTGTTTTTTGATCCACTGTGACAATCTGTCTTTTAATTGCTGCATTTAGACCATTGATGTTCAAAGCATTACTGATATAGCTGGATTAATATCTACCATATTCTTTACTGTTTTCTATTTGTTTCCTTTGTTCTCTTTTCTAAGTTCTGTCTTCTGCCTTTTGTGATTTTAATTGAGCATTTCATGGTTTCTTTTTTTTCTCCTTTCTTAGCATAACAGTTATATTTTTTGAGCTTTTATTAGTGGTTTCCCTAAAGTACATAATACATATTTACAATGAATCCAAGTCCACTTTAAATAACACTATACCACTTTATGGGCTGTATAACTATAATAACAAAATAATCCTAAGTATTCCACCCCATCTCTTGTATCATTACTGTCATTCATCTCACTTATACATCAGCATGCGTGCATGCTAAGTTGCTTCAGTTGTGTTCAACTCTTTGCAACGCTGTGGACTGTAGCCTGCCAGACTCCTCTGTCCATACTCCAGGCAAGAATACTGGAGTGGCTTGCCATGCTCTCCTCCAGGGGATCTTCCTGACCCAGGGCTTGAACCTGCGTCTCTTATGTTTCCTGCATTGGCAGGCAGGTTCTTTACTGAGCCATGGGGAAAGCCCCTTAAATTATTTATATTTAATGTGATTATTGATATGGTTATATTTAAACTTCTGATCTTGCTATTGATTTTCTATTTGTCTCATATTTTCTTTGTTCCCCTCTCCCCATTTTCTGCCTTTTTGGGAAGAGATTGAGTATATTTTTTATTCTATTTGATATCTTTCATTGGTTTCTTTACTGTAACCTGTTACTTTAGTGTCTGCTTTAGAGTCTACAGTATACATATGTTTAATTTATCTCAGTCTACCTTCAGGAGATACACCATTTCACACATAAGAAACTTTAAATATTGTACTTCTATTTCTCCCTTCATGCTATTGCGGTTGTATGTTTTATATATGTTAGAATCCCTAAAGTTCATCATTATCTTTTTGTTTAAACAATTATTTTTATATAGGTGTAGAGTTATAGAGATATAAGAAAAATATCAAATCTACCTATGTAGTTACCATTTTCAGTGTTCTTCATTCCTCTCTGTAGATTCCTATTCCTTTCTAGTACCATTTCCTTCCACCTACCCAACTCTGTTTAACATTCCTTGGATTGAAGGTCTATGGTAATAAATTCTTTCAGCTTTCTGAAAAAGTCTATAATTGGCCTTTGATTTTGAACAATATTTTTGCTGAATATAGGGGAAATAGAAGGTAGGAAAAATATGATTTAAATGCATAAATCAAGTATAAATATGATTTATACATTGGACAAGGAATTGGCAACCCACTCCAGTATTCTTGCCTGGAAAATCCCATGGACAGAGGAGCCTAGCAGGCCACAGTCCACGGGGTCACAAGAGTTGGACATGACTTAGCAACTAAAACCACTAAAACCAAACCACATATAAAATATTTCACAACAAAAATGAAGAGTTGAGAAAAGATTAGATGAGATAATGTATGGAACACACACAACACATGGAAACGTGCAAGGACAAGGAGAGGGAAGACTGTTTCTACTACTTTTCCTATAACTTTTTAATAGACCTTTACTGAATGCTTATTATGTCCCAGGTTTTAAAAATCTCTCCAACACTGAAACTGTAACAAGAAAACAACATAAGAAGTGGAAAGACAGATAAAGGAATTGCAAAGCTGAGGTTTTACTTCAACATTTCCCAGGTGGATCCCTAAAATCATCATCATCGTTGTTGTTTAGTCACTAAGTCATGTCCGGACTCTCTGCGACCCCGTGGACTGTAGCCTGTCAGGCTCCTCTGTCCATTGGATTTCCCAGGCAAGAATACTGGAGTGGGTCACCATTTCCTTCTCCAGGGGATCTTCCTGAGCCAGGAATTGAACGTGAGGTGCCTATGACATCTCCTGCATTGCAGGTGGATTCTTTATTGCTGAGCCAACAGGGAAGCCCAAAATCATTAAAGTATTTTTAAAATTCCTTCAGATAGTTAAATTTTAAGTGAAAAAATTACAAATTTATTCAAGTTAATATAGGGACAACAGTGTATTATGATAATTACTAACTCAAGAGGTAAGAAGCCAGGATTCTAATTTCCATTCTAATTCTTTAATATGATCGTTAAAAAGTCTGAGCCTAAGCTATCTTAGCCACACTGTTAAATTTAGGAAAAATAATGTATTATCTGCCTGAAGGTAGGACTAGGTGATTTCTTAAGGCAGAGGAACCAGAGATCAAATTGCCAACATCCGCTGGATCATGGAAAAAGCAAGAGAGTTCTAGGAAAACATCTATTTCTGCTTTATTGACTATGCCAAAGCCTTTAACTGTGTGGATCACAAGAAACTGTGGAAAATTCTGAGATATGGGAATACCAGACCACCTGACCTGCCTCTTGAGAAATCTGTATGCAGGTCAGGAAGCAGCAGTTAGAACTGGACATGGAACAACAGACTGGTTCCAAATAGGAAAAGGAGTATGTCAAGGCTGTATATTGTCACCCTGCTTATTTAACTTATATGCAGAGCACATCGTAAGAAATGCTGGACTGGAAGAAACACAAGCTGGAATCAAGATTGCCAGGAGAAATATCAATCACCTCAGATATGCAGATGACAACACCCTTATGGCAGAAAGTGAAGAGGAGCTAAAAAGCCTCTTGATGAAAGTGAAAGTGGAGAGTGAAAAAGCTGGCCTAAAGCTCAATATTCAGAAAACAAAGATCATGGCCTCTGGTCCCATCACTTCATGGGAAATAGATGGGGAAACAGTGGAAATAGTGTCAGACTTTATTTTCTGGGGCTCCAAAATCACTGCAAATGGTGACTGCAGCCATGAAATTAAAAGACACTTACTCCTTGGAAGAAAAGTTATGAGCAACCTAGATAATATATTCAAAAGCAGAGACATTACTTTGCCGACTAAGGTCCGTCTAGTCAAGGCTATGGTTTTTCCTGTGGTCATGTACGGATGTGAGAGTTGGACTGTGAAGAAGGCTGAACGCCGAAGAATTGATGCTTTTGAACTGTGGTGTTGGAGAAGACTCTTGAGAGTCCCTTGGACTGCAAGGAGATCCAACCAGTGCATTCTAAAGGAGATCAGTCCTGGGTGTTCACTGGAAGGACTGATGCTAAAGCTGAAACTCCAGTACTTTGGCCACCTCATGCAAAGAGTTGACTCATTGGAAAGGACTCTGATGCTGGGAGGGATTGGGGGCAGGAGGAGAAGGGGACGACCGAGGATGAGATGGCTGGATGGCATCACTGACTCCATGGACGTGAGTCTGAGTGAACTCCGGGAGATGGTGATGGACAGGGAGGCCTGGCGTGCTGGAATTCATGGGGTCGCAAAGAGTCGTACACGACTGAGCAACTGAACTAAACTGAAAGGCAAAGTTTCTCTGATTGGATTAACAAGAGTCCATTCTAATCCACTCTTGTTTGTTTCCTGTGGCAAGGAAGCGGTGTGACTAAGCACATACTCCAAGTTTGGAATCAAAGAGACAGCACTCTTCTAACCTGGCTGTAACTACTTATAACATACTCTGACTTCGTAAAGTCCTGATCATAAAATCTTTGAAGATAAGTAAAAAGCTCAACAGTTCTAGGAACTAAATGTTTTCATTCAGTTCAGTTCAGTCGCTCAGTCATGTCCGACTCTTCGTAACCCCATGAATCGCAGCACGCCAGGCCTCCCTGTCCATCACCAACTCCCGGAGTTCACTCAAACTAATCTGCATTGATTTGGTGATGCCATCCAGCCATCTCATCCTCTGTCGTCCCCTTCTCCTCCTGCCCACAATCCCTCCCAGCATCAGAGTCTTTTCCAATGAGTCAACTCTTCGCATGAGGTGGCCAAAGTACTGGAGCTTCAGCCTTAGCATCATTTCTTCCAAAGAAATCCCAGGGCTGGTCTCCTTCAGAATGGACTGGTTGGATCTCCTTACAGTTCAAGGGACTCTCAAGAGTCTTCTCCAACACCACAGTTCAAAACCATTAATTCTTTGGCATTCAGCCTTCTTCACAGTCCAACTCTCACATCCATACATGACCACAGGAAAAACCATAGCCTTGACTAGACGGACCTTAGTCGGCAAAGTAATCTCTCTGCTTTTGAATATACTATCTAAGTTTTCATTAATTGTGTGTAAAAAAATACACAATTTTTTCAATTTGTGCAAAGGTTGAGTAGTTTTTATTTTTAAATATATCTTAACACAAAATAAAATTGTCTTGTGAAACAAAAGAATGTTGAAGTCTTTCAATCCTTTATGCTATGACTATTAATTTCCTATTTATCTGAGGAGAAGAAATTTTTCCTCTGTAGTGTTTCTTCCTGTTGACTACATGATAGCATTATGAAAATTTTGTTCAGGTGGCAATTAAATGCTACTTCCCTCTTGCTATTTTTATTCCATTTCAAAACAATTTCTCTTAAATCTCACCCAGATATGTTAACACCAAAAATGATTTTGAGGAAAATGATCTTTTATCAACACCATGAGAAGTATTTTTCCTGTACTTGACTTTCAAGAATAAAATTAAAAGCAAATTGTCCCCACAAAGTCATGCTGTTTCCAGTTATTTGTGAAGATGATACATACCTCTGCTTCCATGTGATAAGCATTTTCTAGCCTTTTAAAATCCTTTGTCACAGTTACATTTTCTGACTGAAACAGAAAGTACAAGAATATGATTACTGAATGTTTGGCTACTAAATGCAATTAATCTAAAACATAAAGTATAAACCTGTACTTATTAAAATCAGAATAACAAAATATGTGAAAAGAACTGGCTTGCCTAATGCTTTAAAATTTTCGTAAAAAAAACATAAATTCAGAAACCTACAAATATTTGCTGATATTTCATAATTGTCATTCCACTTGTAATTTTTACATTCAGTTAAGTATGAACTTAGGGTGATATATATCTGAAGCATTATTTGTACATAAAACATTCTGAATGTTGTAGGGATGTTAGAGTTTATAAAATGTTTAATAATTTAAACATTTAATATTATAATTTAATAATTTATTATAATTTAATAATTTATTATAATTAATATTATGGTTTGTTTACAAATAATACTAATTTACTGAACACATATAGTATGCAACTTTGGGCAAGTTACTCAACTTTTTGAGACATAGTTTCCACACTTACAAAATTGTGTTACATTGCATGTGAGGTAGTAGGTAGATGGGCCCCAGGCTGAGCCACTGGAGTTTGTCAGGCTGAGCGATTGGAGCTTGTCTCCCCTTCCCCCATATTTCGGAGAAAAAGATAATGGCAGGAGCAGAGAGGAACTAAGCCCTGAAAGTGAAAGTGAAGTTGCTCAGTCGTGTCCAACTCTTTGCGACCCCATGGACTGTAGCCCACCAGGCTCCTCAGTCCATGGGATTTTCCAGGCAAGATTACTGGAGTGGGTTGCCATTTCCTTCTCCAGCGGATCTGCCCAACCCAGGGATCGAACCTCGGTCTTCCACACGGCAGGCAGACCGTCTGAGCCACCTGGAGTAAAAAGATGACCACATCTTTCATTCTTCAGGAAAAGGAGACCTCCCTGACTGTACATGTGCAGAAAAGTTCCTAGGGGGTCAAAAAAGAAGGGGGTGCTAACCCAAACTATGTTTTGCCAACCCCTCAGAGACCTTTGTGCTGGAATCCATCTTGGCCAAAAGATTCGTGCGCACATTGGACCGGGCCCTGAGTCAGATCAGACATGGGCAATAAGCAAGGGAATTGGCTAGAGGAAAACAAAGACCTGGAAGAAGGCCCCTATTTAAGCAATTCAAACCGCACCTTCAGCACTCCTCCTGAGCAAAGATGCCCTAACTCTTCTCTGAGTGCGTAGCTCTGCTTTACTTCTGTCTTAAATAAACTGCTTTTCTTTGTGCTCTTTCACACGTATGGTGCTTCTAATACTCTGTCTGTTTTACGACCTTGGTCTCTTAAAATTCTTTTTTCAAAGAGGTCAAGGGCCAGAGCTCTGCTTCTAGTCAGTAGCCCCTAGTGGTCTAGTGGTTAGGATTCCTGGTTTTCACCCAGTCAGCACAGGTTTGATTCCCAGGCAGGAAACTAAGATCTTGCTTCAAGCTGCCACTCACTGCTGTTCCCTCCAAGATCACATTGAACTGATTTGAGGATTTAATGAAAAGTTGTGAATAAAATGCTTGACACAGAAGGTACTCGGCAAAAAGAGATGCAATACCATTATGATATAAACATTCCCAGAAATATTGGACCTAAGCCAGCCTGTTCTTAGAAAAGTAACATTAATGCTTTTTGACTCTCTGGGTAAGTACAGGGTATGTAATTCTGATAAAAAAGTTGAACTTCTTATTTTGTTTCAAAAGGGTTTTAACATTTAGTGAAATGAATTCTTGACTTACTCCCATTCATGGGGATAGGCAGAACTTATATTTTATAAATATTTGTATCTTTAAAAATATATGCTAAATAAAGATGCTGCTGCTCAATCATTTAATTGTTATTTGGTAAAGGATTTAGATGCACATGAATTTTAAGATATACACTAATTTCAAGCCATTTATAGACCTAGAAAATTCTAAAAAGCTTTAACCTGAAAATCTGAACTTAAGTTCCAATTATAGCTCTGATGTCAGTTTCAATGAAAATATTAATTCATTTTTGTGATAATATTTATTACCATCTTATGGTAATAATTACTCATTGTAGAAAATTACAGTATTGATAAACTAAACCAATGCTGTATACATTGCTTAAAGTTGAAAACATGAAACTTGATACATGAAACATTTGTCATTTAGCATTCTTTTATGACATGTAAACATATCTTCTATTTTCTTAGATGTCTTTTTTCAGTTTTCCCCCACTTTACTTGATAAATATACATAAGACTGCTGACAGAAAAATTAGAGAAATAATTTTAGGAAAGGTAGCAGAAAAGAAAGTATCTTTTATTGTTTCACTTAACACTATAGTTTTTATAAAAATAATATACACTAATTAATGAATATCTAATACTAGAGAAAGAATAGTCTCCAAACCCCTTATGTTAATATTTCAGTAAACATTGAATCATCTATCCATGCACATAAAAATTTGTAGATCTATGTATAGAATTTTTTATAAATGAAATTACACTCTACATGCTGTTCTGTAACCTTTTAGTAACTTCTACTTTAGAAACATTTAAAATCTACAGAAAAGTTGCCAGGATAGTATAGAATTCCATATACCTCAGTTTCAGGTTTTCTGATGTTATCATTTTTTTATTACTATGGTACATATCAGTGCAGTTCAGTTGCTCAGTCTTGTCCGACTCTTTGTGACATACACACATATATTCACAATTGTTTCTGCATCTCTCCATCTGATATATACTAAGCTAAACATGAGTTCATACTGATGCTTCTAATTAAGAACCACAGAGTTCATTCTAGCCTTCCTTTCTTATCTGTAATTTCCTCTCCAGTCCCTCAGCCACCAACCACCTATTTTTCAAGCCTACTAATGGCAACCCACTCCAGTATTCTTGCCTGGAGAATCCCAGGAACAGGGGAGCCTACTGGGTTGCCGTCTATGGGGTTGCACAAAGTCGGACACGACTGAAGCGACTTAGCAGCAGCATACATATAGTTTCAGAACTGTAAACCTTGGAAAAAACATTTACTAACTAGAGTACAGAGTTTATATATCTTTCATCTTTATCACTAGTTTCTAGTAAAATATAATTTTCCGAAACTTAGGATACTCCGCTCACCTTCTGTCCCCATGTTCAGTGCAATTATGTCATTCATTTGCAACAGAGTTACAGGTTCATTTGTCACAGTCTGGGTTCTGTCCTGGAATTGATCTGTTTTTTTTTTCAAACTCGCATAATTAGCGTTCCCTTTTTGTGATTTACAGTTTTATGGGTTTCGACAAATGTATTCACCACTCCAGTACCACAGAATAATTTTTCCCCTTGAGAAGCTTCTCTGTGCACCTCCTTTATAGTTAACCACTTTGCCATCAAACAACCTGTCCACCGATTTATGTCCCTATAGTTTTCTCTTTTCCAGAATGTCACATGAATGGATCATAGAATGTAAACCTTTTGAATCTGTTTTTTTCACTTATAATATTTAAGCTTTGCCCATGTTGTTCTGTGAATACCTTGCACCTCTTTATTGCTGAGTAATTTTCCAATGCATGGATGTAACAGTTATCCATTCCGCTGTTGAAAACATCTTGGCTGTTCCAAGTTCTAAAGTTTTAGTGAGTTATGAATAAACCTGCTATAAATATTCTTGTACAAATTTATATGTGAACATAAGTCTTTGATTCTCACGTGGGTTAATGGTTCCTATAAGTGTAACTTTGTAAGAAGCTGTAAGACTGTCTTTCAAAGTGGCCATAGCACTTTGCAGTCTCACCAGCAATGAATGAAAATTTCTGTTGTTCCACATCTTTGCCAGCACTTGCTATCATCAATGATATTGGAATTTAGTCAATCTAATACATGCATAATGGTATCAAATTGTGGTTTTAATTTGCATTTCTTTAATGACAAATAATGTGGAGGATCTTTTCATGTGTTTACCTGCCATCTGTATATATTCTTAGGTGAAGTATATGTTCAGGTATTTTGTGCTTTTTAATTGAGTTATGTTTTATTATTGAATCAACCATAAGATCAAATAAAGCAGTAATTTTTATTTTTAAGGGCACTTTTATTTTTAAGGGCTTTAAGTACAGTAACTTACCCATTTAGGAGAAAACAAAACCCTTTTCCTTATACCAAAATAAATTCCAAATGTAGTAAATAGTTAACATACTATAAAGGGTCCCTAAAAAGTCCAGGAAATATTAGTTAATAGTTACGTAGACTCAGGCTTGCGAAGGACCCAATAAGCATTACACCAAAGTCAGAAAACTTTTTTTTTCCAGGAGAAATGTTTATTTGAAGTGAAAAACAATAAAAACAGTAGTACTTTAACCAACATATGAAGCAGAACAAGAAAACAATAAAAACAGATTACATTAGTTATTACAAATTCGGGGATTTAAAAAACTCTTATCATTTAGCTTTAATCTCCTTATGAGAAACTTTCCTTCCTTATGAAGAAAATAAAACTTCGAAGAGTTTAAGTGATTTACTAGAAGACTCAAATATCGTGAAAAATTGTACTATTAAGAGAATTTAAATAAATCTTTAAAATTTTTAATGTTTAATACTGCAAACAAGGTTACATGGCAAATACGAAATTGGGAAAATTTTTGCAATATGAGAGATAGTTATTGATAATCTTAATTTTTAAAGTTCTCATAAATTTCAAAAGGAAAGATAACAGAAAAATAGGAACAATGACAGGGAATGTTTAATAAGTGTTTTATTTAAAATGCAGTGATCAAGAATGTTTAAGTATTTTATGGTTGAATGAATAAATACTGTTTGGAACTTTAAAACATTTTTCCATGAAAACACTCAAAATGAGGTCATGCCTTCACAGGTGAAACTACATATAACCATAAAATTCTATATGATCTATATGATAGCTGAATAGTTTATTAAAAACCACTTTCTAAGTACACATTATGTGAGGAGTACGAAACATAACCCATCAATACAAAGCAAGAAGTGAAGTGAAGTCGCTCAGTCGTGTCCGACTCTGCGACCCGTGGACTAGCCCACCAATCTCCTCCGTCCATGGGAGTCTCCAGGCAAGCATACTGGAGTGGGTTGCCATTTCCTTCTCCAGGGAATCTTCCCGACACAGGGATCGAACCCAGGTCTCCCACATTGCAGGCAGACGCTTTAACCTCTGCACCACCAGGGTCTCCACCCAGGTCTCCCACATTGCAGGCAGACGCTTTAACCTCTGCACCACCAGGGTCTCCACTCTGGAGAGGTTTAGAATATGGAGGAGAGATAAGGAGAGTAGTAATTATAATATAAAGTGATACATTTTATTAAGGGTTGTGAATGGGGTATGGTATGCAGGGAATAGTATAGGAAAAAAGTGCTCAAGAAGTGAACTTGGGCTGGTTTTTAAAGGAAAAAAGAGGGAAGTCAGCCTATGAGGGGAGGAAATGACAGGAAATGACAGAATTAAGCTCCATCTATTAAGCGAAAGAGTTTGGAATATGAGGGGCCTTTTAATCAGGGGAGTGATGTTTATAAACACAGATTTTAAAGTTTAAAATGAATAAAGATTTTGTGAAGACTCATTAAATTCACCCTGAAATGTAATATAAATGATTTTATTTGCACTTTCTACTGAACAAATTATTTACCACTGCTTTCCTCCATCAGCAGAGATAATCTGGAGATTACTGACCTTTGCATGTCTTGAACATTAAGTCTTTAATGTAATCACTTTAAGTTGGATGTAGTGATTGATCCTGTTTTACATATTTGAAGTTGCAGCCATGTGAGCTCCGTATACATTTTAAGCAAAAACTTAAGAATTAGTTATATTATTCAAATACGTCTGCAGCACTGGCAGCAGTTTTGGGGAGAAAATATATTTCTATATATTAAATTCATTTTATTCACATAATTTATAATTAGCAGCAGATCCTTCTAAACTGTAAAATCATTTAGACATCTTTTCAATATGACTTTTAAAATAAATCTATGCTTATAAATGCAATCTATGTTTTTAAGTACAAATAAAACTTCCCCTTAAAATAAAGACTTGCTTTTTCAGGGTGTGTCATTTCTAACAAGAGCACTTTTAAGAACTCAGTGTTGGGGGGACACAAATCACAGCTCTGGCCTTCAGGCTACTCTGTAATATGAGGGATCTGAGACAGCCTATGAAGTCTGTGCTTTCTTATTCTCTTTCATTCTAATTATCTGGAGCCTAGGCAAGTTGAAAGAAACCTAGATTTTGGTTTTGAGAATACAGGAGTTCAAATATAACCCCGGGTGTTCAGAGCATTATTTAACCTCCTTAAATCTGGAAAGTGGGGATATTAAAACCTGCTTAACAGGGGTATTGCACGAATTAAATAAGACTCATTCATTTTTTTTTTTTTAAGTGGGCTTAGGGCAAGATTTATTTAGGGATTTGTTTCAGGAACATCTCTGGTAAGAAGAGGTATTTCATATATGTGGCATGTACAATACACTGGCTTAATTTTCTTTTTTAAGCTAAAACTAAACAATTAGGAGAAAATTTTGAGTCTTTATAAAACGAAAATGGGTACAATATTCCCCCTATCTCGCCCCAGCCCCACATTACTTTTTGCGAAAAATACCAAAGAATCACTTTCATGTAAAGCTTTCCCAGGCTGGGAGGAGGGGTGCAGAATAAAAACAAAAAAATGATTCCGTGTCTAGCACACTACTTATGCAAGCATTTACATCTTATTGTTTCAAGCTTAACAGTTCGTCACTTCAAGGTTAAAAACAAAATACTGCAACAAGTGATACCAAATAAAACCCCACTCAATTTTAAAATTCTTTTGTTTTACAAGTCACTGCGGCTGATAATTACTTTCCCCTAGAAGGATAGGCTGGGAAAGATCGAAGGCGAGAGAAGGGGACGACAGAGGATGAGATGGTTGGATGGCATCACTGACTCGATGGACACGAGTTTGAGTAAACTCCGGGAGTTGGTGATGGACAGGGAGGCCTGGCGTGCGCAGTTCATGGGGTCGCAGAGTCGGACACGACTGAGCGACTGAACTGAACTGAGCAGGGTGGACCAGAGAGACACTCAGCCAGGTCCTCGCGGCCCCTCACGCCGCCCATGACACAAAGGTGTCCTAGACGCTCAAAACCCTCCCCGCCCCTACCCTCCGCCGCCGCCTTTTCGCGGTCGGGCTGGAAGCTCCTGGCCGGCGGAGCTCTCACCTGCACGCCCTGCTGCCGGAGGCTCTGTGTGATGTAGTCCAGGCGGCGGCAAACGCTCTTCTTGGCCTCGGCCGCCGCCTCCTTGGTGCTGCTCACCCGCACGACCACCTGCGCCCGGTCCGGGCTCGCAGACACCTCGGCGGTGCCGCTGACATGCACCTCGCGGGAGGGAGTTTGGGCCGGCGCTGAGGAGAGAGGGCGGCGGCGGCCGGGCAGCGTCTCTCCACCCGAGAGCAGGTAGTTCTCCCGGCCTCGGTCAGCCCAGGGAAGCAGCTCCACGAACACCCGCGGCTGAGGGGTCTGTTGCAACGACATAGCGATGGCAGCTTGGTTGTCCGTAGCAACTCAGAGCCGACGGCGGCCGAAGGGGTCCAAGGCCTCAAGGCTGGCGCGGCGCGCGCAAAGGACATCGGGATGGGCTTGGCGGTCCGGCGCCGCTGTGGAGGGCGGGAGCTACGCTGTGCGGAGGCTTTTGCCGCGTCTCCTTTACGAGTTGTTGGCTGAGCGCGGCGCTGTGGTTTTTAACTTGCTTACCTTGTGGCCTTGGAAAACCTGAGGGAGGTTTCTATGCGGCCACCCTCTCAGTGAGCCCCCCTTTCCACGCCGTCCGTCTGCCTCGGCCGGCGACGCGCCGTGCATCCCTCGGAAGTTTCCTCAGAGGCCGGAACGGCTCTTTTTATTCTTAATCTGCCGTGGGTCTCCGATTGTCCCAATTTTGTCTTTACTTTTGTCTAACTTTACTATTCCTCTTGCGCAGTGGACCCCACCGCACCGTAGAGCGCCAGAAATTTGTGTTGGATTGAACTTGACCAGTTTGATCATGGCAGTTTATGATTCCTAGAATCTCAGTTTCATCGCCTCTAAAGCCGTGTTGATAATACATTCCACGTTTGCAATGTGACCATAAAGTAATTGCCATATGGAAAGCAGAAAATAATGGATAATGATAATAGCTAAAGCTTTGGCATGCTTTTCAAATCTCTCGAATTTTCTCTAAAATTCCTGGAATGGTTCTGGCCTTGAATAAGGACAAGACAAACTCAAGTGGTATCAAAGCACATGCAACATCGACATGGCAAAACCTTACACTTCTTAGTTCTTATCTTTACCCTTTGCTTGAAAACTATCACAATCTTTAACCCAGTGACCCACATTAAGTAGATTTTCTTCCTACCAATAAGTAATGATGTATAAAAATAGCCCTTCTGTCCCAGAGGAAAAATATTTTTTTTGATAATTTTTTTTTAAAGACAACTATTCTCTTGAAAGGAGCCTGAAAAAGCCAACCGACAATCCTCAGGTAGTTTCTTCTCTATCATTGGTCTTTTATTTTTGATGAGTAAGATGATTCAACTAAATCAGACAGTACCCGCAGCCCCTTCATTGGTTCATGGATAATTTTGTATGTATTTATTTTGATGTTTATTGTTAGATAAAAGCAATTATATGTTAGTATTTTAATTTTAAAAACCTTTCTACTATGTTTTGAAATAATTTGTCACCAAAAATAATGTTTCTTGAATCTTGTGGAGAATTCTTTTTGTTTAATGATAAATGTGGAAAAATATAATCTTCAAGGTGAACCATTGAATGAATGAACATCATAGGTAAAAAGCAATAGGAGTTTTAAGTGCATATAAATATTTAGGGCATGATAAAAGTAAGTTTCAAATACCTGGGAAAATGGTACAGGGATAATTGGTTGGCTATGTGAAAAAAGTATTGATCTGTATCTTAACATGCACTAAAAATAAAATTCAGATGAGACAAAAAATAAAAAGAGAAGAGAGAGTGGGTAAATATAAATATAGGAATGAGAAGGACTTTCTAGGCATGATTTCAAATGCAGCAACCATAAGGAAAGGTCTGAAAAGTTTGATTACACTAAAAGAATGTCAGTATGTGAAACAAAACAAAAAGGTGAGGGGCAAATAAATTGGGAAAAAATATTTGTATAAAAAGCTAGTAGTCTTAATGTTTAGTGAGCTCTTACCAGAAAAAAATGAAAGAAAAATGAATAATTTTACAGAGGTAAACCTTGGATCATTCATAGCTGCCATAATAAAATACCATGGAGTGGGTGGCTTAGAAATTTATTTTCTCTGGAAAGCTAAGAAATCCAAGATGAAGGTTTGGTGTCTCCTTGGTTTGTAGATAACCTTCTCACTATGACCTCACGTGACCTTTCTTATGTGCACAAGGATCCCTGGTATTTCTCTTCTTACAAGAAGGCCAGTTCTGAAATCCCCTGGAGAAGGGAATGGCAACCCACTTCAGTACTCTTGCCTGGAGAATTCCATGGACAGAGGAGCCTAACAGGCTATAGTCTGTGGAGTCACAAAGAGTCAGACAGGACTTGCTGCTATTTGTGATCCCATGTATAGTAGTCCATGGAATTTTCGAGGCCAGAATACTGGAGTGAGTAGCCTTTCCCTTCTCCAGGGGATCTTCCCAGCCTAGGGATTGAACCCAGGTCTCCCACATTGCAGGCAGATTCTTTACCAGCTGAGCCACCAGGGAAGCCCAAGAATACTGAAGTGGGTAACCTATCCCTTCTCCAGGAGATCTTCCCTACCCAATAATTGAACTGGGGTCTCCTGCATTGCAGGCGGATTCTTGACCAACTGAGCTATCAGGGAAGCCCAAATTTTACAATAAATATCCTTTTTTTGAACTGTCATTTTGGAAAATGATAAAGTTAGTAGGAATGGAGTTGGGATAGATAAAGGAGTAATTTTGAAAGAAGAATGGAATAGTTCATGGCAAAAGAACTATACAGTAAATAAAAGAGGAGGATGAACCAAAGCTAATAAAGATTTTCAGTCAGAACTGGGAAAATGAATGAGGATGATACAGTATGTATATTAGTTCAGCTCACAATGACGTGCTTCTCCTTTAGAGTCAATGCTGAGCCTCTAGCAACCATCTTGAATAACACATCTCTTGAGTTTGTACTTTATACAACTTGATTAGACCCAGAATAGGCAAGTTCAGCTCACAGTGACCTAGTTCTCTAGAGTCAATGCTGAGCCTCTAGCAACCATCTTGAATAGCACACCTCTTAACTTTGTATTTGATTAGACCCAGAATAGGAACTTGTTTCATGCTGGGCTGGTTAGAGGTTTGTTTTTTTTTTTTTAATTCATAGAAATCTATATTTACATCAAATTTTAAAAATTCAGCCACTCAGATGGTGAACCATGACATATATGTACTTGAGAGAGATAGATTTGGATTTTTCATATGCAGTTTCTAGTAGAGAAGCAGACAGTGTCAATGTGTCAGTGGATAGAGAAAAGGAAGGAAAAGAGAGAGGAAATAAAAGCATTCAGAGAGGAACAGAGATGAGATTAAGACTCCAAATGAAGTTCCAGTTTATGTTTATAGAATTTTTCTTAGACCTGGCTTCATTTACACCCTGGAGCTCTATAAAATATTCCTGTGTCCTTATCATAAGATTTCCCTTGCCTTTTTAAATGCATAAGTAGGTTGGCTGAGTTTTATATTATCCTAAAACTAAGACTTTTGACTGATAATAGTGAATAATAGAGGAGAATTCAGAGAAGACTTGTACAGCTTTGGAATTTCTCGTGGGAGCCTTTCTCAAAGAGAGGATAAGGTTCCAGTTGACAGATCAGATGACTGGATTCACAGGATGACTATGGGGATATCTGAAAGTGTGCTGCATGCTGCTTGACACAGTATTAAACACACAACTTCCAATGGTCTTGTACAGTCCTGCATCACTTTTCAAGCTGAGACAACTTTGGCTTTGAGGATAACCTCTGAATAAGGAAGTAAGGAATAGAATAAAACTCTGATGCAATAAAACTTACATGGTACTAAGCAAAGCACAGGGGAAAATTGCTTATCTGTAAATGCCATTCACCCAGAAAGAGAAAAAGGTTTAACTCAAGTCATGTCTGCATAGGTACAGAGTTAAGATGTGTAATATTTTTTTTTTTTTGCTCCAGACTTGTAGAAGCATGGTAAAATCACATTAATCTTAGAATATAATGTATGCTGTGAGAACAGTGAAAGATTGTCCCAAGGAGGGTGAAGGTTAGATAAGTAACCTTCTGAGAATGACAAATGAACTGAAAAATAAAACAAATTATATTATCTCAGAAACATGTCCATAAGATTTAGTGGAATCAGGAATACTGACTAGCATGATACAGAAGTGATCCTAAGATGTGATGAATACAGAAACAGAGAAACAAAATAGCAAATGACTAACATCATTGGCTCTTTTTTCACTATCACAGTTGCTATCCTTTTAAATAACTTTCCTATCTGTTTGCTTCTAGACTTTTCCACCCAAACCAATTGCATAATTCAATGGCCACTAAAAGAAATTTGATCATATGTATGAGTAATTTAGATCCCAATATGATCTTTCATATAAACTTCAAGTTTCAAATCTTTGAACCTCATGGTTTCTTATGTAGTTCTAACACTTTTTGTCTGTAATCTTTTGATGTGTTTTGATTTCTATCTCATTTATAGCCAAATTATTGGTACTGCTATCTGTATAAAGCTTGTAATTTTATCTGCACTTCATAGCCAGCTCACTAGTCATCTGCCTATGAAAAAAATAATCCCCTTTCCTCTTAATCACTTCATGTTCTGTCTTTTCCCTAAATGCAGTCAGTTTTTGTTCATTCAGAAATAGGAAGGAATGGAACGTTTCTGAATATTTGAACAATGTGGATGATTTACTACAAATAGTCTACATAAATTATCAACCTCAAATGAATTATTTTATAATAATGATAAGATTAATATAATAAAGGGCTTCCCTGGTGGCTCAGCGGTAAAGAATCCATCTACAATGCAGGAGACACAGGAGACATGGGTTCTTTCCCTGGGTTGGGAAAATCCCCTGGAGGAGGGCATGGCAACCTACTCCAGTTTTCTTGCCTGGAGAATCCCATGGACAGAGGAGCCTGGTGGGCTACAGTTCATAGAGTATCAAAGAGTCGGACACGACTGAAGTGACTTAGGATGCATGCAATATAATAAAATCTCTCTTTGATAATTCAGAAGAAACTTCAAAATCTTGGGGTATCTTAGACTCACAAACGCAAGCAAGAATAATTATTCAATAGCACTGCAAAATAAATCTGATTATTCAGGTGTTCTGAGTGGTTTTGGATTCTGGATAAATAGGAAATTTTTCTAGCCTTCAAAATACAAATATTCTTTGGTTTTCTCATACTCATCCTGTCAGACTATAATCATTATGGGATATCACAGGTATTTATGTATTTGGCTATGGTATTTTGTCAATAAAATAATCCACCTCATTGGTTCTATGTTTTTCGTTTGTTGAGGATTCTTGTCATATAGATGTATTCTTTAATGATGCAAAGTGAAGTCTTGACTGTCTAAACAGGTTTTCTCAATGTTGCCCTCTTGTAATGGTAAGAGAGGATAGACAGTTCAGTCCTGTCAGCTCCTGACCATTTGCTTAATCCTCCCACTGAAGTAAGTATACTGAGATGGTGACAGTTCCCGGTGAGTTCTCCAGTGTTACCTAGAAAGAACATGGGCTTTGTGGTCCTACAGACCTGTGGTTGAATTTTTCCTAGATCTGTGACTTTAGGGAATTTATTTGAATGTTTCTGAGACTGAGTTACCTCATCTGTAAAACAGAGATAATAATGTGTACCTGCTGCAGAGACTGCTAATGTTTTACTTTTATTCTTGGGCACAGTAAATACTTTCGGCCTCTCTTGCAGACTGGTATGTCCAGGCCTGAATTCTTGCAGTGGAATGCTGGTTGGAAATAAAATGCACCACTTCCTGCTTGACCTATAAAAATCCCCCAAGTGTGCTCTTCTTACATTTTCTTCATCCACTGATTGGAAAGGACCCTAAAGACCAAAGAGAAACAAGAACTTTGAGACAGAAGAAGCTTGGAACCGAGTCTGCTGCCACTCCTTTGCCACCCCATGAGATGTAAGCAAGAAATAATATTTATTTTAGTAAGTCGCTGACACTTGGAGGATGTTTGTTTCAGCAGTTAGTTTACCCCCTAATATACCTTTAGGATTAGTATAAAGATTACATGAGAAATATTTTTTACATGACTGATGTAAATCAAGTATTCAGTAAGCGATAGTTATTGTCATCATCATCCTTTACATGTATTGATATAAGCATATGAGCGTTCAGGCACTGCAGGTACCAGGATTCTCCCAAATGATCAGATGGATAGGATCTGAGTGGGCAGGACTGACTTCTTGCTGCTCTTCTTACAGTTAGACTGATTGATACTTCTCAGATTCCTTAGACGTATAAATGATTAATTCTTTTAGTTATAGATTTTTAAATTAAGTTGTAGTTGGCATATAACATTATATTAGTTTCAGATACACAATGTTGTGTTTCGATCTTTGTATATATTGGGAAACAATTGCCATGGTATGTCTAGTCAACAGCCAGTTATAGATTTTGACATCACCTATTTAGTCCTTTTGTTGGCCTGTTCATTTTATTTTCTGTCATTGTAACATGTGATACCCCTAACTGAAGTCACATTCTTTATACCTATAATTATGTACCATTTAGGATCCAGGGGAGAGAGAGCAGACCAGTACTGTTCAATAGAAATACAGTGTAAGCCATAAACATAATTTTAAATTTTCTAGGCAATGGCACCCCACTCCAGTACTCTTGCCTGGAAAATCCCATGGACGGGGGAGCCTGGTGGGCTGCGGTCCACGGGGTCGCTGAGAGTTGGACACAACTCAGTGACTTCACTTTCACTTTTCACTTTCATGCATTGGAGAAGAAAATGGCAACCCACTCCAGTGTTCTTACCTGGGGAATCCCAGGGACGGCGAAGCCTGGTGGGCTGCTATGGGGTTGCACAGAGTCAGACACAACTGGGGCGACTTAGCAGCAGTAGCAGCAGCAGCAGCAGCAGCAACAGCAGCAACAGCAGTAGTCTCATTAAAAAAAGTTTAAAGAGAACCCAAGTGAAATTATAATAATTATCTAACCTAATATATCCAACATTAACATTTTAACATGTAATGAGTATCCTTTGAATCTGTTTTTCATGCTGATTCTTTGAAATCAGTGTGCTAACAGCATATTTTGACTTAGACTGGCCTGATTGCAAGTGTTCAATAGCCACAGTTGTATAATGGCTACCACATTAGAGAGCTCAGGAATGGGCAAATGAAAAGGCCTATCACCAGTTAGGAAAAACTATGTAAGTTTTGTGCTACATTTTCTTTGTAGATGGAGAATAGCATTATTCTTATTGTTCTGGGAGAAAAGACATGGAAGGGCAAACATTCATATCACCAGGTTCAGGAGACGGACATTTTACTTATGGGGTGTCATTTCTCTGGAGATACAAGTCAGGAAACTTCTTTGCAGCTCAACTTTCTGTGGTACTTTGTATGTATTAGAAGGCTCTTCAACATGATGCTCAATGTTCATACAATTATATTTTCAACATTCATAAATTTGTAATAAAAATATTTATAACTTTTATAGAAAAACTAACATTTTGAGCCTGTGTGCTAAGGGAAACCATACAAGAGCCTGATACACAATGATCTTCAAAGTCTAAGTTAGAAATAAAATATTAATTTTTCTTAGGAAAAGTTAACTACTCCTAGTCTCAGTTTTCAAAGGAAATTTAACTTTTTTTGTATAAAGCATAGACTTTAGAAATCCACTACTGTATATTGAAATGCCCATCTATCCTTGTTTAATGAAAGCACAGGAATCACTTTCTGGTGTATAAAACAAAAAACAGAGTTTAATTTAAAGACATTTAATTTACCAAAGTAAACAGTATTTGAATAATATGGTTGCTTTAAAGATGATGGGCAGTCACTCCCAGGAAGGAAATAATATGTTGCAAGCTTGAAAGAAAATGGTTTTGTTAAGATGTCATTTCATGAAAAGGAACTAATGTCTTTGATATTCAAAGCACCAAAAATGAATTTAATATACTGTGCTAGAGAAACCAGAGGTAACATTTGATGGTTAGAAAAGATAGGATTTTAAGAATAAAAAAGTTGCCTTGTTTTTCTCTTCCATCATAGAAAGGAGATTAGATATGAGGCAAATTAGGGGGGAATTCAAGGGGAAAGTAATATATATGGATCAGATGATATAAGGAAAAAATAAAGTTAAATACAGATTGTTAAATGGTAATGGGAAGAAGTCATATTTAACATAACTATATATTTTTAAAAGCTGTAGTCATGTTGTATAGTACATCCTCAGAACTCATTTATCTTCTAAACATACTGTATATTAAAATTATAATGCACTGTTGGTGGGACTGTAGATGCGTACAACTATTAGGGGAGTTGCTCAAAAAATTAAAAACAGACCTATTATTTGATCCAGCAATCCCACTCCTCTACTGCTATTTCCATGCTACCCCTTACCCACCATGCTGTAGAGAACTGAAGACTGGATTTGTTAATGCAGAAGTCGTGGCTTCACAGTCACAAACTAGAAATAGAGGTTGGGTTCAGCTGTTTTATTTCTGGTGTGAGAGAGATAGAGTTTAGATGTGTTATCCAAAAGCAAAGCCATAGGTTTGGGGAGATGTTCTGTGGCTTTTAACTTGAATGCAGCTGTCAACCTATTTAGTAATTGATTCATTAGGTGACTTAGATTGCATTTTGCAGTATTTTATTCTTGGAAGATTTACCAAGAAATTTACATTTATTAAAATTAAACATTCTTTTGTTGTATACTAATGACATTTTTAAGGCCACAGTATGTATTAGATGATTCTGACCTTAAGAAAAAAATCCCTGATTATAATTATTATACTTTTTTGCTTTAGATAATTGGATTTTTTGTTTTTAAAACTGGCTCTGTGTGTGTATGTGTGTGTGTGTGTTTGAAGGGGCTGGGAAAAGAAAGTTTGGGGTAAGAAAGTTTAAAAAAAAGTTTTTTGTTAAGTAAACTTAGGCCTGGGGCTTCCCCAATGGCTCAGCGGTAAAATAATCCGCTTGCGATGCAGGAGACTCAGGAGATGCGAGTTCAATCCCTGGGTTGGAAAGATCCCCTGAAGGAGGAAATGACAGCCCATTCCAGCCTTCTAGCCTGGAGAATGCAGTGGACAAAGGAGCCTGGTGAGCTACAGTGCATGGGGTCACAAAGAGTTGGATGCAACTGAGTACACACACATTCACACAAACTTAGGCCTTAAGCACTGTAGTTATAGTGCCTGATAGATAAAATTGCCTTGCCTTTAGGGAATATCCATAATACTCAAAAAAGTTAATGCTTGTAATAAAATTTTAGCATAAAATAATCTTTTCATATCTTACATCATTGGCTTTAACTGAAGAATAAAGATGTGTAGAAAATAAAACAATATGACTTCTCAGAGAGACAGCTTCATTTACTTTCATTATCAAATAAATACTTGACTGAAGCCGGATAAAAATACTGATTTGTCTCTGTAAAGCTTCAGTCACTACTTTGTGTGACTCCTACCCTGGATTTGCTGTAGGTCTCTTAGAAGTTAGAGCCGTAATGGCCCCTTGACCCAAGGAGGAGCTGACTGTACAAGTCAGAGACAGACAGAGTAGGGAGAATAATGAAAACCTTTGATTTCTACAGAGAAGACAGTAATTGAACTCTTCCTTGAAAGTTTAAATTTAGAGTCAACATGTTTATTCATATAGCATGAAATAACTGGTCAATTTGGAAAAGAATAGTTTCATTATGTAGTATCATCTACAGTATCCTTGGACTGTTCTGGAAGTATATGACATACGATTACTAGATTTTTATGACACCTAAGTATTGATGCTCCCCATAGTATTTAAAACTAATTTAACCATAATAATCTCCTAAATTCACATTTTAATGAAGCCAAAAATCCTAATAAGCTTCAAGTGCTTAAAGTTAATGCTGCAGGAAATAGTTCATGAAATTTCTTCATTTATTAAAAAAATTAGGGGCGGCGGCGAATCCCCGCGCGAGCGCAGGGTGTCAGAGGCAGGGGCAGAAGAAACAAAGTTCCCGGGGCTTCTCCGAGGCCGCTGTCCCGGTTGTCAGTTCGGCCTCCCCCTCCTCTCCGAGGCAATGGCTTCCAAACTCCTGCGTGCGGTCATCCTTGGGCCGCCGGGCTCGGGCAAGGGCACCGTGTGCCAGAGGATAGCCCAGAACTTTGGCCTTCAGCATCTCTCCAGCGGCCACTTCTTGCGGGAGAACATCAAGGCCAACACGGTTGGTGATATGGCAAAGCAATACATAGAGAAAGGCCTTTTGGTTCCCGATCATGTGATCACACGCCTCATGCTGCTGGAGTTGGAGAACAGGCGCGGCGAGCACTGGCTACTCGATGGTTTTCCTCGAACATTAGTTCAGGCTGAAGCCTTGGACAGAATATGTGACCTGGATCTAGTGATCACTTTGAACATTCCATTTGAAACGCTCAAAGATCGTCTCAGCCGACGTTGGATTCACCCTCCCAGTGGAAGGGTATATAACCTGGACTTCAACCCACCTCATGTACATGGGATTGATGACGTCACTGGTGAACCATTGGTCCAGCAGGAGGATGACAAACCTGAAGCAGTTGCTGCCAGACTAAGACAGTACAAGGATGTGGCAAAACCAGTCATCGAATTATACAAGAGCCGAGGAGTGCTCCATCAGTTTTCGGGAACCGAGACTAACAAAATCTGGCCCTATGTTTACACGCTTTTCTCGAACAAGATCACACCTGTTCAGTCCAAAGAAGCCTACTGAGCCTGCGCAGTGGAAGAACCAGGAAGATATGGTCATTCGTTCAACTGTGTGTGTAGTGTTGGTGCCATGCCCCAGTTAGCAGCTAGCTGAGATAGCTTGCAGTGTCTTTTCTAGTTTTAATGGTGAACAGACATGAAAACTAATGAATAGAGTGAGTTAATGACGAGGCTCTTCTCTGCCTTTCTAAAAGAGGGGCCACCTACACGTGTTTAAGATGTCCCTGCACATGTCTCAAGTTCTCTATAAGAAAGGAAGCAACACAGGCTGGATTCCAAGCGGTGTATCACCCAAGCTCTAGTTGATTTTCCATGGCCAGGTTGTTGCCATAATAGCTTTTCCACACGTGACGGTGGTGCTCCCTGGCTCTCCCCAGCCCCTAAAGGCTGTTGAAACATAGCACCAGGAGGCCTGAGAATGCCAGGGGCTAAGCTGCCTCTGTCCCTGGCTCTCTGGCATGTGCCTTCCTGGTGACAGTGGGATTGAAACAGTAGCTCTCAGTGATTGCTTCTCTGGCCTTGAGTGACTGCCCGCAGTTCATTTTCTTTCCGTTAGGAATGCCGCCTTCTCTGCATCCGTACTCCACTGAGTCTCTTCAGACATCCTAGAATGGAAGGACTTGGCTTCTACTGCTTTCATTAGACATCTGTTTTCTCCCTCCCTAGACTATTAAGTAATATTGTTCCTGCTTTTATCCCTCTCAAATTCCTGTCTGAGAGCTGGGGGACAGCGTTCAGTCTCTTTATGTACCAGGAACTGAACTGTGTGGAGGATCTACTTAAACTGTTGGTCTGACTCTCATGAGTTGACACCGCTCCTTTCTTTTATTGTGGCAAAATAAAACCCTATGAGTCTTTTGGGGAACTCTCAAAAACTGGGAAATATTCACCTGCATAAATGTTAAAAGATTGTATCTTATGTAGAGAAGTAAATGAGACCATATGGAATTACTGGACTGAAAGAATAGTTTAGCCTATAGTGAAGACAAAAAATATATATATTTTGAAATGCTGCTAAATATTGATGCTGACAGTGTTTTTCTCATGTGAGTGACCCAAACATATTATAAATAGTTGGTAAAGGGAATGGAGCCTGTGGGGTCAAGGAAAATGTTGCACTAGCTGTGCCTAGACTCATAATGACAGCTTTATGATTATGGGATTTGATAAAATTGTAATTTTTTATTCTATTCCAAAGATGCTTTCTATAGGATGGCCATGAAGTCTAGAAATATAGATCACACTATTTTGTCATTCATTAGAATGTAGTATCAATAAATGATTTATTAAGGAAAAAAAAATAAAAAATAAAAAAATTAAAAATGGCTCTCTTAAGGAGGTATGTATACATCACGTATGGAAAGGTATGTACAGTCTATTAAAATTTAGCATCATGCGTATGTTTATAGCTTTGTTGTCTCTCAAACACTTTGATATTAACTGGTTTATGTGTGAAAAGCATGAGTATCTATCCCATCATGCTGACTAGAAACTTCTTTGGATTGTCCAGTGGCTTGAGAGAACTCAGTGTAATATTTTAAAGTGGCAGTTCCCCAAAATGCATGTTACTTAATAAGTTTTGTACTTAAATATTACTGTTTTCACAAGATTTTCACAGATAATATTTTAAAGGACTTGATCCTCCATATTGCTAGGTTGTATTATTTTTCTCAACTATTCACAGCTTTTCCTGTAGGAGGATTAGCTTTCTCAGCCCTGGCTTGACCCTGTGCTCTTCTTCAGCTAATGTGAACATGACTGGTAAATATATATTATCTAAGGAGAAACGTTACTTCCTGTCAATCGTTCTTTTTTCACAAGAAGTGTTCATCACGGATGGGGCTGTTCCTTCTGCTTGGCTCCTAGAACTATGTGTGGGACAGAACCACAGTCAAATCTGCAGCCAGTTTATGATGTGATGTTAACCAGAGATAAACCATCATTCTTGTAAACAACAAGATTTGAGGGTTGCTTCCTAACCACAGCAGAAACTAGCGAAAACTGACTTCTCAGACTATAATTATAGCCTGTGTTGAAAAAAATAAAAGAAAGAGGCTTAGGAGGTCTATAACTATAATTCAACTCTGCTCCACCAACCTCCACTTCAGCCTGGATTGCTTGGGTCCAATCCATGTTTTTTTTTTTCCCCTTGAGAATTTGAACTAAAAGACATAGAATGTTGTGTTCAGTTATGGTGAACTTGAGTTGAAAAGTTTTGTAGAGGAAGGTTAAAGGTGGCTTTATGAGTCAAAGTTAGGAGGCTGCAGGCGGTATGAGTGAAAGCTAGTATGCAAGTTGTGATAACAGTATTTACTGAGGGGTCACTCTGGGCACACATTGCTTCAAGCACATTCTGTCTGTTTTGACCCTCATATTCATGCTTATGAACACAGCCCATATTCAGACTTACAATTGCAATAAGCACTGAAAAGATCATGGTGCTTTGTCATCACTTCTCTAGTGTGAGCACATACCAAGTATAATTTCAAATAATAACAATTAGTTGCAAAAATTACTTCTTTAATGACTATTTTGATGCTTTTTCATATCCATTAAAATGTTTTATCATTTCATCTTGACAACCCTGCTTTGCTGGTACAATGAGTACATCTGTCTACAGGGTAACATATCATTACATTTGAAATAAGTACTAATTATTATTCCATTTGATAAATAAAAGAACAGAAGCCTGAAGAGGTTAAACTGTTTGTCTATGGTCTTTTAGATAGTAAGGGTTAGAATTGAGGTTCAAGCTCAATTTTATAATCGATATCAAAATCAGTGTACTCAGCCACGGCAGGAAAAAAAAAAAAAAGCTTAGTGGCTAGGCAGTTCCTGAGAGACAGCAAGAAGGATCTATGCTCCTTTATTATTATTTTTTCTGCTGCTCTGTGCTACATGTGGGATCCTAGTTTGCCAACCAGGGATCAAACCTGCACTCCCTGCGGTGAAAGCACAGTCTCAACCACTGGACTTCCAGGGAAGTCACAGGATCTATGCTCTGGATTTTCCAGTTTCTAGTTCCCAAGAAGCCTGGCTATACTTAATATACTACTTTTACATGTAGGTCGAGGTTGGAGGAAAGGAAGGGAAAGGGAAGCCAAGAAAAATGCCCTCATCCATTTGCTTTTAGTGTTACTCTCCATTAGCGATATCCTTAGCAGTACTAAATTTTACTAGATTTTATAAATTGACTGTTCAGCTTTCACCAAAGTCGTCTTTCTCAAAGGCCACAGACACGATTGCAGATAGCTAGGCTGGGGCAGATTGAATGACACTTATGCAGAATGTGTAAAAATTTGTCAAACTAAGAATTTGATACTTGATCAAATTTATTGTGCCTGGTTCTTCTGCCTCTTAGAATATATCCTGTCTTCTGTTGTTCCTTAGTACCCTATGTAAAAATTTCTCTTGTGTAGCAACTCAGTTTCTCAGATATAGCTTGTCCATTCTGAGCCCAAATGGTAGTGTTAAGAGTATTTATTCTCTAATCAGACTGCTCTCAATAGCATTACCTGCTAGGCTTATGACCTTGGGTAAATTACTTTCTAAGTCTCCGTTAAAGTACCCACCACATTGGGCTGTTGGGAAGCTTGAGTGAGTGAACACATGTAAGTTTCTGGCACAGGCTGAGTGATGAATGGATGTTGACTGCTTTGTAATTTATTGTCTACTTACAGTGCCTACTGTGCTTGTGGTTGGTGTTGAGTCGCCAGGTTGTGTCCAACTCTTCTGTGGCCCCATGGACTGTAGCCCACTTGGCTCCTCTCTCCATGGGATTTCCCAGGCAGGAATACTGGAGCGGGTTGCCATTTCCTTCTCCAGGGGCTCTTTCCAACTCAGGGATCAAACCCAAGTTTCCTGCATTGCAAGTGGATTCTTTACCACTGAGCCACCAGAGAAGCACTAGTGTGCCTACAGACTGATAATCCTTTGAAATAACTTTGAGGCCTACAGTTTCCAATCTGATAGTTTAGAAGCGCAGAATCTAAATTCATCAAAATGCTTTAAGCCTTTAAAGTCTTTTGATATTTCTCTTAAAAAGGAGTTGAAATATTGAAAGGATCTTTCAAGTCAAGTCTCCCCTACAGGCCACTGTGTTGTTGCTCTCACTGGCCAATATTATTCAGTTTCACTGCAGGACATGGTGCAAACAAAGGAATTCCTTACTCTAATTGTAGCTGGATTGACCCTGGTTAGGGCTACCTGGCATGCCTGTTTCATTGCTCAGTCATATCTGACTCTGCGACCCCGTGGACTGTAGCCCACCACGCTCCTCTGTCCGTGGGATTTTCCAGGAAAGAATACTGGAGTGGGTTGCCATTTCCTATTCTGGGAGATCTTCCTGATCCAGGGGTCGAACTCATGTCTTTTGCATCTGCTGCATTGGTAGGTGGATTCTTTACCACTGTGCCACCTGGGAAGATGCTTCCAAGGACATCCTATAGGGACTAAAATTCAAGACTTTCCAGTGTCTAATTTTGATCTGAGATTTTAAGTTTTGCCACATCCTTCCCTTTTATACTTCATGGGCTTTTGGTAATTGGTGGTGGAGTAGGGAGCTTCCCCTTGTAATCACAGGGCATGGGTCAAGAATTCTAGGTTCTCTAGAGGAGTGAGATGGGGGCAGTGGGAGGGAAATTTAAGAGGGAGGAGATATATGTATACATATAGCTGATTCACTTTGTGGTACAGCAGAAACTAACACAGCATTGTAAAGCAATTATACTCCAGTGGGGAAAAAAAAAAAGAATTCTGTGTCCTCTATCATCTGCAAGTGCAGCCTCTGAGCTGTTAAGAATCTTCAGCTCAGGGTATCTAAAGCATGCAGCCATATTGACTATAGAGTTTAGACTAGTGATTTTCAAAGTTCAGCATGCATCAGAATCACTTGGAAGGCTTATTAAAACATAATTGTTGGTCTTGGTCTTCTCAATTTCTGATTCATTAGCATTAGGTGGGATCTGAAATGTACATTTCTAACTAGTTCCCCAAGATATGATGTTGCTGGTCCAGATATCTAGAAATATTCCTATAATTGTTATGCTAAAAAGTGTTTAAAATGTAAATTGTGTCTTCTCTTCATAGAGATTTTGCCACTCAAGAATTTTTTTATTAACCAATATCACATCAAATATGGGTACATTTGACCAGCAGACAGAACTCTAAAATAGTTATTGATAGGGACTTAACATTGAATTTGCTCTCAAACCAAGGTATTTAATTAAAGCATTCATTTGTATGCTTTTTATTTTGTAATCATAAAAGTTAAACAGAAGTATATCTGGGTAAAGTACAAAGATAAGAAAAGTCGAATTTAGCAATATAAAACAGATTTTTTTTTTAGTGATTGAAAGTTTTAATCTAAAAGTATTTTTTCAACTTTATTGAAGTATGATTGACAAATAAAAATTGTGTTTATTTAGATTGTACCATGGGCTTCCCAGGTGGTGCTAATGGTAAATAACCTGCCTGGCAATGCAGGGGACGAAAGAGACATGGGTTCGATCCCTGGGCCAGGAACATCCCCCAGAGGAGGGTATGAGAACCCACTCCAGTATTCTTGCCTAGAGAATTCTACGGACAGAGGAGCTTGGTAGGCTGTAGTCCATAGGGTTGCAAACAGTGACATGACTGAAGCGACTTAGCACACACACATACAGGTTGTACAATACGAGTTTTCTAAAGGTATGTAATGTAGTATAGTGAAATGATGACCACAATCCAATTAATTAACACATCCATTACATCACGTGGTTCATGGTGGTGGTTTAGTCAATAAGTCGTGTCTGACTCTTGTGATTCTGTGGATTGTGGCCTGCCAGGCTCCTCTGTCCATGGGATTCTCCAGGCAAGAATACTGGAGTGGGTTGCCATTTCCTTCTCCAGGGATACTGAAACAAATTTTTAAGAGGAATAAGGCAGCCTTACTTTCTATGTGTTAGTCGCTCAGCCGTGTCCTACTCTTTGCACCTGCTACTGGAATGGCTTGCCATTTCCTCCTCTAGGGGATCTTCCCAATCCAGGGATTTAACCCATGTCTCTTGTGTCTTCTGCGTTGGCGGGCGGATTCTTTACCATCTGAGCCATCAGGGAAGTCCAGGTTTACTTTGAGGGACTATATTTTTTATTGGAATCAAAATACACTATGATCTAATTTGAAAGGCCTACAGTACCACTGCTGAAACATAGTCTTTGCTGAACACTAATGAATGAGACTTGAACATATTCACTCCCAATAAGTCAATGTGCTCAAGAGGTATGCGAATTAATATTAATGACAAACATGTATTAATTGTTTATTGTATGCCAGGCATTGTGCCAGATTCTTTCCATGTACCAACTCTTTTCATCCCCATACAACCATTTAAAATAGATATTGATGTCCTTACTTTAACGATGAGAAGACTGAGGCTCAGGAAATGACTGGCCTTGGTCATATGTCTAGGTATCATTTGTGTGAAATTCTTACTCAAGTTTACGCTTCTAATCAGTATTCTATACAGATTTTAGTGTAGGGTGAAATTGAGAAGTCCCTGCATTGTCGCCTTTTAACAACCTTTCCTTCTTCAGAGAACTCACTCTTACCCTTCATGTACACAGCTTCTAGTACATTTCTAGTCATTTATCTCTATTAAGAGATTTCATTTTTCATTTGCATGTGAGAACACTCACATGAATGTGTTCGTTCTGGCCTTTTAATCTTTTCTTCTTTGTTAATTAAAGGCTCTGTTTCCTATTCAAGAAATTTTAGGCAGTATTATGCAGGAGACTTTTGTTTTTGAACAAAGTAAAATCGTGTTTTTTTTTTTTTAACTTTTTGACTGCACTGTGAAGCATGTGGAATCTTAGCTTCCCAACAGGTATTGAGCCTGTGCCCCCTGCAGTGGACGTGTAGAGTTTTAACTGTTGGCCTGCCAGTTAAGTCCCAAACTAAAATTCTTGTTGCTAAAATCACAAGATTCCTGAGGTTAAGTCTAAAAGCTGACCTGCTAGTATTACATTATTTGGATTATTTGGATCCTAGGAAAGAAAGAGTGGAATTCTTGGTTCTGTCGCATTCTTTCTTCTGGCCCTGCTCCTGATTAGCTCTGTGAAATTGGCCAAGACACCTGCCCTACTTACATCTCAGATTCCTCATTTACCTTTTATTCTATGCCTTCATATTTTGGTGCTTCTGTAGCATGATCTTCTCTCTGAACACAATATTTAAAAATCAAAGGGGTGAGTACTTTCAATATCAAGCTTATTTTATTAACGAAAAGCAAAGAGACAGTGTTGAGGACTAAAATTGCATTGCATGCATCTTATGTACACCTCTAACTTTATAGTCGAATTTATTGTGTTTATTTCTTGTTGTAGGGAGATAGTTTTTGTAAGAACTATTCTGTTCTGTTGTTTCCTTTTTTTTTTTCTCACCAAACATTCTATGAACATTACTCTTGAAATGCTTGATCTGAGCTAAGTTGACAAGTGCTTATTTTCCTTCCTGAAGCAAAAGTCCATTAACTCTTCAAAAGGTTTCATACCATAAGATTTCCATTACTCCAAATATTCCAATTCAGATTGACAGGCTCCCCACTCCATCAAACACTTGATAAAATAGTGTGATATTTGTGTCTTCAGAAAAGCATGACAAAAAATTGTAAAGCAATACATATATAAATTTCACTTCTAGACTAACAAAAACCAAAAAAACAAGGAAAATGAAATTACGTGTTCTTTCAGTAATTAATTCATTCATGAATTAAATATTTATTAGAAAAACTTTTTGACATGTACACACAGCTAAAGCTGGCTTAAAACTCAACATTCAAGAAACTAAGATCATGGCATCTGGTGCCATCACTTCATGGCAAATAGATGGGGAAAAAGTAGAAACAGTGATAGATTTTATTTTCGTGGGCTTCAAAATCACTGTAGTCAGTGAGTATAGCCATGAAATTAAAAGATGGTTGCTCCTTGGAAGAAAAACTATGACAAAACTAGAAAGCATATTAAACAGAAATATAACTTTGCTGACAAAGGTCTGTATAGTCAAAGCTATGGTTTTTCCAGTAGTCATGTATAGATGTGAGAATTGGACCATAAAGCAGGCTGAGCACTGAAGAATTGATGCTTTTGAACTGTGGTGTTAGAGAATACTCTTGAGAGTCCCTTGGACAGCAAGATCAAACCAGTCAATTCTAAAGGAAATCAACCCTGAATATTCTTTGGAAGGAGTGATGCTGAAGCTGAAGCTCCAATACTTTGACCACCTGATGCGAAGAGCTGACTCTTTGAAAAAGACCCTGATGCTGGGAAAGATTGAGGTCAAGAGGACAACGGGGCAACAGAGGATGAGATGGTTAGATAGCAACTCAATGGGCATGAGTTTGAGCAAACTCTGGGAGATAGTGAAGAACAGGGAAACCTGGTGTGCTGCCATTCATAGGATCGCAAACAGTCAGATGCGACTTAGTGACTGAACAACAACAATAACAACAATACACTGCTATAATTTATTTATTATTTTTGGGACTTCCCTGGTAGCTTAGATGGTAAAGAATCTGCCTACAGTGCAGGAGACCTGAGTAGTTTTGGCTGTGCTGGGTCTTCATTATTGCATGTGGGCTTTCTCTAGTTGCGGAATTCAGGAGCTACTTTCTAGTTGTGGTGCATGGGCTTCTCATTGCTGTGGCTTCTCTTGCTGTGGAGCGTAGGCTCTAGGTGTGCGGGCTTCAGTAGTTGTGGCACAGGTGCTCATTAGTTGTTGCTCAAGAGCCCTAGAGCATGCAGGCTTCAGTAGTTGTGGTGCACAGGCTTTGTTGCTCTGCTGCATGTGGAATCTTCCCAGACCAGGAACTGAACCATGTTCCCTGCATTAGCAGGTGGGTTCTTACCCCTGTGCCACCGGGGAAATCTGAATTCAGCACTTATTGAGCACCCACTATGAGTGGGACACTGATGCTGAAAGACTCAGATCACCTTTTATAACATTTGAATGTACATGGCTTTCCTGGTAGTTATACAGATATTTTCATCAGGATAAAAAAAGAGAAAAGTTTATTAAAGTAGTTGGAGATAATATTCTCTCCTTGTACTGCAGTCTCATTCAACACCTCACTCTCAGGGCCTCACCTTCTAAATGAAGACAGTTTCCTAAATGGAACTCCAGTACCAGTGGTTAATAATACTTTCCAAAATATTACATTTATTACATTTCATATGTATACACGTATTTCATTTAAAAAATAAAGCAACTAGTACAACCCTCTTGTTCTGTCTTGTTCTTCCCTCCCTCCCCTCAATTGCTGACCTTTTTCCTGTCTCCATATATTTGCCTTTTCCAGAATATCATGTAAGTTGAGATCATACAAAACCTATTCAGATTGGCTTCTTTCACTTAGTAATACCCATTTAGATTTCTTTTTTTTTTTTTTTTTGGTTTGATAGCTCATTTTATTTTAGTGCTTAATTATATTCCTCTGTCTGAATAGACCACAGTTTATCTGTCCATTCACCAACTTAAGTACATCTTGGTTGCTTTCAAGTTTGGGCAAGTACAGAAAAGTTACTGTAAACATCTCTGCACAGGTTTTAGTGTGGATTTAAGTTTTCAGCTCCTTGGGTAAATATCAAGTAGTGCATTACTGGATTGTATAGTAAGAGTATGCATAGTACAACTAGTTGTCACATTTGATTCCCTTTTATCAATAAAATACCAATAAAAGAGTGAAGGAAGATATTGGCCATTTATCAGTAAATTATATTTACCTTTCACTGATTGATTTACTGGAAGCTCCCTGATGGCTCCCACGGTAAAGCGTCTGCCTGCAATGCGGGAGACCCAGGTTTGATTCCTGGGTCGGGAAAGTCTCCTGGAGAAGGAAATGGCAATCCATTCCAGCACTCTTGCCTGGAAAATCCCATGGACGGAGGAGCCTCATAGGCTATAGTCCATGGGGTTGCAAAGAGTCGGACACGACTGAGTGACTTCACTTCACTTCACTTCACTTAGCTTAGGAATGTTAAGTACTTTAATTTAGATTTTACTTGGGGGATTGAAGAAGTGTCGGCTCTTCAAAATCAAAGTTAGTACATCAAGTTTTTTTCTTACATTAAGTTGTTTGCTATATAAAAAGTGAGTTGTAATATATTCTTATTAAAACTGCCTCTTCTGTCACAGTGTTGTATTGTTTAATATGTAATCGTTAAAATATGCATTATGCATTGTGCAAGAAAGGTCAATTTATAGTAAAATAAAATTTTCCCAATTTTTTCCTGATTTTCTTTTTTCAGGTGAATCTACTGTCTTATGTCTTGGTGATAATCTTGTGGTTCTTATGAATGTAAGATATATGCTTGCTTAGCTACTTAAGTGTATGAGTGAGATAGGCACTCAGGAGTCAGTGGTAAATCATTTGAGTCATTTACAGTTTGGTGTGAATGTGCTTATTACATCCTTCTCTCAAAGAAGGTTTTTATAATGCATGAAACAGGGCACTGGGACAACCCTGAGGGATGGGATGGGGAGGGAGGTGGGAGGGGGTTCAGGATGGGGGACACATGTATACCCATGGCTGATTCATGTCAGTGTATGGCAAAACCATTACAATATTGTAAAGTAATTAGCCTCCAATTAAAATTAATTAATTAATTTAAAAAAAAAGAGAGGAAGAAGATCCTGGATATCTTTAAAGGGTAAATGGAAGGCAGTAGAAGTAGTAGGTAGAACTGAAGACAAACTTCATCTGCTTTGTAAGTTTACTTAGCACTCACTGTACTAGAATGTTTGGAGAAGGCAATGGCAACCCACTCCAGTACTCTTCTCTGGAAAATCCCATGGACGGTGGAGCCTGGTAGGCTGCAGTCCATGGGGTCCCTGGGAGTCGACATGACTGAGCGACTTCACTTTCACTTTTCACTTTCATGCATTGGAGAAGGAAATGGCAACCCACTCCAGTGTTCTTGCCTGGAGAATCCCAGGGATGGCGGAGCCTGGTGGGCTGCTGTCTATGGGGTCGCACAGAATCAGACACGACTGAAGCAACTTAGCAGCAGCAGCAGCAGCATACTAGAATGTTAGTTTTGTTGGAGTCAGCCATTAAACCATTAGGTAACAAAGTGATTTACAAATTCTGAATTTTCAGAAAGAATATTTTAAAATATAGTTTTGATTATTTTGAATTCTGCTCAGTGTCGCTGCATTGTTCAGTCTGCATCTGCCTATTTTGATGGTTTGAATAACCTTGCCTTTCTGAATATTTAAATATTTAACTCTGGTTTATGTCTTATAGCATCATAACCAGAATTCTTGTCATTCATGCTATTTTTTTTTCTGCTTTCAAGCATTCTTTACTGTAGATTTTTCTTCAGAAATTTTGGAAGTACTTTTAAGGTAAAAATGGAATTCTTTTAACTGATTATTTTGGAAAATTTAAGACATATATCAAAGTAGATAGAGTATCATAGTATATATCCATGTACCGTTACTCAGTTTCAATAGTTACCAACTCATGCCAATGTTATTTTGTTTTTACCTTCACCTGCTTCCTTTGTCATATTATTTTGAGGCAAAAGCTAGGTATTATATAGTTTCATCCACACTTATTTCTCTAGTAGTGACCAAGTATTTTTTAAAATCATGATGAAGTCATGATTTAAATATATTTGATGTCTTTAGGGCTTCCCTGGTAGCTCAGATGGTAAAGAATATGCCTGCAGTGCAGGAGGCCTGGGTTTGATCCCTGGATTTCAAAGATCCCCTGGAGAAGGGAATGGCTACACACTCCAGTATTCTTGCCTGGAGAATCCCATGGACAGAGAAGCCTGGAGTGCTATACAGTCCAGGGGGTCACAGAGTCAGACACGACTGAGTGCCTAAGCACAATGCATGATGTCTCTTAGTCTACTGCAGTATCTTTATTAATGCTTACATTGTTCTATATTTGACTGGTAGGTGCCTCTCTTTGGGTTGGTTGCTGAGCCTTTTTGATTAGTAGTCCCCCTTTTCAGAGTTTTTGATCATTTCCTTTCTGTTATGACAAAATATCCAGACTCATCTTATACATTTCCTACTCTATACTTTTGGTCAGTTTTTCCCTCATTGAATTCTTTATAGTGAGGAATGAAATTTCAAAACAAAAATTTGGGTGCGATGGCTGTTCTTTGTTCAAAAAGACTTTAATAGTCAGGAACAAGACAAGGGTGCCCACTTTCAACGCTACTATTCAACATAGTTCTGGAAGTTTTGGCCACAGCAATCAGAGCAGAAAAAGAAATAAAAGGAATCCAAAGTGGAAAAGAAGAAGTAAAACTTTCACTGTTTGCAGATGACATGATCCTCTACATAGAAAACCCTAAAGACTCCACCAGAAAATTACTAGAGCTAATCAATGAATATAGTAAAGTTGCAGGATATAAAATGAACACACAGAAATCCCTTGCATTCCTATACACTAATAATGAGAAAGTAGAAAAAGAAATTAAGGAAACAATTCCATTCACCATTGCAACGAAAAGAATAAAATACTTAGGAATATATCTTCCTAAAGAAACTAAAGACCTATATATAGAAAACTATAAAACACTGATGAAAGAAATCAAAGAGGACACTAATAGATGGAGAAATATACCATGTTCATGGATCGGAAGAATCAACATAATGAAAATGAGTATACTACCCAAAGCAATCTACAGATTCAATGCAATCCCTATCAAGCTACCAGCGGTATTTTTCACAGAACTAGAACAAATAATTTCAAGATTTGTATGGAAATACAAAAAACCTTGAATAGCCAAAGCAATCTTGAGAAAGAAGAATGGAACTGGAGGAATCAACTTGCCTGACTTCAGGCTCTACTACAAAGCCATAGTCATCAAGACAGTATGGTACTGGCACAAAGACAGAAATATAGATCAATGGAACAAAATAGAAAGCCCAGAGATAAATCCACACACCTATGGACACCTTATCTTTGACAAAGGAGGCAAGAATATACAATAGAGTAAAGACAATCTCTTTAACAATTGGTGCCGGGAAAACTGGTCAACCACTTGTAAAAGAATGAAACTAGATCACTTTCTAACACCATACACAAAAATAAACTCAAAATGGATTAAAGATCTAAATGTAAGACCAGAAACTATAAAACTCCTAGAGGAGAACATAGGCAAAACACTCTCCAACATAAATCACAGCAGCATCCTCTATGATCCACCTCCCAGAATATTGGAAATAAAAGCAAAAATAAATAGATCTAATTAAAATTAAAAGCTTCTGCACAACAAAGGAAAATATAAGCAAGGTGAAAAGACAGCCTTCTGAATGGGAGAAAATAATAGCAAATGAAGCAACTGACAAACAACTAATCTCAAAAATATACAAGCAACTTATGCAGCTCAATTCCAGAAAAATAAACGACCCAATAAAAAATGGGCCAAAGAACTAAATAGACATTTCTCCAAAGAAGACATACGGATGGCTAACAAACACATGAAAAGATGCTCAACGTCACTCATTATTAGAGAAACGCAAATCAAGACCACAATGAGGTACCACTTCACACCAGTCAGAATGGCTGCGATCCAAAAGTCTGCAAGCAATAAATGCTGGAGAGGGTGTGGAGAAAAGGGAACCCTCCTACACTGTTGGTGGGAATGCAAACTAGTACAGCCACTGTGGAGAACAGTGTGGAGATTCCTTAAAAAATTGCAAATAGAACTCCCTTATGACCCAGCAATCCCATTGCTGGGCATACACACCGAGGAAACCAGAATAGAAAGAGACACATGTACCCCAATGTTCATCGCAGTGCTGTTTATAATAGCCAGGACATGAAAACAACCTAGATGTCCATCAGTAGATGAATGGATAAGAAAGCTGTGGTACATATACACAATGGAGTATTACTCAGCTATTAAAAAGAATACATTTGAATCAGTTCTGATGAGATGGATGAAACTGGAGCCGATTATACAGAGTGAAGTAAGCCAGAAAGAAAAACAGCAATACAGTATACTAACACATATATATGGAATTTAGAAAGATGGTAATGATGACCCTGTATGCAAGACAGCAAAAGAGACACAGATGTGTAGAGCAGACTTTTGGACTCTGAGGGAGAGAGAGAGGGTGGGATGATTTGGGAGAATGGCATTGAAACATGTATACTATCATGTTAGAAATGAATCGCCAGTCTATGTTCGATGCAGGATGCAGAATGCTTGGGGCTGGTGCACGGGGATGATCCGGAGGGATGATGTGGGGTGGGAGGTGGGAGGGGGGTTCATGTTTGGGAGCTCGTGTACACCCGTGGCGGATTCATGTCAATGTATGGCAAAACCAATACAGTATTGTAAAGTAAAATAAAGTAAATAAAATTTAAAAAAAACAAAAAACACAAAAAGACTTTCATTTTGATACTTACAAGCTTTACTTTTTATATTCTGTTTTGTAATATTTATTTTACATATTTGTGTATAAATGAATTTCTGTATTCTATTATGTGAAGCCATGATGTACACTGTGAACTACCTAGTTAATGATAGTTATTTTGAAAATATCACCTAAAATATTAAATGTCTGTCAGATAAAATATCCATTTCAAATATGCTATTTTCTTCAATATCCCAAAGAAAATTGGAGTCTTCAGAGAAAATTAATGGAGTCTTCATGTTTAGACTCTAAAATGGGCTTCCCTGCTGGCTCAGTTGGTAAAGAATCTGCTTGCAGTGCAGGAGACCCAGGTTCAATGCTAGTGCTGGGAATATCCCCTGGAGAAGGGAATGGCTACCTACTCCAGTATTCTTGCCTGGAAAATTTCATGTACAGAGAAGCCTGGTGGGCCACAGTCCATGGGGCTGCAAAGAGTTGGATGTAACTGAGTGACACTTTACATTCTTCTTAATTAATTTTTCCTGTTGGCAATTATGCATAGTTTTGTAGTATCACACTGTTCTTCATAACTTCTGTTATGATCTGGACATCATTATTATCTTGCTGCCTTACCAGCACCCAGAATTCTGAAAAACCGGTTTGAGGCTCAGAGTGAGGCAACTCTGTTTGAATAGTAGGGAGGAGATACGAGGAGTAGAGGCAAAGATGGTGATATAGTCTTAAGTTGCTTCTCTGTGGATCTGGTGTCTGAGCCACACTGGGGAGTTTTCTGCACCTTCTCCTCTTTGCCTTATCCTGTCCAGTGCTAAATGAGATGTAGAAGCAAGCAAACACTAAAATATAAAGAGATGATGAAGTAGTTGGCATGGAATGGAAGTCAAAACAGTGCTACTCCCTGGCCTTGTGTCTAGGGTAGGTTAGTCTCTCCAAGTCTGAGATTGCACTCTTTATCCCATTACTCTGTAATATTTTTTAAGACCATTTATACTATATGTGTATACAGTACCATATACTTTTTGAAAAAGTATTTGTGGTGTATCTTCTTTTTTCTGAAGTTCCATGAGAGCAGGAACCTTTCCCACTACTGACTCCTCAGTGCTTTGAATAGTCTTTGGATCAGAGTGAGTGCTCAATAAAACATTTAATGAATTATTGCTGAGTTTTTGAGAAGACAAAATAAGATAGTGAATGTAGAAAGTTTAGCGCTATGCCTACTATTCAGTGAGTGCTTGATAAATATTTTTAAGAGATTCTGGAGAACATACTTTCCATTTTGATTTGTCATCATAGCTTTATAAATCTAGCTTATGCCTTACAACAGTTAATAAATATTTTTAGTAAATGAATGGAAGGGTGAAATAAATGAATACTATTGTTGCTATTGGAGCCGATTTTATAGAAGCAGTTCAGTTCAATTCAGTCACTCAGTCATGTCTGACTCTTTGCAACCCCATGGACTGCAGCATGCCAGGCTTCCCTGTTCATCACCACCTCCTAGAGCTTGCTCAAACTCATGTCCATTGCGTCGGTGATGCCATCCAACCATCTCATCCTCTGTTGTCCCCTTCTCCTCCTACCTTCAGTCTTTTCAGCATCAGGGTCTTTTCCAATGAGTTAGTTCTTTGCATCATATACCCAGAGTATTGGAGTTTCAGCTTCTGCATCAGTGCTTCAATAAATATTCAGGTCTGATTTCTTTTAGGATGGACTGGTTTGATCTCCTTGCAATCCAAGGGACTCTCAAGAGTCTTTTCCAATACCACAGTTCAAAAGCATCAATTCTTTGGCTCTCAGCTTTCTTTATAGTCCAACTCTCACATCCATACATGACTACTGGAAAAACCATAGCTTTGGCTAGATGGACCTTTATTGGCAAAGTAATGTCTCTGCTTTTTAGTATGCTGTCTGGGTTGGTCATAGCTTTTCTTCCAAGGAGCAAGCTTCTTTTAATTTCATGTCTGCAGTCACCATCTGCAGTGATTTTGGAGGCCCCAAAATGAGGTCTCTCACTGGTTTCCATTGTTTCCCCATCTATTTGCCATGAAGTGATGGAACTGGATGCCATAATCCTGGTTTTGTGAATGTTGAGTTTTAAGCCACCTTTTTCACTTTTATAGAATAATTTTGTATATTTTGTTTATATATAAATAAAATATTGATATATTTTGTAGAATAAGCAAATGATATTTAGAAATATAGAAAGATGTCCCATTGTTGATCCAGACGTCTGATATTTTTCTAAGTTTAATCAGTAGGTCATTATAAATAATAGGAGGAATCCCTTTATAGTGAACATATTTTCCCCTTTATAACAGTAACTTCTCCATATACATGTTTCAGAAAATTTAAAAAAAATTGTATCTGAATTGTGTTACTTCTGCTTGTTTACTACTTACTGATTTTTTCCCTAATGGATTGCATTATTTAATGAATAGAGGACAGCAAACTCATTTCAAAAAATTATTTCTTTATTTAAAAAATTATTTTTGGCTGTCCTGCATCTTCATTGTTCTACGTGGACTTTCTCTAGTTTTTAGAGCGTGGGGGCTACTCTCTAGTTGTGATGCAAGAGCTTTTCATTGTGGTGGCTTCTCTTGTTGCAGAGTATGGGCTCTAGGTGCATGGGCTTCAGTAGTTGCGTCTTGAGGGCTCTAGAGTGAGGGCTCAGTAGTTGTGACACAGGGGCTTAGTTGCTCTGAAGCATGTGGAATCTTCCCAGACCAGGGGTTGAACTGGTGTCCTCTGCATTGCAAAGTGGATTCTCAACCACTGGACTGCGAGGGAAGCCCCAACTCCTTTTGCTTTAGCACATTTTGCCATTTTGGCTTATCTAGGGGAAAAAAGACTATAAAACAAACATTTGTGGATCAAATTAGCTATAATAAATGAGGTCCTTCTAATTCTCCTTATAGAAAAGCTCCAGTAGATCTAGAATCTCTGTTTCAAAGTCTGGCCAATACTTGTGGATGTGAATGGAAGAGGGGTCAGGTGATTCCCTCAGTATTATTCAGTTATCAGACTACTTGGTTGCTTATAGAAGCCTCAAACTTGCTTATAAAGATAAGATTTCATTAGTGGAAGATAGGATCATTAGAATCCTTACTCCTAGTTGAGTTAAGATGAAGGGAGAAATAATTTACATTGAAAGAGAATACTTCAAACTAGTTGTCCTGTGGTAGCTGAAGATTGTCCTCCCATTGTAACTTGAATGGAGATTGATGATACTGATCAAATTAAAAACTTAGTTATATCATATGACACCGTAAGCAAAGTGAAAGAGAAGCCACAGACTGAAAGAAGATAAATACAGTGTATCTAATAAACAAATGAGTAGTATTTAGACTAAGTAAAGAATTGTTTTTTAAAAAACTAATTAAAAAAATTTTTTTTGGCTGTGCTGGGCCTTTGTTGCTGGGCAGGTGTTTCTCTAGTTGTGGTGAGTGAGGGCTACTCTCTAGTTGCGGTGCACGGGCTTCTCATCGTGGTCGTATCTCTTGTTGCAGAGCACAGGCTCTAAGGTGTGAAGGCTTCAGTAGTTGCGGCATGTGGGCTCAGTAGTTGCTCCTGCTGGGTGAAGTTGTAGACATGCATGCCCCTCAACCCCTCAATTCCATTTCTAGGTCTAAAACACCCTAAAACAGTGCTTCTGCGACTTCAAGAAGGAAACAAATCAATTAGGAATGTTGCTAAAATGCAGGTTGGGATTCATCAGATGGAACCTGAGATTCTGTGTTTCTAAAGAGCTGCCTCCTGGTCCTTAGACAACACTTTGGGTAATCAGACAAGATTCCAGAGCAGTGCTATTCCATATTCCAGATTTCTGAGATGATGGAAATGTCCTCTGCGCTGTTCAGTAACTACTGAGTACTTGAAATATGCTAAGTTCAGGTAAGGAACTACTTCTTTTATTTATATGATTTTAATTAAATTTAAATAACCACATATAGTTGGTGACTGTCATGCTGAACAGTGCAGCCTATAGCATATCCAGGGAACTTGTTAACAATATAAACTGTCAGACCCAGTCTCAGACCTGCTGAATCAGAACCTGCATTTTAACTAGATGCTCAAATGATTTATCTGCACATTAAAGTCTGAGAAGCATTGTCTGGAGAAATTTCTGCTATTCAAGAGTTATACATGAGAATATGTTTCAGCATGTTAGTAGTGTGACAATGGACAAACTGTGGTGCTGTTTAATATACAGCAGTTAAAAGGAATTATTTGCATGAACATGGATAAACCTTGCAATAATATAGTATCAAATAAAAAAGCTATCTTATCTGAGAAAGATATATATATTATGATACTATTTTTATAAAATTTAAACATAAAAGAACCCATATATGTATATTGTTTGGAGATTTATACACATATGGCTAAATTATAAAAACTTTTATGGAAATGATGAGCAACAATTTTCAGACAGCTCCATTCATTTTGAGAGGGTTGGTAGGAATGGGAAAGGTAATGGGAGAGGAAGAATGCTGAAGACTTTAATTGTGTTTTTGATGTTTTAGTTAAGATAGGTAATGGGTATGCAAGTGTTTATTACTCTCTGTACCTTGTTGTTTATCTGAAAAATATTTTTTATATCTCCACCCTTAATAGTTAAAATTTAATTTTGTACTGTTGATCCATTCTGAGTTTGGTGATTCTGAGGGTCATCATAAAGTTGAAGAACCTTTCTGTGAAAGTTCAAAGTCACTGAAGTTTTCTTTCTAATTTTTCAAACTGAAAAATATCTTATTTGCAAATGGATTTAGATGAAAATGATCCAAATTTGGATGAATGCCTTAAAAATTACTCATATAGTTGATTTCAAGCCTTTTTACTTTGAGGTTGGTAACAACACCCAAATAACAACAGATGTATTAGTCCTGGAAGCACTTTTAAAAAAACTGCTGGTTCTCACTAGTACAGAAATACCAAGAGCTTAATATGTTCACTGCTTGATTTTATTAGATATTTATACCCACAGGCCTTGAAGAGTAAGAGCACCAGGGAGGATTTCTGCTTTATTTTCTTTCAGTGTTTCAGAAATCAGTCCCTCAGATAATTTCTTGGTGCCATGGCTTTTATAAATTATCACCTTTTTATTCTGGAGTTACAGAAAATATCACTTATGTTTTTAATTCCCTTTGAAATTGACTCTTGGTTTAGAATACAAATCTCTGTTTTGAATGCATTCAATCTGACTATATTGTTTGCTTGATTTCATCTATTGTTATGCTTTGAAATTCTTTATCTGTATTAGAATTGTCTGGTGATTTTTTTAAAAAAAATCATGGATTCAAGTTTTAAAGATTCTGCTTTAATTGATCTGGTACTTAAAAAAAGACTCCTTAGGAGATGCAAATTTGTAGCCATGTTGAGAGGCCCTGATTTCCAAAGATGTGTTTTCTTTGTTGCTCAGTATTTATTAACATTCCATCTCTGAATTCCTACATCTGCGTCCCTTAACACTGTGAGCATCAAATATTCTATAAGGAAAAAGTCCTTTAGAAAAAGGATGGCATCAAAATAGAGTTTTCTCAGTCTAGTCCTCTGAACTGAGTACTCAATTTAGAAAGTTCAGGCTAACCCTGCAAAACAGAATTAGAGGAATAATTCAGTTTATTTAATAAAAATATTGCTGCTGCTGCTAAGTCGCTTCAGTCGTGTCCGACTCTGTGCGACCCCAATGACGGCAGCCCACCAGGCTCCTCCGTCCGTGGGATTCTCGAGGCAAGAACACTGGAGTGGGTTGCCATTTCCTTCTCCAATGCATGAAAGTGAAAGGTGAAAGTGAAGTCTCTCAGTTGTGACCGACCCTCAGCAACCATCATGGGCTGCAGCCTTCCAGGCTCCTCCATCCGTGGGATTTTCCAGGCAAGAGTACTGGAGTGGGGTGCGATTGCCTTCTCCTAAAAATATTGCTAGCTCTAGGAAACTAAGAGAGCCTTGTTTGGCTTTAGGCCTATTTGGTTTAAATTGACTAAGTAATTAAAGGTGATTTAACAGTGATTTGTATAGATACTTTTTTCTTAGGAAACCAGGCTTAAAACTGTTACGTATATGTTTTCCTGTATGTGTCACTATCTTAGCAAGAAGTATCATTATTTAATTATATCAGTATAATTAAACTTTGTTCAGTTTTTATGTGATTTATTACTGTTTGTGAAAGTTATTTTATTTATGTTCCCTTGTAAATTTATTGGTCAGTTTTTATAGTTTTACTGTATAATGAAGCAAATTGTTCAGAATATATTCTTGTATGTTCATTTTCATACTTATTTCTTTATATGAAAGAAATTACTTAAAAGCCCAGAAGGTGAGTAT